>NC_044306.2:69391989-69991989 GCF_007474595.2 Lynx canadensis
GATTTTTTTTCAACGTTTTTATTTATTTTTGGGACAGAGAGAGACAGAGCATGAATTGGGGAGGGGCAGAGAGAGAGGGAGGCACAGAATCGGAAACAGGCTCCAGGCTCCGAGCCATCAGCCCAGAGCCTGACGTGGGGCTCGAACTCACGGACCGCGAGATCGTGACCTGGCTGAAGTCGGACGCTTAACCGACTGCGCCACCCAGGCGCCCCAAAAAATTTTTAAAGTTTATTTATTTTGAGAGACAGAGCAGAAGAGGGGCAGAGAGAGAGGGAGACAGAGAATCCCAGGCAGGCTCTTCACTGTCAGCATGGAGCCTGATGCAGGGTCCAAACTCACAAACCATGAGATCATGACTTGAGCTGAAGCCAAGAGACGGAGGCTTAACCGACTGAGCCACCCAGCCACCCCAAAATTTTCCTGTTTTTATAAATTAGTATTAAGTCTAGCATAAATGCTATTTATACTTGTAAAATTAGTCTTGCTTTTAGAAATCCCACTAAAAGTGAAAAATTGAATACAAGTTTATTTAAACATTGTATTTAAAATATTCTTCCTTTAGCATGCCTCTTTAGTTTTAAAACTTGTCTATTACAGAAGATTTCAAAATAGAAGTAGCAAAATAATATAATGAGATCTCAGTTCAGAGGGAGATAAGTGATGGCCCTCAAGTTTACCAACCACACTCTTCAGCATGAGACCCCAGATGGGTACCAGTAACTAGGTGGCCAGGAACAACATCCTAGAAACAGAAAATACCATCCACTGAATACCCAGGTATCAGTTCAAGGTGCCTCCCCAGCCTCTGACACCATGAGGATGGTATCTTAGAGAAACAGGAAGAATGGGAGGAAATGGGAAGGACTGAGGTTATACAGCCAAATAGAGACTACAAGCTATTGAGTCTGTGGTAGATTTTGTGCAATTTGTTCCTGTTCTATACTGGGTTTAGAATGCTTTCTTGTTCTTTAGAAGTTGGTAGCTGAAATCTATGTTTTCCATACCTTTAGCAACTAGGGTTCTTGTTACAGATAAGTTCTTCCATTTGAATGCACACATGTGAGATCGGAAGTTTATAGACACCAGTCTTGTGGGTATATAGTGGGAGTTGGGGCAGCTACTGCAACCAGTCTCAGGGTTCAGTTTCACAAGTAAAGAGATTATTAGCAGTACTAGTGACAGTGACAGAATGTCACTAGTACTTCTTGATCTTGGGCTTGCAATTATGGTGATTTGTTCTCCACTCCTGATTCTTGCTTCTATAGCCTTTACAGTGATTCTATAAACACCTTCTTCCTAGCATGAAATCTGCTTTTTCTTAAGCCCCCCCCCCCCCCCGCAAAACGAGAGTGGTTTCTGTTTCTTCCTTCCAGAAGGGATTTCAGATAATGCTTTCAAGGATGGAAACATTAGATTGATTATTTGAACTGGTTGGTGTTGAAGATAATGGCAGTACTGTTACTATTAGAAAATGGGACTCTCAAAGTTTATGTCACACTGTGACAAAGAAGTGACTTCAATGATCACTTATGGCTTCCTTATGATGTGCCTCTTAGAAGGCTACACTCTGGCACAGTAGTTGCTATGGTAAATCATTAGAATGAAAATGAGCAATTTCTAGAGTTGTGGAATAAGATAGCTATGGAGATGTCCTGGGGAGATTAAAGCTAGAAAATGATAAGCCCAGGGTTTAGGTTCAATCTTATCGGTATGAAAAAGTTCAGAGAACTACTGAGCTTCCATGATCACTCTAAGATAATCTTTTATCTCTTGTGATCTCAGGATTGATGTAACCTCAAATCTGATAGACTCTGATCCAGTGGATTACAAAGGTTACAGCATAAGCTGAATTCATGTTTTGCTATCTCTTTTAAGTGAACATTAGGACACTGATTTGGAAGGAGAGAAGCCCTGCAAATTATAATGGGACATTTGAGTACGTTGAGTTGAATTTAAATACTTTGAATCCCCATCCCATGGAACCTTTCCTGTCAGCAAAAACCTCTCCCTTCCCTGTCCCATAAGGTTGGTTGTAGTCTGTTGGAGACGTGCTAGTTACTTTACTTGAGGTAAATAACTTTTGAGGTCTCTTCAGGCCCCACATTTTGAGTATTCTTTCCTGCTTCCCATACTATTATAACTAGAGTCAGATCCTAACACACCCAAGAAGCCAAGCACAAGTTGGACTCAGAAAAAGAAGATCTACATACCAAAAGATTTTGCCATTTTAAATAAACAGAAACTCAAGGGAATTGTTTGGGAACAATTTCTAAGTATACTATACTAGGAGGAGGGACTATAACTTTGAGCACAGCTAATTAATACAGGTTTCTGGATTCAGTGTGCTGGCTCAAGCAGTAGTTTGCCAGATTGTTGACGGGAATCAAGACTCATTGTTGCCTTAGACTAAATAAAGTCAAGAGGCAAACACTTATGGGCATTGAGTCACCAAAGGGGTGGATTATGAGGGACATGGCCCATGTATTGTAGAGCTGAAATGGACCTATGGTGGATACTGTAGATTGGCTTGCTCAACCTCTGTTCAACTCCCCCTTCATTGGTGTGTTCCTGGAAAACAGAGACTGCAAAGCTCACAACATTTCACATCTTCTTTACAGCCAGGATCATGTGCACTCACAATATTTTGGTTGATAGAAGAAAGGTAGAGATCATTTTCCTGCTGCTATGTCTAAAACAGAGACACTGTGTTAAGAGGCACTTATGGCAGCAGCATGACAATTCGAGTATTACCAGCTCTGTGGGTGTGAAGAGGCAGTTGTGTTAGTGGTAGGGACAGCAGGATCAGCAGTGATTGGGGTAGTCACTGTCTCAGTCTTTGGATTGCAGCTATGTTGATGTATTCTTGGATTCAATGGCACCAATGGGAGCCTTGCTGATGCCCACTCTTCCAGCCTTACCGGGAATTTTGTATCTAAATTCTGTTTAACATACCTAGAATGGGTTCTGGTTTTTCCATTAAACCCTGATAGATACAGAGACCTTTTGAATTATTGGATTAAAATATGGTTTAAGTGTGGTTGGACATTTATAGCATTTTGGGAGCCCAGGTGGAATCTCAAGTGTGAGAACAAAGCAGTGCATTTTTTCTGAAACTATGAGCTTCGGTGTAGTTTAATTTTGTGGTCTCACTACAGAAATGATGACATTTTCCAACATTTTTCTGCATCTCCAGTATGAGTTCTAGGGATAGGTTTAAGAGCCTTACAAAATGATCTACTCTTCTGGGCTCAGAATTACCTATTTGTTTCCTTGGCTGTCCGGTTTTGGTTTACGGCATTGGCTTTCCCCCTTTCCTGGTTTGGCTGTGTTTGTTGATTTTTTGGCAAGGTTTTGCTTTAAAAAACTTGGTTCATATCTTTAGATATAAGAAAGGAGGATTCTGTGAGAGATTTTAATTCTCCCATTTTAACAGAGAAATTGAATATTAGCACTTAGCTCTGAGAGAACTTGTGTTTAGCAAATACCTACTACATTGTACTAGGTACTTTATTTTATCCTCATAATTCTATTTGGTCACTATTGTCACTTCATTGACAGATGGAAAAACTGCTTCTAAGATGTTTAAGTGAAACAGATTATCAAAATTTACTAAAGAGTTAAAATAATAAAATAATTAAAAATTTTTCTTTCCTAGGCCAAATAGATGATTTATCAATACATAGTCTACCTACAGAATTTCAGCTTTTGTGTGACATTGGCTTTAAATATTTAAGCAATACTATTTATTGCTTATTTTTCTGTTGTCTATTTCATTTCCATTATTGAGGCTCTTATATCAGAATTGTGTGAATTATACAAAAATTCATTTATTAATTTTTTTTAACATTTACTTAGTTTTGAGAGACAGAGTGTGAGAAGGGGTAGGGCAGAGAGAGAGGGAGACACAGAATCTGAAGCAGCCTCCAGGCTCTGAGCTTACAGCACAGAGCCCAATGCGGGGCTCGAATTTACTAACCATGAGATGGTGACCTGAGCTGGAGTCAGATGCTTACTCAACTGAGCCACCCAGGCATCCCCCAAAATTCATTTAAATAACAACCAGAAGTAGTTATTAACTGGAATTTAAGCTCATCACTATTGCTACTTATGGAATCAATGAAAACATTGTAAATCATTAAAGTATTACTAAAACATTAATTTAAAAAATAAATTTTTTTATAGATTTATGCTATGATTTTTTATACATTTGCATGTTATAAATAACACATGTAAGATAAGTCATTTGGCTCTGGATATGTTGAGGCACTGATTATTTTTATAAACAAGCTCGTTGTGTATCTAGAGAGCAAAGGCAGAAGTGGTTTGCAAAGGTCTGAAGAATTTCTCCTTTCAGGCTGCCAGCGCCTTGTTGGCTTTGTAGGAGGAGGAGGAGGACACCCCCTGCCCCACGTTCATGTTCATGTTCATGTTCCTGACACATCCGCCCAGACCTCAGAAAACAGCAATGGAAATGAGGTGAGGTGACAGCATTCCAGAAACACAGGGCTGTTTCTATGGTTAGTGTTTCACTGCTGCTGGGAAATTTATGAGATCAGGGATGGGGTGAGTGCCAGTAGATGTTGATTTTCTTTCACTCTGGTTCTTTAGCAGGCCCTGTATGGAACTGAATTTTTACAACTGAACTATTTCAATTTGCCGCATTTTTTACCATTAACTGATAGTTCAGTGCTTAAAATCATGGGCTCGGCACCCTGTGCTAATACTTTGTCCCTCACCATTGCTCTCTATTTTAAGAGGTTCACTCTGTGGCCTTGGTTGCAATGATTGAGTCCAACAAATTGACATGTGTAGTTATTTATGCTGCTTCTCTTTTCATTTTCTTAATCCTACTCCTTTTTTCTCCTTTTCTACCTTATTGTACCTCAACACAACATACTCACTCACACTCACACACACACACACACACACACACACACACACACACACACAGAGTCAAAAAAAAAAAAAAGGAAAGAGATGTGATATTAGTATAGATGTGGGTACTTTTAGAATGCAGAAAGAAGCAAGACAAACCTGCTTATACTTCCCTAGATAGAGCATATCTTTTTTGGGACGATCTCTTTTTAAACAGCAACATCTTCAAACACACAGCTTTTTAGGAATTAGTTTTTACCTTTCTTTCTGCCTTCCCAAAGCATTTGCTTCTTCCCACTCATTACTTCCCCCCACCAGAAGGCAGGAATATAGAACATAGGAATTATAGCCAAAATTGCAAAGTTGGAAAGTTAGCATTTTTAAGAAAACAGCTTTTGGAATATGTGCTTCTATATTTTAAATCCTTCATTCTTAAGGATGTTTGGGGCAGTGAGCAGAATGGTTTTTCATACTTTGGTAATGATCCCACTAAAGTTTGCTTGTCTGGTTTTTTTGTGTGCATCATAAGGTCATATAATGAGCACTTTACTAGAAGACCATTGTGTTAGGGCGTATCATTTCCTTATGTATTGCTGAGTGAATAATAGTGTTTAACAATATAAATGTTTATTGAAAAAGAATTTTTTCTAGCTAAAAAATGATGGAATGATACTATTGTTAAAAATGAGACAGCAGACTCCAAATAATGTCACTTGTGCTAATCCCCAAATCAGCAAAGCAAGACTTAATACCTAACCTAATTGTAGTCTTAACTCCCCAGGAATGTGACCTTTAACCAGTCAATTTGAAATTTCCTCGTCAGCACTAGGAGATAATCCACTGATAAACCCCCTCTGTTTCTCTTAGTAGGGCAACCTTGCCTAAAACAATGCATTCTTGGTTAATTATTTCCTTTTTTTTTTTTCCTCCTCTGTCTTTAGAAACTTTTCCTTTTCTGCAGCTCAAAGGAACTTCTTTCTACCTGCTATATTGGATGCTGCTTGATTCACGAATCCTTACATAAAGCCAATTTGATCAGTTTATTCAGTTGAATATTTGTTATTTAACAATGTAAATAAAAATTAATGACACAGATGAAGAAAAATCTGGTGGTGTATGCCACATGAGCTCAGTACATATTTGCTAACTGAGTGAGTGAATGAATAAATGAATGAATGAGGCTCTACCCTCAAAGGCTCCTCAGAGAAAACCCAGTCTCTCTTATTCTACAATAAAATTTGGGAACTGGAGCACTTATCAAAAACACAGTTTTCCAGGTTCTACTGTAGATTCTGATTTGTTTGGTTAGTATGGGGTCTAGGAATCCATAGTTTCCACTGGTGTCCCATGTGAGTCTTAGATCAAGTTTTGGGAGAACTGCGTTATGAAATTCACCCTAGTTAGCTGGAGCCCTTCTCCCACTGCAGTAGAGCACAGCTAATTTAGTCACACAAAAATCTTGTCCATCAGAAGAGGCATACTTCTTTTCTTTAGCAAAGTTGTTGATTGTTAATAATGAGTAGCTCAAACACTCCAATAAGATTGTAAGTGGTCCTTAATTTACATATGTATATATATTTATTTATATAATTACTTATAATTTACTTAAATTGCTTATATCTTTCTTATTATGCTTATTGTAATCTGCTTCATACTCTACTTATTTGTATATGCATTTTGTCTCCTTATGGCAGTATAGTAGGAAATAATCTTATAAACCTATGCATTTTTTATATACTTCATTGACTACAAAGCTACTTTAAATATATTTAAAATATGGCTCTTACTAGCTCCTCTAAAGTATATGAAGTATATGAAATACTAAAACATCATTTCACTTGCATCAAGTATTTGTTATAATTTAGTTTTTTTTAAGATTTTATTTTTAAGTAATCTCTACACCCAAATGTAGGGCTTGAATTTACAACACTGAGATTAAGAGTCACGCGCTCCACCGACCAAGCCTGCCAGGTACCCATTATAATTTTAGTTTTATGGAAAAGTGGATTACACAATGATTTGTATTCTGGACAATGTACCTGCCCCTCCCATGCTCTCAGATTCTTCTGGCACTGGGGCAGAAATATAGGGGTGGGGGTGGTTCGAGGGATGAGGTCTAGATGGGAATGGGAAAGGTCCAAGTTTCTTAAAATGCACTAATTTGTTATGGTGCTATATTGGGCTTTCCTCAAATAGTTTCCCAGGATCCTCCTTGAGGAAAGAGCTCTGTGGTGAAATACATTTGGACATGCTGCATCCTATATCTCCACTTAGGATTAATAATGCATGCTAATATGATGAAAGAGAACACAGGCATTAAAGAAATATCTTTAGGGGCATCTGGGTGGCTCAGTCGGTTAAGTGTCTGACTTTTGATTTCAGCTCAGGTCATGATCTCATAGTTTATGAGTTCAAGCCCCTGTGGGGCTCTGTCCTGACTGCACCGAGCCTGCTTGGGATTTTCTTTTTCCCTCTATCTCTGCCTCTCCCCTGCTTGCTCTATTTCTTTCTCAAAATAAATAAGATAAACGTTAAAAAATTTTTTTAAAAAGAGGTATTTTTAATTTTGTTTAATTCTTGTTATAAGTTGCCATACATTTTGGAAAGTGTTTGTTTTCTCAGACTCTAGAAAGAGTCTGTCTAGATCACTTGGTTTTCAAAGTGTAGATCCAGGACTAGCAGCATTAGCATCACTTGGGGACTTCAAACAAAAGCAAATTCTTGAGTCTTACTCCAGAGACATTGAATCAGAAACTGTAGATGGGGGGAGGAGGGAGGAGCAATCTAGGTTTTTACAAGCCTGATCTGATGCTTTTGAAAACCACTGCTCTATACTAATTAACCACTTTCTAGGTGTTCTAAACAGGGTAATAATATTGTCTGTGCATTGGGAAGTGAATCATTTCAAAACGTTAACAAGTATGTTCATCTGCCATGTTTGTTAAAAATGCAGATTTCTGGGCTCCAAAACTACCTAGGAGATCAGCATTTCTGGGGGTGGAGCTCAGAACTGCAGCACCTCTCGCCAGCCCTCAGGCGAGGCTGCTGCCTCTAGTTCTCGGAGCAGGATTCCCAAAAGTTCCCATCAATTTTCAGCAGCCACTCCTGGGCACCCCTGATGTTTGGGTTTGGAATAATCCAAGGTTAAGGGACTTGTGTCTCTGACAGAGAGGAGGCCAAAACAAAGGATGATGTAATAATGCTGTGTCAAATGGTCTCCTTTTTTTTTTTAATTATTAAAATGAAGGCATAAATCTTATGGGTTACAAAGTATGCATGTTTATTGACTAATGAATGAACAGATAATTTATAAAGTTTGGGTTTATGTAAAGTGGAGCATTCCTGATTCTGAGACATTTACTCACCTCAGCACCCATTCTTGGGAGTATCTTTTTCTCAGAAAGGAATGATCCCCAGAGTAAAGGTGCCCTGGGCCATTAGAATAAACCTTTGGATGCTGACTGGCCAGGCAGAACAATTCATCCAACTAACTGTATGGGATCTCCTTGAATTTGAATGACAATAGTAATTTGCTGGACAGAAAGTATTAGCCTCTTTGTAGGCTCCTAATACCTTTGGAGGCAGCTCTGAATGAATTAAAGGGTGTGACATTATCCTGGGCATATTTAAAGAAAATTAAGGCCACTGAAGAAACTACCTTTTATGGCCTCTCAAGTAGGAAGTGTTCTGAGATGAAAGTCTTTGTGAAGTTAACCCAAACATTGTTTAAGCATTGTTTGATAAACGAGCTTGAGGTTAAAATGAGGTTTGTCCAGCAAAGGGAAACAAGAGAGAGAAGCAAACCAAGAAACAGACTCTTAAATGTAGAGAACAAACTGATGGTTACCAGAGGGGAGGTAAGTGGGGGATGGGTTAAATAGGTGATGGGGATTAAGGAACACTCTTGTGATGAGCACCAGGTATTGTATGTAAGTGTTGAATCACTAAATTCTACACCTGAAACTAATATTACACTGTATGATAACTAACTGGAATTTAAATAAAAACTTAAGAAAAAAATAAAATGAGGTTTGTGTGTAGAGAAAAGTGAAAGTTTCAGTTCCTTAGGTATTTCCAGTGCTATTTTGAGAATAAGAAATAGAAAACCACATATTTTTGAACAGACAATGCATGGTTGTGTATTAATACATATTTATGACCCATGTCACTTTTCCTCTTGTGTTTTTAACCTTGAAAAAGGCAGACCACTAACTTTAATGGAATATTCTAAAATGCGAAGAGCTAAGTTCTACATCAAACTGCCTGCCTTTCCCATCATTCTGACCGTTGTATAAAAAACTGTATTTAGGAAATGAAAGAATATTTGGTATTCCAGAGTTTTAAATGCAGGCCCACTTAAAAATTTAAAAATTATATTTAAAAATACATATCATCACCATCACACTCATAAATAAATACTGTTTATCTAATTCTTATAGATTAGTAAGTGCAGAAAAATATTTTGGGATATTAACAAAGTTTTTCTTCCCTTGAAGTTTTCTCATTCTCTGTCCTTTTTCCTAGAGCAGGCAGCTAAAGTTTTCCGCTTTTGTTGTTTTGGAGAAAGGATGACACAGAGGCTTGCAGATAACAAAAGGAATCAAATTCTTAGTATTTGATTTTCAAAGGCCTATATTTGAGCACTGAAATTTGGAAAAACATAACAGAAGAACGAGCTTTGCTATTCCCAGTCTGCACAGGACAGTTGGACCAGAGAGGGAGAGTAGAAGGGCCTTCTTGTCCTCCCATTTCCCTAGACAGCAGAATCTGGGGGAAACCAGAAACTCTTTACTTCATTACATCTGCAAAGACATTATTTCCAAGTAAGGTCACATTCTGAGGTTTGAGGTGGACATACCTTTTTAGCAGATACTAACCTGCTACACTACCCAAAATGTATTAGAAGAGATTTCTATTTCCCCTGTGGATTATAGAAAAACTAACACGGAAACGGAATAACGAAAGTCTTCACCTTTTTTCCTGTAGACATCATTTTCCTCTGCTAAAGTGAGGAGTGTTCAGAGAAAGAGTCTACAGAGGGGCAGCGTCAGAACTCAGGTCTTCATGGTAGAGTAACTCAACTTGGCTCCAACTGGGAGATGAAGTTGGGTTGTTGTAACTTCGAAGGGGAGCCCTCTCTGTACAACCATCCATTTATAACGCAGAGGAAATGCTAACAAATTCTCATCTGGAAATGCGGAGTTCCTTTTAAATAAAAATCTAGAGGTAGTGAATAAATGCCATAGTATCTGCGAATTTGACACTACTTTAATATTTCATGTTTACTACTGAGTTATGCTCAGTTTAAAATGGACATAAGTGATTTCTGAATGAGGGTCCTAACATTTTTGTAATCTGATTCCTTTGGTATTTACCCAGATATATTCATCCAGGTATCTCAGAGTTTTAGCTGAAAAAGCAAAAGGTCCCTTTTCTTTTGGTTTGCCATTGTGATACCAAGTACTACTCTAAGGACTCTTTGAGACTCTTTTGGGTCTCTAGTCTGTTTGATTGCATCTTAGATAGTTCTGAGTAGAGATGAAAAGTGGGTTAGGATACACAGCAAACACGTATGGAAATTGTATGGGAACTGTATCAAATTTTTCAGGGGAAAAAATTATACATTTCATATTGAAGTTTATCAGTAAGGATCAAAGTTATTATAAAAATGGTGTAACCAATTTTGATATATGTATGTCTAAATTCTGTATTGCCCAAATATTTTAGAAAGAAAGGGATTCGGGGAGAGGCGCAGGAAGATGGCGGCGTAGGAGGACGCTGGGCTCACCGCGCGTCCTGCTGATCACTTAGATTCCACCTACACCTGCCTAAATAACCCAGAAAACCGCCAGAGGATTAGCAGAACGGAGTCACCGGACCCAAGTGCAGACGAGAGGCCCACGGAAGAGGGTAGGAAGGGCGGCGAGGCGGTGCGCGCTCCACGGACTGGCGGGAGGGAGCCGGGGCGGAGGGGCGGCTCGCCGGCCAAGCAGAGCCCCTGAGTCTGGCTTGCAAAAGCGGAGGGGCCTGACGGACTGTGTTCCAACAGCAAGCGCGACTTAGCGTCTGGGAGGTCATAAGTTAACAGCTCTGCTCGGAAAGCGGGAAGGCTGGAGGACAAAGGGAGGGTGAGCTGCGGAGCCCCCGGACGACAGAGCTCAGTTTGGCGGGGAACAAAGGCGCTCGCCAGCGCCATCTCCCCCGCCCATCCCCCAGCCAAAATCCCAAAGGGAACCGGTTCCGGCCAGGGAAATTGCTCGCTCCGCGCAAACACCCAACTCTGTGCTTCTGCGGAGCCAAACCTCCGGCAGCGGATCTGACTCCCTCCGGCTGCCACAGGGCCCCTCCTGAAGTGGATCACCTAAGGAGAAGCGAGCTAAGCCTGCCCCCCCTCCCGCCGTGCACCTTGCCTTCCCACCCCAGCTAATACGCCAGATCCCCAGCATCACAAGCCTGGCAGTGTGCAAGTAGCCCAGACGGGCCACGCCACCCCACAGTGAATCCCGCCCCTAGGAGAGGGGAAGAGAAGGCACACACCAGTCTGACTGTGGCCCCAGCGGTGGGCTGGGGGCAGACATCAGGACTGACTGCGGCCCCGCCCACCAACTCCAGTTATACACCACAGCACAGGGGAAGTGCCCTGCAGGTCCTCACCACACCAGGGACTATCCAAAATGACCAAGCGGAAGAATTCCCCTCAGAAGAATCTCCAGGAAATAACAACAGCTAATGAGCTGATCAAAAAGGATTTAAATAATATAACAGAAAGTGAATTTAGAATAATAGTCATAAAATTAATCGCTGGGCTGGAAAACAGTATACAGGACAGCAGAGAATCTCTTGCTACAGAGATCAAGGGACTAAGGAACAGTCACGAGGAGCTGAAAAACGCTTTAAAGGAAATGCAAAACAAAATGCAAACCACCACAGCTCGGATGGAAGAGGCAGAGGAGAGAATAGGTGAACTAGAAGATAAAGTTATGGAAAAAGAGGAAGCTGAGAGAAAGAGAGATAAAAAAATCCAGGAGTATGAGGGGAAAATTAGAGAACTAAGTGATACACTAAAAAGAAATAATATACGCATAATTGGTATTCCAGAGGAGGAAGAGAGAGGGAAAGGTGCTGAAGGGGTACTTGAAGAAATCATAGCTGAGAACTTCCCTGAACTGGGGAAGGAAAAAGGCATTGAAATCCAAGAGGCACAGAGAACTCCCTTCAGACGTAACTTGAATCGATCTTCTGCACGACATATCATAGTGAAACTGGCAAAATACAAGGATAAAGAGAAAATTCTGAAAGCAGCAAGGGGTAAACGTGCCCTCACATATAAAGGGAGACCTATAAGACTCGTGACTGATCTCTCTTTTGAAACTTGGCAGGCCAGAAAGAACTGGCACGAGATTTTCAGGGTGCTAGACAGCAAAAATATGCAGCCGAGAATCCTTTATCCAGCAAGTCTGTCATTTAGAATAGAAGGAGAGATAAAGGTCTTCCCAAACAAACAAAAACTGAAGGAATTTGTCACCACTAAACCAGCCCTACAAGAGATCCTAAGGGGGACCCTGTGAGACAAAGTACCAGAGACATCACTACAAGCATAAAACATACAGACATCACAATGACTCTAAACCCGTATCTTTCTATAATAACACTGAATGTAAACGGATTAAATGCGCCAACCAAAAGACATAGGGTATCAGAATGGATAAAAAAACAAGACCCATCTATTTGCTGTCTACAAGAGACTCATTTTAGACCTGAGGACACCTTTAGATTCAGAGTGAGGGGATGGAGAACTATTTATCATGCTACTGGAAGCCAAAAGAAAGCTGGAGTAGCCATACTTATATCAGACAAACTAGACTTTAAATTAAAGGCTGTAACAAGAGATGAAGAAGGACATTATATAATAGTTACAGGGTCTATCCATCAGGAAGAGCTAACAATTATAAATGTCTATGCGCCGAATACCGGAGCCCCCAAGTATATAAAACAATTACTCATAAACAGAAGCAACCTTATTGATAAGAATGTGGTAATTGCAGGGGACTTTAACACCCCACTTACAGAAATGGATAGATCATCTAGACACACAGTCAATAA
The DNA here is from genome assembly GCF_007474595.2 of Lynx canadensis. Lineage (NCBI taxonomy): Eukaryota > Metazoa > Chordata > Mammalia > Carnivora > Felidae > Lynx > Lynx canadensis. The sequence continues at coordinate 69,404,971 of NC_044306.2, forward strand.
AGAAACATGGGCCCTGAATGAGACATTGGATCAGATGGACTTGACAGATCTATTTAGAACTCTGCATCCCAAAGCAACAGAATATACTTTCTTCTCGAGTGCACATGGAACATTCTCCAAGATAGATCATATACTGGGTCACAAAACAGCCCTTCATAAGTTTACAAGAATTGAAATTATACCATGCATACTTTCAGACCACAATGCTATGAAGCTTGAAATCAACCACAGGAAAAAGTCTGGAAAACCTCCAAAAGCGTGGAGGTTAAAGAACACCCTACTAACGAATGAGTGGGTCAACCAGGCAATTAGAGAAGAAATCAAAAAATATATGGAAACAAACGAAAATGAAAATACAACAATCCAAATGCTTTGGGACGCAGCGAAGGCAGTCCTGAGAGGAAAATACATTGCAATCCAGGCCTATCTCAAGAAACAAGAAAAATCCCAAATACAAAATCTAACAGCACACCTAAAGGAAATAGAAGCAGAACAGCAAAGGCAGCCTAAACCCAGCAGAAGAAGAGAAATAATAAAGATCAGAGCAGAAATAAACAATATAGAATCTAAAAAAACTGTAGAGCAGATCAACGAAACCAAGAGTTGGTTTTTTGAAAAAATAAACAAAATTGACAAACCTCTAGCCAGGCTTCTCAAAAAGAAAAGGGAGATGACCCAAATAGATAAAATCATGAATGAAAATGGAATGATTACAACCAATCCCTCAGAGATACAAACAATTATCAGGGAATACTATGAAAAATTATATGCCAACAAATTGGACAACCTGGAAGAAATGGACACATTCCTGAACACCCACACTCTTCCAAAACTCAATCAGGAGGAAATAGAAAGCTTGAACAGACCCATAACCAGCGAAGAAATTGAATCGGTTATCAAAAATCTCCCAACGAATAAGAGTCCAGGACCAGATGGCTTCCCAGGGGAGTTCTACCAGACATTTAAAGCAGAGATAATACCTATCCTTCTCAAGCTATTCCAAGAAATAGAAAGGGAAGGAAAACTTCCAGACTCATTCTATGAAGCCAGTATTACTTTGATTCCTAAACCAGACAGAGACCCAGTAAAAAAAGAGAACTACAGGCCAATATCCCTGATGAATATGGATGCAAAAATTCTCAATAAGATACTAGCAAATCGAATTCAACAGCATATAAAAAGAATTATTCACCATGATCAAGTGGGATTCATTCCTGGGATGCAGGGCTGGTTCAACATTCGCAAATCAATCAACGTGATACATCACATTAACAAAAAAAAAAAGAAGAACCATATGATCCTGTCAATCGATGCAGAAAAGGCCTTTGACAAAATCCAGCACCCTTTCTTAATAAAAACCCTTGAGAAAGTCGGGATAGAAGGAACATACTTAAAGATCATAAAAGCCATTTATGAAAAGCCCACAGCTAACATCATCCTCAACGGGGAAAAACTGAGAGCTTTTTCCCTGAGATCAGGAACACGACAGGGATGCCCACTCTCACCGCTGTTGTTTAACATAGTGCTGGAAGTTCTAGCATCAGCAATCAGACAACAAAAGGAAATCAAAGGCATCCAAATTGGCAAAGATGAAGTCAAGCTTTCGCTTTTTGCAGATGACATGATATTATACATGGAAAATCCGATAGACTCCACCAAAAGTCTGCTAGAACTGATACATGAATTCAGCAAAGTTGCAGGATACAAAATCAATGTCCAGAAATCAGTTGCATTCTTATACACTAACAATGAAGCAACAGAAAGACAAATAAAGAAAATGATCCCATTCACAATTGCACCAAGAAGCATAAAATACCTAGGAATAAATCTAACCAAAGATGTAAAGGATCTGTATGCTGAAAACTATAGAAAGCTTATGAAGGTAATTGAAGAAGACTTAAAGAAATGGAAAGACATTCCCTGCTCATGGATTGGAAAAATAAATATTGTCAAAATGTCAATACTACCCAAAGCTATCTACACATTCAATGCAATCCCAATCAAAATTGCACCAGCATTCTTCTCGAAATTAGAACAAGCAATCCTAAAATTCATATGGAACCACAAAAGGCCCCGAATAGCCAAAGGAATTTTGAAGAAGAAGACCAAAGCAGGAGGCATCACAATCCCAGACTTTAGCCTCTACTACAAAGCTGTAATCATCAAGACAGCATGGTATTGGCACAAAAACAGACACACAGACCAATGGAATAGAATAGAAACCCCAGAACTAGACCCACAAACGTATGGCCAACTCATCTTTGACAAAGCAGGAAAGAACATCCAATGGAAAAAAGACAGCCTCTTTAACAAATGGTGCTGGGAGAACTGGACAGCAACATGCAGAAGGTTGAAACTAGACCACTTTCTCACACCATTTACAAAAATAAACTCAAAATGGATAAAGGACCTAAATGTGAGACAGGAAACCATCAAAACCTTAGAGGAGAAAGCAGGAAAAGATCTCTCTGACCTCAGCCGTAGCAATCTCTTACTCGACACATCCCCAAAGGCAAGGGAATTAAAAGCAAAAGTGAATTACTGGGACCTTATGAAGATAAAAAGCTTCTGCACAGCAAAGGAAACAACCACCAAAACTAAAAGGCAACCAACGGAATGGGAAAAGATATTTGCAAATGACATATCGGACAAAGGGCTAGTATCTAAAATCTATAAAGAGCTCACCAAACTCCACACCCGAAAAACAAATAACCCAGTGAAGAAATGGGCAGAAAACATGAATAGACACTTCTCTAAAGAAGACATCCAGATGGCCAACAGGCACATGAAAAGATGTTCAGCGTCGCTCCTTATCAGGGAAATACAAATCAAAACCACACTCAGGTATCACCTCACGCCAGTCAGAGTGGCCAAAATGAACAAATCAGGAGACTATAGATGCTGGAGAGGATGTGGAGAAACGGGAACCCTCTTGCACTGTTGGTGGGAATGCAAATTGGTGCAGCCGCTCTGGAAAGCAGTGTGGAGGTTCCTCAGAAAATTAAAAATAGACCTACCCTATGACCCAGCAATAGCACTGCTAGGAATTTATCCAAGGGATACAGGAGTACTGATGCATAGGGGCACTTGTACCCCAATGTTCATAGCAGCACTCTCAACAATAGCCAAATTATGGAAAGAGCCTAAATGTCCATCAACTGATGAATGGATAAAGAAATTGTGGTATATATACACAATGGAGTACTATGTGGCAATGAGAAAAAATGAAATATGGCCCTTTGTAGCAACGTGGATGGAACTGGAGAGTGTAATGCTAAGTGAAATAAGCCATACAGAGAAAGACAGATACCATATGGTTTCACTCTTATGTGGATCCTGAGAAACTTAACAGGAACCCATGGGGGTGGGGAAGGAAAAAAAAAAAAAAAAAGAGGTTAGAGTGGGAGAGAGCCAAAGCATAAGAGACTGTTAAAAACTGAGAACAAACTGAGGGTTGATGGGGGGTGGGAGGGAGGGGAGGGTGGGTGATGGGTATTGAGGAGGGCACCTTTTGGGATGAGCACTGGGTGTTGTATGGAAACCAATTTGTCAATAAATTTCATAAAAAAAAAAAAAAGAAAGAAAGGGATTCTTATGAATTCAATGGAAAACTTCAAGTCTATTGCTTTTGCTTGCCTTGTGTCACTGAAAAATGTTCAGTGAGTAGATGTGTTATACCTTTTATACTGAGATATTTTATTTTTGTATTCAGTAAACTATTCCATTATAGAGAAATTATTTTTGTAAAGAAAAGTAGGAACTCAATAAGCAAATAGGAGTGCTTGTTTAAAATGCCTGAGATAATACGAAAGTCATATTTTTCTCCCTAAATATATTTAGTTCATATTATAGTTCAATATATGGGGAGTCAGTTTAATTTATTTAATGGTGTTTCATTTTGGGGGTGACTCTGCTAAATTTTATGGCTACTATTTTGATTTGACTTACTTTTCCACTTTAATAATTATTACTGGTGTCAATGGTAATAGCTTGGAGGTATTTTTTAGGGTGTATCTTAAAAGTTCTAATTAAGGAAAAGTCTCCTTTCCATTACAGAAAGATTTTTTATTTGGCAATACATTATTAACTTATAAATGAGCACTCTAAAAGTGATTTTTAACTGTGGATTTTTCTTTTATTCATATGTTAAGATACTATATTTTATGTGATTGTAAATATATTTAATGCTGCTTATTCAAATATGCATGAAGTTTACATATTCTGAAAAGAACCAACTTTCTGACCTAATTTATTTTTTTTTAATTTTTTTTTTTAACATTTATTTTTGAGACAGAGAGAGACAGAGCATGAAGGGGGGAGGGGCAGAGAGAGAAGGAGACACAGAATCGGAAGCAGGCTCCAGGCTCTGAGCCATCAGCCCAGAGCCTGACGCGGGGCTCGAACTCACAGACCGCAAGATCGTGACCTGAGCTGAAGTCGGATGCTTAACCGACTGCGCCACCCCGGCCGCCCATTTCTGACCTAATGTAATTAGCATTAAACAGAATGTAAACATGAATGTCTTAAAAAATGAACAGTCAGGGGAGCACAAATTATGTAGATATTCTAAAATAAAAAAAAAAAAAAAGAAAACAATTCACAGCCAGTGAAGGAAATTCAGTAATAAGAAGCAAGAGGAAATAACTGCATTTCATAATTTTTGTCACCTGGACCCTAAAGGTGATGATAAAATTCTGTTTTCCTTCCTGGGATGTTCCAACCTGTACATGCATGGACGCAGCAACATGTCAACTTACCATTGCTGAGGTTTTGACTAGAGTTCAACTTAAATTCTTCTTTTTTTAATTTCTAGATGACTGCAACCAATACAGTGCCAATGTTTCTTATAAAAGCTAACAAATTGGTAATAATGATAATGGAGTTAGCAAGTTAGTAAGTCTGCATACCATATTGAGAGTTTTACTCTAGTTTATTTCTACTCTTGCTACTATCTCACCTGCATTCCTTGTTTTCCACTCACTTGGGTCTAGGTCAGTGGTTCTCGAAATGTAGTGTGCGGGGTGACTTGAAGAGCTTTCAGAAACATTGCTGAGCCACCGGCAGAGTTTCTGATCCAGTCAGGTTGGGATGGGGACTGAGAACCTGCGTTCCTAGTAGCTTCGTGGCTAATGCTGATGGCTTTGGTCCAGAACTTCAGTGGAAGATCTGCTGGCCTAGATAAATTTCAGGAGAGTACTTTTTTTCTGACATAGGAAGTCCAGGAATAGTTTAAGATAGTATTTGTTACATAGACATGTTTTCATAAGAACAGATTATGATTTTGCCCATATTTCCAAAACTGGACTTGGGTTTTTAATTTTTTTGATGTTGACAATGGTGAATAAAGGAGGTTTAAAACAGCATTAAGCAGGGGCACCTGGGTGGCTCAGTCAGTTGAATGTCTGACTTCGGCTCAGGTCATGATCTCACAGCTTGTGGGTTCGAGCCCTGCCTCGGGCTCTGTGCTGACAGCTCAGAGCCTGGAGCCTGCTTTGGATTCTGTGACTCCGTCTCTCTCTCTCTGCCCCTCCCCCTCTGGCTCTCTCTCTCAAAAATAAATGAACATTAAAAAAATTTTTAAATAGCATTAAACAGAATATTTTTTTGTCTAATAAACAGAATCTTTTTTGTCTAATAAATATTTTAATATTAATTGCTATTCAAGTCGCCTGCATTTTTAATAATTAGTATTTTTGATTAAACAAAATGCTGTTCACTTTCATATGCCATATACACCTATAGCTGGAACTTGACTTATTTCATCTGTGCCCTATTTTATTTTTATGAATGCTGGTGGTGCACACCACTCCCTGCTCACATCAGGGGTCCCTAAGATAACCATTTTGCAAAACCTTTGGAACAGATTGCTTATACTACTTTGACTCAACTTGCTTCACCCTTCCCTACATGCATACAAACCAGGATTTCCCTGGTTTGAAGTCCAATCAAATATAAACTATTCCTGGGATAGAGTGAAAAAGATGTGAACTCCAGAGTAACTACTGAGTAACTCCAGAGTAACTACTGAGGTCAATAATCTGGTCCACACAGATTTATTGAGTACCTGTTTTATGTGTGTGTGTATGCATTTCTATACATGCAATTAATTTAATTCTCACAACAAATTTATTATTCCAATTTCACAAATAAGGAAAGTGAGACTGAGCCAAAAGAAATGACTTGTCCAAGTATCAACAGATAGAAAAAGACACTTCCAGGATTTGAGCCTGAACTTTCTGATGTCAGGTTGAGGAGTCTTCCAACAATTCTGTTTCTATTTAAAAAGAAATCAAAGAGGGTAAGGAAAAGTCATTATTGTTGACCGTAAAATACAAGCCACTATTCTGAGATACACAGTCCAAGGGTAGAGAAGGGGGGTGGGGGCAGGAATCTATTTAGTGCTACATAGAAATTAAAAGCAACTGCTTGGGTTTTTTCTTTGGAGGTAATGATATTAAAATATTAATAATGCAGTTTGTAAACTTAATGGGATGAACAGAATAATAACTAAAGTCTAATTTACAAATACTGTGAAGGACTTGGTTTGAAAGAGAAAAGAATAGAGGAAAAGACAAGCATGAAGTAGAAAGGGAATTGAGAGACAGTGAAAAAAGGGATGAGGACAGTTAGGGAGGCAGAATGGAAGTGGGGAGACACATGGAAATGAGACAGAAAAAGAGAGAATGGCCCTCAGATACACAGAGAGCGGGGGGGGGGGGATTGGGAGGGAGATAAAGGCAAAGAGGTGGAAGAAAGAAGAAACCATGATGGATCTCTAGCCTGATTTTTGTTCCGATGGTATTGTTTTCACAAGAGTTAAGCCCCTGCTTGTCATCAGAATTCAAACTCTAAGAGTAAAGATGTAGGCCTTAGTATTTTCTCTAATGTATATTTTCTTTGTTAAATTTCAACAGGATAGTTAAGCAGGATAATTAACATAATTAAGGTCCAAATATACAAATAAAATATAGTTTATTTGGTCCTGCCCAAATAAACTATAGTTACATTTTCAGGAAATGGGGGAAAGCTTACCTACCTCCTGACTATCTCATAATCAATAGGACACACACACACACACACACACACACACACACACACACACAGAGCTATTTATATAAACATAAAACTACAAAAACAAGAATATGGAAAAATAGTGTTCCTTCAAATATGAGCTGCTGTTTCAATAAGTAAATAGACAAACCATGGTTGTTCCTAGAAATATTTAAATTGCTTAACAGACAGGACTTCCTAAAGTCACACAGGTGGGGACTCTGAGTCACCGAGAGTTAATATCAACGTTTGTGGGAAAAGCAATCTCTGAGTCACCGAGAGTTAATATCAATGTTTGTGGGAAAAGCAATGATAATACCAACTGGGGTAGAATTTGCAAAAGTGGTTGCAGTGGCTGCCCTCCCTCTGCCCAACCCCCTTGCAGTGTGACTTTGCAGCTCTCTCAGCAAGAGAAGTCAATTTTATCCCTTGAAACTGGACTGGTCTTGTGACTCCCTTCAACAAGGATGTGGGGCAAGTGGGTCATTTTTTGAGCATAGGCTTCAAGAGTCCTTTTATACCTCCAGTTACCCCTGGGTGCCATGTCTCTACCACTAGCAGAAAGCTTAGCCTACTGGAGGGCCAGAGCTGAGTCACTCTGGTTATCTCAGCCAAGGTCCCAGGCATGACGACAAAGCTGATCCACAGATAATGGAGGGTACATGAAAAAGTCCCAACTAGGTTGAGAACTGTGGAGCTGATCTCAGCTGAGCCCAGCCCAAGTTGTTGACCCACAGAATTGCAAGCTAAAGAAATGATTACTTCTTATGTCATTAAGTTTGTAAGGTAGCTACAACTGGCTGATACACAAGTTAACATTTTACTGAATGCCAATTTTGTGTCAGGTGCTGGGCTAAGCATCCTAGATACAGTATCTCACTGAATCTTTTTAAGACATGTGGACACAGATATTTTTATTATTCCCACGTCACAGAAAAGACAACAGCCATTGTTACCCTCTTCAGAGCCAGATTTTAAATCCAGGTCACCCAAGCCTGATCTCTGCATTCCAATGCATATCGCCTCCATCTGAATTTGCTGGTTGGTGAATCCTGAAAAACTTGAGTAATTAGGATTACTACTTTGAAGATTGTTACTTTTGTTACTTGGTTTCTTTAAATGCAGCACTAGACCAAGAGCTCCCAAGCTATTTTTCACTGAGAAACTACTTTTGGTGGCAAGTTTCCTGTCCTACCAAGTTTTTTCCTGCTTTCTGTCAACATATCAGTTGGTAGGAAACTCTCAAGCCACTCTCTCTAAATGAACTACTAGCAGCTTAAGGGGGAAGTGGCTGGCGGTGGGCAGAGCACTTTTATCTTGGTTTTTAAAAAGTTTATATGGTAATCAGGTGTTTTAAGAAGATAGAACATATATATACATATATGTATATATACGTATGTATATGTATACATATACACACACACACGTATTCATATGTATACATATATATAAATATATAAAAGGTTTTGGCTCAGGTCCTGATCTCATGGTTTGTGGGTTTGAGCCCTGTGTCTGGCTCTGTGTTGACAGCTCAGAGCCTGGAGCCTGTTTCAAATTCTGTGTCTCCCCCTCTCTCTGTTCCTCCCCCACTCGTGCTCTGTCTCAAAAATAGATAAACATTAAAAAATTATAAAAAAAGAAGACAACACATATGTATAGCCATCCAAATCAAAGATAATCATAGCTTAAGCTCACCAGTTTAGATAGTGTGTTTACTCTTGAGTTAACTGCTACCACCTAGAGAAGTGTTAATTCCTTCAGTGTAGGGTCTTAAAAAGTCTGTAATACTCTAGGGAGTGAAAACAGCAAGTCTCTTCAGTGTATTATTTATGCAGCACTTCTGATTGTTATGTATGTCTTTATCCTCCAAAAATAGTACCTTATTTCCCCATGAGTAAGAAACCTCATTATTTTACATTATTAACCAAAGCTCATTTTCCCAGTGGGTCAGATCCAGCCAGTTGAAGTTCTTTTATAAATTTGTGTTGTTACGGCTTCAGAAATTTGAACAGGATATTTGGAGGTATGGTAGTGGAGGAGTAGTGAGACCATAGGCTTGCCTTGTCCCTTTTTAGAGTAGAGGTGAAAAAAACCGCCACATCTTAGAAGGTAGGAGCTGCAGAGAGTTGATTTGGGGGAGAGAAGAGCTGCAGGTACTCCAATGGGGAGGGAGCCCTGATCACAGGGAGAGGAGCGAGAGAAGGAGAGAGAGAGTGACAGAGTGTGCAGGGAATTACACAAGAAAAAGCCTCCCTTAAAGCCATTGACTGTGACAGGGAGAGGCATGGAATTACCACAAGATTTTATAAATGGTGGAGTGCAGAGTTTGAAGTTTCAGAAGTCTGCACCATCGCCAGGGACACGCCTAGTAGGCTTAGTGGTGCTCCAGTGGGGGAGGAGGGTGGAGACCTGGGAGTGGGCAGTGTGGGCTGAAGATCTCCTGGGTCAAATGGGGAGAAGCAGTTCTCTGCCTTCAGTACATTTGGGAGAGATGGCCCGGCCTCTCCAATGAGGGCTTCCTGAAGAGTGGGTGGCTGCAAACTCCCTGCTCCAGGGACAAGAGAGCGGGTGACGCCATTTTCAGTCTGCCCAATAGCGCTGACCCACTTCAGTGCGCAAAATAGCACCACCAACCAGAGGCTGGAGCCCCTTTTACCAAGCCTTGCTACTCTGTGCCCTGCAGGTGCATTTCCACTAGGGCAAGTCAGCTTAGGGTAAGTACAGCAGGTCCCACCCCCAGAAGATCAGTACAAACCCCTTGCATGCACCAAGTCTACTGATCATAGGCTGCTACGAAGCCTCACCTCTAGGGGAAATAGGATCTAGCTTCTTTTGTTCAGCCCTTCTTGGGATACCAGAAAAAGCAATTTTAATCTTTATTGTTATTTTAAACTTATTTTATTATTATTATTATTATTATTATTATTATTATTATTTTGGATCTAGCTTCTTTTAACAAGCAGAACAAAACACACCTAGGATCGATCTTCTTTCTTTCTTTCTTTCTTTCTTTCTTCTTCCTTCCTTCCTTCCTTCCTTTCCTTCTTCTTTTCTTCTTCTTTCTTTCTTCTCTTCTCTTTCTTTCTTTCTTTCTTTCTCTTCTCTTTCTTTCTTTCTTTCTTTCTTTCTTTCTTTCTTTCTTTCTTTCTTTCTTCCACCTTGACAACATGACAAGATGGAGGAATTTACCCCAAAAGAAAGAAAAGAAAGAAGCCAGGGCCAGGGATTTAATCAATACAGATATAAGTAAGATGTCTGAACTAAAATTTAAAACAGTAATTATAAAGATGATGGCTGGGCTTGAGAAAAGCATAGGAGACACTAGAGAATCCCTTACCATAGAGATAATGGAACTAAAAACTAGTCAGGCTAAAATTAAAAATAATATAACTGATATGCAAATCTGAATGCATGTTATGACGACAAGGATGGATGAAACAGAGGGGGAAAATCAGTGATATAGAAGATAAAATTATGGAAAATAACAAAGCTGAAAAGAAGAGGGAAAGAAAAATATTGGATCACAAATGTAGACTTAGGGAACTCAGCAACTCCTTATAGCATAATAACATTTGTATCCTAGGGGTCCCAGAAGAAGAGAGGTAAAAATGGGCAGAAGGTATTTGAGCAAATGATAGCTGGAAACTTCCCTAATCTGGGGAAGGAAACAGATATTGAATTCCAAAAATCACAGAAAAACTCCCATTATTCAACAAAACTGACCATCACCAAAATATAAATGAACTATTGAGACTTCATCAAGATAAAAAACCTTTAGGGTGCCTGGGTGGTTAAGTCAGTTAAGCATCTGACCTTACTTAGGTCATGATTTCACAGTTCATGAGTTCAAACCCCACATTGGGCCCTGTTCTGACAGCTCAGAGCCTGGAGCCTGCTTGGGATTCTCTGTCCCCTCTGTCTTTGCCCCTTCCCCACTTGCAATCTCTCTCTCTCTCGCAAAATAGATAAATGTTAAAAAAGAAAAAGAAAGCTTGAAATAAAGATAAAAAGGTTTTGCACAGCAAAGGGAACAATCAACATTCCCTACAGAATGGGAGAAGATATTTGCTAATGACATAAAGGGTTAATATCCAAAAATATGTAAAGAACTTATGAAAGTCAACACCCAAAAAATAAATAATCCAGTTAAGAAATGGGTAGACTACATGAATAGACATTTTTCCAAAGAAGACATCCAGGTGGCTAACAGACACATGAAAAGATGCTCAGTATTACTCATCATCAGGGAAATACAAATCAAAACTACAAAGAGAGATCACCTCACACCCATCAGAATGGCTAAAATTAACAACACAGGAAACAACAGATGTTGGCAAGGATGTAGAGAAAGGGGAACCCTCTAGCACTGCTGATGGGAAGGTACATTGGTGTAGCCACTCTGATAAACAGTATGGAGGTTACTCAAAAGTTAAAAATAGAACTACCCTGGGGGCGCCTGGGTGGCGCAGTCGGTTGAGCGTCCGACTTCAGCCAGGTCACGATCTCGCGGTCTGTGAGTTCGAGCCCCACGTCGGGCTCTGAGCTGATGGCTCAGAGCCTGGAGCCTGTTTCCGATTCTGTGTCTCCCTCTCTCTCTGCCCCTCCCCCGTTCATGCTCTGTCTCTCTCTGTCCCAAAAATAAAAAAAAAAAAAAAAAAATAGAACTACCCTATAACCCAGCAATTGCACTACGGGGTATTTTACCCAAAGATACAAAATACAGATTTTGAAGGGGGACATGCACACCTTGGCAGCATTCTCAGCAATAGCCAAATTATGGAGAGAGCCCAATGTCCATCAACTGATGATGACAAAGACAATATGATATATATATGCAATGGAATATTACTCAGCTATCTAAAAGAATGAAATCTTGCCAATTGCAATGATGTGGATGGAACTAGGGAGTATTATGCTAAGCACAATAACTTGGAGAAAAACTTGGAGAAATAACTCAGAGAAAAACAAATACCATATGATTTCACTCATATGTGGAATTTAAGAAACAAGAGATGAACAAAGGGGAAAGGAAGGTAAAATAAAAAGATAAAAACAGAGTGTGAGGCAAAAATATAGGAGACTCAAATATAGAGAACATGGTAGGTTGCTGGAGGGGAGGGGCTGGATGGGCTAATGGGTAACAGGTATTAAGGAGGGCACTCATTTTGTTGAGCACTGGGTGTTACATGTAAGTGATGAATCACTAAAGTCTACTCCTGAACCAAAACTACACTAAATATTAATGACCTAGAATTTAAATAAATATTTGGATAAAAAAAGGAATGAAATATTGCCATTTGCAACAACATGGATGGAGCTAGAGACTATCATGCTAAGTGAAATAAGTCAGTCACAGAAAGACAAATAGCATATGATTTCACTCATATGTGGAATTTAGGAAATAAAACAGATGAACATATGGGAAGGGAGGAAAAAGAGAGAAACAAACTATAAGAGACTCTATGATAGAGAATAAACTGAGGGTTGATGGAGGGAAGGTGGATGGGGAGATGGGCTAAATTGGCAACAGGTATTAAGGAGGGCACTTGTGTTGAGCAGTGGGTGTTATATGTAAGTGATGAATCACTAAATTCTATTTTTGAAACAATATTACACTGTATTTTAACTAACTAGAATTTTAAAAATTTGAAAACAATAAATATACTAAACAAAATTTGAGCAAAATTCTAACCAAAAGCCAAGTTTTCCTGGTATTCTCTTTGGTCAGAAGCTCTACTTGTTGACTTTATTAGGTTATAAATTTGATTGTTGGTAAATAATAAGTTAGCTGGACTTATTGTTTGTTCTTTATTAGGCAGTCTCGTTTGTCCATCAGAATTGTAGTTAGCAACAGATAATAAGAAAGAGCAATAGCTGTTCACACTTAGCTAGTACCTGCTGTATGCTTGCATTTCTCTAATCCCTTACATTTAATCTTCCCAAGTTATCTTAGCATAGGGACAATTTCCAAACCCTTTTCTAATATCAGGAAAGAGAGTCAAAAGAGAGGTTTAGAAACATTCTCAAGACTACATAATTGGTCATTGTTGTACCCAGATTCAAACCAGACAGTCTTGTCTCCAGCCCCCAAATTCCCAATTCCTACACCATTTTGCTTGTAAGATGTTAACTGGATGGATTCGTGGGATACAAAACTTACTATGTGCACAATCACCACTTTCCTCAAATACTGGTGGTGATAATATAAAGAATGGATGTTTGAAGCTAATAAAAAAAATGTACGATTTCCTTAAGTGACATATTTTTTTCAATTTAGTTTTCTCTTTTCTCTTGTTATGAGCAGTCTCAGAGACTTTACCTGCAGTGATTTTGCCCTGATTCCTGCTGTGACTACAAGTGCTTCACTCACCGCAGTTGTCCTCATCCGCTTGGTTGCCACAGTCGTCCACACCATTGCAATGAAGAAGCTGAGGCAAGCACTTGGTGATATTCCCACAGGGGAAATAGCCGAGGGAGCACTTGACATCCTGCCCACTCCCGTGAAGGACTGTGATGAAGAAGGAGGAGAGAAGGTTAATACAAAGGCTTGGCAAACAATGGTTTCTCCCCAGTATCCTAAAACCTGTAATCTCATTCTGGCTTGTACTGCCCACTGTGTGGCCGCCTCACCTTGCTTACTAGCCTCATGACAACTGTTTTCCAAGAACCTCCACGCCAATGGGATGTTCTCTTCTGTGTCCCCAGAAGATGCCAGGATTGTCCTTTCTTTGCCTTTTCTCATGCTGTTTCCCACGTGGAATGTCCTCCACCCCCATCCTTTTTCTATGCAATGTCTGCCCATACTTTAGAGTTTATCTCAATTCCCTTCTTCTCCCTTTCAAAAATATTTTAACCAATCATTTTAAAAATCGGGAATTTATTGAATTCTTAGAATCAAGACTCTTCTGGTATTAAAGGAAGAAGACATAGAGGACATCAGGAAAGTACATGCCCATGCTCACTCACAGACTGGATAGTGCCTGTGTGTGAGGCTCTGTGCAAGATTTTGTGTAAACCACACTGAATGAAACAAAGTTCCTGCCCAAACTTTCAGATGGGCTTCTTTCACTTAGTAATACACATTTGAGGGTCCTCTATGTCTTTTTATGGCTTAATAACTAATTTATTTTAGCACTGAATAATATTCCATTGTTTGAACGTACCATAGTTTATTTATCTTTACTTACTGAAGGACATTTCAGTTTCACCCAAGTTTTGGCAATTATGAATAAAGCTGCTATAAGCATCCATCCACATGCAGGTGTTTGTGTGGATATAAGTTAACTATGCCATTTTAAACCTTAGATTTATATAAATTTTAAAGATTATTGGAGACTCCAAATGTAGTTCTGTTACTTACGATCCTTACCAAGTTTGTACATGTTTGGAACTTTCTAGAATTTTGTCAATTAAAAGAAATAAAAACAGAATAGCTTGAATTGTCAATAACATTTATTATATAAAAATGTATTTGTGATCTGTCACCAAGACGTGAAAAGAATAAAAAAGACTATTTTCTTTGTAAGATGCAGCAGGACATTTTAATAACAGGGCAAGTGACATTTTTACACAGAAGAAATCTAGCAATGTCAGGTTTTGACTGTACTTAGTTGTTTCAGAGCACATCATTTGATGAAGGAAATAGTTAAATCTATGTAATAATGAGCTGTGTTGTAAGTGGTGTTCTCACTTGTGAAATTATTTTTAATTTTTTTTAATTTTTAAATTATTTTAGTTTAATTTTTTTTAACGTTTATTTATTATTGAGAGGCAGAGACAGACAGAGCATGAGAGGGGCAGAGAGAGGGGGAGACACAAAATCTGAAGCAGGCTCCAGGATCCAGCTGTCAGCACAGAGCCTGATGTGAGGCTTGAACTCATGAACCGAGAGATCATGACCTGAGCCGAAGTTGGACGCTTAACTGACTGAGCCACCCAGGTGCCTCTCACTTGCGAAATTATTTTAAAATTATTTATCAATATTTTTTCAACAAATTGATTAAAATGAAATCAAAGGATTTGTATGCCGCAGGATGGCCCTGGCAGGACATCACGTATTTCAGAGACTTCAAGTGTACATAAAATAAGGTAATCTGTGTTGATACTGACTTCTGATGTCTTTATTAATTTTTTTAATCAATTTTTTAAGAACAAAATTTAAAAATCAAGGGTTTCAGGGATACCTGACTGGCTCAGTTAGTAGAGCATGTGACTCTTGATATTGGGTTTGTGAGTTTGAGCCCACCATTGGGTATACAGCTTACTTAAAAAAAAAAAAATCAAGGATTTCAGAAAAATTCTGTGATGAGTTGTCAGTCTTCAGCTGAGAGTTACTATTTGAAGATGTTTTAACTAGACGAGACATACCTGCCTGTGTTTTCATGCTGCTGTTTTGAAAATTCTCTTCTGAGTAACTTACTTTTAGGGATATTATGTTTTTACGTCCTATCTTTTAAGTTTATATTTAGAAGCAGATATAGCCCTTCAATGATTGTGTCATGGAATGAGTTCTACATTTTTATAACATTATGATTCAAAAGATACATTTAAGGTCTTAAATAGTGATATTTTAAAAATAACTTTGATATTATCTCAGATTTAAAGTTGCAAATAGAGTATAAATAATGATTTTTCCTCCTGAATCATTTGAGAGTAAGTTCCTGACTAGATGCTCCATCACCCCTAAAAACTTCGGCTGTGTTTTTTCTCTGAATAAGGATGTTCTCCTCCTATATAATCATGCTAGAACCATAAAAATCAGGAAATTAATATTAATACCTTATTACCATTTGAACCACAGAATCCGTTCACTTTTCACATACTGTTCAAAAAATGTCCTTCATAGTAAAAGGATCTAGTTTATAATCCTTATATTTAATTGTCCCATTTCTTTAGTTTCCTTTGATCTGGAATAGTATCTTAGTTTTTCCTTATCTTTCATGACCTCAACACTTTTGAAGATTGTAAGTTAAATATTTTGTAGAATGTCCCTAAATTTTGGTTGTATGATATTTCATCAAAATTAGATTTAGATTATGCAACTTTGGTAAGAAAGTCACAGAAGTGACGCTTATTTCAACCTGTCAGGTTATGCAAGGTTTGATTTGTCCCATTACTGATGATGATCACTTTTGGTCGCTTGGTTAGGGTGATATCTGCAAAACTTTTCCACTGTGAAGTTAGTCTTTGTGATTAATAAGCATTTTTGTAGGGGCACCTGAGTGGCTCAGTTGGTTAAGCCTCCAATTCTTAATTTTGGTTCAGGTCATGATCTCATGATTCATGAGTTTGAGCCCTGCATCGGGCTCTGCACTGGCAATGCGGAATCTGCTTGGTATCCTGTCTCCCTCTCTCTCTGTCCCTCCCCTGCTTGCTTTCTATATCTCTATAAAAATAAATTTAAAAAAAAATTAAAAATAAGTATTTCGTGGAAGGGTGTCCAATTCCTAGCTAACACCATATGGTTCGGTCTAGTTTTCTCCCTTTACATATCTCTAGCTCCCCTTTCTGACAGTGAGAAAGTGCTTTCTATTATCCTTAATACAGTTATTATCTTGACAAATCCTCTTCCTGCATAGTTACCTTCCTCACCCCTCTTTAGTTCTGACTCCCAATAATGGACATTTTTCCTGCATGAGCACTCTCCTTGCCCTGTTAGCCATCTGTTACAGAATGCCAGGCACCACCTTCCTCTGTGGACACCCTCCTTATCCCATTGTGGCCCCAAAATTCCTCTCTGGGATGCCATAGGTCCTCTGTCACATCCAGCACAGAAGAATACCTTTCTGTGGTTCACCAAATAGCTTTAGGGCTCAATTGTTCAGGAAGAGAATGATAGAGTAAGGGGCAGGTAAGTGATGGTTATAGGAAAATTTAGGAGAAGTTGAAGGGGATCATCTTATACCACTCCCAAATGTGCATGCCACTTAAAATGAAGACAATTGAAAATAAGCAAACATAGAGCCCTCCACCCTTCCCCTATCTGCCTAAAAGCAGGACATATATTTCCCTTTGTAAGGGTGTCTTCCTCCTCCCTCCATACCAGGAGGAGAACAGCTCTTGTCACTGGAGATGGAAAGTTGGCACTGAGGTGAGTCTGCACAAACAAACATTATTAAATAGCCCCTTTTCTCTCTCTCAGGACTAAAATCTTAGGGGTTTCAATAAACACTTTTTGGAGGCTAAGTTCCAAGTGATTTATCATTAGTGAAATAAAATTTAGCTTCTACTTTTTTGACAGACCTTGACAGAAATGCACAAGCACTTACAATTTTGCCTAGGAAAATGCACAAAAGTACCATTTCAGTGAAATTATAACTCTTACTCTGTAGCAAACTTAAATGTGAACATGGAAAATTTTAACATGGTTGCTCTGAAGTCAATGCCTTAAGGGCATCTCTGTTCAGTTAAATTTAAGTAGTGAGTGTAATTGGCACATTTAATTAAAATGTTTATTGTGTTTCTGTACAACTTTGACTTGTGTAAACACTAAGATGGGAGTTTCATTGGATTCTATAACTTATTTCCAGCATTTGAAATCCTCCTCACAATCTATGGAAAAAATATGCAATATTCTATTTTCTTAGATAATTACAGCATCAAAAGTATAGAGGTAGTTTACTACCTTGTTAGGAAGTAAAATACACACACACACACACACACGCACACATACACACACACACACACACAAACTGACACAAAGACAAACTTTCCCTATATTCAGTCCATTTATTTTAAAAAAAGATAATTTCTATCTTAAATGATGACTATCAATAGCTATTTAAGATGTTTAGAAATAAAAAATAGAAGTATCAGATGTGGGGGTGCCTGGGTGGCTCAGTTGGTTAAGCATCCAACTCTTGATTTTGTCTCAGGCATGGAATCAGGTTAGTGAGATCGGGCTCCATGTCAGGCTCTGCACTGACAGCACACAGCCTGCTTGGGATTCTCTCTCTCCCTCTCTGCCCCTCCATCTCCCCTGCTCATGCTCTCTCTCTCAAAATAAATAAGTAAACTTAAAAAATACTGGATGTAGTGGAGGATTGTTAAATAAATTACGTGGTGTAGTTTCAGAACTACATATTTGCACATGTTGAACAATAGTCTATATTGTTTGTTCTTATTTATATAAAATAAAAGCTATATGTGTGTTTATAAAATGCTGATATATTCACAATGAACTGTTAACAGTGGTCATCTTTGGGAAATGGGACAAATAATTTAAGGAAAAATGGGAGATTTTATTCTGCAGTTTATACCTTTAAGAAAAGAAAATTTGGACTTGTGTTTTAAAAATGAGTATTCCTGGGGCACCTGGGTGGCTCAGTCGGTTGAGTGTCCGACTTCGGCTCAGGTCAGGATCTCGCCATTTGTGAGTTCAAGCCCCGCGTCGGGCTCTGTGCTGACGGCTCAGAGCCTGGAGCCTGTTTCAGATTCTGTGTCTCCCTCTCTCTGCCCCTTCCCCGCTCATGCTCTGTCTCTCTCTGTCTCTCAAAAATGAATAAACATTAAAAAAATTTAAAAAATAAATAAAAATGAGTATTCCTTTAATAATAATAAAAATAATCTGAAGTTATTTATAGACAATTCAAATATGTGAAAATTTGGTTTCTTAGCTATAGATTAAAAACCTGATTGTAATATTAGCTCTCTTTAGACCTTTTGAAAGAAGGTGAGTATGAGATCAGTGGTTCTTAATCAGGGATGATTTTGTTCCTCAGGGGTCAAATAGCAAAGTCTGGAGACATTTTTTTACGTCACAACTTAGGGGGCTGCTATTAGCATCTAATTAAGGTAGAGTCCAGGGATACTGTTAAACATCTCACAAAGCACAGGAAACCTCCCCCAAACAAAAACTTATCTGTCCTAATATGTCAGTAGTACCCAGGATGAGAAACCCAGGACTTGTCATTGGTGAAGAATCAATAGGAAAACACTTCATGCCAGCAGATGACTAACACATGAGCTCACTTGCAGAACAGGCAATTGATTACTTCAGTGGCTGTTTATCCTTCTAGTGGAGACTTTCTAATTGATTTTAAGAGGTTTTAGAAATAGATGGACATTACCAGTGCAGCTTTTGTGTCTCTGGAAAGGTTGCAAATGCTATTGTTTTGACAACTGGGAAAGAGGTTGCACATTGTTATGTCCACTAGTCCCAGGGACTCATGGTAGTTAGAATCATTTCTTAAAAAAAAATTTTTTTAATGTTTATTTATTTTTGAGAGAGAGAAAGAGAGAGAGAGAGAGAGAGAGAGAGAGAGAGAGAGAGTGTGTGTGTGTGTGTGTGTGTGTGTGTGTGTGTGTGTGTGTGTGTGCAAGCAGGGGAGAGGCAGAGAGAGAGGGAGACACAGCATCTGAAGCGGGTTCCAGGCTCTAAGCTGTCGGCATAGAGCCCGATGCAGGGTTTGAACTCATGAACTGTGAGATCATGACCTGAGCTGAAGTTGGACGCTTAACTGACTGAGCCACCCAGGCACCCCTAGAAAGAATCATTTCTTAAGTGCAAGAATTATTAAACAATGGGTTGGGTTACTAAGACAGTCTCTGGAAGTTTTGAGAAATTGGATAGATAATTTAAGCATATTCTGCCAAAAGTAAAAGAATTGGCCACAGAATATTTTCAGGCCTCTTGAACGAGTTCCATGAATCTTTGAATAGCAAAACAGATGTTTTAAGGAAGATATTATTTAAAAAGAACGTTTTAGACTTCAAATCTGAGAGTTTGAGATGTGTGTACTCTGTACACACAAAAAATATTGACAAAAATTCAATCATCTCTACCTCAAGAGAGCTTAAAAATTAGCCAAAAAAATTCATTTGTCCTGACAAAATTCCGGGTACTTAATATCTCTGAATTTTATTGCTTCAGCCCAGTTTCTCATTATAAATATTGTATTATGATCTTTCCCATAACTTATGCTCCTCCAGATAAATTAAACACTTGGTTTCCCAAGAAACATGCCTTTCTCTAGGAGAAGAGGATTAAGAGTACACTTATCGTAAAGAGCACTGAGTAATCCATGGATTGTTGAATCACTATAGGGTACACCTGAAACTAATATAACACTCTAGGTTAATTACAATTGAATAAATCAATTAAATAACATTCTGCAACAAACACAAAGAAACCATTCTTCCACCAACAATAACAAAAAAATATGACTTTATCATTGCCTGTCCTGATTCCAGTTTGACTTAAAACCTCACATAGAACTGACTGACTGTTTGCAGTCCCCAAATATGTCATGCACATTGCTGTTACCTACCAATAAAATGACAGTACATAGGCACTGGGATTTCTTCATTTACTTGCCAATATCCTGTGCTTTCTTTAGGATTCAGGTATTACCTTCTTCTGAAAGCATCTAGTTCTTTAGGCTGGGTTGTATACCTACTCTCCGTTTTCTTAGCATTCTGAACCTATCTCATTCCAACGGCCCCTGTTGCACTATACTGTAATTGCTGCCCACATGTCTCTTCTGTAAGCTTTCTTTTTTTAAAAATTTTTTTAATGTTTATTTATTTTTGAGACAGGGGGAGACAGAGTGCTAGTGGGGGAGGGACAGAGAGAGAGGGAGACACAGAATCTGAAACAGACTCCAGGCTCTGAGCTGTCAGCACAGAGCCTGATGTGGGGGTTGAACCCACAAACTGTGAGATCATGACCTGGGCCGAAGTCAGACGCTTAACCGACTGAGCCCCCCAGGTGCCCCAGCTTTTTGAGGGCAGACAGACCATGTGTCAAATCATGGTCATATTCTCTGTACTTAACATTATAGTGTAAGATGGCAATAAATATTTGTGAATGAATGAATAAATGAATGAATTAGAATGAAAGATATGTGGTGAACTGAATTAACTGGAGATGGACTGAATTTTCATTAGCCTTATCTACTCACTGTCACCAGCATAATAGTCCGTGTCCTATTTCACTCATATTCTTCCTATATCATTAACCTAGGAGAGCATAAGAACATGCCTGTTACAACTAATTTCCTATAAAAACCAAAATTAAAAAACTGAGAAAAACTAGGAAAAATATGTTAAATTTTTATTAAGTTCATATCTTTCATATCTTTCCATTAAATTTGATATGGTTTTTAAAAATCTTGGCTTATGTAGCAGCTTCTTACCAGATACGTCTCCTGAGGCAAAGGAAACAAAAGCAAAAATGAACTATTGGGATTTCATCAAGATAAAAAGCTTCTGCACAGCAGAGGAAACAATCAACAAATTAAAAGGCAGCCAGTGGAATGGGAGAAGATAGTTGCAAATAAAATATATGATGAAGGGTTAGTCTCCAAAGTCTATAAAGAACTTACCAAACTCAACACCCAAAAAACAAATAATCCAGTGAAGAAATGGACAGAAGACATGAATAGACATTTTTTTTCAAAGAGGCCATATAGATGGCTAATAGACACATGAAAAGATGCTCAACATCACTCATAATCAGGGAAATACAAATCAAAACTACAATGAGATATTACTTCACACCTGTCAGAATAGCTAAAATTAACAACTTATGAAACAACAGATGTTGACAAGGATGTGGAGAAAGGGGAACCTTCTTGTGCTGCTGGTGGGAATGCAAACTGCTGCAGCCACTCTGGAAAACAGTATGGAGCTTCCTCAGAAAGTTAAAACCCAGCAATTGCACTAGTAGGTATTTATACAAAGGATACAAAAATGCTGATTCAAAGAGATACATTCACCCTGATGTTTATAACAGCACTATCAACAATAGCCAAATTATGGAAAGAGCCCAAATGCCTATATATATATATATATATATATATATATATATATATAATGGAATATTAGTCATAAAAAAGAATGAAATCTTGCCATTTGCAATGATGTGGACTGTTCCTCCCCTGCTCGTTCTCTGTCTGTCTCTCAAAAATAAATAAACGTTAAAAAAAAACAACATTTTACGGGGCGCCTGGGTGGCTCAGTCGGTTAACAATGGCATGGAAGCTAGAGGGTAGTATGCTAAGTGAAATAAGTTAGTCAGAGAAAGACAAATACCATATGATTTCACTCATATGTGGAATTTAAGAAACAAAGCAAATGAGCAAAGGTGGAAAAAGAGAGAAAGGCAAACCAAGAAACAGACTCTTAACCATAGAGAACAAACTGATGGTTACCAGAGGGGAGGTGGGCAAGGTGATGGGTGAGATGAGTGATGGGCATTAAGGAGGGCACTTACAGTGATGAGCACTGGGTGTTGTATGTAAGTGATGAATCATTAAATTCTCTACCTGAAACTAATAATACACTGCATGTTAACTAACTTGAATTTAAATAAAAATTTGGAGAAAGAGAAAACAATCTTGGCTTATTTGTGGGGTCTTATAAATTGGTGAGATAACCTTTAAAAATAGTGACTGAAATTTTTTTTTCTTTCCTGAAATTTTTTTGTTGCATGGGCTTTTCATCCATTTCAGTGATATTCATTGCTTCATGAGGTGGGCAAGTATAACTGAGAACCAAGGAGTACATTACTACTGCAATTAACATATTTTTACATGAATTATTATTTTTCTTTTAGAGAGAGAAGGGGGGGAGACTGTGTGCAAGTGGGGGAGGGGCAGAGGGAGAGAGAGAGAGAATCTTAAGCAGGTTCCACATTCAGCACAGAGCCTGATGTGGGACTTGATCTCACCACTGTGAGGACATGACCTGAGCTGAAATCAAGAGTCAGGGGCTTAACCAACTACGCCACCCAGTTGCCCCTAGATGAAGCATTATTATTGACAGCCTGGGTTTCCATTGTAAGAGCCAAAATTTTGGAAAGAAAGTAAGTGTCTTTTCCTTTAAGTTCCAAAGGCTGATTTGTGTGGAGGACTTAGAACATGGAGTTTATACATAAACCACAGAGTGAGAACCCATAGGTAATGGTTAGTTTTATGTGTTAACGTGGCTAGGTCATTGTAGCCAGTTTTTCATTCCAGTACTAATCTAGGCATTACTGTGAAGGCATTATGTAAATGTGTTTAATGTCCACAAAAGCTTTACTGTAAGTAAAAGAGATTGATAATGTGGGTGGGTCTCATCTAATCAGTTGAAGGCCTTAAGAGCAGAAATTGAGGTTTCTCTGAGGAAGAAATTCTACCTGTGGATCACAGTGTTAGGTCCTTCCTAAGAGTTTCTAGCCTTATGGATTTCAGACTTGCCCAGACAGACCCCACAACTGAGCAAACCAGTTCACTGAAATAAATCACTATATATCTATATCTATCAATCCATATATGTGTGTATATATATATATATATATGTATATGAGTATATATGCAAATAATATAAACATAAGAATCACTGCATATATGTATATATATATACGGATAGATAGATCAAAATGAAAATAATATATATCTTACTGCTTCTTTTTCTTTGAAAGAACCTTGATTGATTCAGCATGTGATGGGGCAATTTTCCTGCCTCCTAAAGATAAAAGAATTTGTCAGAAGGCAGGAAGAAGTGGATTGCAGGGAACCTCCATTCCCTGGGCTGGGACCAAACAACAATCTGGAAGGAGGATCAACAAGTAGTGGGAGGAATGCCTGGGTGGCTCAGTTGTTTAAGCATCAGATTTCAGCTCAGGTCATAATCTCATAGTTCATGAGTTTGAGCCCCACATTGGGCTCTGTGCTGACAGCATGAAGCCTCCTTGGGATTCTCTCTCTGTCCCTCCCCCTGCTCTCTCTCTCGCACTCTCTCCCTCAAAAATAAGTAAATAAACATAAAAAAACCCCTCCATATATATATATATATATATATATATATATATACACACACACACACACACACATACATACATACAATGGAGTATTACTCTGCAATCAAAAAGAATGAAATCTTGCCATTTGCAACTATGTGGATGGAACTGGAGAGTATTAAGCTAAGTGAAATTAGTCAGAGAAAGACAAATATAATATGACTTCACTCATATGAGGACTTTAAGAGACAAAACAGATGAACATAAGGGAAGGGAAACAAAAATAATATAAAAACAGGGAGGGGAACAAAACATAAGAGACTCATAAATATGGAGAACAAACAGAGGGTTACTGGAGGGGGTGTGGGAGGGGAGATGGGCTAAATGGGTAAGGGGCACTAAGGAATCTACTCCTGAGATCATTGTTGCACTATATGCTAACTAATTTGGATGTAAATTAAAAAAAAATAAATAAAATTTAAAAAATAAAAAAACATACAAAAAGCCCCACAAAACCTTTAAAAAAATAGGAAATAGCGCCCTGGGTGAGTGAAGGGATCACAAATCTCAATGGACCTTTTTCATCCCCCACCACACGGTGTAAGCCACAGTAGAATAAAAAGAAGATGTGATGCATTTAAGGACAGAGACCCAAGGCCTCCTTTTTACAGTCTCTTATTTTATGAAATCCTAGACTGGAACAGAACAGTGTCCTGATGTTTACAGTGTTCCCCAGAGGGGACAGAAGTAGCCAAGAAGCTAGCCAACTGGGAGAGGTCTGACGAGCGGGAGGAGGATAATGCAGACTGACCAATGTGAAGCCGACTGCAGGACGGTGTGGGGAAGCAGATGCCTCTACACCAGATATGACAGAGCCAGGGGACCGGGAACTAAGCACGGGTGGCGCGATTTCCCGGGTGAATGATCCAGCAGTGGACCATAGGACCAAAAGCAGAGGCCCCTCCCACCACAGTCTAGATGACACAAAAACTATGGCCCAGCTTTGGTCACTCCTGGAAAAGAGAGAAGAGAAGAAGACAGAGAAGGTAGAGAGCTTTGAATTGGCAAAATATTTACCCAAAAGATACTGAAGGGAAAAAGTAGTGGGAAGAAAATAAGTGATGGGATTACCTGGAAGTACGTTAGGTTTTCTGTCATATGCAGGAGTGGACATTCAGATTAATTTCATTTACTGAGAAATGAATTTCCATTATTCTGCCCTTAAGTTTCTAAAAGGAGTTGTACTGCTTCTGTTTTACTTGTGTCTAAATTGTAGAGTTAGAGCACATTAAAAAAAATGGCATATTCTACCGTGTGTGCATTTTTAAAAACTGATTTAAATCAAGCATTGTGGAGTTCAAAATATATTTAAAATGGGTTCTTTCCAGAATTACAGAATCACTGAGAAGAATACCAATGTTTATCTACTCAAAGGCTACCAAGGTCCTGCCACGCAAATCCTTTCTGGAAGAAGATAGCTCCTTAAGAAAAGTGTGTAGGATTAGCTCATCTGGCATCTCTGGAAAAGAGCTGCTTGGTTTATTCTGCATGCTCAGTGATGGGCTCTTCCTGGGAAGCATTTGAAAAATTGTCTTTGAGGGAATAAGTAGTATCCCTTTAAACAGAGTAGTTGAGATTCATGAATTTGGCTGTTGTTGATTTGCAGCATTTAAAATATATCCCCTCTAGATTTACTTTTATGGCAAAGCCGTAACTTCAGTTCTATCCAATTCTGTTTCTCTTAGACCTGCACTGTTGTGGCTAAACTTGACAGGAGAAAAGCACATGATTCATTTCATAACAGGACCCAAATGTTGGGGGGCTCTTAAAGCTGCTAAGAGGAGCCCCACTGGTCCTCCCGCTGTGTCTCCCCACAGATCGCCCTCATATGTTCTTCGCCCTTGTTATGGATGAACCCTCTGTGCTCTTGCTGAAAGTTGGCCCATTCTCTGAGCTCCAGGCACCACCTCCTCTATCCTACTCAGGACACATTTCAGTGGTTCCTTCCTCGTGCTAAGCATTATCAAATTTTACCTCTCACCTGGCTCATTCTCAACAGTCTGAAAACGTGCCGTTACCTCTCCCTTCTTTTTCTTTTTTACATCTCCCTTCTTAAAAACAAAACAAAACAGAACAAAGCAAGAGAAAAAGAATTTTGTGATCCCATTTCCCATACTAGTCCCATTTCCAGTTTTGTCTCCCCCTTTTAGCAAAACTTGTCAAAATTTTTCTACACTGGTGTTTGTGATATAACTTTTGTGTTTAGCTTTACCTCTAAAGTGTTGGGAAGCTATTGAATACAACATTAATCTTCCTTTGTGAATTTACGTTATCATGTTGAACAGTACAAGAATGCCTTTAAGGCACTTTGAGGGAATTTGTGTCCTATAAATTTGACCACAGACTCCTGCACTTTGAGTTGTCAACTTTGTATAGTTTTTCTCCAAAATTCTTCACCAGGTGTTGCATCACCCATCATTAATTTGTTTGCCTCTGTAGTCTCAGTATCTTCATTACTATTTTTAATTTTTTACTTGAACTGGTTGTAGCTACAAATGCAGATACTCAGACACGGTAAACTTCTGTGTAAAGAATGAGTCAATACGCTATGAATGAGATCCTAAAAAGGACAAAATTCTTTTTCTTCTTCTTTTGTTTTTTAATGGTTTTTAAGAATCAAATTAAAAAAAAATTTTTAGGGGCGCCTGGGTGGCTCAGTCGGTTAAGCGTCCGACTTCGGCTCAGGTCGTGATCTCGCGGTCCATGAGTTCAAGCCCGGCGTCAGGCTCTGTGCTGACCGCTCAGAGCCTGGAGCCTGTTTCGGATTCTGTGTCTCCCTCTCTCTCTGACCCTCCCCCATTCATTCTCTGTCTCTCTCTGTCTCAAAAATAAATAAACGTTAAAAAAAATAAAAAAAATTTTTAATGTTTTCCTATGTTGAGAGAGAGAAAAAGAGAGAGCAAATAGGGAAGGAGCGGAGAGAGAGGAAGAGAGAGAATTCCAAGCAGCTCTGCATTGTCAGCACATCAGTGAGCCAGCCAGGTGCCTCAAGAATGACATTTTTTTGGGTTCTAGGATATGTGATCTACAATTGGGTGTGATGTTATTGTAAACATTTTTTAGAGCTTAGTATTCTGCCATAATAAGCATTCAGTAAGAATTTATTGAATGGATGCACATATTTCCCAACACAGAGAGCAGCCAAGATTTCTGAATTTTCTATTTATGCATTTTTAGCATATTTCTCAAACTATGACAAAACTGTTTTTCTTGACTATCCAACCATCACATTTTATTCCTACTCACCAGTACAACAGCAGTAAGCTTTATTGATTACTCTAGTAGTGCAGCCAAGAAATAGAGATCTTAAATCAAGGGCAGTTGTATTTCTTAATAGCTCTTCCATTCAGTACCTTATTTCCATTCCTACTGTCTCAACTTATTTCAATCTGTATGATATCCTGTCCAGGTAATAAATTTTTAATGGTTTCTTTTTTGATCGCACTTTAGCCTTATAGTCAAACGGCCCCAACTCGCTGTAACCTGCTTTTTAAAACCTAAAAATCCATTACTTTAACTTTTGCTCTGATCAGCAGTTCTTTCTTTCATGTTTTTGAGCACTTATAATATGTTAGGCCCTAGGCTAAGCATTTTGCATGCCTTGCTTCATTTTATCCTCATAATAATTCCACTAAATAATTATCAATATTACCTGACTTTAAGACTTAGAAGGGAAGGCATAGAGGAGTAAGTTGCTTGGGATCCAAGAACTGGTAAGTGGCAAAACTGATTCAGACTCACAGCCAACTCATTCCAGAGCATGCGTTCTTAACCATGGTGCCTCTACTCATTCCCCCCATATTGACCTGCTCATGAGCCCCTGAAAAATTTTCAGATTTTGGCCTTCCTTTTTTGGCATATGATGGTGTCCCCACATTTCTTCTTTTTCTAAATCTTACCTTTCATGATCAATTATCCTTTCTGACTGACTTCCTTTTGGATTTCTATTCTGGGTGAAATGTCTTTCTTTTGAAATCTTTCAGTGCAAGGATGAGATACTGCTTTATCAGGGTATTTTGTATTTGTGTTTCCCTGGATGTTCTAAGATATTTCCCCAAAGGTCAAAGGCAAACATAATGCATCTAAACAGACATTTTCTTATTGTTTCTTGGCAGATGGTATTGGAGATGGCGGGTTTATAAATTCAGACTCATGGTTCATATGGAACAATGATTCCAGTGAAGACAAGGATTTCTTCCCATGGTTTCCCCTTACTTATATTTACTCATATTTAGAGAGTAAAAAAAAAATTAAAAAGGGGGAAAACACAATTCTCATTATCTTTCCTCTTTAGAGAGGTCTCCAGAAATAAACAACTGAATTGATAAATCCTTGTGGAGAACGTTATATTTCAGTGGCCAAAGTATGGGCAAAAGGGACCAAGCAGAACAAAGTGGACTACTATGCACCATATATTCTGATATTTACAGTAAATACTAATGTCCAGCAGACTTATGTTTTATTCTTGGCTATGCCTCTAAATTGATGGGAAAATTTGGGCAAGTCACTTCATCTTGCTGGATGTGAGGTTTCCTCCAATGTTGGGAGAGGAGACGGTACCAGCTCTTGTAATGTTATTTGATTCTGGGTGGAAGATAAAATGTTAATAAAAATATTTGAAAGTTCATCTTTCAAGGGGAAGTACTAGGAAGAGAAGATACATGAAGAAAAATAGGGAAGAAATATTGAATGAAATTGAGAAGTAGAGAATGGATATAGTTAAATAGTGATTGGGAGGAGACAGAGGAACTTCTAGTTGCCTGCTTATTATTTATTTCTTCCTCTCCCTTTCATAATGGAATCCTGCCTCCCTTTTTTTGTGGTGACGATGTGTTCAGTACTGGAAGATGAGATGACAGGCCTCAACAATAATGGTACTTCTATTTCCTGTGTTCCCTGCTTCCTTGGCAGTTAGGCGGGCTATGTGACCAAATACCTACCAATGAGATCTAAGAAGTAGAAGTCTTCTTGGGGAATTTTTGGAAAAGCTATTGCCTTCCTGATAAAAAGGGGAAAATGGAGCTTCATGTCAGTTTTTCTTTTCTTCCTGCTTTGAATATGGACTTCATATCAGGTGCTACAGGGATGCCTGGGTGGCTCAGTCAGTTAAGCATCCAACTCGTGGTTTCGGATCAGGTCATGATCTCATGGTTTGTAAATTTGAGCCCCACATCTGGCTCTATGCTGATGGTGAGGGGCCTTCTTGGGATTCTCCCTCTCTCTCTCTCTCTCTCTCTCTCTCTCTCTCAAAATAAATAAATAAATAAATAAAATTAACAAAAAATTACTTAAAAAATGATCTGATGCTACAGTCGTCACCTTTGCATTCATCAGGAGATAAGTGTTTAACACAATAACCAATGCACAAAAGATGGTGGAGTGAAAGATAGAGCCTAGGATCCTAATGGAATGCCTAAACAGCTGATCCAGTGCCAGCAAACACTTACTTCTGGACAGTGTTCATCTGAGAAAACAAGCTCTCATTTGTTTAAGCCACTGTTGCTTGGTCCTTCTCTTTGCGGCACCTAGAATGCATTTCGAATACAGAGGGGATTTATGTAAATAATGATACAGACTCCCTTCCCTGGAGGGAAGTAGGAGAACTATGAGCGTAGGCAGGTAAAGGAAGGTAGGAAAATGAAAATGATTGCCAACAGGTGAAGGCAAAGTGTGCGTTTAGGGTGAAGGCTTCAGAAATGACCTTAAAAGTTAGGATAGATAAGTGTGACAATGAAAAGAACAAATGAGACATGGAAACAGGGAGTTCTGTGAGTCCTATCTGAAACAAAAAAATGATGTAATATGAAGAGGAACTTTAACAGGAGATCGGCCTCCATGTAGGCTTCCTCTGGAATATTTCTATGACAACTTTTGTTAACAGTCTTGTGTTCGCAGAAGGCATTATTTTAGGTATTTATAAAAGCATACCCTTGAATCAGACAAACCCAAACTGAGAATGTTTTACATAACAACATTCTTCAAAATTCATGTCATTGTCTTCAAATTAAAGGAGACTACAGAGCTGTGGTTGGTGAATGCAAGGTGTGATCCTGGATTGGAGCTTGGATTAGAAAAAAAATAATTTTTTCTTTAAAGAAAAATTAGGACAGTGATGAAATATGAATATGGACTTTATAGTATGATTTTATCAATGTTAGATTTTTCTGAATTTAATCATCATATGGGGGCTAAGAAAATGTAATTCTTAGGAGATACAGCTTGAAGCATTTAGGAATGAGGGATCATGATGTCTGCAACTTATTCTCAAATCATTCAGCAAGAAAAAAAATGTGTAAGTTTGTATGATTGGTGAGAGACAGAAAGCAAGTGTGGGACAACATTAGCAACAGGTGGTCCAGGTGAAAGGTATGTGGGTGTTTGTCTACCACTTTTGTAATATCTTATAGGTTTAAATTTTTTCAACATAAAATTTAAAAAAGTTTAGTAAATATGTAATCTATTAAACCTACTATAGCTGAAAAGCTTTGTAAAGTTTCCAGGTTTTAAAAGTTTTATTATTTGAAAAATATTTAACCTCTCCTTTATCTGGTGTTTGGGCACATAACCCACACAATTTTTGAATAAACATGAAATTATCTGGACACTATGTATGTGTGTGTGTACTATATGTACACTGTAAGATTTCTGAGAATTATGTGTGTGAGACACAAATAGCTTTAAATGCCAGACATATTATTTATAAGAGATGTCCTTCCATATTATCTGTGTGTTCATGACTTGGAGTTTGTAGTTATTCCCCCTATCTTTAACCCAAAGGACAATTTCAAAGGCATTTATAGGCTATGAGAGTTGCACAAGATTTTATCTGATGTGACATAGATGTCTCAAGGTACAGAGTAGGGATATTATATCTGAGGGGGAAATACAATAAGCAATACTCTGAATATCATTAAGGGTCTGCTTCAGGCACCACTGACTATTGACTGACTGCACGTCCACAGGCTACAGGTTAAATGCCATTGCTTCCTTTTTAGAATTTCCAGGATGGCTATTATTTTGTTAATAACATCTGTCATGGACTTAATTTTAATGCTTTTCCATATAACTACTTATTATTCAGAAAAATCAAAGAGGTTTATTTAAATTTGAATACTGTATTTTCCTGCTTTTGCCTTTTCTTGGAATTATCACAACCTCAGACAACAGCAATCCTCAAGACTCGCTCCACACACCAGCACCGCACGTCCTCAGTGTAGGCTAAGTGTGGCTGCTGCAGGGCAGGGAGAGTTATTCTTGGGAGTTCCCAGTTATGCCATTGTGGATTTTTTGTGCAGGTTTCATAACTTCTCAATTTCCTCTTCTAGAACACAGGGGTTAGTAAATCTTCCTTCCAGGTTTTTTGGTATGATTAGATGAAGCTAATGGATGTGAAAGAGTCTCTCACTGCCTTTCACAGAGATCACATGTAGTACGTGCGAATTTCCCTTCTACGTCATTGTTTTTAATTTCTAGAGTATTTCTATTGTGAGAGAGAGAGAGAGCATGCGTGAGCATGAGTAGGGGAGGGGCAGAGAGAGAATCTTAAGCAGACGCCATGTCCAGCACAGAGGCAGACACTGGGCTCCATCTTACGACTGTGAAATCATGATCAGAGCCAAAATCAAGAGGTGGATGCTTAACTGCCTGGGCCACCCAGGCATCCCATGAATATATTTAATAGAATCCATTCCCTCTAATCAATCATTGACCCATGAAATTGTAAGCATAATGGGCTGAATATTGGCTGAGATGGTAAGAGTCACATGTAGCCCACTTTGATGCTAAGACCCCCTCTGATACCAAGTAGATATTGCCTATACCTCTCTCTTCTTACTGATGTCTACTGAGAATTAGTTAATATTCTCCTTAATCTTTTGTAGGGCACCCTCACCCTCAAACCTTTCATGATTGATTTCTAATCAACATAGCTATCTGTGGGTACTTATTTGTGTTGTTGACTGCCTGACTTCCTATTTCTGTCTAAATTGCCATCTCAGATTAAGCGGAAGCCTATACTGGGAGATGGTTGCTAATTCAGGTCACCAGGTTAAGCAGTGAGGAAGAATTCATCTTCTTTGGTCATATTCTAGTATGGCTTTTGCCAGCTGGGGTCCCTCTGAGTGTCTGCCTGCTGACCTGCCCATCTGTACCCAGCTCATTAGACCAATAAATGGGTTGGATGCTCATCTGTGGCAGGTAAGGGGAAGCACCATTCCTCCAGAATTGAATTATTAAGTAGAGAAGCTGTAGATTATATGGCCATTTTCCTACATAGTCTTCTCTCCTTTAAAAGAAAATTCCTTTAGCTTCTCTCTGACCCTTAAAATTCCTTTTGCCTTTTCTCACCTTTCAGGGATAAAGGAATGGCTTTCTCTCTGCCCTCACTTCCCACCTGTGATCCTTTAGCAAGGGCTGGTGACTCTCTTTATAGCTATCCTGAATGTGCCAATGTCTTCTCCTCTTGGCTTTTTTCTTTCCTTATAGGGTCAGCCACTGTCTTTTCTTAGCTGTAGTTGTCTCTCACTTGGACTTCCTGCTTCTCTTTTCAATCTGTTCTCCATATAGCAGCCAGAGGGATCTTTCAAAAATAAATCACATCACAAAAATATCCTCTTTCGAAACTTATAATGTCACCCCATTGTTCTTAGGATAAAAATCCAAACTTTCTATCCTCCCCTTCTGACCTTACTTGAGTGAACCTTTCCTATTCACTGATTTGGTTTCTTTCCACTTTTCCTGCTTCACTTAATTTCATCCGTATTGACTGTCCTCTAGATGGGCTGTTTGTTCTTACTTTAGGGTCTTTGAGTTAGCTGTTCCAACAACCTGGATGCCTGGACTATTCTTCCCCCAGGTCATGGCTGATTATTCCTCATTATTCAGGTCTCAGCATAAATATCTCTGCCTTACAAAAACTGGGGTCACCTATCTCAAGTCCCTCCACATTCCTAGCTGGTTACTCTCCTATTACACTATTGGTTCCCTCCCCGCCCTTCTTCTTCACAACACTTATTTCTATCAGGGACATTTTATTTATTAGTTTATTTTTTTGTTATTTGAATATTGCCCCCAGAATATAAATTCTCATAGGCAAGGGATCTTTCTTGTTTTGTACACCATTAATCTCTGATGCCTGTATCAGTGCTAGACATATTGCAAGAACTCAAAAAAATATTAGTCAAAGGAAAGGAAGAATGAATAATTGCCTATGAATTTGAAACATTTGGAATAGTATTTTTCCAAATACTATTGGTGGTGCCTTGAAGATCTCTTTAAAGGCTGTGGCCTGGGCTTTTCTTCCAGACTCTGACTTGAGCTAGTTAGGGTCCAATTTCTATAAATATTCTCCAAACACATCCTGGGCCTGATGTTAGTGTAGTTGGCCACAAAGTCTTTGTTTCCTCAAAGGACATGAGGCCCTTTACCAGACCTATAGCAACTCTAGGGACCACAGATTTTTGTCTATGAAACAACTAGATAAAGGAAACTTAGTTGTATTTTTGGGGCAAGGGGAGGAAAGGAAGAGAAAATTAAGAGAAGAAAGAGATGCAAAGAGAAATATTTAAAATTAGGACTAGCTCTTCAGTATAGCTAGTGGTGGAATAACACCATGTTTACTCCAGCTGTATTCTGTCATCCCATGATAGTAAAAATCCTAAAAACAGGTTGGATTTTAGATTTAGAATCTAGAATATATATCTGTAAGTGAACAAATAATATAATCACTATAATCAAGTGAACAAAAATCAATTTTCCTATATTAGCTAGGTTTTCATGAATTGACAAATTGGCATGGAATTTACTTTTTTAAGGAAAACCATAAACAGAACTTTGTGCATTCTATACGTGTGGAATTCTTTGCTCACCACTGTAAACCCTAAATAGTACATCAATATTGCAACTCTGGAATGTATGTGATTTTTTGAGTCTGTTATTTTTAAAAAATGTTTATATATTTATTTTGAAAGAGAGTGAGAGAGCACATGTGCACGAGTGGGGGAGAGGCAGAGAGAGAGAGAGAGTGAGGGAGAGAGAAAAATCCCAAGCAGGCTCCACACTCAGCATGGAGCCCAATGTGGTGCTCTATCTCATGACCATGAAGTCATGACCTGAGCCAAAATCAAGAGTCGGGCACACAACCTACTGAGCCACCCAGGTGCCCTCTGTGTTATTTTTAAGAGTTAATATATTTTCCAAATATGCATTTAATTTACACCAGAAAGTAATTTATCCAGTGGAAGGATTTGTTCAGCTGAAAGTAAATGTCTTGTTTTTTTTTGTAAATGTATTGAAACTACTTTTTAGTTTTCTATGACTAGTAGTTGTAACATTTCTAATCATATTAGAAGCCATTAGCAATGGTTTTTACATAATGTTTACAATATTTCCCCAAAGAGCCCATTTTCAGTCATGTGTCTCTTTTCAGCACCATGATCTAACCAACTAAGCTAACTGGCCAACTCATTCATGTAGCTCCTTTAGTTTAATGCTTGAGTTAATAGTAACTTGCAGGAATACTATAATATGCTATTATTTTGAAGATGTTCTGGACAAGCTACTTTTCTAGATAGCATGACCATGAATGTGCAATTTTTAGGGAGATTAGAAGTATGCTGAGGGTCAAGGGCCTCTCTGATGCATGGTCAGTATTTGTGCCATAAACTTTCAGCACCATTTCACCCCATTCTTACTGTGCCCTTCATCAAGGAAACTTAAAGAAATAAAGTAATGAATGTACACTTGGGCCTAAAACTTATCACAAGTAGTGTTATCGATTAAAACATGAACATATTAAAGCAAAGGGTAAAATTATATCTTACAGATATTATGCCTTGGCCCTATGAACACAATATTTTAAGTTATTTATATAAATACTGTTTTTCCACTATGGTGAGGTCACTGAGTATTGTGAGTTGCTAAGTAAAATCCCTGAAGTTTGTTTACTGATACTTTCTTAGTAACAGCTTTGTGCTGCCAAGTTACTCATTGATTAAAGAGTAGAGATTGTACTTCTAGATAGTACCTTCCATTTGATTCAAATAAACACTGTGGCCACCTATTGTCCATTATCGTATGTACTTTTGTTAACAATGTTTTCTATTATGTTTTGTCTTCTGACTTATTTTCAAATTGGATCCCAAACTTTATGCAGTTAAAGAAAACAGTGAGAAAATACCACATGAAAAACAAGAAACATGTAAATACAGGCACAGAGTGGATCAAAAGAGTTTTGGGAACTAGAAGTAGAGATAATAGTTGGATTTTTGTGGAGCGCAATGTCACAAAAGGCCAATATTATCATATTCAGTGTAGTAGACAATATGTATTCCACACATATTTTGTGTATTTTATAGGTACTGGACAGGGAGAAAATACATTAAAAATGTATCAAGTTCCTATGAAAATAATGTAAAACCCAGCAGCTAACTTGACTTGGTCACAGTCTTCTCTAGTGACTCGAGTGCAGTGGACACTTCCTTTAAGGGTTGTTTTCAACGGCTCAGTGATCTAGAAACCACTTTTGGTAAGCTGCTGGGATACCTTCCTAAAAGATAAATCTCTTTATATCATTCTGTGCATATATGACAAAGTCCATTGTTGAGCGTGGTTTACAAAGACTACATAATCTGGTTCCAAAGATCTTCTAGCTTCTCTAACTCCAAGCACTTGCTTTAGCCCTATTTCTTAAGCCACCCAAACTTCCCATCATTTCCTAAACCTTCCATGCCATTTCCTGCCCACACTCTACCTGTTCCTGCCAGTGCTTTCTCTTTTTTTCCCCACGAAACAGTAAGTGGTAGATCTGAATTGAGTTCAGATTGCTTGATCAGTTTGCTTATCTGTAAATGGGAATAAAAATATTTGTCCTATAAAATGAGAGATAATATACCATAATTAAGTATCATGACTTTGGTGCTTGTATGATGAGTGGAAAGAACTCAGACTTGGGTGCCAGATAAACCCGAGTTCAAGTTCTAAATTAAGCACTTACGAGCTGGTGATCTTAGCAAGTTTCTAAATCTGAGGCAGTCCCTCATGTAGAGAGAGGAGAATACATTACCCTTCAAGGTTCATGTGAGGATTTAATTAGACAACACCCTGACATGTTTATCTTCAACCAGAACTTCAATAATGTAACTGACTCTAATTACAACTTCAGCAATATAAATAATTCATGTTAATAATCAGAATATGGTAGCTTTGGTCTAGTACATTTTGTGTATCTAAGACAGCACATTATAATATATATTAAACTTTTGCAACAATTACCCTGGAATAAATTTACAAGTAGTGTAGATTCCTGGAGACTGATTGGAGGATGTGTGATAGCACAGCTTCTGGTGGAGGAGAGCATCATGTCAGACCACTCTTTGTTCCTTCCTAATATTTGTCAGAAACTCTATTGTTTTACAGATTCTTATTTTTTAAGCTTATTTATTTATTTTGAGACAGAGAGAGAGAGAGAGAGAGAGAGAGAGAGAGAGAGAGAGAGAAGGGGAGGGATAGAGAGAGGGCTCGATCCCATGAACCAAACCCATCATGATCTGAGCTGAAACCAAGAGTCTGATGCTTGATGGACTGAGCCACCCAGGTGCCCCTCGCATATTCTGGAAGAAAGATAATAGATAGACACAATGATTTGCGATTTTTCACAATCTGAATAAAACTTTTATGTTTTGGTGTTTTCATCTATAATAAGGTACAATATTATAATATTGTGTTGTTAGAACAGGAAAAGAAAGCATACAGTAAAATGTAGGGAAGAGAGATTAAAAATAAAAATTACAGAAAAGGTAGGTGTAAATGAAATAAGAGAAACCAGTTTGGGCAACAGAATGAAAGAGTGGAAGGAGATGGTACCAGAAAGAATATAAGATTTGTGTCATGATATTTGAATTAGGATCCAAGTAGGATGGGCACATTTTCATGTGACTTAAAAAACAACAAAACCACCAAATGAAGATATTCCTTTGATAAAGTGAATAACCCTACCCACCATTAAGTTGTGAATATTCTGATTTTTCTTTAGAATTTTCTTGAAAGTGAAAATAAATAAATACTGAAGGACTCAGAGCACTGAGGTTTTCCCCAACCTATAGAGGTGAGTAAGCATGTGTGATGTCCTTAAAGCAGTTTTTTTTGAACTTGGGGGGGAACCAAATGGGAGGATGAAGCACCCTGTCAACTTGGAATCCAAAACTCTGTTGGGGAAGGGGGAAGGCGAAAATCACTGAGGGAGCTTGGGGGATTGCCCAAACAGAGGTGATTCTTGTCCCAAATCCAAATATGCAGTCCAAGGAAAGGGCAAGTCTCTAGCAGAAGCCATGTGCTCTGAGTGATGTGAGGGGCCAGGGGAGCTGTGGCACAGAGGTAAGTCAGAACAGGGTCTGAGTCAACCTCAAATCACCCCAGGGTTCCTGGCAGATGAAGGACATTTGAGGATTTCTTATGCTGTTCTGAGAAGGCTGGCTATGAGCAGACAGTCAATGTAGGTGGGCATTGTTGCTGGGTGAGAAGCATGTGGATTATCTGGTAGCTGGAGAACATGAAAGTGTTTGAGTGCTTTGGTGAGTGCTGATGCCAAAATCCAACAGGAGCTAAACCTCACACAGGACTGACGAAGTTACTGTAGATGTTCATCTCTCCACCTGTCCTCCACTTTCATGTTTCAGAAGCTGCCTCTGAGTCTAGATGCTATTGGGCAGAAGGGGAAAATGGGTGGAGTGGATAAGAATTCTTAGGTGATTAAGATTGTATCTTTAAAAAAATTTTATTTTAATGTTTATTTAATTTTGAGAGAGAGGGACAGAGAGACAGACAGAAGGTGAGTGGGGGAGGGCCAGAGAGGGAGGTAGGGAGAGAGAATCCCAAGCAGGCTTTACACTGTCAGCACAGAGCCCAAGGCAGGGCTTGAACTCACGAACCATGAAATCATGACCTGAGCCAAAGTTGGACACTTGCTTAACTGACTGAGCCACCTAGGTGCCCCTAAAGTTCCTGATTTTTAAACCAAGCTACTTTGAATTAGCAAATTTAAATGTTTATCATTTTATGTAGGAGTCACAAGCTCTGAGTTTAGTCACAGAAACAAAATTTCACTTTTATGCATCTGAGATTTGTGGACTAAAAATGAAAATTTGTATATTATATACTATGTCTGGTTTTGATATACTTAATATTAATGATCGGACAAAGCTGTTATTTTGTGTGTGTGTGTGTGTGTGTGTGTGTGTAATAGTTTACAACCTTTCCCTGCACCCTTAAATTTTATGACCAGAATGTTGGCATTGCCTTTTAACCTTCTTCTCTGAACTTCTCCCCTACCCTGTGTTTTCCGAGGGAAAAAAAAAAAAAAAACGCGAGAGGTGAATTTTCCTGAAAAAAGTAGACTAGAAGAAACAAGACACATTTTGTGCCCAAGGAGACCGTGTGGCAGAGGAGTGTGCTGTGTCAGGAGTGTGTTAGGAATGAGGGTTGAGTGATGGGGGCAGGAGGCTGAAGGGAGGCCATGCAGTCTTGCATCCAAGAAAGAAATCTGGGGAGAGGAGTCAAAAAGCTCTTGGAGATTGAAGAGTAATAGAGAAGAGAGGCCATGGAACTTCAGTAGGATTCGTGTAGATTGCATACAATGGAGGAGTCTAAATTTTTCGGAGGCATGAATAAAGGGAACACCTTTGTTCTGTATGAGTGTCATTAAATGTGAACCCATTCTGGGATTGGATCACATATAATAAAGTTTACGCTGGTACTAACACCACCACCAACACATAAATGCCTCTGTTAGTTCCTTATCCTGCCTCTACGTCACAGACTGCTGGGTGATTTCACTGAATTCTTTAATGTCTTAAAACTTACTGTCCATCTGCAAACACTACTTATATTTATTCCATATGACGTGGCATCATTCTTGCTTTCATTCCTCCACAACACACTGCCTTGTCAGGTTCCATTTTTCTTGATCACTACCACATTCACTCCTCAGTTATCTGTTCAGGTATTCATTATAGCTGTACCATAAGCAAAATGTGGAGGGGATTTAATCAGGACAAAACATTTGGCCTTGACCTATCTGTTCACATCTTAAGTTGATAATGCTAGCCTGTGTCTATTTGTATCCATCTTATACAACAGGCATTAAAGCTGTCATAGGTTGTAAACTCCTAGAGAGAAGGGAATGAGTCTGTTTAATTTCTTCATGCAGCTCCTCCTAGGTAATGACTACAATGGACCATGAGAATAATATTGAAGCCACTGTATATTACCAGCATAGAAACTTTGAAAAAGATGCCTAAGAACCAGGAGCACGACAAAAAGATTTGTATAGATTTTTTGCCACTAAAGTGGATTTGATGGACAAATGATTTCCTCTATTATTTCAGGTCAACACTGGGGGTGAATGCTCAGTTGCTGAGAAAAGTTATGGGGTTTCAACAAATAAAAACAATCCCTCTTTCCAGGGAGCCTGCACTGTTGTGCTGTGGGCACTCAAGATCGGGGGTAAGGGCTGCAGGCAGAAGGGAAGAAACAAAAATCTAAATTTAACTTAGCTAAACTAGCCAGCTCTCCTGATTTTACCACAAAGAAGGAGGTTAAGTGGAGGTTAGGAGAATCGAACAGAAAGCATGACCGATGACGTCTTCTTGTCCAAGCTGGAAACGTGTGAGAAAGTAGAAACATTTATAAACCATGAAGCAGTTTTGCGGTGTCCAATAAATCAGCCACAACCAGGAGAGCAAATCTTCTGGACCATTGAAAATGAGTCAAACATTTCTAGCCTGCGCTGGGAAAAGCCTATTAAAATATCCAAAGGCTGGGGGTGAGCAGGAAGATGAGGGCAGAGGCTGAAAAGGAAAGACAAGGATCAGAGGTTTTGTGAGTGGCCGAGGTAGTGGTGCCAGTTGTGTTCTGTCTCAGAAGCTAGTGCCTGATGCACCCGAGAGCTTAACCGGTTCTTTCCCTTAATTTATACCTGCACCATGGAACCTGGACAAAAGCTTTATCAAAACAGCTTTGTGTGGTAACTTACGTGATGTCTCTCAGATCCAGGCATGCACATTTCATGTCCATCAGCATGTTTTATCCTATAACATTTCAATTTCGAATCTATGAAGTAAGATTTATCTGCTTAAATGGCTACAACACAGGAATCTGTAGGGTGATAATTCCCTTATACTGTGAGGATCAGATGGGGGCACCATCTTACTAAATGCTTCAAAAATGAGCCA
Organism: Lynx canadensis; assembly: GCF_007474595.2. Taxonomy (NCBI): domain Eukaryota; kingdom Metazoa; phylum Chordata; class Mammalia; order Carnivora; family Felidae; genus Lynx; species Lynx canadensis. Next base: position 69,445,030 of record NC_044306.2, read on the forward strand.
GAATGTCCGTGAATGCAGGTAGCTGCAGAATGGATTGTGCATATGTGATCTGTCGAAAACCTGTTTAATAGGGAACTATCCTTCATGAAGGTCCTAACTCACGAGGGGGGATAGTAAGGATAAGAGGTGGGTAGAACTAAGAATTCTGGTTGCAAGATGTGCGACCAAGAGACGAGAGTTTCTCTTTGTGTGTGTTTCTTCATGACGTATGGTGAGTCTGAGGAATAGAGAGAATGGTTAGGATGAAAAGGGAGAAATCAGGTGGTAGAGAGGGTGCAGAAGAGCTTGTTGATCAGAATTAGAAATCGATATCTGGGCCTCTTGGAAGTCAGGGAAGGAAATGCTGCTGATTCCACTTGGCACTAAGCAGCCTGAATGTGGGGGAGATGAAAAAGAGGAGAAACTGAGCACGCAGCAGGATCAAAGCCTGAAGGAGGTGGGAAAGTGGCCAAGGAGACGTGTTCAGTGTCGGCATACCCACTTCATCTCAATGCAAAGCCTGCCTCCCCCCACAGGATAAAGAGGAAATCAGCCTGGCATGGTAACAGACAGCTTATTACCAGTGTGGGATGTATTTGCTACCAAATCATGAATCGTTAATGCCTTTGGGTAGCTTCGCACAGCAGTGAGGATGCGTTGCATTGCTTCTCTACGTGTCTCTGCCATCTCCTTGAAATTGGGAGACGTGTGGCTACCATCTCAGGGAATTGTGTGTGTGTGCTGAGGCAGGGCGAAGGAGGAAGGAGCAAGTTAGGGTGACTCTATTCAGTATGAACACGGTCTCAAATGTATCTCCCTTCTCTGGGCACCAGCCTCGGCACAGGCAGAATGACAGAAGACACGGTATTCTTTTTTGGGGGAGAGGTGATGGGAGAGGTCAAGTGTGTAGGTATTTGGCAACCAAGCTATTTGGGGTTACCTGGAGAAAAGAAAGCATCTGTCTGAAACTAGAAGTGTCAGGAAGTGGGTCGCTTTCGTGGCTCAGTAGATTAAGTAGCTGACTCTTGATTTCAGCTCAGGTCACGATCTCACGGCTATGAGTTCCAGCCTCTTGTCAAGCTTTGTGCTGACAGTGTGTAGATTCTCTCTCTCTCCCGCTCTCTCTTGCCCTCCCCTGCTGTTTTTTTTTTTCTCTCTCTCTCTCAAAATAATTAAATAAACTTAAAAACAAAACAAAAAAAAGAAGTGTTGGGCAGATCCTGGTAGTTTACAAATTACTCCTGAGAAGTTGACAAAGTTTCTTCCACTGTGGCTTCACCTGACACCTGTATAGCAATCTTCAGCCTCAGGTTTCCTACAGCCTATCAAGACTCCTCCACCTTAGATGGAATGCCCCCAAGGGCCAGATTCAGGGCCCTTTCAGATGGAAAGGGCTGTATCTTTAAGGAAAATGTAGTTGTCTGAGGGATAGCATGGGAGTATGGACTGGAGAGGGAATAGAGATAATGAAAACATCCACTGGATCTTAATCACTTGGAGATTTATAAAAGCCCCTTTCGTTAAAGTTCCTCTGGGCCTGACTGCAAGCATGGACTTGGAGAAGTGTGATCAGACCCTTCTCTCCCTGCTCATTCTCTCACTGGCTGTGAGAATGATTTAAAATGTTTATCTACTAGGTAGGTATGTGAATAATGATTATACTAAGCTTAGTGTATTGGCAAAATCTTAATCTTTAAGGCTAGGATTTTGGGTGATAATAAATTTGTTTTAATAACATTATTGTAGGTTCTCTCTACTTTAAGGTGACATTCTACCCTTCTATATTTCCTGCCCTTCTTGCCCTACATATGAAATTGGAGGCCCATTTTTAAGAGTAAGTAAAGAATAATACAACTGATGACAAAAGGGAACACAGCTATATGGCCTCAGTTTCTTGCTATGTAAAAAATGAGGGTGTTGTACTCTATAAGTTTTTGACTTTCCCCTGAACTCAAAAGTCTGATTTTATGAGACTTAAATTAAAAAAGTACTTGAGAGACAGAAGATGAAACTGTCTAACTAGATAGTAATTCACTAAAGATTCAGATGCTGGAAACAGAAAAAAACTTACTATTTTTCTTTAAATATATTAGATAAGAATTAAGAGAAATGATTAGGGGACAGCAGTGTAATTAGATGTTTTGATCAATTAATTAGCTCATATAATTGGATGGCCTTTCAGTTCAAGTGCATATTCAATCCTCTAATAAAAACAAAAAAAAAATTTAAATGTTAGTTGCCTTTTAAGAAGGGTGAATCTTGGGGCGCATGAGTGGCTCAGTCGGTGAAGCATCCAACTTTGCCTCAGGACATGATCTCGCAGTCTGTGGGTTTGAGCCTCGTGTTGGGCTTTGTGCTGACAGATCAGAGCCTGGAGCTTGCTTAGGATTCTGTGTCTCCCTGTCTCTTGGCCCCTCCCATGCTCATGCTCTGTCTCTCTCTGTCTCTCAATAATAAATGAATGTTAAAAAAAATTAAAAAAAAAAAAGAAGGGTGAATCTTACTATTAAAGACTGTATCAGATTGTCTGCGTTCCTTTTTGTAGCTAATCATGTGGTGACATTTTGGTTCAACAGAGCACCTTGACCAAAGGTGGACCTGGAGTTGAGTTTGGAGACAGGGGCTCAGGCCAGACAGCTGTGTGTGTGTGTGTGTGTGTTAAATGTTTATTTATTTGGGAGAGAGAGAGAGAGAGAGAGAGCGAGCGAGCTCTTGCATGAGTGGGAGAGGGGCAGAGAGACAGGAGAGAATCCCAAGCAGGCTCTATGCTATCAGAGCAGAGCCTGATGCAGGGCTTGATCCCATGACCCTGGGAATATGACCTGAGAGGAACAAAGAGTTGGATGCTTAACCAACTGAGCTCCCAGGTGCTCCTATGTTGTTCTTCACTATGGAGGAGAACTTGAGTTCTGGAGACAATATCAGGGAGGGGTGATAGGTTGAGGAGGAATGATGGAGAGAGAGAGGTGGAGAGAGGAACTGGTGTAGTTGTCAGAGGCAAGGCCTCTGAGAGTCCTCCTCACAAAGAATAATCCTTGGAGGTTTTTTTTCTTTCTTTTTTTTTTTTTTGAGAGTATTGATTATTAAAAAAAAGGTATATTCATTATTATGGGGGATTTAAGAAATAAGGTGACCCTAGTAAATTGAGGTAATATTGAAATAATTATAAAATGAATCTACTTAGCAAAAAAAAAAAATCAAACAAATTACTATAAACTACAACTATTTAGCAGGAAAGTATCAGTTTCTAACACAAGTAACAGGAGACCTCACTTTATACTATTTTTTTTTTAACTTGACTTCTAGCTTTGCTGTAACAGAGAACAAAACCTAAATTTGAAATATACATGACGTGCCAGCCCCTGCTTACCTTCAAAGAAGGACAAAGCTTTTGGTTGTTCTGATCAGGGTGATGGGTGAAGGTGCAAAAAGGATGAGAGAGTATTGGATGACTATGTACAAGAAGTAGAGCTACTGAGGTTGTGGGGATATTGAGGGGAGAATATATCCAGGAGGAGGGGGAGGTAAACTGACATTGGAATGGAGTAAATATTTATTGGTACTTCTAATGTGTATAGTTCCATGTCATGAGGTACAAACAAAAGTGCTTTCTAAGAAAAATCCTAAGATCAATACAAGTGGAGTCTAATTTTCTATTCATTCAAATTATTTACTTGTGTATCCTAATTCCTCAGTTGGGGGACACTGAGAGATATACGTAGAGCAGATGGCACCAGCTCATAGGAGGAGAGCCATAAACAATGGGCATGGGTTTCTTCAACTTCCCTGGGATGGGGAGGGCCTCACCTGGGGATGTGCAACCTGGTGTTGTTTGGATTTACTAGTTTTATGACTCTGGGATGGTCAATAGTTCTTTTTTGCTTAATCTCTGAAATGGAGAAATATCTGATTTGCCTGTAGGCCAATGGGCTAGATTAGAGGATCTGTTAAAATCCCCTTTAATTCTCAGATATTATGGTATTAGAAAATATTAGAACTGAATCATGTTTTGCTAGCATAGGCTTTTCAGGGAGACAGGCTTGGAATCAAATCTCTTTTGCAACAATTACTAGGGAATGGTGCCAGGCATACTACTTAATATTTCTCATTTTCTGTTTCTTCTTTTGCTAAATGAGAATATCTCTTTGTGTTTTTATAGGGGTAAAATCAGATAATGTTTATAAAGCACTTAGTACATAGTTTGTGGTTCATGGGAAATTCTCAATAAGTGGTAAATATAAAAACAACCACATCTATAACCACAATCATAGTCCTTGAAATCAAATGGTATGAATGCTTATAGTTTTTCAGACAAAACAAAGAACAAAAAAACACACCTAACTAGAATACCCAATTCCAAGCATTTCACTTTGCACTTCACTTTGCAAACAAGTTTGTCCTAATGTGCGAAATTATGCTTGCAAAACTATTAGTTTTGTTCACAAATATTTAGTTCACAAATATAATCATGTCTTTCCTTGATGCAGATTATGATGATGTATTTGCACAGATCTGTTAATTTTCTTCCTATTCGAAACTTAAAAATATTATTCCAAACTCACAGCAAGAACAATAAAAAATTATTAGTAACCTTCAAAAACATAGGGCGGCATAATAGATACTTCTGTAGTGTGCACATTGGAAAGTTTATTCTCTCATCTTTTGGATATGGGTAAATATGCCAGTATTCTCTTTTTTTTTTTTTTTTTTTATATACTAATGGTCGGTTCTGGGAAAACCCTTTCCTTTCTTCTTCTGAATGGTTTGAGAAAAAAATATTAGAAGGTACGCCTGTCGTAGGACTTAAGGCAAAGCTCAGATGGTCTTGTAAGTATCCATTCAGAATTGAAAAGTGAGGACGTGGTGCATCTAAGTGGCTTAGTCGGTTGAGTGTCCGACTTTGGCTCAGGTCATGATCTCACGGTCTGTGAGTTTGAGCCCCATGTCGGGCTCTGTGCTGACAGCTTGGAGCCTAGAGCCTGCTTCAGATTCTGTGTCTCCCTCTCTCTCTCTGCATCACACTTTGTCTCTCTCTCCCTCTCAAAAATAAATAAACATTTAAAAAAGTTAAAAAAAAAAAAAGAAAATGAGGACGTTCCCAGCTGTGCCAGCTCTCGGCAAAATACTTCAGTGGATCAAGTTTATGTTTGGGCCTCTTCTATTTCCTATTTCCTCACTTGTTCTCCGTCTATCCAAAGTATTGAGTGAAATGATTGTTTTTGTTTAATGATACTGGTTAAGTAATAAGTAAAGCATTTGCTGATAAGGACTTAAGATACAATTCTTCCTGGGGATTGTTTTTTAACTTTTAATTTCAAAATATTATGGACTCAAAAGAAGCTGCACAAATAGCACAGAGAAGTCCTATATACCCTTCACCCAGTTTCCCCAATGGTAAAATCTTGTATAATCATAGTACATTATCGAACTAATAAATCAACACTGGCATAATACAACTAACTAGACTATACACAGAGGAATTTTTATTATTTATTATTATTATTTTTTTAACGTTTATTTATTTTTGAGAAGAGAGAGACAGAGCACGCATGGGGGAGGAGAGAGAAAGAGGGAGACACAGAATCTGAAACAGCTCCAGGCTCTGAGTTGTCAGTACAGAGCCCGACGCAGGGCTCGAACTCACGGACTGGGAGATCACAACCTGAGCCGAAGTCAGACGCTTAACCAACTGTGCCACCCAGGCGCCCCAAGACAGAGGAATTTTTAAAGAATTAGAAATTCTCAAGGGTCAAAGAAAACCTTTTCTATATCTAAATGTTGCCCCTGTCTGTGTGCACCTAGGTTTTTGCCCGTCTCACTGTTTGGGAATCCTAGATTAACTTTCTGTCTTCCCACCCTACCCCTTCAGAGCAGGGATCATGCTTTAGTCACCCCTTAGTCTTATTGCTTATTAAGGTCATTGGCATTCAAAAAGTATTTTTGGTTAACAAGGTGACTAATAATTGCTTAGGTCTTTATACACATTATCTCTCAGAATGTTCATGGTCTAGGGGAAAGAGTATAGACTTGAAAAACATTCAAATCCTGGTATTTATTAGCTTGAGTCTTGTGACAAGGTACTGAATGTCCTTGGGTCTTGCCTTCCTCACGTATTTCATTACATCTACATAATAGAGTTGTTGTAAAATTCAAGCAGGTAATTTATGTAAAAAAGAAGCAAACATAAGGGCTTGGGATGTGGTTAGGGTAAAATATTTTATTGCCATTTATAAACTAAGGGTCAATGATTTTATTGCCATTTTACAAACTAAGGCTCAGGGAAGGTCAGTCATTGCTGCAAATCTTAGAGCGGATACATAAAGTGCTGGTAAGCACCTTAGACTAGCAGCCTTCCATGATAGCACATTGTCTTTTCCAGGCCACTGGAAGAGTAGATTAAAAAAACAAAGAAAGAAAGAAAGAAACAAACAAACAACCACCACCACAGGGAAGTTACAGAGATTTAAGATTTTGTCCTTATGTAGTTGTTGACTTCTTTTGCTAAGTGCATAGGAAACCCTCTCTTAGTGGAGCTGGATGATGAGATAAACTAGAAGGTCAATCATGGGTGTGGGGTGCTATTTTAGAGGTCCCTGCCAAATGCCCGTTCACCCTCCCCATTCCGTTGACACCCTATAGCGAGGAATGTTGCTTGCCAAACTGCATCAGATGTTTATATCCTCATCCCTTGCTGAAGGCATGGAGGGATGAGAAATTGGAGCCCTTAAGTATTCACAGTACATTGTAAAAATTTGTTTTTAAATCACAAATTAAACTTAATTTTTTAAATCACAAAATAAACTTAAATTTAAAAAGTTGGAGGGGGGTGTCTGGGTGGCTCAGTCAGTTAAGTGTCTGACTTCGGCTCAGGTCTTGATCTCATGGCTTGTGAGTTCAAGCCCCATGTTGATCTCTGTGCCGACAGCTCAGAGCCTGGAGCCTGCTTCAGATTCTGTGTGCGTGTGTGTGTGTGTGTGTGTGTGTGTGTGTGTCTGCCCCTCCCCTACTCACGTTCTGTCTCTCAAAAATAAATAAACACTTAAAAAAAGTTGGAGGGTTTTGACATCATCATCATCATCATCTACTTTTATTTTCTGCTCATGAAATAATTTTTTTTTAACAAAAGAGAATATGTAAACATGGAAATTTTTTACTAACCTGAATTGGCTGGAAACACATTAGCCAAAGTTGCTTTTCAACTTGCTCTGATCACCTTTTTTTTTTTTAAAGTTTATTTATTATTTATTTTGAGAGAGAGGGTGCACAGGAGGGGCAGAGAGAGAGAGAGAGAGAGAGAGGAAGAGAGACAGAGAATCCCAAGTAGGCTCCACACTGTCAATACAGAGCCCAAAGTGGGGCTCAAAGTCATGAAACATGAGATTATGACCTGAGCCAAAACCAAGAGCTGGACACTTAACAGACTGAGCCACTCAGGCACCCCTGCCCTCAACACCTTTTACATACCCTTGAATTCCTCATATTAGAATGTCTAATTCTAATTGGAAGTATCTTTTTGGCCTATTTCATCTATTCATTTCATTGAAATGGAATAGGAGATGGTAAAATATGTTATTGATTTATGAGGCTGTTGGCTACAAGTGTCAAAAACTCGGGTAGCTTAAATACTTGGATTACAGTGAGAAACATTCCATTTTTGGTGGTGGTTTGCAATTTGTTTTTTGGTCCTCTAATTAATAAAATGGGTAATGGGTCTTAAATGTAGGAACTGAAACCATGAAACTTCTGGGAGAAGACATAGAACAAAGCTCTTTGACATGGATTTTGGTAGTGATTTTTTGGATATGGCACATGAGACACAAGCAACACAATACAAAATAAACCAGTGGGACTGCCCCAAACTAACACGCTTCTGCACACCAAAGAAAACCATCAAAAAAGTGAAAAGAAAACATACAGAAAAATATTTGCAAATCATATATGTGATGTGGGGTTAATATCCAAAAACATAAAAAGAACCCATGCAATTCAGTGGCAAAAAACAAAATAACCCAATTAAAAGATGGGCAAAGGACCTGAACAGATGTTTCTCCAAAGAAGACATATTTCAACAGGGCCAACAGGTGCATGAAAAGATGCTCAACATCACCAGTCATGCACAAGGAAAAGGTAAATCAAAACCACAATAAGATATCAGCTCACACTTTTTAGAATGGCTGTCATTAAAAGGACAAGGGGAAGAAAGCTGGTATGGATGTGGAGGAAAGGGAACCCTTGCACACTGTTGATGGAATTGGAACTGGAAATTGGTATACTCACTAAAGAAGGACCCTCAAAATGTTAAAAATACAACTACCATATGACCCAGCAATTGCACTTCTGGGAGTATATCCAAAGGTAATAAAAACACTAACTCAAAAAAAGATACATACCCCTGTATTCATAGCAGCATTACTTACAATAGTCAAGACATGAAAACAAGCTAAATGTCCGTCAGTAAATGAGAGAATAAAGAAGTTGTGGCCTATATATGCAATGGAGTAGTATTCAGTGATTAAAAACAACAACAAGAAAATTCTACCATTTGCAAAACATGGATGGACCTTGAACGCATTATGCTAAGTGAAATAAGGTAGACAGAGAAAGACAAATACTGTATGATCTCACTTATATCTGGAATCTCTACAACAAAAGGAAAGTCTCAAAACTCATGGAAAAAGAGATAAAATTTGTGGTTGCCAGAAATAATGGTGGGAGGTGGAGGAAGGTGCTGTATGATGTACGGGACAATTGTTAAAAGAGTAAATCCTAAGAGTTCTCATCACAAGGAAACAATTTTTACCCATATTTCTTTTCTTCTTTCTTTTCTTTTATACTGTATTTATATAATATGGATGTTAGCTGAACCTATGGTGTCATCATTTCACAATATATATAAATCAAACCATCGTTCTGTAGGAATTAAACTTACACAGAGATGTATGTCAGGTATTTCTCAACAAAACTGGAATGAAAAATGGAGTACCAGCTACCAAGATTAGAGATAGAGAGAGCTAAGAAATAGGATGCTTTTCCAGGATTCTGAACTGTTTCCTCGGTTTCAATGCCGTCTCCCACCCTCTGACCATTAAAAATAAGGTATACCAGAGACCAAGAGAGGAAAGGAAAAAAAATCACTTTGATGCAGTACAGGCCATCGGAACTGGGAAAGTTAGGATTGAAATTTACTTGGAGATATTCTCAATAGAATATCTCAGTGAAAACCACCTTCTGCAAACTTTGAAGACATGGAGGAGTGTAAACATGCGTGTGAATTCTAAATGTGTTAAAGTTTGTCATTCCCAACATCAGAAGGTGTTAAAGACACCCAGAAAGTTTTCTTTCTTGATTTCCTTGGACTGTCTCATAATTTAGTACCTAAGAGACATAAACATTTTATTTCTACTTACATAATATAATTTAAAGAGGGTGTAATGCAGAATGCCTCTCCTTGGATTAAAAAAATTTTTTTTTTCTGAAAAATAAACTACAGCATACATGGAGAAAGCAAAAATTGTCATAGTAACAAAAGTAAAAATGCCCATCTGGGCTCCTGGTGTGTCTGTGCCTTTTACTGCTTTGTGCTTTTCCTTTTTTTTTTTTTTCCCCAAGGCATAGCAAGAGAGCTTGTTGAATAAAAAAGATTTTATGAATGCATTTCTCAGTGAGAAGGCACACCTGTGATATCAAATCACAAAGGACCGGGACCACAAAGTGTTAAAACTACACAGAAAGCTGAATACACGTAAAGTCTTTCCCAGAATATTTCAATGGGTATCTTACTTGAACACGATCTCTTTAAGGACTGCTTCTCTTGACACATTATAAAATTACTTATAAAATAATTATTGCTTAAACAAATTGGTTTTTATGAAGCATAGGTTTGTATGGCACGTTAATCTTGCTCAACTATTGACTCTGCCAGGATAGTCCAGTTTCTAATATAAATACCAGAAATGACTTAAGAATAATTCTGAAGTGAGATTACAATTTTATCAGAAAAAAAAATTATCTCAAAAGCATAAATGTAAGTAATAAACATTTGTAATTGTGATTAGTTCATACAATATTATTAAGGTATATAAAATTAAATACTGAGCATACTTACAATATTTACCCAAAATTAAGATGTAGAAGAAGACAGGACCAGATGTCATTTCCTTCTTTCTGAGCAACTGATTAATAAAAGTGAATACAATTTGGTCTTGGTTTCTGAGTCGCACACAGCTCACGGTGGTTGTGTGCTATTTCTGTCTGCAATCTTAGCAGCTACAAAGCAGTTCACCCTCCTTCCTCTCTCATTTCCTCTCCCTCTCTTTCCATTCCCTTTTCTTTTCTTTCTTCCTTTCTGTTTCTCAGAATCTCTCCTCCCACCCTCCTTTGCAAAAAGTCTTAATATCCTTCTTTACACCCTCTCCACACACACCCCCCCAGTAGACGTGCGCGCGTGCGCACGCGCGCACACACACACACACACACACACACACACACACACAAAAGAGGGAACACAAAGCTGAGCAGTGAGCAAAAGTTTCAGACAGAGAACATACAAGCTCTTCTTGACTCTAAACATCTTGTTTCTATGTCCTGCCGCAGTGTACAAATGAGAGTGTGTGTGAACTGACAAATGTCTGAGCTGATCAAAGTCACACTACTAGAAAGAAACTGAGCTAGAGATACATTACAAATGAAAACTATTTTTTCTCCTCAGTGACTTGGGACTAGGAAAAGAACAGAACTACACGGGGCAAAATGCCTTTGTGGAATTAACTATAAGGCAAGGATTAAAATGTAACTGTAGCATTCTTTTGTGATCTGAGTTTAGGCATTTGAATGATAGGATATTGTTTACAGAAAAATACAAAGGAATAAAAAACAAATCTTAAATTTTCTTGAGCCCATGAATTTGTTTTTTTTTTTTTTTATGAAATTTATTGACAAATTGGTTTCCATACAACACCCAGTGCTCATCCCAAAAGGTGCCCTCCTCAATACCCATGAATTTGACTGCAGTGGAGAGAGCACGACAAGTCATTGGTTGTGGAGTAAAGCCTTCCTGGGTTTGAATTATGGTCTGATTCAAACTATAGTTGTGTAGTTGCTTGCTCTTGGCTGACCTTTGGTTTTCTGGAGAAAAATATTTGGAGGAAAAAGGCAAGGTGGCTGGGATGATCAGCATAGTGCATACTGAATATCTGGCATAGGTTCTAGGGCATAGTAGGTGGTTACCAAATGGCAGCCATTCATATGATGATGACTTGTATAAGTAGGAAAAAAAAAAAAGGAAAGGAAAACAAGGAAAAACATTTCCATGCAGTGCTTTCTTCTTTTAACCAGGCTATATCATTCTTATTTTTCAGTTTGCTAATTTATTGCTAAAGCAATGGGCAGCACCTTGCCATGAGAAATTTGCTCATGAGGTTAATGCCTCCTAATCTCTCTCTACATATAGACTCTGTAAGTTACACATCACGATATCATTTATTTCATCACAGGAAGCCTCTTTCTTTCTTTCTTTCTTTCTTTCTTTCTTTCTTTCTTTCTTTTTTTCAGGAAGCTTATTTCTAAAATGTGGCTAAAAGGTTATATTAACACTACTTTTCTTTTTTCCTGTAGAAGTAATTAATACCATGAAAGGAGAAATGAGGTATAGGAATCTTTATAAGTCCTTTATTTATCAGATTTATTCAATGAAGACACTGTTATTTTAGTAGAAATGTTTATGGTTAACTGAATTTGAATGCTCATTTAATGATCAGTAAGTGTTCATTCAGTGTTTATTCTTTATAATAATGCTTGAAATGACTTAAGTGATTAATGATTTTTTATTTATTTTAGAAACAGTGTTTCCTAGAAGGATGCTAAGGGGCATATTAGGGCAATATCTGAAGGGAAGCCCATCGGAAGCTTCTCAACAGTAAAGCTGAGGCACTTGCTTTGGGAATCTTCCAGCAGAAAGTCGTTTTCAAAGTAATCCTGATGTTATTTTGTTAGCTTTGAGCATTTTGTCTGAGCTGATGATACAATTAGTGGGCCAGTAGTCAGGAAGTACTTTTAACAATATATACATGCATTGTATTTTTAATCTCAAATTATCCATGCTAAACTTCAAAATAATTTCTCATTTCACTAAGATTGTAGTATATTTTACTAAAATGGATATTTATCTGGAGGAACAATTTAAGACTTTTTTTTTAAATAGAATATCACTTCTTTCTTATTTTAAGCCAATACAATGAATCTGGAGTATTAGTTTCATATTGGTATATTGGTGGAAAAAACCCAGGAGTGAAAAAAAAGTACCCTTACCATACAGTGCAGCAGGCACTATTGGGATTTTGGACCAGAAAATTATTGTGAGGTGCTATCCTTTGCATTGTAGAATATTCAGCAGCATCCCTGTCCTCTACCCACTAGATGTCAATAGCACTCTCTAGTTGGGACAATTAAACACGTCTCCAAACTTATGCAAACGTTCCCTGGGGGGCAAACTTGTTCCTGGTTGACAACAACTGCATTGTAGACAAAGCCTTGCCTGAACAATGTTTAACTATTGATTTTTACTTAATAATTAAAGTAGAATTCTTCTCAACCTTCTAATTAAAATGTATTTTCTTCTTTTGTTGTTTTGCAATTTAAAGACATACATTAAAGAGTTTTAAAAAGAGATGGTGTATGTTCCTAGCTTTCTCTTCCTGCTCATATCGTTCAATTCCAAGCTTACATTATGGGTCTGATAGGATCTGTGACGTCATTCCCTCTGTTTGTGAGTATTTACTTCATGGTTTTCCACATCAGATTTGGTGGCGATTCAGGCTAACAGTTAACACCCTTTCTTACCTTGGAGTCTCTTTTAAAATCTTATTGAGACTCTCTGAATAATCACAAAACTTTATATTTGAAAATTACTTCTCAGAACAACCTAGAGTCAAGCCAGATAAGCATTATCAACCTGTGTGCACTGTATAGATTCAAATTTCTAATCTGTGGTTTTTCCTTCCCACTACCACTGAACTATTCTAGTACATTTTTAGCATCATATTTTAAAATTTGATAATGAGACTCAAAGGTTTTTTGTCTATGTGTCTCAACCTATTTGCCACCATCATTTCCAACAGTAGAAAGAACCATTTTGCTTAATGTGTTTTTTAATTTTTTTTTAAAGTTTACTTATTTATTTTTGAAAGAGAGTGAGAACCAGCGAGCAAGGAGCAGAGAGAGAGAGGGGAACAGAGTATCCGAATGGGCTCTGGGCTGATAATAGAGAGCCGGTTGCGGGGCTCAAACTCATGAACCATGAGATCATGACCTGAGCCGAAGTTGGACATTGAGCCACTCAGGCTCCCCTAAATATTTGTTTGATTGCAGACCTGGGAAAGTCTCAGTGAAAGAGATTGGTAAGATCTCAGTCAGAGCCTCATGATTCAAAGATATTCAGGCAATAGTAAACCAACTCTTGAATCAAGACTAAGTGTGATCCTGGAGCTAAAATGCATGCTGTCAAATGCCTGGATCCCATGGATCCATTCCTAATTGACAGCTGTCAACCAGGTAATACTCTTGAGATACTCATCATTTCTAAGTCATACCAAGGCAATTTTAGCTATCTCAATTTAGCATTAATTACACAATTCTGAAATGAAATGACTTCTGGAGAATGATATGAAGTAAGATGTGCACTGGGACAGAGCAATGAAGAGGTACAGGTATTTCAAGAGACATTTTACACAGAATCTAAACAATTTCACTCTAGATGGAAGCTATTATGTCATTTTAGCAGAAAATCAACCATTAAATGTAAACCAAATCCCATATGGATTCGTGTGTTGCCTTGATGGTTATAATAGGGGTGTGACAGAATTGAGTAATCCTCTGTGAAACCGATGGTGTGAAGACGGCGAGGACATGGTTAACAAGCTCAACACCATCTATCCATGTATGTATCTATCTGTTTGTCTATCTATCAATCATCACCTTATGCAGTAGATATCAGTTGATGGTTTTTGTTAAGTGAAAATTATGTGCATAATTTAGTATTACTAACCTTGCCTTACTTAGTTTCCTCAAACAATTGTAATTGATGACCTTCAAGTTTCAGGCTCCTTGTATCAAGATTGAGCCTACCTAGTTCAAGACCAACAGTATAAAAGGAGAAATAAAGTCTGTTGCTTGAGCCAGTAGATGGGGTCTGGAAACTAAACCTGCTGGTTCATATCTAGCAGCCTGCATGCTCTCTGAGCAGCCATCTCTGTCCCTTTTTCTGCACATGGCCATTGTTCCTGCTCAGTTGTGATAAGCTTCAGCTGCTTCAGGTTCCTAGCTGGAGCGTCGGCATCCATGCTGCCTTGCCTCTAATCCCAGCTCACTTGCCTATGATTTAGCTTGTTCTTCACTCCATGGGGTTGACCCTACAGGAGATTTACTGCTCTTAGCCCTAGCTTCCTAATCCCAGTGTTCTCCCTTTAATGCACTGCCAGTCTGCTGCTGATGCCTCTGCATGGCTCACCCAAGACTGCCTGATCTATGCAAGGGGCATCTCCTACATGCTGGAAGAAAACTTAAATCAGAAAAGTAAAGATGGCTTGTTCCAGTAGTGTCAGTAGAGGATGGCAAGTTACGCTCCCAGTTTTGCCACTGATTAGACATGTAACCTCTGATAAGTCACTTAAATGCCCTGGTTCTCGGTTGTCTCACCTGTGAAATCAATAGTTGATCTTTCATTTATTTATTTTGTTAAAGATTTATTTATTTAAGTAATTTATTTATTAAGTAATCTCTACACCCAACATGGGGCTTAAACTCACAATCCCCAGATCAAGAGTCGCACGCTCTACTGATGGAGACAGCCAGGCATCCCAACAATTGATCTTTTAGAGGAGTTATAACTCTGTAATTTTATGAAATATAATAATCTGCTTCAGAAAAAATGATAAATTGGGGCGCCTGGGTGGCTCAGTTGGTTAAGCATCCGACTTTGGCTCAGGTCATGATCCCGGGGTTTGTGGGTTTGAGCCCTGCATCGGCTCTGTGCTGACAGCTCAGAGCCTGGAGCCTGCTTCAGATTCTGTGTCTCCCTCTCTCTCTCTGCACCTCCCCCATGTGCTTTCTCTCTCTCTTCAAAAATAAATAAACATTAAAAAAATTTAAAAAAAGAAAAAAAATAAATTATTATGGAGACAGAATTCATACATATGAATTACCTAAAATGTATTTTTACCAGATTTTTCAACAAATGTAAATTGTTGCCATGAGTATAGTGTTGTAAAGAAGGTATGAGAAGGTGTCAAGGAGGCTGGTACAGACAACTAGGTGGGGTCAATTATGGATGATCCTTTAGGGAAGAAAATCTGTGTAGTGAATATGGAAGACAAAGAAAGTCATGGGCTGACAGGGAGTCATAGAAACAACATTTTACTTCAAAAACAAGTGCGTGTAAACATGTGCAAACAGCAGATCTGGATGGGTCTAGGCCAAAATATAACCAAGAAATGCTATTATAAAGTTATGGAGTAATCAATCACTTGTTGGAAAGTGTCAGACATGAGGTTGACTAGATAACAAAAAGTAGGATATAAAAGTTGATATCAATTTCTGAGCAGTAAATTGATATAATAAAAAAAAAGACTAATAAAGACGACTAGTCTCATGACCGTGTGATGCAAAAGATGAGAAAGAACAGACTTTAGCTACGGAGATGAGGCTGTTGTGTAACAGATGTAAGTCAGCTATTCGGGTTTGGTGTCACTGCAAAGGCTGCAAACACCAGCCGCTGCCAGAAAGAAAACTGTTCTAATTATGGTTGATTATGAACAGACTTTGACTATTTGTTTACCTATTTATTTTGTTCAGACTTTGACTTTAGATGAGGGATGTCCAATGGAAGTAAAAAATGAGCCACGTGTGCAATTCAAAATTTTCTAGTAGCCACATTAAGAAAGTAAAAGGAAATAGGTAAAATTAATTTTAATAATACATTTTATTTAACTCAATATATCCACTATATTACCACTTCAACGTGGAATCAGTATGAGAATTATTAATGGGTATTTAAGTCCTTTTAAAAATTTTTACTATCTTTGAAATCTGGTATGTGTGTGTTACACACACAGCACATCTCAGTTTGGGCTAGCCACATTTCAAGTACTCAGGAACCATGTGTGGTTAGTGGCTATCATATTGGACAGTGCAGCTCTAGAGGAGGACACAAGAGGTTTTCTTTAAGATCACATCAAAAGTTTTTAGATCTTAAGAGCAAATAAAAATAATCATTTTATAAGTAAGTAGAATTTTAACAAAAACAATGGGAACAACATAAGGTTACCAACCAGTTTTATCAAGTAAAAAAATTAACAACAGCAACAAAAGCCTTACTTACCATTTTTTGGCCATCATTTTATGAATCTGAGGACGTTTGGTTACTGCACAATTAGGGAAAATACAATGTTCAAACACAAAACAGTCCTTTAAACTAAACACAATTAGCTTCATAAAACATGATGACATTGTATTTATTTTTCTTGTTTCATTGCAAATCAGTAACGACTTCTCCAGATCCTATCTGTGGACCATAATTTAGGAACTACTGATCTAGTCTAGGCTCAGAATCTGTTTGGTAGCTCAAGTCCTTTAAAACCCTGGTAGACTGCTAGTGCCTTTGATTTTGGGGCACTCAGCAGTTAACCAAAGTTTTTAGAGTCTGGATCAATCAATCTAGGGGCTGCCTTTGTAGGTCTTCCTTTTAGTATGTGCTGGAGTTCCTAACCCTGTTTTAATGGCAGCTAACTTGGCTTCTGCTTCAAAGCAAGGAGAATAATATATGGGTCCATGTGGCAGAGCTAATCTTTCATCTAATGCCAGGATAGATTCTAGTGATTGGTGCTTAATGAAGGGAGGTATTGTTACCCCTGTAACTCAGAGGTGATCCTGTGGGGCATTTTGGAGAAAGGTTGGGAAGCCAGGGTTTCCTTATTGCTTTGGCTCCTTCTAAGTATTCCTCTTCCTAGTCTGGACCCTAATTTTTGATTTGGGTATGTAATTGGACTTTTACAGTGCTGTAAAGAAATCATCATCTGACCTAAAAGTGATCTTTGTAGAAAAGGCCTTTCTTACTTTTTTTTTCTTTTTTCCTAAAGGCCTCTCAGTCAATATCCACTAGATTATGCTGTTATAAAATACAACCACAAAAATATTAGTTGCTCAAATCAACAGAAATTTGTTTCTCACTCTACATGACCATCATGGGTCAGTAGGAGGCTCTGGTCATTATGGTCTCTCAGCTATCGGGCTGATGGAGGTTTCATAATGACACATGCATCCATGATCATCAGGGCAGGAAGAAGGTAACATGGTAAATTGCACACTGGCTTTTAAAGATTCTACCTGAAAGTGATATACATCATATCTGCTCACATTTCATTGGCCTAATTTCAAAATGATAAGGGAAGGGACAATTCAACCATGTGCCTGGAAGAAGAGGAACAGAAATATTATGATGAACAGCACTAATGATAGCTTCAATCTGCTTTTCTGAATACCGGTAAGCATAATACACTAATCTCTTTTCTAAGGCAGACATTCCAGAAGTCAAATCTAGTCATAATATCAAGCCCACAGATCAGGATCTCTGAATGACATATAAAATGGGTACTTCTGACATGATATCTATCTGTGGCTTCTCTTGACTAATCATATACGAACTAAAAAGACACACTATCCTCCCCCAATATGCAGTGGTGGAACAGGGACAAGATAATCACAATGAATATTCTTACTAGAAAGCACAAGGTGAGGAGAAACCCTATAGATAGTTGTGGGTAGCAATTTTGAAATTCTGCTGGGCAGATGAGGTGAGGCTCCTTACCCTGAGGATGGGGAATGTTTGTTAATTGGCTGAGTCTACTCCCTGGAAGGGGCTCCCCTGTCCATTGTTCACTGTGGCCTTCGGTTTGCACACTGGAGGGTCCTTCCTTTGTATTATATGATTTTCCATGTTGAAGAATATGTTCTTCCACATTAGAGTTGGGGGCTGAACAGAATACACAGCTTCCTTTTTTTTCAAATTTTTTTAATGTTTATTTTTGAGAGAGAGAGAGAGACCGAGTGAGCGAGCAGGAGAGGGGCAGAGAGAGAGGGAGACACAGATTCTGAAGCAGGCTCCAGGCTCTGAGCTGTCAGCACAGAGCCCAACATGGGCTTGAACCCATGAACCATGAGCCAAAGTCTGATGCTTAACCAACTGAGCCACCCAGGTGCCCCTATACATCTTCTTTTTTCCTTTCAGATGGTTGGGTATCCAAGGTTGTTTCATAAATAGAACAATCACCATTTTTGCTTTTAAGCTGAGGTTGATAGTCTTTGTAGTAGTACATCTCTCTCAAGGACTTAGTTGTGTTCTTATTTATTTGATTCCAATTAACTTCATGTGTTGATGGCCACCTCAATAGTTCTTTTCTCAGAAAAGTTTTGTGGACACAATTTCCTGATTTACCTACCATGCTACTTTTTTTGCCCCCATACCTATGTATCTCTTTGTATTTAATGACATAATTTCAAGTAACTTGAGTCCATTGAGTTTTGTTGGGGCAGCCACTTCCTGTCTTCTCCCTGAGCTATTTGGTCTTTGCTCTTTCAATTATATTTTTTACTGGTTGTGGATGAAAAGCACACAGTTCTCCCAATCCTTCAAGGGCTGAATTTCTGGATTCTATTTCTTTTTCTTTTCTTTTTTTCCCCAAACTGGACAATTCTCTGCTAAGTTTATTTGCTTTTTATAAAATCTTATGAAACATAGACAATGACAACCAGCAACAGCAACAACTAAATTTCTATAATCTCTTGTCCTAGGATTATAAATTCTTTAGGTACACCATCTGCTTGCCAGGTTATCAATGGTGACGATATTACGAAATGCTTTGTCACTATGCAACATGGATAACTATCCTTAAAGCTTTGACAACAGTTTCTTTCCTATGTGCCACCTGGCCTTTAAGTCAATGCCATATGTTCTCTTTTTGTTATGACAGCACACCATGTCTAGTTACCAATTTCTGAATCAGCCAGTATATGCTAGGTGTGGGGGGGGGTGGGCTGCAGTAAGAAACATCTCCCATGGAAGTTTATTTCTCACATTATGATCACTCAGGGACCTGACAATATTCTGTCTTGATACATATTTCCACAATTGTTGTGGTAGGAAAAAGGGAAAGTGGCATGCCATACCCTCGTCCTAAGACATGACAGGTGATAGTTTTAATCGCATGACTTTATATTGAATGACTAAGTTGCCAATTTCCCAGTCTGGGATGGAAGAATTATTATTGCTTTCTACCCTTATCAATTATCAGTTATGCCTGCATTTTAGCTTTTCTTATTTATGACAATCCACTTCCCATTTTTGTATTCATCAGAATTCCCTGGAGTGCAGATGACGGAAATCCAACTCAGTCAAGTTCATCAAGTCTCTTTGTCTATTTCCATAGGTCTCTTCCTCCTTTCTCTATTTTTTATCTCTGCTTCTCTATGCTTTATTACTTTAGATAGATTTTCTCTGTGTGGTTGACATAATGGCTGTTGTTAATCTCTGGTTCTTATCTTTTCTGGTCCATGATCCCCAAAGCAAGGAAACATCTCTTTGTCTAATTAAAGAATTGTTGGTGCAGGTCTCTACTTTTAGGTTACATGTTTGGCCATGAATTAAGCATTGTGTCTACGAGAAAAGAACCTTATAATTATTTGAGACTAGGTTTTGCATTTACTTTATGATTAGAAGGTAGTATAGGACACATTATCAGAAAAGAGAAGATGGGTAGGATTAGTGAGCAGATACACAGTCTACCAAAATCCAGAACTTTCCTCTGCCAGTAAGTATAGAAGGAAGTAGCACCAAGGCTGAAAATGTTTAGGAGATGTTCAGAGATAGTATAAGTAAGAAGAAAATGGGGCAAGGGTTGGGGGTGAAGACTGAGAAAAAGAAAGATTGACAAAGGTAAAGATAGATGGTAAATAATTTACAAATGGTAACTAAAATGGATCAGTAACTAAACTGAGTGAGAATGTTGTCAGGTTTTCTGAGTTGGTGTATACGAACTTATGGAGATCATGAAAAGTAATTGTCACAATAGTCATAAAAGCAAATATTAAAAAAGTAACATATAATTATGCAATTAAGTTTATGATTTTGCTATGTGAAGACAGATCAGTTCTGTCATATTCCTCTTCTCCTGGTGAGATAACACTCTTCAGGCTGTGTGACTAAAGTAAGAAGGTGTTGGAATAAGAAATCCTAGTTGTGAAAACAAAAATGTGTCTCCTATTTCTCGTTTAATCTTCTTTTAGAATTACTAGAGGTCAACTGGGATTTCTAATTTATGTTCCAGTCCTGTGTTAGCTTGTCATGAAATAGCTTCAGGGAATTTCTCAGCTATTGCCCCTTCTAGAGACTAATCGAACTTGGGTCTGGGGGTAAAAATCTTAATGAAGACATTTTTTGGCAGCTCCTGATTCCTTACATGTTTAGAGCTTGCTATTTACCTTTTGAAATGTGAAGTTGGGTTTTCTCCACAATGTGTCAATCTGTAAATATATCAAATAGACATATATTTATAAGGGTCAAATGCCATACCAAATTTGCTGTAGGGAAGTCAGGAATTTTCTGGGTGGAATATTGTGGTACATGTGCACTTGTTGGAACCAAGGGGGAGGTGGCAAGGAGGTACTAGAGAAACAACAGCTTCAATCCTGGCATAGAGGGACAAATTGTGGACTGAAGCTAAGGGGAATCATGAAAATTCACACCGCAAGTACCAAGAATCAAACAGGTACTTAAAAAAAGTTAAGGTACTAACAATTATTGGGCACTAACAATGAATAAATAGGAAAAAAAGGCAGGTGGGAGGAGAATGAGGTTCTGGAAGTAGATGCTTAATGAGTCAACCTTGTAGGATGGACCTCTTGCCTCGGGGACTATTATTAGCAAGGAGACGGGACACTTTAGACTTTGTTCTTGATACCAGTATATGTCTGGTACCTGATTCCTGGTGATTTCCTGAAAGAGAGAAGCTTGAGAAAATAGTGATGCACTAAAGGATTGGGTAGAATAGGGTTGAAGAGACAATGAATCCAGGTGTGTTATGTCAAATTAGTCAATTGATTGTTACCTTTATTTTCTCGCATATCTTTGATGATTGTTATTGGATTCATCTTTTTTCTTTTTTTTATTTAAAAAAATTTTTTTTAATGTTTATTTATTTTTGAGACAGAGAGAGACAGAGCATGAATGGGGGAGGGTCAGAGACAGGGAGACACAGAATCTGAAACAGGCTCCAGGCTCTGAGTGGTGAGCACAGAGCCTGACACGGGGCTCAAACTCATGACCTGAGCCGAAGTCAGACGCTTAACCGACTGAGCCACCCAGGCGCCCCTTTTCTTTCTCTCTAAGATAAGTAGTAACTATTCTTTACCTCCGGCAATTTACTCATCTTTGTTAAGTAAAAATAAATTTTATTTTTGAGAGAGAGAGACAGAGAGTGAGCAGGGGAGGGGCAAGAGAGAGAGGGAAACACAGATTCTGAAGCAGGCTCTAGGCTCTGAGCTGTCAGCACAGAGCCCGACGCAGAACTTGAACCCACGAACCTTAAGATCATGACCCGAGCCAAAGTCGTATGCTTAACCGACTGAGCCACCCAGGAGCCTCTCATCTTTGTTAATTTTAAAGTTAATTTAACTTTATACGTTAATTTAGAATTTAGACTTTATAAGTCTCCACATCATAGTAGTAAGTCCCTTCCTTTGGAAAGGCTGGGAGAACTGGTGTTCTTAGCATCATTAAAATGAGTTTCTTGAGAAGGTTGTTATTAAGACCACACTTGATTACTAAATGACACAATAAGAAAAGCAATCCAAAGTCCTGAGAAGTAAACTTGTCACCTTGAGGTTATCCTCGCCACAAAATTCTCTTTACCTGCCCTAGTCAACGTGCAGCAGAGGGGTTAGTTTTCAGAGAGCTAAACAGTGAGAGGCAGTCAACAAACTTGTTAGCTTTAAAAAGTGCTTCAAATTAACATGAAAATACACAGGGCGTAAAGTCGACTAAAATCCAGTTCTTAGGCACACATATTTAATAATGTGAAGTTTTAAATCATTACTGAATGAAAAATATTTCCTTTAGACATTAAGTTACACCATAAGATTCAGGAAACTGATGTGGGGCAGTAATTTGTTACAAGGGCTACACTTATTTATTCTCTAACATATGATGTGCATTTAGGATTCTAAGGTAAGTTGATTTTTTGATTAAATCCCATTTCTTACATTATCACATAATTGGTGACAGAATATATTGCGCAAACTGGAAATGAAAAAAAAAAGTGACTTTGTTTTAAAAAGAGGTACAAATAATTGGTAGCAAACCACACCCATAATCATGTACGCCTTTAGAAAAATTTTACTTTACTGTAGTTAGAGTTTGCTTTGTAACTTTCGGAAGATCTGTAAACATGTGGAGTCAATTTTAACTCAGTTAATTAAGCTGTTTTTTAAGAGTTATAGTGTCTTTAACTTTGTATTATTCTGAAATGAAAAATACGTTTGTTCTTTGGAAACTGTCTAAAAACTGAGGTAAAATAAATTGTTGTGCTTAAACTTAAAAATATGGTAGAGGGGAGGAGCCAAGATGGCGGAACAGCATGGAAAGCTTTCGTGTGTCTCGCGTCCATGAAATACAGCCAAGCAACACTAAACCATCCTACACACCTAGAAAACTGACTGGAGGATTAACACAACAATCTGCACAACCTGAACCACAGAATTCAGCAGGTATGCGGAGCGGAAAGCTGAACTTGGGGAGCGGTAAGGGAGGTGTTTTTGCAAGCAGAGAGAGGACTGGTGGGGGGAGAATATGGGAAAAGCACCCCTCCCCAAAAGCAGCTGCAGAGAAAGTGGAAAATTGGAAACAGCCGCAGGGACTAAGCTAAAAAGGGAGAAAGGAGAAAGGAGACGGTTTAAATTCCATTGAGACTGTAAACAGGGGGAGCGCAAAGGCTGCAACTCCGCAGCGCCATACCTTGTGGTGCTCTGGTGGGAAGCGCGAATCTCCAGGAACAGAGTGGGGCCTGGGAGGTTCTCAGGCCACACGGGGAAAAGCGGCTCCACTGCTGTAAGGACATTTGGTAGAGACTGTTGAAGCCACCTTGTCCCAGCAGACCCCAGAAAATGGCCACATTCGCTGGTGCTGGAACAAGGTCGTTAAGGGTGAAGCCCGGTGCCAGATGTGTGTTGTGATTTTCCATAATCCCTGAAAAGCTGCTGCTACACTATCTCACGAACTTTTTCCGGGGCGGCCTGGCACCTGGCCGCAGTCTCGGGGCACCAGCAGAAGCAGGGTCCGGCAAGCATTCCTGGGTGCAGCCGACATTCAGCCATTGCTCATTCGGCCATTGCTCCGTGAGACCTTCCCGCAGAGGGGCGGAGCGGGCCAAAGCCGCAGTCCTTCAGAAGTAAGGGGCCGGGGAAAACAGTTGCATCTGAGACAAAACTCAGGAGAGAGGTACTGCCTGGGGCCTGGTCACGGACAGTGAAAAAGCGGGGAGTGGACAAGAGCTGAAGACAGAGGACAGGTGTGCAACTGCTGATCCGGGAGAACAGACTGGATAGCTGGGTGGTGCCTTTTTCACCTATGGGCCCCACAACACTCCACCCCAGTAGACTAGCAGCGCCATCTAGTGGAGAACGGAGTCTTTACACTGAGCCCCGCCCAACTGGGCCAACCTCGCTCTTCAAGAACACAAGTCTCACTGCCTGCTTAGTTTATGGACTATAAAGTGCTACATAGTCTGACTTCTATGACTTTTCCCCTATGGGGAAAATGAAGTAATTTCAGTCCTATTTCAATCTGTTAGCAGGTCCATCAATTCAGTTTTCTTTCTTTCTTTTTCTCTTTTACACTTCTTTTCTTTTTCTTGATTACAGAAAGAAAAAAAATCATTTTTATTTTTAATTTTTACTAAAAATATTTTTCTTTAATTTTTATTACTATATTTTTTACTTTTGTGTAAATTTTTTCAAATTCTATTTTACTTCCATCATTTTATTTTAGTCTACTTCAGTGTATTCACCTTTTCAAATTTTCAAATGATTTCCTTTTCTTTTTCTTGAATGCAGAAAGAGAAAAACTTCATTTTTACTTTCAATTTCTATTAAAAATATTTTTCTTTAATTTTTTACTATATTTTTTGCTTTTATGTAAATTTTTTCAAATTCTATTTTACTTCCATCATTTTATTTTAGTCTATGACAGTGTATTCACTTTTTCAAATTTTTGAATAATTTTCTTTTTTTCATTTTTCTCTTTTTTGTTTCTTTTCTTTTTCTTGAATACAGAAAAGAAAAAAATTCATTTGTATTTTTAATTTTTATTAAAAATATTTTTCTTTAATTTTTTCTAATATATTCTTTACTTTTGTGTATACTTTTTCAAATTCTGTTTTACTCCCATCGTCTCATTTTAGTCTACTTCACTGTATTCATTTTTTCAAATTCTCAAATGATTTCCTTTTTTTCCCTTTCTTCCCCCACCTTTTTTCCCTCTAATCTGCCAAACCACTTTCAACACCCAGACCAAAACACACCTAGGATATAGCATCATTTATTATATTTTTATGTGTGTGTGTTTTTAATTTTTTAATTTTAATATTTTTTAATTTTAATTTTTTTCTTTCAATTTTTCTACCTCATTAATTCCTTTTCTCCCTTCAAAATGACAAAATGAAGGAATTCACCCCAAAAGAAAGAGCACGAAGAAACGACAGCCATGGATTTAACCAACACAGATACAAGCAAGAGGTCTCAACCAAAATTTAGAATCATGATAATAAGAATACTAGCTGAAGTCAAAAATAGATTAGAATGCCTTTCTGCAGAGATAAAAGAAGTAAAAAATAGAATGAAATTAAAAATGCTATAACTGAGCTGCAATCACAGATGGATGCAGTGGTGGCAAGGATGGATGAGGCAGAACACAGAATCAGTGATATAGAGGACAAACTTATAGAGAATAATGAAGCAGAAAAAAAAGAGGGAGATGAAGGCAAAAGAGCACGATTTAAGAATTAGAGAAATTAGTGACTCATTAAAAATGAACAACATCAGAATCATAGGGGTCCCAGAAGAGGAAGAGAGAGAAATAGGGGTAGAAAGGTTATGTGAGCAAATCAGAGTGGAAAACTTTCCTAACCTGGGGAAAGACACAGACATCAAAATCCAGGAAGCACAGAGGACCCCCATTAGATTCAACAAAAACTGACCATCAACAAGGCATATCATAGTCAAATTCACAAAATACTCAGGCAAGGAGAATATCATGAAAGCAGCAAGGGGAAAAAAAGGTCCCTAACCTACAAGGGAAGACAGATCAGGTTTGCAGCAGACCTAGCCACAGAAACTTGGCAGACCAGAAAGGAGTGGTGGGATATATTCAGTGTGCTGAATCAGAAAAATATGCAGCCAAGATTTCTTTATCCAGAAAGCTGTCATTCAAAATAGAAGGAGAGATAAAAAGTTTCCCAGAAAAAGGAAAATTAAAGGAGTTTGTGACCACTAAACCAGCCCTGCAAGAAATTTTTAGGGGAACTTTTTGAGGGGAGTAAAGATGAAAAAAAATTATATATATCAAAAGCAACAAAAGATTAGAAAGGACCAGAGAACACCACCAGAAACTCCAACTCTACAAGCATCATAATGGCAATAAATTCATATCTTTCAGTACTCACTCTAAACATCAATGGACTTGAAGCTCCCATCAAAAGACATAGGGTAACAGAATGGATAAGAAAACAAGATCCATCTATATGCTGTTTACAAGAGACCCACTTTAGACCTAAAGATACTTCAAATTGAAAATAAGGGGATGGAGAATCATCTATCATGTTAATGGTCAACAGTAGCCATACTTATATCAGACAATCTAGACTTTAAAATAAATATTGTATCAAGAGATGCAGAAGGGCATTATATAATAATCAAGGGGTCTATCCACCAAGAAGACCTAACAACTGTAAACATTTATGCACCAAATGTGAAAGGACACAAATATATAAATCAAAGAACCACAAACATAAAGAAACTCTTCAAGGGGTGCCTGGGTGGCTCAGTTGAGCGTCTGACTTTGGCTCAGGTCATGATCTCACAGCTCGTGAGTTTGAGCCCCATGTCAGGCTCTGTGCTGACAGCTTGGAGCCTGGAGCCTGGAGCCTGCTTCAGATTCTGTGCCTCCCTCTCTCTATGCCCCAACCCACTTGCATTCTGTCTCTGTCTCTCTCAAAAATAAATAAACATTAAAAAAAATTTAAAAAAGAAAAAGAAACTCATCAATAGTAATACCATAATAGGAGACTTCAACACCCCACTTACAGCAATGGACACATCATCTAATAAAAAAAATCAACAAGGAAACAATGGCTTTGAATGACACACTGGACCAGATGGACTCAACAGATATATTCAGAACATTTCATGCTAAAGCAGTAGAATATACATTCTTCTCCAGTGCACATGGAACGTTCTCCAGAATAGACCACATACTGGGACACAAATCAGCCCTAAGTACATACAGAAGGATCGAGATCATACCATGCATATTTTCAGACCACAATGCTATGAAACTCAAAATCAGCCACTTGGGGATTGAGGAACATCCTACTAAAGAATGAATGGGTTAACCAAGAAGTTAAAGAGGAAATTAAAAAATATATGGAAGTCAATGAAAATGATAACACCACAACCCAAAACCTCAGGGATGCAGCAAAGGCAGTCATAAAAGGAAAGTATATAGCAATCCAGGCCTTCCTAAAGAAGGAAGAAAATCTCACACAACCTAACCTTATGCCTTAAGAAGTTGGAAAAAGAACAACTAATAAAACCCAAAACCAGCAGAAGACAGGAAATAATAAAGATTAGAGCAGAAATTGCTATCAAAACCAAAAAAAAAAAAAAAAACAAAAAACAAAAAACAAAAAACAGTAGAACAGATCAGGGAAACTAGAAGCTGGTTCTTTCAAAGAATTAACAAAACTGATAAACCACTAGCCAGTTTGATCAAAAAGAAAAAGGAAAGGGCCTAAATAAATAAAATCAAGAATGAAAGAGAAGAGATCAGAACCAACACAACAGAAATAAAAACAATAATACGAGAATATTATGAGCAATTATATGCCAATAAAATGGGCAATCTGGAAGAAATGGACAAATTCCTAGAAACATATACACTACCAAAACTGAAACAGGAAGAAATAAAAAATTTGAACAGATCCATAACCAGTAAGGAAATCGAATTAGAAATCAAAAATCTGCCAAAAAACCAGAGTCCAGGGCCAGATGCCTTTCCAGGGGAATTCTACCAAACATTTAAGGAAGAGTTAACACCTATTCTCTTGAAGCTGTTCCAAAAAATAGAAATGGAAGGAAAACTTCCAAACTCTTTCTATGAAGCCGCATTACCTTAATTCCAAAACCAGAGACCCCACTAAAAAGGAGAACTATAGACCAATTTCCTGATGAACATGGATGCAAAAATCCTCAACAAGATATTAGCCAACCAGCTCCAACAATACATTAAAAAAATTATTTACCACCACCAAGCGGGATTTATACCTGGGATGCAGTTTCAATATCTGCAAAATAATTAACGTGATTCATCACATCAATAAAAGAAAGGACAAGAACCATATGATCCTCTCAATAGATGCAGAGAAAGCATTTGACAAAATACAGCATCCTTTCTTGATAAAAACTCTCAAGAAAGTAGGGATAGAAGGAGCATACCTTGAGATCATAAAAGCCATATATGAACAACCCAATGCTAATATCATCCTCAATGGGGAAAAACTGAGAGTTTTCCCCCTGAGGTCAGGAACAAGACAGGGATGTCCACTCTCGCCACTGTTATCCAACATAGTATTGGAAGTCTTAGCCTCTGCAATCAGACAACACAAAGAAAGAAAAGGCATTCAAATCGGCCAGGAGGAGGTCAAACTTTCACTCTTCGCAGATGACATGATACTCTATATGGAAAACCCAAAAGAATCCACCAAAAAAACTGCTAGAACTGATTCACGAATTCAGCAAAGTTGCAGGATATAAAATCAATGCACGGAAATTGGTTGCATTCCTATACACCAATAATGAAGCGACAGAAAGAGAAATCAAGGAATTGATCCCATTTACAGTTGCACCAAAAGCCATAAAATACCTAGGAATGAATCTAACCAAAGAGGTGAAAAATCTATATGCTGAAAACTATAGAAAGCTTATGAAAGAAACTGAAGAAGACACAAAAAAATGGAAAAAGATTCCATGCTCCTGGATAGGAAGAACAAATATTGTTAAAATGTCAATACTACTCAAAGCAATCTATATATTTAAAGCAGTCCCTATCAAAATAATACCAGCATTCTTCACAGAGCTAGAACAAATAAACCTAAAATTTGTATGGAACCAGAAAAGACCCCGAATAGCCAAAGTGATCTGGAAAAAGAAAAGCAAAGCAGGAGGCATCACAATCCCAGGCTTCAAGCTATACTACAGAGCTGTAATCATCAAGACAGTATGGTACTGGCTCAAGAACAGACACTCAGATCAATGGAACTGAAAAGAGAACCCAGGAATGGAACCACAAAGGTATGGGCAACTAATCTTTGACAGAGCAGGAAAGAATATCCAATGGAATAAAGACAGTCTCTTCAGCAAGTGGTGCTGGGAAAACTGGACAGTGAGATGCAGAACAATGAACCTGGACCACTTTCTTACATCAAACACAAAAATAAACTCAAAGTGGATTAAAGCCCTAAATGTAAGACAGGAAGCCATCAAAATCCTTGAGGAGAAAGCAGGCAAAAACCTCTTTGATCTTAGCTGCAGCAACTTCTTACTCAACACGTCTCCGGAGGGAAGGGAAACAAAAGCAAAAATGAACTACTGGGACCTCATCAAAACAAAAAGCTTCTGCACAGCGAAGGAAACAATTAGCAAAACTAAAAGGCAACTAATGGAATGGGAGAAGATATTTGCAAATGACATATCAGATAAAGGGTTAGTATCCAAAATCTATAAAGAACTTATAAAACTCAACTCCCAAAAAACAAATAACCCAGTGAAAAAATGGGCAAAAGACATGAATAGACACTTCTCCAAAGAAGACATCCAGATGGCCAACCAACACATGAAAAATGCTCAACATCACTCATCATCAGGGAAATACAAATCAAAACCACAATGAGAAACCACCTTACACCTGTCAGAATGGCTAACATTAACAACTCAGGCAACAACAGATGTTGGCAAGGATGAGGAGAAAGAGGATCTCTTTTGCATTGTTGGTGGCAATGCAAGCTGGTGCAGCCACTCTGGAAAACAGCATGGAGGTTCCTCAAAAAACAAAATAGTACTACCCTATGACCCAGCAATTGCACTACTAGGCATTTATCCACGGGATACACTTATATTTTTTCAAAGGGACACATGCACCCCCATGTTTATAGCAGCACTATCAACAATAGCCAAAGTATGGACAGAGCCCAAATGTCCATTGATGGATGAATGGATAAAGAAAATGTGGTATATATATACAATGGAGTATTACTCGGCAATCAAAAAGAATGAAATCTTTCCATTTGCAAGTATGTGGATGGAACTGGAGGGTATTATGCTAAGTGAAATTAGTCAGAGAAAGACAAAAATCCTATGACTTCACTCATATGAAGACTTTAAGAGACAAAACAGATGAACATAAGGGAAGGGAAACAAAAAGAATATAAAAACAGGGAGGCGGACAAAACATAAGAGACTCATAAATATGGAGAACAAACTGAGGGTTACTGGAGGGGTTGTGGGAGGGGGGATAGGCTACATGGGTAAGGGGCATTAAGGAATCTACTCCTGAAATCATTGTTGCACTATATGTTAAGTAATTCGGATGTAAATTAAAAAAATAAAAAATAAAAATAAGTAAATACAGTATAATAATTTTAGACGTATTTTTATTTGAAAGAATGGATATTTATAATATTTACTAAAATTCTTTTAAGAAATATTATGAGGTTGATACATTTTAGAATCAGAAGTATGAATGTTTTAATTTTCTTCAGTAGTATTTTAAAGGTGTTTTGTGAACATTTTTTGTTTCTTTTCGGACCTCTAGGACAGTCTCTAACAGTGGTTTTTCATAGTGTGGACCTGAGAAGTGGTTACAAACACGAATTCTCCAGTCCTTTCTACTGATTCATAAATTCAGGGGTGGAGCCCACTCACCTGTGGTTTAACAAGCTTTCCAAGTGATTGTGATACACACTTAGGTTCGAGAAATGTTGGTCTAGAAGGTGTGGGATCTGTGTTGTCTCATTTGACCCATGAAAAAACAGTGAAGAATTTTTGTCCTCGAGTAGAAGTCCCACTCATTTGAATGGGTAAAACCACATTGCTAAAGAATACCCATCAGCACAGATCATTAAACAAAAACAATGAGAGTTCCTTTTATGGCGACTTTTCAAGTTGGCAATGTGGAAAATAAGCCACAATAACAATGCAGGAAGATTGCAGGGAAAATTATGTTTACTTAATTTCCAGAAAAATGCATTTTTGAAAGTGGTTAAAAATTAAAATGATGGTAGTCTAGAAGACCAATCAGTGGCTTGAAATAAAAACTACTTTATCTGTTAATTGTTTATTTTGGAAAATATGTCTTAGGAACCTATGAAGGAATTTAAAAACATTAAATGTTTGGGGCTCCTGTGTGGCTCATTTGGTTAAGTTTCTGACTTCTGCTCAGTCAAGATCTCGTGGTTTATGGGTTCAAGCCCTGCATGGGGCTCTGCACTGTTGGTACAGAGTCTGCTTGGGATTCTCTCTCTGCCCTTTGCTCTCACTCTTGCTCTCGATCTGTCTCTAAATAAATAAATAAACTTAAAAAAAAAGAATGTTAAATGTTCTCTTAATAATGTAGGAAGCAACGGGGGAAATGTATATAAGCAACTGGTTTTACATAGCCTGCTTTTGATGGGGACAAAAAAAAATCTTGTATTTTATTTTATTTTATTTATTTATTTTTTTTGGCTGAATTATAGAGTTTATTAATGA
The DNA here is from genome assembly GCF_007474595.2 of Lynx canadensis. NCBI lineage: Eukaryota > Metazoa > Chordata > Mammalia > Carnivora > Felidae > Lynx > Lynx canadensis. The sequence goes on from NC_044306.2 coordinate 69,476,128, forward strand.
AATGATCTTATTACTTCCATTTGTTTTATTGTAACTGTATATAAGTAAAGTCTCTGATAAGAACTAATCTTCACATTCCTTTTTTTTTTATATGAAATTTATTGACAAATTGGTTTCCATACAACACCCAGTGCTCATCCCAAAAGGTGCCCTCCTCAATACCCATCACCCACCCTCCCCTCCCTCCCACCCCCCAAAATCTTGTATTTTAAATAGCCCATGTGAGGCCCAGTGATTTTAGAAAGTTCTTTTATGAAGACCTAAAGCCAAGCTCTATTTAAAACAATTTTTTTTCAATGCTTATTGATTATTGAGAGACAGAGCACAAGCAGGGAAGGGACAGAGAGAGGGAGACACAGAATCCAAGGCAGGCTCCAGGCTCTGAACTGTCAGCCCAGAGCCCGATATGAGGCTCAAACTCATGAACCCCAATATCATGACCTGAGCTGAAGTCAGACACTCAACAGACTGAGCTACCCAGGCACCCGCAAAAGTCAAGCTCTATTATTGGAACCAAACTTGGGCCTGCTGTATCTAATTCCAAGTGAAACACCTGTTCATAGATCACATTGCCATTTTAAGTGCAGTGAAGCAAAGGTAATTGTGACTTTGATAGTTGTAGGAATAAAGATTATTGCCAAATGCCATATTACAACCTGATGAAATATTTCCTGAACTAATTTACATTAACTGATTTACTTCATTGAAAAAATACACACAGTTCTTAAAGAATCTCCAAGGTTATGTATGGCTTCTCCCACTGAGCTAAAAGTGATTTCAGTTGTATAAGTAAGCAGGCTGTGGTTACCAGCTGAACAGATTTTCTTTCTTTAGAAGCAAATGATGTAAGTAATAGTTACGAATATCTAGTGTAGAAGAGGGTTTGTTTTGTTGAGTTCTGCATTTTAATTTAAATGCCTACCCATGTTATTTAAAAGAGGTTTCAGAATTTTGCAGTTATAAAAAATTGTGTAACTTGGATTTAAGTGGAAATGATCTAATGTGAAAAGGTAAAAATAAATAAAGACAAATAATGTTATGATATTTATATGTGGAATCTAAAAAAGCTGAACTGGTAGAACCAGGGAGTAGAAAGGTGATTACTGGGGGCTTTGAGGGTGGTGGAGGAATCAGGAAGTTATTGTTTAAGGGCATAAACTTGAAACTAGAAGATGAAGAGTTCTGGAGATCTAATGCACACCATGGTTACTATAGTCAATAATACTGTATTATGTACTTGAAAATTTCTAAGAGACTAGATCTTGTCTGTTCTCACCATAAAAAAGAGATGTTAATTATGTGATAGCAAAGAAGTGTTAGCTAATGTTACAATGGTAATTATATGGCAATACGTATCAAATCAACATGTACAACTTAAACTGTAAGGTGTGTAACAATGTTATATGTAAATTATATCTCAGTCAAAAAGAATAGACTGGGTGTATTTTTTCTTGAGCTCAAGTAAGAAGTGGTTATGAGACCAATGCAGGAAATGTTAAATTTTCTTCACTTTTCTAAATACATTAAATACGATTCTACACCCACACCCACCTGGCTCCATTCTTCTCTTCATTGGATGACACAGGAATCCTGGACCCTGGATGTCCAGGGTGGTCGCCATAGTTACCATTGCTTTTTTGATATGTGATTGTAGATGTCAACAACTTTGCAGCCCTGTCGCTTGAGACAGTGATGCTGTTTTCAGAGCCTGGCTCCTCTATAAGGTCAAACACAGTGGACGTTTACCCTTACCTTCTAAGCCAGGTGTGTAAGGCTCAGAACCCAGCTCTCCACTTTCTGCATGAGAACTTTTCTTCCCCTTTGAAATATTGCTGATGAGCTGGGTGCAGACTCAGCACTTAACAGAACCTGCCATCCTGTGGACCTCCTAGCCTTGCAGAAGCCAAACCTCTCACTGGAAACTTAAGCTAAGTCCCTCTTCTGGTCTAGAGCAGCTGCTTTCCCTATGTTTCCCTCAGGGACCCCTGGAACTCTAGTATTTCCTGGATTGTCACAATAGCAGGTTCTTTTTTTTTTTTTTTGAGAAGTTTCTAAAATCTAATCTCTAATCTCTTTCTCCCCTGGTAAAATTGAGACTGGGAACAGAAAGATTTGGTCATTCTTTAGGGAAAGGAAGTTGAGCAAGACTCAAGGGAGTACAGAATAAGCATGCCACATCTATGTCTAAGGAGGGGCTGCACTGAAAGCCCCAAAGGACTCACTTTCCTTTCCAACCAGACTTGCTCTAAAAGCAGGCAATGGCTTCTCAAAAACACCAGTGCCTTAGGGGCCCTAGCATATCCTTGCTTCCTTGTTTCCTGCTGTTACTTCCATACACTAGCTAACCATTCACCCAGAGAACATGACACAGAAAGAGAGTGAAAAATAGAGTGACTCAGAGTTCCTTTTCTTTTCAGCCCCTTCGGATTTTTAGTAAGCCAGAGGCAGAGAGTATTGCATAAGGTCCTGTGTGAAGAAGTGACACGACGAGTTAAGTTAGCTCTGTGCCGTGTTTCCACTGTTTCATGAAGTATTAATGTATGAGCTACAGAATACAAATCATATAAGTTTGATGATTTTGTATATAAGTTAAGTGCTTCTTCCTTCCTTCCTTTTTTTTCTTTCTCTCACTCTGGCTCTCTCTCTTTCTTTTGGCACAGAGCCCAATGCGGGGCTTGAACTCATGACCCTGAGATCAAGACCTTGAGCTGATATCAAGAGTTGGATGCTTCAATGAGCCACCTGGACACCCCCAAGTTAAATGTTCTTATAGTTGCACTGAAAACCAGCATCGCACAAGGTAAATGTGGACAGAAAAATTCATGCTGATAATTTAAAATTTTAATTTCTCTTTACTTAGAACGATATTAAATAGGAAATAAAAAACACTGTGACAAGTCGGGAGAGAGAAATAGAGAGAAACCATGGGAAAAAAGAAAAGGGTTTATACTTCCATACTTTTAATGGCAGTTTCCTCTCCTTTTTTTTTTTTTTTAAAAAAAGGATACCCACATTTTTGTTGTGCACTGGGTCTTGCACAGTTGTACAGCTGGTCTTGTGCCTGTAGCAACGTGAACTGTGCACTATGTCCACTTTGCTTTGTCCTTTCTCAGCTCTTTGGAGTCTGCAAATGAATCAGGGCATGGCAGCAACTTTGAAAATACTGCTGTCCCACAGAGTACTTGTTTAAGGTGAATCTGTAAAAAACGCACCAGTTTATACAAGCTGTTTGATCGCAGAGACCATCGTCTGCCTGCACTGTTTATTATGTAGCAATTCTTTTCCCTATTGTTAGATTCATATATTTGCCACACCTGCATCTCAGAAGCTGAATTTAATATTTGCAAACGAACTCAACTGTTGTTATGAGTATCTCAGAGCATAAGTATTAAGTTCGGTGCCTAAGGTGGGATTTCCTTCTTGTCTTGTTCTTTATAGCAAGTATTAAGCATGGCTTAAATATTAAAAATAAGAAAACATGTCTGGGTTCTATGATGTAATTTTCTACAACTCTGAGAAATCATATATTTTATTGGAAATGAGCATGTAGCTCATGTTAAACCTGTTGAAATAGCTTTTAATGTTTTTTTTTATAAATGATTTTAACATTCTTGTAACTGAAATTGCCTAGTGAAGCAGACTTCATTTTTTCCTCAGTGAACATTTACAGCCTAAATGCCTCAGGACATTATATTTCATAGCATTCAGCTTAGAATAAAAACCTTTTGAATATTCCAGTTTGGTAGGCCTTTAGTAAATTTTGACAACCACATCAGTTCCTATTTACTAGCATTTTATTTTATGTATTCTTTTTAAAAATTTTGTTTAATGTTTATTTATTTTTGAGAGAAACAGAGAGACAGAGCATGAGCAGGGGAGGGGCAGACAGAGAGGGAGACAACAGAATCCGAGGCAGGCTCCAGGCTCTGAGCTGTCAGCGGAGCCCCATGCGGGCCTCGAACTCATAGTGAGATCACAACCTGAGCTGAAGTCGGACGCTTAACTTACTGAGCCACCCTGCCCTCCCTTTAGTAGCATTTTAGATTATAGAATAATATAGAACGTGTAGATAAATAGTAATTTTTATTAATGGGAAAGAAAACTGACAAATGAATATAAATTTCAGTGATAAATCCTTTTAGATATTTTATTGTTTAGTTATCTGTTTTATTTTTCTCCTCCCCCCATTCTATGATGTCACTCTGCTGGTATTGTTATTTGAAGCATTAGGAAACAAATGGGAAGATACATGTTCATTTGTTCATTTAGTCATTCCATCAAAAAATTTATATAAACCGCCTCAATCTACTCTATTTTTGGAATAGGAAAGGGCAAAATTGAATGTAACCAATTGCAGATTGTCTCCAATAGCAATCAAATCACTCAACAATTATATTCCCTGGGTTCCTGGCACTGAGAACTCAGGCTTCCTGCCCACAGAAAACTTTGCTTTTCGTGGTGGAGATTTACAATAAATACATATGTGTGCTTGAGCTAAGTAGTCAGAGAAAGCCTTGCTGAGAGTTGACATTTGAGTTGTACCCTTAATAATGGGATAGAGCATTCTCATACCTCCCTTCTTTTGGACCCAGCCCCGCATCTTTCTGTTTCTCTGACTCTCTTTCCGCCAGTGACTTTTCAGACTCCATCTTGGCTCATGATTCCCCTTATGTGTATGAACATTATGTTCTTCAGGGCATGCTTCCTAGATATCATTTCTGAATCCACACTTCTGGTTCAAAACTCTTTGGGATAGGAGTGCCTGGGTGGCTCAGTTGGTTAAGCATCCGACTTCAGCTCAGGTCATGATCTTAGTTAGTGAGTTCAAATCCCACACAGGGCTCTCTGCTGTCAGTGCAGAGCCTGCTTTGGATCCTCTGTCTCCTCTCTCTGCCCCTCCCCTGGCCTGGTTGCTCTCTCTCTCTCTCTCAAAAACAAAACAAAACAAAACAAAACAAAACAAAACAAAACAAAACATCTAGGAGGTCATTGATACTATTGGCAAGGGAAGCCCCTTAAAAGGTGGTGGCAAAATCAGATTAAAATGATCTTTGGGAAGTAGATGAAAGGTAGTAATGAGGAGTGGGTGACTAAAAACATTAAAAAAAAAAAGACCTTTTAGGGTAGAGAATTTGAAGAAAAATATAGACCCTATTTCCATGTAAATCATACAAAATTTTTAGGGGATTAAAGAACCATTTGAAGATTACTCATTGAAACAATGGGGGAGCATTAACAGGCAGTTGAGGACCCCTCCTTAACCTCCTCTTCCTGGTTAATTTCAACCACACTAATGACATTAGACACACCAAGGATTCTGAAACCTGTGTCCTCAGCTCATCCTCAGCTGTGTATATTTGACTGCTTTCCAGACATTTTCACTTCATATCCCTAAATCACCTTGATTCTATATGTTCAACAGGGAACATACCTGTCACCCCTAATCATCACCATTTTGTAACAGGGAGAAGCTTAGCATGTCTGACTCCATATTACTTCTATTTTCCTTGCTGCTGTGACCTATAGTGTATAAACTTCTGTCTATCCCTGCACATAGGCACATTACAACTAAGATTTGTAAAAACTGCTTTTTATGTGAAATCTACCTCCCCCGAGGAGATTATCTCTCTCTCCCCCGAGGAGATAGGAAGTATGTACAGAAATGACTATACTAGGTTTGAGTTTTACAGGAACAATATGACCAGACTCCTGTACACAAAGATCAACTGACCAAGGACAAAGGAGTTACATGACCTTCCTCAGATGTCTGCAAGATGTCAGTCATCTTTTGACTCCAACCCCTTCCACTTCCTCCTTTTGGTAACATAAAAGAAGCTCTAATATTATGCCAAGGAGAGGTGGTTCTTTGGGACAATAGTCTGCCATCTCCTGGTTTGCTGGCCTTCTGAATGAAGTCACTTTCCTCACCCCAGCATCTTGCCTCTTGACTTATTGGCCTGTCCTGTGGCATGTAGAATGAGCTTGGACGCAGTTACAATTTGTTCCTTTCCATTTCACCTTCTGCTTCCTCCTTCATGCTCTGTCCTGGTGAACAGTAGCACCAGTCAGTGACTGACCTATTAATCAACCATTCTTTCTTTCATGGTTCCAAGGAGTTGCCACACCCATCATCTTTCCCTCATTCCCAATGCCACATCTGCTCTGTAATCCCACCCCCATTGCCTTTATTTATACCTTCTAATCTCTTTCTTGGATATTTTCAGAGAGTAAGAGTGCCACAGAGATCTTGAAGAATATGGCAAATACTTGCAAAAGCCATTTGAAAGAATGGGCAAGTTTGCTGACTTGGGATTGCTGAGTAGCACTGGGGGCCCAGTCAGTTCCCATTAAGAAAGAATTGTCCTCTCTTTCCTGACTTAAGTTCCTCATGAAATAGCAAGGGTGGAGAAGTTACCAATGCTTAATGTCTTTCCCCACATCTAACCTGAAGATAGTTACTAAGTTTCTCATTACATGGTGGTCATTGACCAGTTAAACAGGTTCACTTCCTTTGATTTCGATATGTTTTCATCTGTATTTCTTTCCTTTGAATTCTTTCAATATTTTCCTCATACATGTTAATGTTTAATTCAGAACTGGACATTTGGTCCTAGTACTTTAGCCAATTCAGCAATTATATGTATATTTTGTCCTCAAAACATTGGAGACCTTGTTGTATATGGGAGTTAGGGAATGTTAATTAGATTTGTGCATGTTACAATTAGGTAAAGCAATTTAAGGCAATGCAATACAGAAAGTAAAAATGCTGAAAAAATATACATGGTTAAGCGTCAACATATCTGGCATTGAGATGGGTGGATAAAATGTGAAGCCAACATAAACGATTGATTAAGCATTGCCTGCAGGCATATCAATGAGTTTTGATTGTAGGAAAGTCTTAATGGGAAACTATTATGGCAGCCTGAAGAGATTTTTTTTTTTTTCTTTTTCTGTGATTCTTCCCAGTGTGCTTTTGTCTTCAGTGGTACTCCAAAAAGCCCATGTAAGGAAAGAGCTGTACTCTGGGTTTTTTTCCCAATCTGAGCTCCTACCTCTTACTCCCACAGAAGCAATTCTGGTTTCATTTGTTTTACATATTTGTCTTCTCTGAAAAATTGTACTTAAATGCAGAGTTCTAGGAAAGAAAAAGAAGGAAAATCACTGTTATGTCTGATGAATGAAGTTACTCTTTACACAAAATATGTCTTGTCATTATTTGGATTCTTCCCTCAGAAGTCAGAATGTTAAAATGTTATATTAGACAGCATTATTTATGTTTCCTATATGCCTGTATGATGTGTCTGATTTGAGAGTTCTAAGATTTACAAGATTTTACTGTCTAGGTCTTAAGTGAGAAATTCCTTTCATTCTTCCTAGCGCTAATTTTGTAGAATCATAGACTTTAGCAGTGAAAGAAAACCCAAGGCAATGTCTGGTCACCCTTCTGACTTTCATGGGTTTGTTCTAATTATTTACATTTTACAGATGTCATATCTGAAGCTTAAAAAAGTGACTTGGCCCATATGTATTATGACAATGGGTGCCAATGAAGATTAGATCTTTCATGTAAATCGGATTAGATTTTGCATTAAATATAGTTAAATATTCACATCTTGAATACTTTGCTAATTAATATCAACAAAATGTGAATAAATCAGTGGATTAAATTTTTACAATTTCAACATGGGGGTAATATATTACTTAATTGCTAGATGTCATCAGTTTTATTTTTATTCAATGATACTTTCCTTTTTTCTTTAATGGAAACTGGTTCTCATTTTGTGGCTACTGTTGCCTTGTGGCTACTGCTGGAGCCACCTGAAAGGAGTCTATGTATTCTCTCACTTCAGGGAGACACTGGAAACCCATCCTGCATTTTCCTTTATTCTAGTAGCAGTTGCTGATCATACTACCCCCTGATAAAAGCTTATTTCTGCCTCTGAGATTTATCCTTTCACCTACCTCTCTTTCTTCCCCTCTGTTTTGCTGTCATTTACCTTCCTCTCAGTTACTTCCTCTCATTCAGTGAAGACTAACCAACTCACTAATGATCTACCCTCAGTCTTGCCATTATGAGTGACTTCCAGGTCCACATTGAATATCCCACACCATTTTCTAGAAGTTTCTTGACTTTTTTTCCTTCATTGACTTTCCTTTCCACTTCATTTTAGTCAGCCTTCTGTGCATGTATCTGGGGCATCACCACAAATTGTTCCACCTCTCACTTTGGACCAATATGTCACGGACATGGTCCCGGCCTAGACTCTTCAATCTCACAGGGAATTTGTGTCTGAGACATTTAGCTAATGTACCCAAAATTTAGGTTCCCTTTCCTTAATGTAGAGTTTTTGTTTGTTAGGAAGTGGCTGTATAACCAAGTTATTGTATTACTTAGCTCTCACATTTAGGTGGGAGCATTAATTCTTCCCAAGGACCCTGAGTGTAAGTGATGTGTGGTAATTTTAAGTCCAAGTTATTAGGAAGCAAATGAACTTTCTTCAGTTTGCTGGATGAATGTCATGTCCAGGGTCACCTTGGAAAGCAATGTTGAAAATATTAGGTCATCTGTTAGCCTATGTCCCTGAATGACTTTTGGAGCAGAAGGCTTTATCTATCCTGATAATCAATACTCAAGTGAGTGAGTTATTGTATTAAGCTATTGAAATACTGGTGTTTATTATGGCAGTCAGTAATGGTCTGATTATTATTAATAGCTAAATACCTATTTTCTTGCTCTTCCCCTGTCTACCTTTTTCACTTTTTTCTATAATCCATTTAGATTACTTGGCTAACACTTTCTTGATAATCTTTAACCAGGTAAACCCTTGTCTTTATCTCACTTCTGCTGGGAAAACCTACAAATTTGGATTTGACTAATCGTATATTATTTTGCTTATGTTTGTGCTATTCTGTGCCACTGGAGAATATCACCTAGCCATGTAGATTTGCACCATGATCTCCATTTTCTGAGTGGTGTTCTGAAATGCTATTTTTTTTTTTCATATCAGTCTCTTGTCTAAGAATCTTTATCAAAGCAATCTTGAGAAAGAACAAACCTGGAGGCATGATGCTTCCTGATTCCAAACTATATTGCAAAGCTATAGAAATCAAAACAGTGTGGTACTGGCATGAAAACAGACAACATTGATCAACAGAACAGAATAGGGAGCCCAGAAATAAATCCATGCATTTAGGGTCAATTAATTTATAACAAAAGATCCAAGAATGTACAATAGGGAAAGGACAGTCTCTTCAATAAATAGTACTGAGAAACTAGAAAGCCACATGCAAAAGAATAAAACTGGACCACTGTCTTACACCATACACAAAAATTAACTCAAAGTAGATTAAAGACCTGAAATCATAAAAAGTCTCAGAAGAAAACATAAGCTCCTTGACCTGAGTCTTGGCAATGATTTTTTTTGGATTTGACACCAAAAGCAAAGGCAACAAAGGCAAAAATAAACAAGAAGGACTAAAGTAAACTAAAAGCTTCTGTGCAGCAAAGGAAACCAACAACAAAATGAAAAGGCAACTTATCAAATGCAGAAAATATTTGTAAATCATACATCTGATAAGGGGTTAATACCCACAATATATAAAGAACTGATACAATAAAATAGCCAAAAAAAAAATCCAATTAAAGAATGACCAGAAGATCAGAATAGACATTTTTCCAAAGAAGATATGCATATGGCCAATGGGTACATGAAAAAATACAACATTACTAATCATCAGAGAACTGCAAATCAAAACCACAATGAGATATCACCTCACATCTCTTAGAATGGCTGTCATCAAGAAGATGAGAAATAACAAGTGTTGGTGAGGATATGCAGAAAATAAAACCTTTGTGCACTGTCAATGGGACTATAAACTGGTGCAGCCACCATGGAAAACAGTATGGAAGGTCCTCAAAAATTAAAAACAGAGCTACTATATAATCCAGAAATTCTACTTCTGGGCATTTATCTGAAAAACAAAACAAAACAAAACAAAAAACAACAACTCCCAAAACACTAACTTGAAAAGATATATTTACCCTCATGTTCATTGCAACATCATTTATAATAGCCAAGATACAGGAGCAACCTGTGTCCATTGATGGATGAATGGATAAAATATTGTAGTGTGTATACATAATGGAATATTATTTATAAAAAAGAAAGAAAGTTTCCCATTTGTGACAACATTGATGGGTCTTGAGGACATTATGCTAAGTGAAGGAAGTCAAACAGACTGTATGTCAAACATACTGTATGATCTCACTTATATGTGCAATCTAAACACACACACACACACACACACAAACACACACTCACAATGAGCTCATAGATACAGAGAACAGACTGGTGATTGCTGGAGGTAGGGGCTGGAGGGTGGGTAAAATTGGTGGAGGAGTTAAAAGTTACAACTTCCAGTTATAAAATAAATAAGTCATGGAAATGTAATGTACAGCATAGTGACTATAGATAATCCTGTATTGCATATTTGAAAGTTGCTAAGAGAATAAATCTCAAAAGTTCTCATTTCAGGAAAACAAATTTGTAACTGTGTATAGTGATGGATACTAACTAGACTTATCGTGGTGATTATTTCAGAATATACACAAATATAAAATTATTATGTTGTATACCTAAAGCAAATATAATGTCACATGTCAGTTATATCTCAATAAAAAATACTTAATGGTTCTTCATTGCTTTAAGAATAAAACAGTAGTATGGGTGCCTGGGTGGCTCAGTTGGTTAAGGGTCCGACTTCGGCTCAGGTCATGATCTCATGGTTCAGGGGTTCGAGCCCTGCGTCAGGCTCTGTGCTGGCAGCTCAAAGCCTGGAGCCTGCTTCAGATTCTGTGTCTCCCTCTCTCTCTGCCCCTCCCCTGCTCACTCTCTGTCTCTCTCTCAAAAATAAATAAACATTAAAAAAAAAGAATAAGACAGTAGTAGACATCAATACACTGCTATGTAAGAGTAAACAAACCCAATTATGCATATTTGTTGATTATTGGTAAACATTGTAGATTGATATTAGCAGCACTGTTAGTCTAACTTTTTATTGTCTTAATCAAATTTAGCTCTTTTTTCAGAAATCATTTATGTTTTAATGAAAATTTTAAATCATTCTGTTGGTTGCTGAGAGTGGAGTGTTAAAATCTACAAGTATTGTTCATTGCTCCATTAATTCTGCTTTTTTCATATGCTTTAAAAGTGTTATTAGGTGCATACGCATTTATGATTGCTATATCCTTCTGATATATTGGTCCTTTTATCATTATAAAATGTCCTCATCATCTCTGATAATACCCTTTGTCTTGAAGACTACTTTACCTGATATTAATATAGACACTCTAGCCTTCCTCATGCTTACAGTTTGCATGGCGTAAGCATGGCAGTTTCCCCCAATGATTTAATTTCCATCTATTTGCATATTTATATTTAAAGTGTGTCTCTTTAAAATAGCATATATTTGGGTCTCTCAAAAGTTTATTCTGTAATCTCTGTCTTATAATAGGGGGTGTTTAGTCCAATAACAATACAATTATTGGTATGATTAGATTTAGGTCTATCATTTTACTATTTGTTTTCTGTTTGTTCCTTTTTGTTGTTGTTTCTCTGTTCTTCCTTGGTGGCTTTCTTTCAGATCAATTGAATATATTTTTTTGGAACTCCATTTTAATTTACATATTGGGTCTTTAGTTCTACTTCTTTGCGTTAGTTTTAGCAGTTGTTCTTGGGGTTATAATATGCAAACTTAACTTTCACAGTCTACGTAGAGTTAATATTTTATGACTTCATGTAAAATGGAGCCACTTTATGATTCTGTCGGTCCAAGCCAAAGACCAGGAACCATCTCACAGTTATCAGAGAAGTAGTCGAGAGCTTAAAAGCTATGAATATAAGCTAAGTCTCGAAGACCAAATGTCACCAGTTCTTCTAAGTGTGTTGTTATAGTGGGTGGTGGGATGGTGGTGCTGGTGGTAGTGTGCATGTGTTTATACCAAGAAGCAAGAGAACCAGACAAAATCTGTTGGCAACATAAATGGTATTCCACCTGGATTTCATTGTCTCCAGCACCACGTACTGCTCCTTTACAGTTCACAAGATGATTAGATATAAATTCTATTTAATAATCATAATTAATTCTTCTGGGTTTTATTATGTGATTGATTCTGACATTTGAAAATCAGCAAATACCACTTACTTTGTGATAGCAATGCAACTACTTTTGCTCTGGCTACCAGTATGCTACGATTATATTTTCTTTTTCAGGTATCTTTTTGTTTTTATCTGAAGATTTTAGTTAGGTTTCTAATTTGTTGCACTGTCTTTATTATACTCTGAAGTTCCTAGTAACATCTCAAAAATAATATTAAATCTACAAATATTTTTCTCAGACAGCTTCTTCCTAGAACCCTGTGTCTTCCTGTTACAAGGTTTCTTGTGAGTTTATATCTATTTTATTCCTTTTTAATAATTTTAAGAAGTCTTGTTAAAGAGCATAGATAAATACTTGTGGTTACTCTTCCATTTTGACCTTTGTTATTCCTTGACATTTACTGTAGCAGGAAGATGCTTGCTGGAACTCAATTCTAATCTAGTTTCTTTTTGGGTTTTTTAGTCTCCTTAAACTTTGGATATATGACATGGAGCTCACTATCTACCCAACCCCTGTTTCAACTTGCACTTCCTTAAAACTGCAAATGTTTCTTCCTCTTTTTTTTTTTTAACGTTTATTTATTTTTGAGAGAAAGAGAAAGAGAGAGAGAGAGCAAGTGAACATGAGCATGGGAGGGGCAGAGAGAGAGGGAGACACAGAATCTGAAGCAAGCTCCAGACTCTGAGCTGCCAGCACAGAGCCCAGCACAGGGCTGGAACTCACAGACCAAACCGTGAGATCATGGCTTGAGCTGAAGTCAGAGGCTTAACCAACTGAGCCACCTAGGCGCCCCAAACTTATTCCATTTTTTACTATCCACTGCCACTGCTTTAGCTGATGCCACTATCTGAATGATGGCAACAGCTTCCCAACTAGTTTCTTTGGTTCCCTTTACCTCTATCTGGGCACACTTCTCCCTCTTTTTGCTCTGACTAAACTCCTATTCATCTTTTGGGTGGTTTTCCTTTAGGAAGATAGGAAACTCCATATGTGAGGTTAGTTGTTCATGCTAAGTATTTGCATATGACATCAAGCTTTTCCTATCTGTAACAGCATCTCGCTTTGTAGTATAATTTTCCTCTTCTATCTTCTTCTGTTGACAATGAAAATTATAACTGTCTTAAGTCAATATTGTGTCCCTAGTCTCTAGCACAACATCTGGAATATAGGAGAGGCTAAATGCAAGTTTTAAGTGTTGAATAAATGAATGAATGTTGTGTTTGGTATTCTTTTGGAAGCTCTTTACCCACTGTAGTTTTTTTAGTGTCTGAATATCAAATTAGGTTAATCATGTATCAAGAGACACTTCTTAACTAATGTCTCATTTGGTTATTAAATACCTATTATCTTGATTTTCACTCATAAGTGGAATTGTTTTCTTTCATTGCCTGCAAAAAGCATCTCTCACTTTTAAATTTATTTTACTTTCTATTTATCAGGGCCATGACTGTGTTTTTGCTATTCTCTGGGGCCTCCTGGTTTCTCTTGTAATAATTGAGTCATTTAAAGATAATTTGTGAAGATAACTTTTCAATTAGAACTATGGCAAAGAGCTTTATCTACAAAGGCAAAATATAATTGAATACAGATAAAAACCATGGAAATTTAGCTGACAAATTAGGATACATATCCTGGTAAGCCTTTGAACTTTTGAATGATTATCTTAATTTAAAATTTTTAAAATCAGAAGCTGCCTCAGTTATGAGTTGATTTATTTATTTATTTTTAAATGTTTATTACTGAGAGAGAAGAGAGAAAGAGAGAGGGAGAGAGAGGTGGGGAGGGACAGAGAGAGAGGGAGACACAGAATCTGAAGCAAGCTCCAGGCTCTGAGCTGTCAGCACAGAGCCTGACGTGGGGCTTGAACTCTTGAACGGTGAGATCATGACCTAAGCTGAAGTCAGACGCCAACTGATTGAGTCACACAGGCACCCCAAGTTATGAGTTTAATACATGGAATGATAAATATGTGACAGCATGATGGGCACATCACGTAGTGACACTTTTCATAGGTTACAAAAGTTATATCCTGGTGTATGCTGAAAACCATGTCATTCAGAGTGGGGAATTTGGGCAAACCAACACAGTACATAAAGTTGCTTTCTTTTTTCAAATCACATATGTGGAAACTGAAGGGGATGAGGACGCGCCTAATGCTACTGTGGCATTAGGATTTTTTTGAGCTGAAGGCAATTGAGAATCAGCAGATGCAGGAAGAGTTCTCTTCCCTCCCCCTTTTCTGCCTACAAGCAGAGCATAAATTTTCCCATGTGAAGGTGTCCCCTTTTCCTGTTCCAGGAAGGGGAAAGCAACTCTTATCACCAGAGATGCAGAGATGACAATGAGATGGGTCTGCATCAACAAACCTGACTAAAATAACCCTTATCTTCCATTAGTTCCCCCATATATTTCCTAGTCACTTACCCACAATTTATTATACCTCAAAGCCCAAACCCCCTTTCCTTTGTTAAAATGATATATAAACCCCTGAGTCTAAGTGCTGCTTTGAGTTTCACTTTTTCTGTGAACTCCTATGCATTAAATACTAATCAAATTTGTGTTCTTTTTCCCCTGTTAACCTGTCTTTTGTCAGTTAAATTTGCAGACTGCCAGGCAATGAACCTAACAGGGAAAAGGACAAAACAAAATAATTTTAACACTTTCTGAGGAAGCAAATGATGGAATCACCATCAAAACTGATTAGAAGCCTCTGCTTTGTGAGGTTCATTTCTGGTTAGTTTCTAGTGTATCCAGAGAGCTCCCAAAATGGGGTTTTCAGGATGGACAAATCTTTGCTTCTTTATAAGCATAGGGAATGAGTCGATGGAAAGGTGAAAATTTAGAAAAGGGAGATGTATGTGGACCTTCAGGTCCCTTAGTAGTTGGGAAAGCTTGGAATCTAGGATGTAGGAGGAATTTGCCTTAGAGGATAATGGAAGGATGAAGTAGAAATGAGAAATTATATATAATAAAGAAGTGAAGAAGATGGCAGTTGATGGAACTTTCATAGAATGAACCTTGTTTTAATGACAGTGTAGGAGGCCAAGGTCTCTGGCTAGACTGGGGGAAGGGAGGTGTTCCATGGGGAATTTTATCTTCAGTGTGCAGTATCGCATCTGGCTAGTAAGGGATTCACTTGTCTCCTCTTTCAGTGCAAGTTAATATGTTGAAGTCCTGATCCCCAATACCTCAGAGCGTAACTGTATTTGGAAATAGGGTCCACAGATGTAATAAGTCAAGATGAGGTCATATTGGAATAGGGTAGGCCCCTAATCCAATATAACTGGTGTTCTTATAAAAAAGGGTGAAATCTGGACACAGACACATGGAGAAGGAAGATGATGAAATGAAGGGAGAAGGGAGAAGATGGTCATCTACAAGCCAAGGTGAGATGCCTAGAACAGATCCTTCCTTCACAGCTCTTAGAAGGAATCAACTCTACTGACACCTATTTTTGGACTTAGCCTTAAGAACTACGAGACAATACGTTTCTGTTGTTTAAACTGCTCAGTCTGTGTTACTTTGTCATGGCAACCCAAACAAACAAATATACTGGAGTCAATACTTGGGGAGCAGAATGGATGAATGCATAAATAAATGTATGGACAAGTGGAAAATGACTCTCAGGAGTGAGGATAACAAGAAAAATTTCAATCAGTTGTTAAGTTACCCCAGAGGGTGGAAGTATTTCTCAGAGTTCAGCTGATGATTTGGAGAAAATAGTAAATTTGAAATTCAAATGAAGATAACTGGAAGGAAGGTGATGCATGGATTGCTTAGAAATAAGGAGATAGAGTAAGGCAAGGATAAACCCTTCATCCTGTCCCACTGAATTAAGGTGGAGTTGGAAAAAGTGAATCTTAACCGAGTGAGCAGGTGGGGATGTGGTTTAAAAAGTACTCATTATCTTCATTGTACTAGATCTCATGTTCATATATTCATCATTGAAGTACTCTGGCAGATCCTCTTTTAAGCTACCAGCATCCACAAAGCAGTTGAGTGTTAAGCCGAGAGCCCAAAGATGTGTGTGCATACTAATGTTTTCTACTATGATAATTTTGGTATTCTTTTTGAATAGGTCCTTTGGATAGTTTCCCACTGTCTACCTTGATAAAATCATTAATGCTTTCAAATATTCTTCCTCACAACTCCTTAGGTGCTTTGAACACCTAAGTGATATCACATACAGTGATATGCTATAGAAACCGAAGGGGAAAATACAAATGCTTTCTAGGTAATGTCAAAATTTAGTCATTAAGTTTCAGAGATTTTTTATAGGCAATATCTATAAAAGTAACAGGTGATAATGGGTAGACTGCCTTGCATTGAAAATAACAAAATATTTAGAAATAAGACATTAGATTATAAATGTGTTTTATGTTATATTTGCATTTTGGTCAAAGAGGAAAATATTTACAAGATGATGTTGGATTCACAGAAGAGTGGATGCCATGGTTATAATGCTGCTGAAAGGATCTTTTGTGTGTTGTTACAGTCTCAGGGAAGTCAGTGGACCCTGTAGCATGGTGCTTACTGAGTTTTGGAGCGTCTTCAGGCTAGACTGTAAATGACCTAGAAGTGTTGCCTTTTATTTGGCCTTGGCACTTCTTACTGGAAAAAGCTTCTTTTCTCGTGCCTGTTCTTCCTATGCAGTATGTATGTTTCTAGCATTATGGAGTTAACTTAAAAATATATATATATCTCTTGAAGTCACACAACTGACTCCTATCCAGGGAGATCATACAGAAAATATGTGTTAACCTGCTAGTTTTATGTTGGGGTCATTTGCCTGGGAATTAGATAATCTATGAAAAAATTGTAAAGTTAATATCCCACTTCTTACGTTGGTGCAGATAATTAACATGGTTTTTCTGCCCAAGGAAGTCATCTAAACTATTTCTTCTTCAGTAGAACCTGGAGAGCCTTAGAGAAACAGAACCTATAGGAGATCTCTCTCTCTCTCTCTGTCTATCATCTCTATCTCTATCTATGGAGAGTTTCTATCGATCTATCAATCTGTCATCTATCTATCTAAGAGATATACAATATTGGCACATGCGATTATGGAGACTGACAAGTCTCTGTGAGCTGGAGACCCAGGAAAGCCAGCGGTGTGTTTGAAGACATAAGAATTGGAGTGTTTATGGTGTAGATTCCAATCTGGGTTAGAAGGTCTGAGAACCAGAAGTGCCTAGGGCTGGAAAAGATTGATGTCCCAACTAAAATAGTCAGGCAATAAGTGAATTCAAACTTCCTCTACCTTTTAGTGGATTAGATGATGTCTGCCCACGTTGGGGAGGGACATCTGCTTTACTCAGTCTACCAATTCAAATACTAATCTCTTCTAGAAAGACCCCACATACACACCCGGAAATAACTTTTAATTAGTTATTGAGGCATCCCTTGGCCCTGTCAAGTTGATGCACAAAATTAACCATCACAACTATCTAACCCAGGAAGCTGTCTTCTCTCTAGAAGTTGATATCAGTTCCATATTGTTATTCAACCCACCATTGAGTTATGCTGTATAGTTAACTTTATACAGCCTTCCTTTTGGTTTGTAGCTTCTTGTCCTGGAACAGAGTTATGTCTATTTTTCTCCTTTATCTCCCTCTCTAATCTGGATAATGCCACTTGCCTTAGCCTGTTCCATAAATTCAGCCTTAAGTCTCCTAGGCAAGGTCTTTTTGTTGCTCCCAAAAGACCTACCAAATTGTGAGACATACAGCAGACATTGCAGAAATACAGGCTGATATTTGCACAATTAATTGCCTGGACTCAGATTGCACTTAAACAGTTAAGAATTTAACAACCAGACTGAGTTTACCCAGGGAGCTCACAGTTCAGTGGGCCCTTTCCAGCCAATTCATAAATGTCTGGGATGGCAGGTAATTTGAGAACCAAAGGAAACCTGGTGAGAAACAAATGGAATGCTTCTAAATATTAGGTTATTAATGTTATTAATGTTGATTATTTTAGCTAACCTTTGTTGAGCACTTACTTTGTGCCAAACACTGGAGTAAAGGGCTTTACATTTAGCAGTAATTATAGGAAAGTCCCTATTTTTCAGATAAGGAAATTAAGGCTTAAAGAATTAAGGAACTTGCTCAAAGTCAGAGAACTTAAATGGCACTTAAGTAGTTGGGGTTTGAACCAAAATCTGTCTAAATTTCCAGGTCATGCTCTTGACCAGGGAAATACTTTTTGTTATGAAGTTATGTTTGAGACATGGACTCAACTGCTGTCAGAGAGAGATACCTGCACTGAACTGCTCTGACGGTTGTCAATGGCTGCCTCTAACAATTATCTCCTTACCCAGTTTTCTCTTAGACATTTATTTAACCCTGCCTCACATTCTTGAGCATGTTTCCTATAAATATTTCTGGTTTTAGCTTGACTGCCTTTGTTCTATGTTCCTTTCAAAGGTTATGATACTAGTTTGAGCTGAGGGAGTGATTTTTGCCTTAACACCCTGGCTACATGAGAACATAGGGGCATCTGAGGTTTTCTTACGTAATTACTGCATAACCTGCTCCAGACCCTGCCCCCGTAAAGGATATATTACACAACCCTGGTTATTATTCCCATGGTGATTTTAGAGTTTCTGTGTGCATGTGTTTGTGTGTGCATACATATTGGGAAAGCGAAGATAAAACATGATAAATGGATGTAACCTTAAGATCTCTTCGTTTTCTTTAGTAATTGCACAAGTCACACGTGAGACTAATTACAAATGGTCATACTGAGCAGTACACTAGTTAAAATGCTTTGGGTTTACATTATTCATGAAAAGATTAGGTATAGGAAAAAAATCCAGTTTTTGTAAAAATTATTTAAAAAAAGAGTCAAATAACTTTGAAATCACTATAGATTGGGTGCCCTTCTATTTCAGTGAAATGGTACTCTGAAAAATGCACATTTTGTTTTGTTTACAAAGATAGCTAATATATTATGCTTGGCATTTTCAACCCACCCCACTCAGCAAATTAGTTTTTACCCAAACATTTTATGTGTGCTGTATTATTTGACCATCTGTTGTCTTTGACATATTGTTTTCCTCTCTAGGTTGATTTATTATTTTTAAAGTTGCCTTTCAGTGAGTTGCCCGTTTAATTACTTATAGATACATGTCTGCATATGAAGTAAAGACAATTTTAAAGGGTTCTATTGGTAAATATGCACAATTCCCAGTTTCTATATGATATGTGTTTTCATGAATAGCTGTCAGTCCTGGGTGGTGAGTTGCTGTGAAGATTGGTCAGAACAAAATGGCACAAATATCCAGAGGCCATGATGGATGAAGGACAGAAAAGGAAACATGATGATATAAGCTGTAGAAAGCAAAGTGAGTTGACACTGAATATGAAAAAGGCAAGTATCATAAATTCAGAGGATGAAACTGACATTGAAGTCATGGGATGGTGACATCAGAGTCAAAGGTGTCGTGGGAAGTCTTCTGAAGAGAGGGAACAGAGATCTGGAGGATATGGTGCAATTGAGACGTGAGAGAAGGGCATAGGATTTAACAGAATAAGAATGCAGTGACCAGGAAGAGTCTTAGAGTCTAATACCCATCACTGGGTCTATAATAAATATAATTCTTCATTTCTGGAAAACAGAAGGATAATGTCTGGAAACTGGGTGGTACTTCCCAGCCTGGGGAAAGACATGGGACCAAAGATTTATTTATTTGTTTTTTGGTAAATCATTTCAATAAGGGAAAGGCTAAATTCTCCTGGGATATTGGCTTCTTGACTGCCATACTCTGGAGAATAATGATATATTTGTAATTGGTGAGAGTCAGTTGGGAATTATTCTATAAAATAAATATCAAGCACCTGGATGATCAGTCATTAAGCATCTGACTTTGGCTCAGGTCATGATCTCATGGTTTGTGAGTTCGAGTCCCATATTGGATGAGCTTGAGCCCTGCTTTGGGTGAGCCCCGCTTTGGATGAGCCCCCCTTCTCTCTCTCCGTCTCTCTACCCCTTGCTCACTTGTGCCCTCTCTCTCTCTCTCTAAAAAACAAAAAACATCAAAATGCTTGTCTTTTTTTGGTGCCAGATATCAGCTAAGGTATCTATGATCAGGAGTTTCAGCTATAAATATTTGCCCATCTTTTATTTATTTATTTTTTTTTTAATTTTTTTTTCAACGTTTATTTATTTTTGGGACAGAGAGAGACAGAGCATGAACGGGGGAGGGGCAGAGAGAGAGGGAGACACAGAATCGGAAACAGGCTCCAGGCTCTGAGCTGTCAGCCCAGAGCCTGACGCGGGGCTCGAACTCACGGACCGCGAGATCGTGACCTGGCTGAAGTCGGACGCTTAACCGACTGCGCCACCCAGGCGCCCCTATTTGCCCATCTTTTAAATAGTAACGTTGGGTTTTCCTTTTCAATAATTTTAAAATGTATCTCTGCAGCAAATAAAGAGGAAACCATGAGATTACTATAGAAATTCCAGTGTGAGGTTAGTATTCACATGAAGCTAAGTGGTCCATCTTTCCTGTATACCCATTCTTAATTAGCACTCACCACTCTTTCTGTGTCAGAAAACTCCAATTTTGATGGTGAGATTAGAGTTGCCAACCCCTTGATGAGGCCAGCAAAATGATTGATGGGCATAAGACAGGCAATTTTTGGAAAGGCCAGGTGCTGGTTTATGCAATTGGTCTGATGGCAGACACAGCTGATGGCTCAGAAAGGCAGACTTTGGAACTCTACATGTGGATCTTTCCATAAACATGAATCGTTCTTGAGGAATTTGTTGGGTTTATTGGATGTGGTAGTCCTCTTCTCCATGAGAGATGAATGTTTCCATTCACCAATGTCAAAAGACTAAATCTCACCAGTAGTTTTGGAAATCTCAAAGAGCAGAGCTGTTAAAAGGTATGTTTTTTTGTTTTTTAAAGATATTTGAAAAAAAATGTAAAGAGATATTTGAAACTCTGGCAAGTGTCTTGCACTATGATTTGTATAAAGTGGGATGCATTCATGGAAAAAGAGGTTATTGTGCAAACTAGTGGGATTCTGGGAAACTAAGATAACATCAGTATCATAATACTAAATTAGTAAACTTACACTTTATTTCTCCCTCTCCCACTGATTGAACTTACTGGATGACCTTAAGTGAGTCACTTAATGTCTTTGTACCTCAATTCTTCTTTTGAAAATGTAAATTAAGTTGACACACAGTACAAATAAGAGCTTATTTCTAATCCTTGGATCTTCAGGTATTTTGTGTGTACTTATGATAACATTGTCTATCCTCCAAATGAATTTATTAATCAATCAGATTTCAGAAGAATCAGATGTGGAAATAGCAAACCTGTTTACTTCTTGTTTGAAACTTATCCATTCCAGATAAATGAGGTTTTATATCCATTGCCTCTCCCCCTCCTTAAATACCAGTTTTCTTGAGCAAAACAAAATCACTGCTTCTTTCTTCAAGTTAGTTTTCAAGAATCATTAAAATTTTCTTATTGTGTTTTTATTCTGAATAAAGCATGCATGCATGTTAAAATAGGTCCTCCTTCCTATTTTACAAGCTAAATTTGTTTTTTAGATCGAGTCAGAGGTTCTTTATTTTATTTTATTTTTTTAATTTTTTTTTCAACGTTTATTTATTTTTGGGACAGAGAGAGACAGAGCATGAACGGGGGAGGGGCAGAGAGAGAGGGAGACACAGAATCGGAAACAGGCTCCAGGCTCCGAGCCATCAGCCCAGAGCCTGACGCGGGCTCGAACTCCCGGACCGCGAGATCGTGACCTGGCTGAAGTCGGACGCTTAACCGACTGCGCCACCCAGGCGCCCCGAGGTTCTTTATTTTAAAGTAATGATTTGACATTGAGGTCCCTCTCTAAAATTTAAATCAAGAGTATAATATTTCTCAAAAATTATCTTGAATAAAGTTAATAATAAAATATTTTATAAAATTTGCTTCACTTTTACTATTAAAACATGAATTCAAGTTTCTGTGTTAATTTTAGGAAAAGGGACTTGAAAGAGGAAACTTATTTCTAAGAGTGATCTCTAAATGAAACCATTGATAGATTGGGATATTTTATCCATTTTGGAATAAGTTCTTGATTCTGATTACATGTAACTTAAAACAATTTAATTAATTGATTTTATGTGAAGTTGGACATCAAATTTGGTTGCTTAATGGAATCACCTAGGAAGCTTAATATTTGTTACATAGTCTTTCCTCCAGATATTCTGATCCAATTGCTCTGAATTTGGCTTTGGTATCAGGAGTTTTAAGAGCTCTTAAAACCAGCTGATTCTCACATGCAGCCACTCGTCTAGAGACAGGACATGATTGGAAATTAAGAGACAACAGCTCCTGACATCACAGTCTACAAGTTTCAGGATGAGACAAGAGCTACTTAACTCTGATGGTGACTGAGAGTGGCACTAATACTAAGGGTTGGTCAATCTTTCATATATGAGAGGATGATCCAAAGTGGAGAATCATTAAATTAATTAAACAAGGAGGCCATTAGATTGATGTGGCTCTAATACTGTGGCAGCCTGAATAAACAAAGCATAATCTAAGACTGTAAATGCCCCAAGATTACAAAATTGAAACATAAAGACAACAAACAGCCAACTAGGCCTTCAGCTATAGCAAATCAATAATTTCCTTTCTTTGTTTCCACCTTTCCTCTATAAAAGTCCTTCCCCTAATTCCTGTCAATGGAGTGCTTCTAATCACTTGTAGTTTGGCACTGCTCGATTAGAATTGTTTTTTGCTCAGGGCGCCTGGGTGGCTCAGTCAGTTGAGTGTCTGACTTCGGCTCAGGTCATGATCTCGTGGTCTGTGAGTTTGAACCCAATGTCAGGCTCTGTGCTGACAGCTCATAGCCTGGAGCCTGCATTGGATAGTGTGTTTCCCTTTCTCTCTCTGCCCTTTCCTTGCTTGGTCTCTGTCTCTATCTCTCAAAAAAATATTTAAAAAATTAACAGAAAAGAATTGTTTTTTACTCAAATAAATTCTTAAAATAAAAAAAAAAAGATATCAGCCCCAATAATAACCTTTATCAAATAGAATAAGGTATTGGACAGAGGGTAAACATTATAGTGGCCATACTGCCTCTGGCAAAGATGAAGTTTCAAGATGGCAGATTGTGTTTTATTCTTCTCATCCAGAAGGTTTGACCTTGTAAAAGATAGTCTTAGATTGGCAGTGATGAATCATCCTAGGTTTCTGGAGGGTTTATCTGACTAATTCCTACTGTGCACATTTCTGTATTATTGTAATAATGAGAAGGAATAAGTCTTTGGCTTTTTTTAATCTCAGTTTTCTGGCAACAGGATCACAACATAACAGAAGATTAAAAGCATTTTCTGACCCCAGGGTGATTTCTCTTTAGAAATCTTTGAGAACAATTTTTTTTCCTGTATAAAGAAAAACTTTGCTTCGTTTGTCATAAATATTGAATATTTACAAGGGTCTGAGAGACCTTTGTTTCAGACAGATTTTGAAAAATCTCTGAAGAAAGCTGGATTGGCTTTCATCTAAGCATAATTATTCAGAAAATATAACAGATTCCTTCTTAGCTAATGATAAGCCAAAACAGTCCATCCTTTAATAAAAATAAGAGCTGCTACTCTAGGAAATGAAAATAGGAAAGGTGGCATGAATCAGTGTTTCTACAATTAAAAATGTCATTTAGGTGCTTTGTCTTGTGTACCCATCGTGACTCACTGTTATCTCATCTCTCTGCTTCCTGTGTGTAAGCAACCAAGACCATCACAACTGGTTCCCAATTTGGTGAAAATTTGGGTATCGAGTGAACTGCAACTCAGGTTAGTTTTGGAGGTGATGCTGACACTCTCTGGTTGCAGAATTTGCCTCTTAGTTGTTTTAGTTTTGAAGACGCTCAGGAAGGCTCATCATGATGACCTGCCAATATTTCTTTGGCTGATAATTAAAATATTTCACTAATTATATAACAATAATTAGGAATGACTCCAACAGTGTCGAACACTTTCCATATTGAGTCGACTCACTAGAAAATCAAACTAATTTGTGTAATAAAATGGAAAATCTTTTTTTTTTTATATATATATGAAATTTATTGACAAATTGGTTTCCATACAACACCCAGTGCTCATCCCAAAAGGTGCCCTCCTCAATACCCATCACCCACCCTCCCCTCCCTCCCACCCCCCATCAACCCTCAGTTTGTTCTCAGTTTTTAACAGTCTCTTATGCTTTGGCTCTCTCCCACTCTAACCTCTTTTTTTTTTTTTCCCTTCCCCTCCCCCATGGGTTCCTGTTAAGTTTCTCAGGATCCACATAAGAGTGAAACCATATTGTATCTGTCTTTCTCTGTATGGCTTATTTCACTTAGCATTACACTCTCCAGTTCCATCCACGTTGCTACAAAAGGCCATATTTCATTTTTTCTCATTGCCACATAATATTCCATTGTGTATATATACCACAATTTCTTTATCCATTCATCAGTTGATGGACATTTAGGCTCTTTCCATAATTTGGCTATTGTTGAGAGTGCTGCTATGAACATTGGGGTACAAGTGCCCCTATGCATCAGTACTCCTGTATCCCTTGGATAAATTCCTAGCAGTGCTATTGCTGGGTCATAGGGTAGGTCTATTTTTAATTTTCTGAGGAACCTCCACACTGCTTTCCAGAGCGGCTGCACTAATTTGCATTCCCACCAACAGTGCAAGAGGGTTCCCGTTTCTCCACATCCTCTCCAGCATCTATAGTCTCCTGATTTGTTCATTTTGGCCACTCTGACTGGCGTGAGGTGATACCTGAGTGTGGTTTTGATTTGTATTTCCCTGATAAGGAGCGACGCTGAACATCTTTTCATGTGCCTGTTGGCCATCTGGATGTCTTCTTTAGAGAAGTGTCTATTCATGTTTTCTGCCCATTTCTTCACTGGGTTATTTGTTTTTCGGGTGTGGAGTTTGGTGAGCTCTTTATAGATTTTAGATACTAGCCCTTTGTCCGATATGTCATTTGCAAATATCTTTTCCCATTCCGTTGGTTGCCTTTTAGTTTTGTTGGTTGTTTCCTTTGCTGTGCAGAAGCTTTTTATCTTCATAAGGTCCCAGTAATTCACTTTTGCTTTTAATTCCCTTGCCTTTGGGGATGTGTCGAGTAAGAGATTGCTATGGCTAAGGTCAGAGAGGTCTTTTCCTGCTTTCTCCTCTAAGGTTCTGATGGTTTCCTGTCTCACATTTAGGTCCTTTATCCATTTTGAGTTTATTTTTGTAAATGGTGTGAGAAAGTGGTCTAGTTTCAACCTTCTGCATGTTGCTGTCCAGTTCTCCCAGCACCATTTGTTAAAGAGGCTGTCTTTTTTCCATTGGATGTTCTTTCCTGCTTTGTCAAAGATGAGTTGGCCATACGTTTGTGGGTCTAGTTCTGGGGTTTCTATTCTATTCCATTGGTCTGTGTGTCTGTTTTTGTGCCATAAAATGGAAAATCTTTAAATAAAATCTGAATGAGGAAAAATATAAAATAATCCAAGACAGGAAAGAAAGACTGTGAATATGTATTCTACATACATAGTTACTAAAGTTGAGAAGGAAAGTGATTCTAGACTTCCTGGTTTTTGAAGAAAGAGAGGAATGAGAAAAGCCTAAATGTCCATCAACTGATGAATGGATAAAGAAATTGTGGTTTATATACACAATGGAGTACTACATGGCAATGAGAAAGAATGAAATATGGCCCTTTGTAGCAACGTGGATGGAACTGGAGAGTGTGATGCTAAGTGAAATAAGCCATACAGAGAAAGACAGATAACATATGTTCTCACTCTTATGTGGATCCAGAGAAACTTAACAGAAACCCATGGGGGAAGGGAAGGAAAAAAAAGGAAAAAAAGAGGTTAGAGTGGGAGAGAGAGCCAAAGCATAAGATTCTTAAAAACTGAGAACAAACTGAGGGTCGATGGGGGGGTGGGAGGGAGAGGAGGGTAGGTGATGGGCATTGAAGAGGGCATCTTTTGGGATAAGCACTGGGTGTTGTATGGAAACTAATTTGACAATAAATTTCATATAATAAAAAAAATTAAAAAAAGATTATATATGTCATTTATAAAGAGAAAATACACTATTCTTAGGGATATAGTTACATTATTCCTAGAAAAGAGAGACAAGTAAAATCACCAACAATCATTGTCTGAGAGAGGAGAGTTCAACTCTACTTTCCATGTCACCCTTGGTTAGTAAATTTCTTAACTCTTTAGAGGAACCACTTTTTTTTTTTTTTAAACTTTTTTTTTTTTTAACGTTTATTTATTTTTGGGACAGAGAGAGACAGAGCATGAACGGGGGAGGGGCAGAGAGAGAGGGAGACACAGAATCGGAAACAGGCTCCAGGCTCTGAGCCATCAGCCCAGAGCCTGACGCGGGGCTCGAACTCACGGACCACGAGATCGTGACCTGGCTGAAGTCGGACGCTTAGCCGACTGCGCCACCCAGGCGCCCCTAGAGGAACCACTTTTGTTAAGAACTTTGAGAAGGTTGGCTGTCAATCTGCTTTGGCTCAGTGGATGCAGAGTGTGCTATCAAATCTTTTCATGAGACCTCATCATCAATCAGGTCTGAGAATTTATAAGGAGTTGTGTTTATGTTAATCCACCATTTTTCAAATAATGTCAATGACTACTGTTATATACTGCTCAGTTAGATTCATTCCTGGAACCAACATGATATCCATATAAACCATTTGGATCCCTGGTGCTTTTAATTTATGTAATATGTATAGATTGTCCAGGGTGAAAATTAAGATGGGGGTTTTTATCCCTAGCAGTGCCTCAGAATCCTTTAGGGAAAAATGTGTGGATATTTCTGGGCTCCACATGAATTCCACAGAATCATAATATCTTGAGGCAAAAGACCAGCATAAATATTTTTAAAAATTTTTGCAGGCAATTTTGAAGTAAAGCCAGGGTTGAGAATCACTGCAATCGTAGTTGCTACTCTTTGCCAAAGAAAAGAGATATAGTTAAAAATGAGGAGGAGGATTATCTGTTAACAACTACCTTTGGAAATTGACTGGTACCCAGTTCTGTATTTTATAATTGCCTCACAATATAGCCATAGCCAGTTCGCTATAAAAATTTATTCATGTGCTGTTTATAAGAGGCATGGCATTTAAGAACTCTGATAGCATTGCTATTAATTATTCCCATAAAACGTTTAAGAAAAAATGACTTCACAATAGATTAAAACTTCTGTAATAATAACTTGATCCAAAATAGAGGTAACCCCTGGGCACCTCTGTTTCATGCCCTGATCTCATATATCTTTATTTTCTGCCTTCCACTTACATTAAGATAGTTTGCATAAGAGGCCCTAAACAATGTGGAATGGATAGTGTGCGGAGCTGAGTAAAGTCAAAATGACTTTCAGAAGTTTCCTATCCATTAGGCCTTCTTTCTGTAGTTACTATGACCAAGGACAGATGGTCTGTGAAATACAAAGACTGTACACGATGTTATCTCAAACAAATACCTCTGATTATTCAGTTGCACAGATAGGTTGCTAACACAGAAATAGAGTTTTTGGAATTTGACGTCTAACTTATCTCTGAAGGTGGGTGCATGCTTGCCATGAATTTTATTAATGCTTCTTTTAGATCCAAGACTCACACAATATGTTAGCGTGATGCATTTCAAACTGGAGTGTGTTTTAAATGAGAAAAAATATTGTAAAGTTTAAATTAGAAGGATAGAGCAGAAAGCTTATTTTTGTTCGTGGTATGAATCTGACACTCTACCATTTCATTGAGTTGTTTGAGTTTTGGTTATATGGCTCATGGTAAGAACTTACCTCAAGATTGCCAATACCTGGGGTCTAAAATCCATCCTATTTATCCTAACGCTCTATCTGTTTGCCTGGAGACCACACTGTTATAATAAATAGGTACAAGAGATATTTTCTACCTCCCATCTTACCTTTCCTAAAAGAACTAACACTTTCTTTGCTTCCCTCTATTGTGAGTCTTCCGTTCAGTCTCTGGGTCTTTCTGTCCATCCACCTGGGGTCTCTTACTTTCTCCATTTTGTGATGGGCTGTAGGAGTTAGTATCTCTCCTCTACTCGCTACACATTTTCACTGGTGTATTTAACAGGGGGCTGGAAAATTGCTATTATATACTTGGGATGAGTTCAGAGAGTAGTTTTTGACTCCTTATATGCCTAAGGTTTTTACATTATATGCATTTTATTCTGTTTGGGGTTGAAAACTTTGACTATAATATATGCAAATAAATTAGGAAAGATGTCTCAATTCATATGATAGGAATGAACAAAGAAACTTCTTGTGATATTAGACATTTTCAGCACTTTGTAGTCTGCACTTAAAGAAATAGGATAGAAATATCAGTATCTATTAATATTTGCATGTTAAGCATTAAAGACTGGGTAACACAGGTTTCCACTCTCAAAGAATTTATAGCATCGTTAGTTAGAAAAGACAAAAACTTTATAACAGACTTTAGTACATTTTAATTTGAAGCTTACTTTCCTAGTTTCTTCATTTTAACTCCCGATGGCTGAATTATGGTAGAGAATATTAAAAAATCATAATGATTGACTGCATTACACATCTTTGAATTGCTACTTTATCTGGGTCTTCAAAAGCAGTCTGACTTAATTCTAATCAATTCCTTTCCCTATTTCTCACACCAACTATCTCACATACCACCCCACCCTCCATTGGTTCTTTTTTTTTTTTTTAAAGCTACTTTAACCTTACCAACACCTGTTGTTTCCTGTGTTATTAATGTTAGCCATTCTGACAGGTGTCAGGTGATATCTTATTGTAGTTTTGATTTGTATTTCCCTGATGATCGGTGATGTTGAGCATCTTTTCATGTGTCTTTTGGACATCTGGATGTCTTTGGAAAAATGTCTGTCGTATCTTCTGCCCATTTTTTAGTTGGATTATTTGTTTTTCTGGGTGTTGAGTTTTATATATTTTGGATACTAACCCTTTATCAGAGAAGTCATTTGCAAATATCTTCTCCCATTCCACAGGTTGACTTTTAGTTTTGTTGATGGTTTTCTTTGCTGTGCAGAAGCTTTTTATCTTGATGAATTCCAATAGTTTATTATTGCTTTTGTTTCCCTTGCCTCAGGAGATATATTTAGTAAGAAGTTGCTATGGCCAATGTCAAAGAGGTTATTGCCTGTGTTGTCCTCTAGGATTTTAATGGTGAGGAAAGAGGAACACTCCTACACTGCTGGTGGGAATGCAAACTGGTAGAGTCACTGTGGAAAATAGTATGGAGGTTCCTCAAAAAGTTAAAAATAGAACTACCCTATAAGCCAGCAATTGCACTACTAGGTATTTATCTAAATAATACAAAAATAGAAGAAGGCAGAGCAGCATGGAGACCCTGAGCTTGTTCCATCCCTGAAATGCAGCCAGATTAGCACCAAACCATTCTGAACACCTAGGAAATTGATCTGAGGATTAACACAACAATCTACATAGCTTGAGCCACAGAAATCTACAGGTATGCGGTGCAGAGAGGTAAACTGGGGGAGAGAAAAGCCACGAAGGGTAGGGAGCTATTTTGTGGAGAGCAGAGAGAGAAAGGGAACGGGGGAGAGTGTGGTGCACAGGGATTGTGCAAGAAAAGCAGTCCCCCGAAACTAGCTGGAGAGGAAGAGAGAGAAAGAGTGAAAACATGCACAGGGGACTGAACAAAGAATCTGTTCCACAAAACCATTGAGGGAAGAAAGGAGAGGTTTCAATACTGCCAGGATTCTATAAACAGTGGAGAGCAGAGTCTGAAGTTTTGGAACTCAGTGCCTGGCAGTGCTCTGGTGAGGAAGCAGGGAAAATCCCCAGGAGCAGGCAGCAGGGTCTGAGGGGTCCATGTGCCACATGGGGAGAAACGGTTCTCCTGCCCGCCCATTTGGTAGAGACAATATGGCCTCCCAAGAGACAAAGGTCCCAGTGGACCACAGAGAGCAGCCATGTTTGCTGGTACTGGGACAGAGGCCAGAGTGTGGTGAAACCCTGCCCTGGCTGTGTGTTTTGGTTCATCATAATCTCAGAACCTCTGCTGCTGTATGATCACAGGAACATTTTTCTGAGGCAAGCCGTCCCCAGGCACTGGTCAGCAAGACCCTCCCCGCAAGAGAGTCAGTGCGTGTCCAAGCTTCAGGGGTCTCTGAAGTGTGGGATTTTAAAACACAGCCCCATCTGAGATAAAACTCTAGAGGGAGGTGCTGCCTGGCAAGTGGACAGCTTAGACATGGACAGGGTAGAGGCAGGGAGTGGACGGAGGCCTGAGACAAAGGAGGAGTACTTGATTGTGGATCAGTGAGAGCGTGAAGTTCCTGTGCCAGAGACTAGGCAGCTGGGTGAAGCCATTTCAATCTCTCCTGTGCTTGCTTATGTACGTGCACATGCATATGCACCACACTGATCCACCCCAGTAAGCTAAGCAGCTCAACCTAGTGAAGAACAGAGCCATTACACGAATTCCACCCAACTGCACCCTCCAAGCACATCCCCTAGAAAACCAACACAAGTTAATTCACCTGCTTAGTGAATGGACTATAGAAGGCTTCATAGTTCCAGTTCTAGGGGAAACTGGATATGACTTTATTCGGGTTTCATTCTGTTCACTGGTTTATTTATTTGTTCATTTTATTTGCTTCTATTTTTGCCTAAATTGTTTTCTTTTTTCCCTTTTCTTCCTCATTCTTGGATACAGAAAGAGAAAATTTTATTTTTATTTTTTTACTTTATTTTTATTAAAAATTTTAAATTCTATTTTATTTTATTCTATTTTATTCTATAATTTTTTAATTTTTAAATTTGTTCTTACCTTTTTTATTCTTTTTTTCTTTCCTTTTTTTCTCTGTTCTATCAAGCTTCTTTCAACAAGCAGACCAAAATACAACTGGGATCCAGATTTCTTTATTTGATTTTTTGTTTTGTTTTTAATTTTTTGCTTTATTAATTTTTCTTCTGCTAAAATGACAAAACAAAAGAATTCACACCAAAAGAAAGGAAAGGAAGAAATGACAGCCAGAGGCTTAATCGACACAGATATAAGCAAAATGTCTGAACTAGAATTTAGAACCATGATAATAAGAATATTAGCTGGGGTTGAAAAAGCATAGAATATCTTTCTGTGGAGATAAAAGAAATAAAACCTAGTCAGGACAAAATTAAAAATGCTATAACCAAGATGCAATGTTGAACGGATGCCACAATGGCAAGGATGGACAAAGTAGAGCAGTGAATCAGTGATTTATAAGACAAAATTATGGAGAATAATGAAGCAGAAAAAAAGAGGGAAACTAAGGCAAAAGAGCATGATACAAGACTCAGAGAACTCAGTGACTTATTAAAAAGGAACAATATCAGAAACATAGGAATCCCAGAAGATGAAGACAGAGAAAAAGGGACAAAAGGTTTACGTGAACAAATTATAGGGGGAAACTCTCCTAATCTGGAAAGGACATGGACATCAAAATCCAGATGCTCAGAGAACTCCCATTAGATTCAACAAAAACCGACCATCACCAAGATATATCATAGTCAAATTCACAAAATACTCAGACAAGGGAAGAATTATGAAAGCATCAAGGGGGAAAAAAAGAGTCCTTATCCTATAAGGGAAGACAGATCAGGTTTGCAGCAGACCTATCCACAGAAACTTGGCAGTCTAGAAAACAGTGGCAGGATATATATTCAACGTGCTAAATCAGAAAAAATATGCAGCCAAGAATTCTTATCCAGCAAGGCTGTCATTTAAAATAGAAGGAGAAATTGTTTCCCTGACAAACAAAAACTAAAGAAGTTTATGGACACTAAACCAACCCTGGAAGAAATTTTAAGGGGGACCCATTGAGAGGAGATAAGACAGAACAAAACAAAAAAGGCCGAAAGCAACAAAGACTAGAAAAGACCAGAGAGCAGCATCAGAAACACCAACTTAACAGGCAACACAATGGTGCTAAATTCATATCTTTCACTACTCACTTTCAATGTCAATGGACTAAACACTCTAATCAAAAGACATAAGGTATTAGAATGGATAAGAAAACAAGACCTATCTATATGCTGCTTACAAGTGACTCATTTTAGACTTAAAGACACCTGTAGATTGAAAGTAAGGGGATGGAGAACCATCTATTCATGCTAATGGTCATCAAAAGAAAGCTGCTGTAGCCATACTTGTATCAAACTAGATTTTAAAATAAAGATTGTAAGAAGAAATGAAGAAGGGCATTATATAATAACTAAGGGGTCTACCAAGAAGCTCTAACAATTGTAAATATTTATTCCCCCAATGTGGAACACCCAAATATATAAATCAATTAATCATGAACATAAAGAAACTCATTGAAAATAATACAATAATAGTAGGGGACTTCAACACCCCACTTACAGCAGTGGCAGATCATCTAAGCAGAAAATCAACAAGGAAACAATGGCTGTGAATGACACACTGGACCAGATGGACTTAACAGATATATTCAGAACATTTCACCCTAAAGCAGTGGAATATACATTCATCTCGAGTGCCTCTTGAGGAACATTCTCCAGAATAGATAACATACTGGGTCACAAATCAGCCCTTAACAAGTACAAAAAGAGATCATAACAAGCATATTTACAGACCACAATGCTATGAAATAAAGCATAAGAAAAAAATGAATACAATGAATACTTAGAGATTAAAGAACATCTGACTAAAGAATGAACGGGTTGGGGCGCCTGGGTGGCGCAGTCGGTTAAGCGTCCGACTTCAGCCAGGTCACGATCTCGCGGTCCGTGAGTTCGAGCCCCGCGTCGGGCTCTGGGCTGATGGCTCAGAGCCTGGAGCCTGTTTCCGATTCTGTGTCTCCCTCTCTCTCTGCCCCTCGCCCGTTCATGCTCTGTCTCTCTCTGTCCCAAAAATAAAAATAAACGTTGAAAAAAAAAAGAATGAACGGGTTAACCAATAAATTAAAGAGGAAATTTAAAAGTACATGGAAGCCAATGAAAATGAAAACACAACAACCCAGAACCTCTGGGATGCAGCAAAGGCAGTCATAAGAGGGAAATACATAGCAATCCAGACCTATCTAAAGAAGGGAGAAAGGTCTCAGATACACAACCTAACCTTACACCTAAAAAAGATGGAAAAAGAACAGCAAGTAAAGCCCAAAACCAGCAGAAGAAGGGAAATAATAAATCTAATAAAAAATCTAATAAAGATTAGAGCAGAAATCAATGCTATCAAAACAAACAAAAAACAAAAAACAAAAACAAAAACAAAACAAAACAGTAGGACAGATCAATGAAACCAGGAGCTGGTTCTTTGAAAGAATTAACAAAATTGATAAACCCCTAGCCAGATTGATCATAAAGAGAAAGGAAAGACCCAAATAAATAAAATCACGAATGAAAGAGGAGAGATCACAACCAGTACTGCAGAAATACAAACAATAATAACAGAATATTATGAGTAATTTATGCCAACAAATTGGGCAATCTGGAAGAAATTGACAAATTCCTAGAAGCATATAAACTACCAAAACTGAAACAGGAAGAAATAGAAAATTTGAATAGACCTATAACCAGCCAAGAAATTGAGTCAGTAATAAAAAAATCTCCCAATAAACAAGAGCCCAGGCAGGGCCAGATGGCTTTCCAGGGGAATTCTGCCAAACATTTAAAGAAGAGTTAACACATATTCTTTTGAAGCTGTTCCAAAAAATAGAAATGGAAGGAAAACTTCCAAACTGATTCTATGAGGCCAGCATCACCATGGTTCCATAACCAGACAAAGACCCCACTAAAAAGGAGCACTACAGACCAATTTCCCTGATGAACATGGATGCAAAAATTCTCAACAAGATACTAGCCGACTGGATCCAACAATATGTTAAAGAATTATTCACCACGATCAAGGGAATTTATTCCTGGGATGCAGGGCTGGTTCAATATCTGCAAATCAATCCATGTGATACATCACATTAATAAAAGGAAAGATAAGAACCACACGATCCTCTCAATATATACTGAAAGAGCATTTGACAAAATGCAGCATCCTTTCTTGATAAAAACCCTCAAGAAAGTAGTGATAGAAGGATCATACCTCAAAATCATAAAAGCCATATACAAAAGACCCACACCTAATATCATCCTCAATGGGGAAAAACTGAGAGCTTTTGCCCTAAGGTTAGGAACATGACAAAGATGTCCACTCTCACCACTCTTATTCCACATAGTACTGGAAGTCCTAGCCTCAGCAATCAGACAACACAAAGAAATAAAATACATCCAAATCAGAAAGGAGGAAGTCAGATTTCACTCTTTGCAGATGACATGATACTCCACATGGAAAACCCGAAAGACTCCTCCAAAAATTTGATAGAACTGATACATGAATTCATCAAAGTCACAGGATATAAAATCAATGTACAGAAACAAGTTGCATTTCTATACAGCAATAATGAAGCAGCAGAAAGAGAAATCAAGGAATTGATCCCATTTACAATGTGCCAAAACCATAAAATACGTAGGAATAAACCTAATACAAATTTATACACTGAAAACTATAGAAAGTTTATGAAAGAAATTGAAGAAGACGCCAAAAATGGAAAAAAACATTTCATGCTCCTGGATAGGAAGAACAAATATTGTTAAAATGACTATACTACCCAAAGCAATCTACATATTAATGTAATCCTTATCAAAATACCACCAGCATTTTTCATAGAGCTAGAACAAACAATTCTAAAATTTATATAAAACCAGAAAGACCCCAAATAGCCAAAGCAATGCTGAAAAAGCAAAACAAACCTGGAGGCATCACAATTCTGAACTTCAAGCTGAATTACAAAGCTATAATCATCAAGACAGTATGGTACTGACACAAAAATGGACACATATATCAATGGAACAGAATAGCAAACACAGAAATGGCCCACAAATGTATGGGTAACTGATCTTTGACAAAACAGGAAAGAGTATCCAATGGAATAAAGGCAGTCTCTTCAGCAAATGGTACTGGGAAAACTGGACAGCGACATGCAGAAGAATGAACCTGGGCCCCTTTATTACACCATACACAAAAATAAACTCAAAATGGTTGAAAGACCTAAACATAAGACAGGAAGCCATAAAAATTCTAGAGAAGAAAACAGGCAACAACCTCTTTGATTTCGGCCACAGCAACTTCTTACTTGACATGTCTCCGGAGGCAAGTGAAACAAAAGCACAAATGAACCATTGGGACCTCATCAAGATAAAAAGCTTCTGTACAGCTAAGGAAACAATCAGCAAAACTAAAAGGCAATTGATGGAATGGGAGAAGATATTTGCAAATGACATATCAGACAAAGGGTTAGTATCCAAAATTTATAAAGAACTATCAAAATCAACACCCAAAAGACAAATTATCCAGTGAAGAAATGGGAAAAAGACACAAATAGACATTTTTCCAAAGAAGACATCCAGAGGGCTAAAGACACATGAAAAAATGCTCAACATCACTCATCATCAGGGAAATACAAATCAAAACCACTGTGAGATACCACCTCACACCTATCAGAATGGCTAAAATTAACAACTCAAGCAACAACAGATGTTGGTGAGGATGTGGAGAAAGGGGAACCCTCTTGCACTGCTGGTGGGAATGCAAGCTGGGGAATGCAGCCACTCTGGAAAACAGTATGAAGTTTCCTCAAAAAATTAAAAATAGAACTACGCTGTGACCCTGTAATTACATCTCTAGGTATTTATCCAAAGGACACAAAAATGCTTATAAAGGGTCACACACACACTAATGTTTATAGCAGCACTATTGACAATAGCCAGAGTATGGAAAGACCAAATGTCCATCAACTGATAAATAGATAAAGAAGATGTGGTATATATATATATATATATATATATATATCCCCACACACACACCTCAGCGTTCACATCAGTACTCTCCACATGCAATTTCCTGTGCACATACTATGTGATCTTTCACATATTGGTTTCTACCTGCATCTCCATCTGCTTTCCAAATACACAAAATTTCTGCCATGTTACACTACTTACTGTAACGCCAACAAGTTTGAATTCTGAAACCATTTGAGAGAGTCCAGGAATGCTCTGGGCATTCTCAGTCTGAGGTAAAAAGAAAAGCAGTACAAAAGCATAATAAAATAATAAACAAAAACATTAAAGTAATTTTGCAATAAAGAAATACAATAAACCAAAAATACAGAGGGAACTATAAAGTGCTTAGATAAGTAAGGAAAGCTCTTAGATAAGTCAATTTCAACTATCAAATTAATATAAAATTAAAAAACAATGAATCATAGTATTGGTTATGTGTGAAAAGTTTTTATTATACTCACAATCACCTAGAAACAGGGGGCATGTCATACCTGTAGGGCCACACAAGAAAAGCACAGACAATATGAGCAGGCTGAGAGAGAGAGAGAGAGAGAGAGAGAGAAGCAACTGGGTAGGCCCTTTTTTCTGGCTTTTCTGGGAGGGACCAGATGAAACAAGGTAAACAAATTCAGCAAGTTTGAATAATTTGGGTGGGCTCTGGGCTCTTAGGTGATTCCTAGTTGTCTAGTAATTGGCTCTGGGTTGAATAGGTTGGGGATAGTGGTTCTCAGACTTGAGGAGCCCAATAAAATGAGACAGATGAGGGTTTGGTTGGGTGGCATAACAAGGACGTGCCCCCAGGCAAATACTTTACTATCTCAGGGAATTAGCTAACCCTGGGATGGACAGTTCCTCCTCAGTTAGCAATGCCCCAGATGCCAGGGCATCAGGAATACACAAAATAAGAAAATGTAGTCAACAAAATGATTGTGGGTATCTCATATACAAGTCAAAACAATTGTTTCCCTCTTTGAATCATCAATTTTCTCCAAGAGTATTAGAAGACAAGAACAAAGAGTACTTTCACCATGTGATTTCAAGGATTACTATAAAGCTATAGTAATCAAGACAGAGTGGTACTGATGTAAGGATAGATAAATAGATCAATGCAACAGAACAGGAGGTCCACACCAATTGATTTTTGAAAAGGTTACCAATTCAATTCAATTCAACTCAATTCACTGGGTAAAAACAGTCTTTTCAACAAGCAGGGCTGGAATAGTTGGTGAATATGTGGGAGAAAAATGGGCCTTGATACTCCTGTGACAATGCACTGAAAATTAATTTGGGTGAAGCATGGACCTAACATAAAAACTAAAGTCATAAAGTTTCTAGAGGAAAAAACTTCTTCCATAAGAACAAAACCTCCACATTACCTTCACGATCTTGGAGCAGGCAAAGATTTCTCAGGAGGACAATAAATCCACTAAGTGCAATAGAAAGAAAATTAAGAAATTTACCTCACTGAAATTAATGTATTAAGAGCAACATCCCAACAATAAAAAAAGAGCCTAATGAAAAGGAGCAAAACTATCGAATACATATCTCACTGAAGAAGCTCCAAATGGATAATAATCAAAAGAAGACATACTCAAATTCATTAGTTAACAGCGAAATGCAAATTAAGTACACTATGAATTGCCACTTTAACC
This sequence comes from Lynx canadensis, assembly GCF_007474595.2. Classification (NCBI taxonomy): domain Eukaryota; kingdom Metazoa; phylum Chordata; class Mammalia; order Carnivora; family Felidae; genus Lynx; species Lynx canadensis. The sequence goes on from NC_044306.2 coordinate 69,513,843, forward strand.
CCACTGGAATGGCTAAAATTAAAAAGATTAGTAAGGGGTGCCTGGGTAGTTCAGTGGGTTAAGCTTCTGACTTTGGCTCAGGTCATGATCTCGTGGTTCGTGAGTTTGAGCCCCACATCGGGTTCTGTGCTGACAGCTCAGAGCCTGGAGCCTACTACAGATTCTGTGTCGCCCTCCCTCTCTGCCCCTCCACTGAACGCGCGCTCTCTCTCTCACTCTCTCTCTCAAAAATAAATAAACATTAAAAAAAAAGACCAATAATACCAAATATTAGTGATGAGGTGGCACAACAGGAGCTCTCACTTTGGAAATCTGTTACTGTTGGTTTGTAACCTCAGGAGTTCCCCAGGTGAACTCTGAAACTGGCCTCTGTACACAGAGGGCAAGGAGAGACCAAAGAAAGTGGCAGACCCCTTCAGATTGGCAGGTGGTAGGTTTTTATTATTATTATTTTATTTTTATTTTTAAGTGTTTATTTTTGAGAGAGGGGGAGGGGCAGAGAGAGAGGAGACACAGAATCAGAAGCAGGCCGTAGGCTCTGAGCTGTCAGCACAAAGCTCTTCGAGGGGCTTGAACTCACGAACCGTGAGATGATGACCTGAGCCAAAGTCAGTCGCTTAACCAACTGAGCCACCGAGGTGCCCCGGTAAGTGGCAGTTTTAAGAAGCAAGGGCACTTAACCATTAAGCTTGTCTTGGGCCGCTGTAAGATGAGACGATCTCTGCATTGTCCCATCAGGTTTTAAAAGTTTATATAAAGGCCTTCACTGGGTTCAGTTCCAGATGGTCTCAACAACACATTACCCCTTCAAAAGGCTGCATTCTTGACATGGCACCTAGTGTGGGAATGATGAATAGAACATATATTCCAACAGGCAAAGAGATAAGAGACTCCCAATGGCTGGGTCCAGCTTTGCAGATCAACCAGAAAGTCATGTCTTCTCAATGACCTCCCCCAACAGTTAGGTAGTTCCTTAAAAATTAATCATAAATTTATTTTACGATGTGCTAATTCTACTCCTAAGTATTTATCTGAAAGAACTGACATTTTCTTCCAGATTTTCATTTATCTTCTGACTAGGATTTGGCAATGCAGATTAAATATGTTTGTTTTTTGTTCTTGTTCTTATAATTAGGTGGAAACAATACTGCATGCCAATCTTTTTGTAGTCATTTATTTATTACTGATTTGGCTGAAGTTTATCTTCTAGTAAAGTTTATCTTCTTTCTTTAAGTTTATTTATTTATTTTTCTTTGAGAGAGAGATGGAGAGTGTGGAGGAGGGGCAAAGAGAGAGGAGGAGAGAGAATCCCAAGTAGGCCTTGCGTGCTGTCAGTTCAGAGTCCTTGATGTGGGGATCCAACTCAAAGTGTGAGATGGCGTCCTGAGTTGAAATCAAGAGTCGGATGCTTAGCTGACTGAGCCACCCAGGCGCCACTCTTCTAGTGGTTTCTTAAGTAAAAATTTATGTAAATTATGTTCTGAGTTTTAATATAACGTATTTTTTGGTGGCCTTTGTGCTTGAGTGACAGTTTGGCTGTATATGAAATTCTTAAGTTATACTTTCTTTGTTTGAGGGCTTTGTGGGTGTTGTTTTATTGTCTTCCAACAATGAATGTTTTCTCTAGAAAAGTAAGAGCTAGTCAGAATTTTTACTATGGAGGTTACCTGATCATTTTGCTTAGATTCCAATTTTCTTTAACTCTGTTTCATTACAATCATAATGCAGATGACAATAGTGTCTATAATAGCACAGCCTGCCTATCTCAGGATTAAATGAGATAGGTACTACACGTGAAACATAAATGTGGATGATGATGATGATGATGATGATGATAATTTATTAATCTGGTTCCATTTTTTTGTTTGGAAACTTTCTGGGACATTTCCTTAATTTATATCTTACTTATTTTTTTCTAGTCCTTTGATTTTACTCTTTGGTAACATGATGTATGCAAATGTTGGATCTCCTTTACCTATTTTCCTAAAGCACCATTTCCTTTCTAAAGTTTTAAAATCTTTTTTCATCTTATTAGTCCATATTATGTAACTGTGCTCTGTGTTTCTTATTGTGCTTTCCGTGTGTTTATTTTTGTGCTGCTGCTTATGTGATTGTCATTTCTGTGATGACTCTTTTTGCCCTTGTACTTCTTTCTTGAGCTCATCTAGCTGATTTTCCATCTTCTATTGTTATTTTTCCATGACCTCTGAATTCTCATATCTCTTATTTTTGTTTCTGTTTTAAAGAGGCCCTTGCTTCATTATGCTTTTCATACTTAGTACACTATATTTGACTACAACTTTTATTTACTGTTTTATTTTCCTCCTTTAAAAAATAGATCTTGTGTATTTTTCTTTTTTTTTTATTATTTGTTATTTTTGAATGAGGTGAATTGTCCTTGGATAATCTATTTGTAGGAGAGTTTGATAAACAAAGGACAGTGTTAGGATCCAGACTCACAAGAGTTTTACTTATGACATAATCTATATAAATTCATTTAGCTTTCATTCCTCTCTAGTCAACTAAAAATGGTACTTTAGACTGTTTTTAATCTTCATCCTTGTCTCCCACTGAGATAATTGCCAAAATATAGCTTATCTATGTTTCCTAAATTAGTTCCACTCTCTCAGATATTTTAGACTTGATGCCAAATAGAATCTGTTGGTTCACAACCTCTGGAGCTTCCCTGGGTGAAATTTGAAACTGACCCCTGTACAGGGAGGACAAGGAGAGGACTGAAGAAAGAGGCAGACTCCTCTGGATTGGTAGGTGGCAGGTTTAATAGACAAGGGAACTTACTTCCATTGCTTGTCTTAGCTGCAAGACAAGTGGATCTCTGTACCCACTCACCAAAATTTTAAGTTTATTTGGAAGCCTTAACTAGGTTCAGTCATGTATACCATCCAGATAGTTTCAACAACATATTGCTCTCAGGACTGTGTCCTTGAAAATGCCTTCCACTGTGGGAATGGTGGGGAGAATATACACCCAAAGACAGGGGAAGGGCTAAAGAGCCTCAGTTTCCCTGGTCACATCCTCTAGATTATCTCTTCCAATAGGATCCAAGGGGGCTTCCATTATTAGTTTACATACTTCATTTATCCTGTTGTAAGTATGAAATAATTAAAAAAAATATCTTAGAAGTATGTTCTGCTTGGGGCATCTGGGTGGCTCCATCGGTTAAGTATCAGATTCTTGATTTTGACTTGGGTCATGATCTCAAGGTTGGTTAGATCAGGCCCTGCACAGGGCTCTGGGCTGTCAGATTCTTGGGACTCGCTCTCTCTCCCTTTCTGTCTACCCGTCTCCCGCTTGCAAATGTTCTCTCTCTCTCTCTCTCTCTCTCAAAATAAATACATAAATAAACTTAAAAAAAAAAGAAATATGCTCTGCTGGCTTTTGTGAACTTTTTAGCTATGATTGTTGTCAGTCCATATCCTGCTGTACTTTCTATTTGACTTTCACAACTTTTTGTAACCTTTCTTTTGTTTTATTATATCGAGGTTGAGATTTCTCTAGTTCAAAGATAGATTTATACTTGTTTCTCACATTATTTATAGAAGAGGCAATGCTCAATTTATTTTATTACAATTGAATCAGAAGTTCCTCCAGACTCATATATATATATATACATCCCAATCTATCAAGGTGCTTAGTGGAACAAAATGGTCTTAATTTTGCCATAGTCGCTGAGGTTGGACAGTGGTGTGTTTCTAAATAGCAAATTTCTTTCCTCCTCCTCATATATGTCTGCATATATCTTAATATCTATGTGTACCTTTATTGATTTTAAAAAATAAACTTGAAGGGAAAATTCTGAAATACAGGTTGTGGTTATGCATGAAAGTAACTACTGAATCCCCATATTAGGTGAATATTCTAGATCCTAAGAAAGTACTAACCATCTAGCAGTTCACACATACCAAATGGGGAAAGATGTAGATATGTAAATCAGAGTATGGAACACAAGTCCAGGGAAAGGCAAATCAGGGATGAATTAGAAATTGGTGTGGGAGGAGAGATGAAGTCAAGAAGCTCTGTTGATCTCTTTAAACTTGCATTTCTGAGCCATGTGGGAAAATGGTATGTGGGCGTGTTGGTCTGGTTTAAAGGATGGTGTGTCAACAGGAAATGAGCATGTCGTATATATTCATTCCTCCATGCTACCTTAACCCTGCCAGCCTGGAAAATATGGCCTACAAATTTTTTTTTATTCATTCTTTTAGGTACAGTTCAAAGATGGTCAGTTCTCTTTGGCTTTCGGGATTCCTACTATCTCCCCTATTCCACTTCGATTTTTTTTCTTGATTCACCTAGCTGTTTGAGCATATCTCTGTTACAGCACCTAAAAGGTACCTTTAGATTATTATTTGTTTGTCTGTTTTCTGTTTTTACATTATTAATTCTTTGAAGGCTAGGATTTAATAACATGATTTTTACTGCCTGGCACATAACTTGAGATACATGAAATTCTTAATAAGGTTCATACATTTTATTGATCATGGTGTTTTCATGTAGCACTAAATGTTCTTGCATGATGGATGCCTTAGGAGTTTGGTAACATTTAGTTCAAAAATCTTTAATGCATCAGTTGAAGTTTTTGTAGTACTACTTGAAATATCTGTGTACAGTTATAGCTTCTATGATTTAAGTACCTAGAAATCTTTAATACAATTGCAAATATTTTAGTTATAAAAACATGTTTCATACATTGCAAGCCTTTTTGAAAAATGTTTATTTATTTTTTGGGACACCTGGGTGGCTCAGTCAGTTCAGCATCCGACTTTGACTCAGGTTATGATCCTGTGAGTCATGGGTTTGAGCCCTGGGTCAGTCTATAAGGACAGCTCCGAGACTGCTTCAAATTTTGTGTCTCCCTCTCTCTCTGCCCCTCCCCTGCTTACACTCTTTCTCAAAAATAAACATTAAAAACATTTTTAAAATGTTTATTTTTAAGAGAGAGAGAGAGAGGGAGAGAGAGAGAGAGAGAGGCAGAGAGAAGGAGACAGAGGATCTAAAGTGGACTCTGCACTGACAGTAGAGATCCTGATGTAGGGCTTGAACTCACAAACCATGAGATCATGACCTGAGCTAAAGTTGGATGCTTAACCAACTGAGCCACCCAGGCACCCCTCATTGCAAGCCTTTTTGACCATTCTGTGAAGAATTCTAATTTTAAGGAAAGTTACAGATCATAAAATTACAGTGTGTGAAATTTTCATTGCTTTCGCTTCATGAATTTTTCAATCACTCTGAGGAATTTTAGTTCAATTCAGCCTGGACAAAAATATGTTTCCTTAGGCTGCATTTAACTCATGGCAAGAGACCAGTTGCAGAATGAGTCTAAGAGTTACTTCCCAATGTTTTGATAATCTGTGACCTGAACATACTGTGTATACTAGCAAAGACTGCAAGTATGATTTTCTCTGTTATTTTGATCAATAAAATTATTGAATGCTTACTATTGCCAGGCACTGTGCTAAATACTTTACACAAATTGTAGACTTTGATGCCTCATTTTATTGATAAGAAAACTAAAACTTGGTGAGGTTAACATGCCAACCCCACCCAACTGGCAAGTGACTGAACAGATAGTGAAACCCCAAAGCCGTATTCTTAGCCACTATGTTACTTGACCGCTGTGAACGATGAATGAAAAACAGCTACTGAATTTGACTCAGTTTCATAAAATATTGTTCAGTGATACTTCTGGTTCTGCTTATGCAGACTCAAAGTCAGGTCGAGAGAGGCTCAGAGGTTTCTTGGCACATGATTCAACTTAACAGAATTTTTCAATTATTATACAGAGCATCATGGAGCCAGTCTCAAACTCATCTGACTTGTGTGTTTGAAATTCCAATCTCTTGTGAAATGTTCGAGGATGTTTAAAATTGGAAGATGTTTCAGTAAGCTGTCCTTCCATGACCTCTCTTTTTGCCTCAGTCACAATGATGATGTGACCCTGGGGAGAGCAAGAAGACGGAGACCATTCATAGCAACAAGGTTATATTGCTGGGGACTGTGTGTGTGCAAGTCTCTAATTTTAATTAAAAAGCACTCTGAAATGTTTTGTTCAAGACTGCAAATCAAGGCATGAATTTAACAAGAAAATTTTTACCTATTTTATTTTGCAAGTGCCAATAGAGTGTTTCAGAGTTAGAAATGGGCTCAGGTGCTTGCGGCGGGAAGATACTGGTTTGTGTGTTAATATGTAATAAAAAAACCCTAAAAATATCCTAAATCAACAAAGTGTTTTGTTTTAAAAAGAAATTTGAAACAAATTCTCTTAGGATGCGTGAATTCCAAAGAGTCAATTCGAACATATGGATATGGCTTTTTGGAGTTTCAGTCATTCAATCTGAAATGTAATTAATTTTTTTTTTTTAATTTAAGGCCAAGCTAAGGAAGTAACCGGGCAAGTAAACTGATAAACTATTTGAAAAACACAGCAAATAGTTTCTTAAAAACAAAAACAAAGTAAACCTACACAAGGACTAGAATGAATGACTTTGTATATACTGCTTCTCCTTTTTTTTTTTTTTTACTCTCTAAATTTATGCTATGTCTAAATAAAAGAGAGAGAAATTGAAGGAGGCAGGAAGCGGGGCACAGGCTATTGTAGCACCTCTCGTCTTCAAATCAACATAATACTTTGGGTGTGCGGTGAGCAGCTGTGAGAAAGATAGATGATTTCCCACCTCCCAGGAGTTATTTCCTCGGGACAGAGAATGAACAGCAACCCCTGCTGCTGGCAGTGAAGTGGGCACTTAATTTCAAAGACTCCTAATGCAATGAATAAGTAGTATAAAACCTACTAAAATTAGACCAGAATATGTATGTGGAATAAATTGGAGTATCAATTTATAGGAGAATTATTAACCTTTATATCATATCAGCTGTAATGATTGAATTTTGCTCTTGGATCTCTTACAATAATAATTACCAGATTATTTTTCCAATCTAGTTACACCTCTTGACTGTAATGAATGCTCCCTCTGCACTCAGAATGTACGGAGGGGAGGCATGCAGGGTCTCACCTAATCCAATCAACTGCTATAAATGTGGCCTTTAGAAACCTGAATAGATGTTTTTCCAAAGGAGTCTGTACAAATGACCAACAGGTACATGAAAAGGTGCTCACCATCATGAATCATCAGGGAAATGCAAATCAAAACTACAGTGAGATATCATCTTATATCTTTAGGGTGGTTATTACCAAACAGACAAGAGGTAAATGCTAGTGAGGATGAGGAGAAGGGAAATTTGTGCACTGTTGGTGGGAATGTAAACTGGTGTAGCCACCCTGGAGAACAGTATGGAGGTTCCCCAAGATATCCCATTTCTGGGTATATATCCAAGGAAGTGAAACCATTGTTTTGAAGAGATAACTGTTCCCAAGTTCATTATTCACAATAGCCAAGGTATGGGAACAGCTGAAATGTCTTAAGAATTTTTTTTCTTCCTCCACCCTTTTAAAATTGTGTTAAAACATACATAAAATAAAATTTACCATGTTAACCATTTTTAAGTGTACACTTCAGTGGTGTTAAATACATTCACTTTGTTATGCAATGATTTTGACCTATTCTAAGTACCTCTTACAGGTAGCATGATGCAGTATCTGGTTTTTTCACTTAACATAATTTCCTCAGGGTTCATCCTGTTGTAACTTTTGCAGAATTTCCTTCCTTTTCAAAGCTGAATATTCATTTCATTGCGTGTGTATACCACATTTTGCTTATCCACTTATTGGCTGGATGGACACTTGTATGCTTCCCTGTTTTGGCTATTGTGAATAATGGTGCTATAAACATGGCATACAAATAATTCTTTGAGATCCTGCTTTTAATTCTTTTGGGTACATATCCAGTGGAATTGCTAAATCATATGATAGTTCTATTTTTAATATTTTGAGGAAACTCCATACTGTTTTTCACAGCAGCTGTACCATTTTACATTCCCACCTAACACTTGTTGCTAACACTTGTTTTTTTTTTCTGAAAGTAGCCATCCTAATGGTGTGAGGTGATATCTCATTGTAGTTTCGATATGCATTTTCTTTCTATAGAGCATCTTTTCAGGAGCTTATTGGCCATTTGTGTGTCTTCTTTGGAAAAATGTCTATTTCAAGTCCTTGTCCATTTTTGAATCAAGTTGTTTGTTGTGTTTTAAGAGTTCTCTATTCTCTCTCTCTCTCTCTCTATTTGATATACCTTATCAAATATATGACTTGAATATATTTTCTTACATTTATGGGTTGACTTTTTACTCTGTGGATACTGTTTATTGATAGATAAGGACGATGTGATATAAATAGACAATGGAGTATTATTCAGCCTTAAGAAAGAAAGAAACCTTGGGAGCCTGCCTGGGTGGCTCAGTCAGTTAAGCTTCTGACTTCGGTTCAGGTCATGATCTCACAGTTGATCAGGTTGATTCCTGTGTCGTGCTTTGTGTTGACAGCTCAGAGCTTGGAGACTGCCTTGGATTCCGTGTCTCTCTCTGTCTTTCTCTCCCTCCCCCACTCATGCTCTGTCTCTCTCTCTCTCTCACAAAAATAAATAAACGTTAAAAAAATTAATTAAAAAAAAGAAACAAAAGAAGAAAAAAAGAAATCCTGTCATTTGTGACAACATGAATGAATCTGGAGGGCATTAGTCTAAATGAAATAAGCCAGATAGAGAAAGACAAATACTGCAGGATATCATTCATATGTGGAATGTGAAAAAATAAAAAGTTGAACCTCTAAAAACAGAGTCGAAAAATAGTTGCCAGAGGTTGGGGGCTGAGGGGTGGAGAAAATACGGAGAGGTTGGTAAAAGGATGCAAACTTCCAGTTACAAGATCAATAAGGCCTGAGGATCTAATGTATAACATGGTGACTATGTTGATAGCACTGAATCAAAAAATTGAAATTTGCTAAGAGAGTAAAGTGTAAAAGTTTTCACCAAAAAAAGAAAAAATGAAATACATGAGGTGATGGATGTATTAATTAATTCCATGTGTAAATCCTTTCTCAATGTATACATATATCAAATCATCATAGTGTGCACTTAAAATATTTTTTAAATATTTATTTATTTTTGAGAGAGAGAGACAGAGAGAGAGAGAGAGAGAGACAGAGAGAGAGAGAGACAGCATGAGCAGCGGAAGGGCACAGATAGAGGGAGACAGAATCCGAATCAGGCTTCAGGCTCTGAGCTCTCAGCACAGACCCCGACGCGGGGCTGGAACTCACGGACTGCGAGATCATGACCTGAGCTGAAGTCAGAGGCTCAACCAACTGAGCCATCCAGACGACTGTCACTTTCCTCCTTTGTAAATCGAAGATGATACTAATGTTCTGCTACAATGTGTGTTTGTGTAATGTGAATTGCCTTTCATGATTGGTACATGAAAGAATGTTGTCAATATAATGCAGTAATGTGCTGGTTCATATGAGATTTTCTCCACACTTGTGTTTCATATCACTAAGTTATCAGCAGCTGAATGGGAAGTGTCTGAAGACCCCAGTGCAGGCAGCTGTGGGGAAGGTAGGACTGTGCCTGGTGCCAGCTGGTGCTCCCTCTAAGGGTTGGGTAAGTTCAACCACATGATCTTGCTTGCAATGGTTATCTGCATGGTTCTTCCTGACTTTGATGCAGGTCATTGCTGTAAAGACTGTCCATTCTTTCCTACACCCCCATCAGTCCCACGAATTCCACATTTTTAGAAAGTTAAAGTCCTGTATTTTCTATAGCATTTTTTTCTTACTTACTGAGAAGGAGAAAACCACACATAAACTCTCATTTTACTTACTGGGCATTTGTCACATTTAAAAAATGTGCTAGGGGCGCCTGGGTGGCGCAGTCGGTTAAGCGTCCGACTTCAGCCAGGTCACAATCTCGCGGTCCGTGAGTTCGAGCCCCGCGTCAGGCTCTGGGCGGATGGCTCGGAGCCTGGAGCCTGTTTCCGATTCTGTGTCTCCCTCTCTCTCTGCCCCTCCCCCGTTCATGCTCTGTCTCTCTCTGTCCCAAAAATAAATAAACACGTTGAGAAAAAAAAAAAATTAAAAATGTGCTATTTTAGGGGCGCCTGGATGGCTCAGTTGGTTAAGTGTCAGACTTTTGATTTTGGCCAAGGTCATGATCTCATGGTGTGTGGGATCAAGCCCCATGTCAGGCTCTGAGCTGACAGCATACAGCCTGCTTGGATTCTCTCTTTCTCCCTTTCTCTCTGCCTCTCTCCCACTTGTGTGCATGCACACTCTCTCTGTCTCTCTCAGAATAAATAAATTATTATTAAAAAGAAAAATGTGCTATTTTAATTAATTCTATTAACACGGTGCTTAGAAAGTTTTGTTTGTTTTGGATGGTCTCCTTTTAACCCTATCTTCACTATGAACCCTGCTGGTTTAGTGCAAACTTTTGCAGAATGTGAATTTTTTTTTTTTTTTTTTAGGAATGTGTGTATTTCATTTTAGTGGAAAAACCTATATTATCTATCCTGTAGAATTTTTTTGTGTGTGGCTCAAGTGGGTTAGTAACATACAAATCTCTGCTACCAATTACTGTGTTCTAGGTATAGCTCTGAGCACTTTACATGTAAGTGTCAGATGAAGCTGGCACTCAGGAAATATTCATTTTTATCAGAGGAAACACTTAACTAATTTACATGCTCATGGTGTCCTGAATCAGGGTCATAGGTTATGCATTGCGTTGCTCAGAGGAGTGGTGAGATGCACACCAAGGACGTTGCATATATATATATATATATATATATATATATATATATATAATGACAATTTCCTGCTGGATAGAAGTACACCATCTGGTTTTAACAAAATCATGATGGTGAAATCTGTGTTGAAGAGGACTCCTTTCTAAATAGTAGTTAGGGCCAGCAAAGGACCTGCCATGAATAGTCTTTTTAGCTCATATAAGCCTCCATTTGTAAGCCTGAAGTTATAAGAGGTAGCATATTAATTTACATTTATTTTAAAACTGTGATTAGTGATTTATCTCTTACACCATCATGGCATTTTAGGCGGAGACAAGCTATGACATTAGGGCAATGGAGGCCCCAGTGATTTTTAGGTTGCATAAGTGATTTCTTCCTAATCAAGGCTCAAGGCCGATTTGGTAGTTTATCTTTGATGCCCTTTTTCTTCCTTTCCTTTTCTTGTTGGGCTTTGTGATCAGGTAGTGTGGTCTTGAATCCCAGCTCCACCAATGTGAGGCCTTGATTAAGATGCTTAACATCTTTGGGGTGCCTGGGTGGCTCAGTTGATTGAGTGTCTGCCTCTTGCTTTCAGCTCAGGTCATGATCCCACAGTGGTGGGATTGAGCCCTGTGTTGTGCTGTGTGCTAAGCGTGGAGCCTGCTTAAGATTCTCTCTCTCTCCTTCTGCCCCTCTCCCCTGCTTGCACACACCCTCTGTCTCTAAAATAATAATAAAAAAATATACTTAAAGTCTTTGCTCCTTCAGTTTCGTGCTTTGTGAAATGGAGGCAATAATACCCACTGGAGGAATGCCTGGAAGTATTTTTTTCCAATACCATGAAAAGTGATATATCAAATAAAACTAACCAAACATTTAATTCTTGGTAAAATAGCCCACAGACACCTTAAAGTATCCAGTGGCAGCAGGCAGTATCGATTAAGAAAAATGCACAGAAGAAAAAATCTAAATTGAGAAAATATAGTTCATTAAGTCAGCTTATTGAAAAAGAAAACTAGAGCTCTATTTTCATGGTTTTATAACTTTAGTCATTTCTTAGAAATGCTGAGATTAGTCTGATATAGAATGCACTCGGCCCTGGACTTGTAATGTAGTACTTCCTCTCTTATTCAATGGCTACTGAGTACCTACCATATGTCGGGCACGTGTCTAGGCACTGGAGAGGCAGAGGTGAGCAGGACACAATTCCTGGAGGGATTTTGGAGCGAGGCCAACCATACACAAGCTAGGGGGAGGTGAGTGAAGTAGGGCAAAGTTAGAAAGTCAATGTAGAGTTCATCAGAGCGATGAACTGATGGTGGCTCAGGCCAAAAACCCAGGAATCATTCCTGAACCTCTCTTTCTTTCACTTCTAGCCCTATCCAGCCCAACTGCAATTTCTGTAAACTCTGCCTTCAACACATTTTCTGAATCTCATTGCTTCTCACAGCCGCTGCTGTCACCCTAGATTTTGGCCTGAGCCATCTTGTAACTGGTGGATCATCACTCTCCTACCTGTACCCTTTACCCTGACTGCAGGTAATTAGTGTCCCCAAGCTGCCTTCTGGATGTCTGCAATAACACCCACCTGGGACCCTCTGTCTACATTTTCTCTCTCCCAAGTTATTTCTCCTATTTTAGGATGACTGCCTGTTGAGACTAATTCCTGCAGCTTTCAATCCAGTGGTGACTCAGATGTCAGCTGTTCCCTCATTGCTGTCTGTGAACTCCCCCCAAAAGAATTTGCTTCAGAAAAAACAGTGTGTTATATAGAACTTGCTGGTTATTTCACAGGTGATTTGCAGGAAAGAGGAAATATCGTATATGTCTATAAGCAAAAAACCTGAGGTACTTAAACATTTTTCTTTAAAGTCTTTTTTTTTTTTTGGCCACAAGACCACCAAGTGTCACTTTGCTCACTTCCTTTCCTGATTTAGTGCCTAAATTTATAACATTATTCTCCTTCCTTCCACATTTTTTTCTAGACTTTCAAATGTAATTTTTATTAAGGAAGCAATCTATCTTATTCCTCAGTTCCTACCAGTTCACTTGCATACTAACATGGGAATCCAGCTGAATAGAATAATCTGGCTACAAGATGTAAACTCTTTGCCACTTGGGTGTTATAGTAACTAAGTTTTTTTTTTCTTTTTTTATTGCATACTTGTCATATGTAATTCACAATGTGGGCAAAATACCAATAGATTTAATTATCCCCCCCAAATATTTACTTTGAAACAAATTCGTTTTCAACAAAGCGTACTGACAAAATGATGTTTACTTGTTGTAGGACAGATTGTGTGTGTGTGTATGTGTGTGTGTGTTGCGTCCTTTACTCTTTCTTGGTCTCTTAGTCAATCACTCTAAGTCATCTATTGTGATAAAAGGCCATGCAACTGGTTTATGGGTTAAATTTGTGAAGAAAAATGATAATCCTGGCATAGGTTCTGGGTTAAGAAAAAAAGGAATCAAAGTTGGCTCCAGTGACCATTCACCCCTTATTAGCTATCATTTCCTTCCCGATGTTTTCTCTTTCTCTATTCACAGCAGGGATTCTCCAAGATGTTTCAGTGCACAGCTACCCACAAACACTTAATCACACATCTTAATGTTTTCCCTCGGGGTTCTATTTCAGTCTTAGAGTGATTTTAGGAATGTGTTCCCAGATAACTTGGCACACAGTTGCCTCAGTTGATAAGTTGCAGAACGTTTCGTCTAGTGTTTCAGGCAGGTTTCACAATTTGCCTTATGGGTGATTGAATCATACCTATAAGGATCATTGTGATTATCTTGGCCAAGCCATGCATGGGCCTTTCAGTCACCCAAACTTGTATTCTAAGAAGGAGAAAATTGATAAAATCTTAGTTTTTAATCAGTGATGTTTCCAATGAAAGCTAAGTGTTGCTATGGCTGATGTCAAAGAGGTTGCTGCCTGTTTTCTCTTCAGGATTTTGATGGTTCCCTTTAGGTGTTTCATCCATTTTGAATCTATTTTGTGTATGGTATAAGAAAGTGGTCCAGTTTCATTCTTGTGTACGTTGCTATCCAGTCTTCCCAACACCATTTGTTGGAGACTGTCTTTTTTCCAGTGGATATTCTTTTCTGCTTTCTCGAAGATTAGTTGACCATAGAGTTGTGGGCCCATTTCTGGGTTTTCTGTTCTGTTCCATTGATCTATGTGTCTGCTTTTGTGCCAGTACCATCCTGTCTTGATGGCTACAGCTTTGTAATATAGTTTGAAGATGTGATGCCTCCAGCTTTGCTTTTCTTTTGGAAGATTGCTTTGGCTGTTCAGGGTGTTTTGTGGTTCCATACAAAAGTTGGGATTATCTGTTCTAGTTCTGTGAAAAATACTGTTGGTATTTTGATAGGTATTGCATTAGATGTGATTGAATTAGATTACTTTGGGTAGTTAGATTGTCTATTCTTGTATGAGTTTTGCCAGATTTTGTCTTTTAAGGAACTGGTCCATTTCATCTAGGTTATCAAATCTATGTGCATAGAGTTATTCATCGTATTCTTTTATTATCCATGAAGTAAAGGATAACTATCTATTTAGTATACATTTTTATAAAGAGACCTGCAATGTTGTCCCCTCTTTCATTTCTGATATTGGAAATTTGTGTCTGCTTTCTTTTTTTTAAGTTATCCTGGCTACAGGCCTATTACGTTCATTCATCCTTTCAATCAGCTTTTGAATTTGTTGTTTTGCCTATTGATTTTCTGTTTTCAATTGCATCTCTAATTTTTATTATTTCTTTTCTTCAACTTACTTTGGATCTAATTAGCTCATTTTTTCTAGTTTCCTAAGGTAGGATCTTAGATGATTGATTTTAGATCTTTCTTCTTTACTAATATATACATTCAATGCTATAAATTTCCTAAGTACACTTTTCACTGCATCCCACCAATTTTGATAAGTTGTGTTTTCATTCCAATTTAGTTTAAAATATTTTAAAATTTTCCTTAAAATTTCTTCTCTAACACATGTATTGTATGGGAGTATGTTGTTTAATCTGCACGTATTTGGGGATTTTCCAGCTATCCTTTTGTTATTAATTTCTAGGTTACTTCCATTGTGGTCTAAGAGCAGACATTGTATGCCTTTTAGTTTTGGAGGTTTCTACTGAGTTATACTCGAGCACAGATATTATCTCCTCAGCCATGTATGATCTACTCATCAGCCCATCAAAGGTATTCTTCATTTCGGTTACAGTGTTTTTGATTTTTAGCATTCCCTATATGTATCTTCCTTGGAATTCCCATGCCTCTGCCTACCTGTTCTTGCATATGATCTACTTTTTTCATTACAGCCCTTAGTAGGTCAATCACACCCATTTTAAATTCCTCATCTGATCATTCCAACATCTCTGTCCTATCTGAGTCTGGTTCTAATGCTTGCTCTCTCTCTTCAAACTATGTTTTTTCCCTTTTTGTACATCTTGTAATTTTTTTCTTGATGCCTAAACATGATTTTCTGGGTAAAAAGAATTGTAGTAAATAGCTGTAGCAATATAGTGGTAAATTTTAAGGTAAGGGAAGCTTTCAATAGTCCTATGATTAAGTTTCAGGCTTTTAGTGAGCAATATGACTGAATATTAGCTAAATTAAAAAACTAGTAAGTATTGTTTTCTACTCTAGTAATAAACTTCAGTAAGGTAAATGAAAAAATTCTGGTAGTAACAAAACTATGGAATACTTAAGGACATATTTAGTAAATGACAAAGCTCATGTTTTAATTATTTAACAATTGGGAATCCATCATATGTGACAAATCAAGTATACAAAATAGGATAATAAAACTCCTACAATAAAATCTAGGATGTGGGTGCAGTCCAGGTTTGTGGAAGATCTTCTTAAATAAATCTAGAAACTTAGATAAGATATTTGATTAAAAAGTATTAAAATATATGGTAAAGGGGTGCCTGGATGGCTCAGTCAGTTGGGTGTCTGACTTTGGCTCAGGTCATGATCTCATGGCTCATGGGTTCGAGCCCAGTGTCAGGCTCTGTGTTAACAGCTTGGAGCCTGGAGCCTGCTTCAGATTCTGTGTTTCCATCTCTCTTTGTCCCTACCTACCCGGCTTGTGCTCTGTCTGTCTCTCTCTCTCTCTGTCAACAATAAACATTAAAAAAAAATATTTATGGGAAAAATACAACTAATATGGGAAAAATACAACTAACAAAACAAATGGATATAGAACTATTTGCTGTATTGTCTATTTCTTATATTAACAGACAAGCAATATAACAAACGTGACTAGACAATGAATAAAAGAGCAAATCCAAACCACCAACAAAAGCTGAAATTATGGCCAAACTCACTAATAATCAGGAAAAGTCAAATTTAAATTAATACACATTGGATAAAGGGCTAGTATCCAAAATCTATAAAGAACTCACCAAACTCCACACCTGAAAAACAAATAATCCAGTGAAGAAATGGGCAGAAGACATGAATAGACACTTTTCCAAAGAAGACATCTAGATGGCCAACAGACACATGAAAAGATGCTCAATGTCACTCATCATCAGAGAAAAACAAATCAAAACCACACTGAGATACCACCTAATGCTGGTCAGAAGACTGAAATGAACAAATCAGGAGACTGTAGATGCTGGTGAGGATGTGGAGAAATGGGAAACCTCTTGCACTATTGGTGGGAATGCAAACTGGTACAGCTGCTCTGGAAAACAGTGTGGAGGTTTCTCAAAAAGTTAAAATTAGAACTACTTTATGACCCAGCAATAGCACTGTTAGGAATTTACCTAAGGGATACAGGAATGCTGATGCATAGGGGCACATGTACCCCAGTGTTAATAGCAGTGCTTTCAACAATAGCCAAATTATGGAAAGAGCCTAAATGTCCATCAGCTGATGAATGGATAAAGAAGATGTGGGTTATATATACAACGGGATACTTGTATACTTGTATACTTGTATACTTGGCAATGAGAAAGAATGGAATAGTGTCATTTGCAGCAATGTGGATGGAACTGGAGGGTATTATGCTAAGTGAAATAAGTCAGTCAGAGAAAGACAGATACCATATGTTCTCATTCAGATGTGGATCTTGAGAAACTTAACGGAAGACCATGGAGAAGGGGAAGGGGGAAAAAGTTACAGAGAGAGAGAGAGGCAAACCATAAGAGACTCTTAAATACTGAGAACAAACTTTGGGTTAGTGGGGGTGGGGGAGAGGGGGAAGTGGGTGATGGGCATTGAGGAGAGCACTGGGTGTTGTATGGAAACCAATTTGACGATAAATTATATTAAAAAAATAAAGTGATACACAAGTATCACTTCACATCAGATTGGCTAAAATTAAAAGGACTGCTAACACAGGATACAGGGATATAGGAAATGTAAACTCAATTTATTTATTTATTTATTTATTTATTTATTTATTTATTTCCCCCGTTTTTTTCAATTTACATTTTAGTTAGTTAACATATAGTGCAATATTGGTTTCAGGAGTAGAATTCAGTGATTCATCACTTATACACAACACCCAGTGCTCATTCCAACAAGTGCCCTCCTTAGTATCCATCATCCATCTAGCCCATCCCCCAGCCATGTCCTTTCATCAACCTCTACTTTGTTTTCTGTCATTAAGAGTCCCTTGCAGTTTGTTTCCCTCTCTTCTCTATTTTCTCTCCCTTCCCATATGTTCATTTGTTTTGTTTCTTAAATTCCACATATGAGTGAAATCATATGGTATTTGTCTTTCTCTGCCAGACTTATTTCACTTAGCATAATACATTCTAGTTCTATCCATGTGATTGCAAATGGCAAGAGTTCATTCTATTTGATGGCTGAATAATATTCCATTATATATATATATGTATATATATATATACACACATATATATATACACACACATATACATATACATATATATACACATATATATATATATACATATACATATATATATATATACACCACATCTTTATCCATTTATCAGTTGGTGGACATTTGGGCTTTGTCCATAGTTTGGCTAGTGTTGCTAATGCTGCTATAAACTTTGGGTGCATGTACCCCTTCAAATCTGTATTTTTGTATTCTTTGGGGAATTACCTAATAGTGCAATTACTGGGTCATGGGGTAGTTCTATTTTTAACTTTTGAGGAACTTCCATTCTCTTCTCCAGAGTGCCTGCATCAGTTTGCATTTCTAGCAACACTGTGAGAGGGTTCCCCTTTCTTCACATCCTCACCGACACCTGTTATCTCTTGGGTTGTAAATTTTAGCCATTCTGACATCTGCAAGGTGATATATCATTGTGGTTTTGATTTGTATTTCTCTGATGATAAGTGATGTTGAGCATCTTTTCATATGTCTGTTAGCCATATGGATACCTTTGGAAAAGTGTCTATTATTCATATCTTCTCTCCATTTCTTAACTGGATTATTTGTTTTCTGGGTGTTGAGTTTGACAAGTTCTTTGTAGACTTTGGATACTAACCCTTTATCAGATATGTCATTTGCAAATATCTTCTCCCATTCTGCAGGCTACCTTTTAGTTTTGTTGAGTCGTTCCTTCACTGTACAGAAGCTTTTTATCTTGATGAGGTCCGAATAGTTCATTTTTGCTTTTATTTACCTTGCTTCTGGAGATGTGTACAGTAAGAAGTTGCTATGGCTGAGGTCAAAGAGGTTGCTATCTGTGTTCCCCTCCAGGATTTTGATGGCTTCCTGTCTCATATGTAGGTATTTCATTCATTTTGAATGTATTTTTGTGTATGGTATAAGAAAGTGGTCCAAGTTCATTCTTCTACATGTTGCTGTCCAGTTTCCCAGCACTATTTGTTGAAGAGATTGTCTTTTTTCCATTGGATATTCTTTCCTGCTTTGTTGAAGATGAGTTGACCATATGTTTGTGGGTCCATTGTTGAGTTTTCTATTCTGTTCCATTGATTTGTATGTCTGTTTTTGTGCCACTACCATACTCTATTGATGACTACAGCTCTGTAATATAGCTTGCAATCCAGAATCATGATGCCTTCAGTTTTGTTTTTCTTTTTCAGGATTGCTTTGGCTATTCTGTGTCTTTTGCGGTTCCATACAAATTTTAGGATTGTTTGTCCTAGCTCTGTGAAGAATGATGGTGGTATTTTGGTAGGGATCACATTGAATGTGTAGATTGCTTTGGGTAGTATAGACATTTTGCCCATGTTTGTTGTTCCAATCCAGGAGCATGGAATGTTTTTCCATTTCTTTGTGTCCTCTTCAATTTCTTTCGTATGTGTCCTATAGTGTTAGAGTATGTATCTTTTCTCTCTTTAGTTAGGTTTATTCCTAGGTATCTCATTGTTTTTGGTGCAATTGCAAATGGGATTGATTCCTTGATTTCATTTTCTGCTGGTTCATTATTGGTATACAGACATGCAAGAGATTTCTGTACATTGATTTATACCCTGTGACTTTGCTGAATTCATGTATTAGTTCTAGCAAATTTTTGGTGGAGTCTTTCGGGTTTTCTACATAGAGTATCATGTCCTCCACAAATAGTGAAAGTTTGACTTCTTCCTTGCCGATTTGGATGTTTTTTTATTTCTTTTTGTTGTTTTATTGCTCAGGCTGAGACTTCTAGACTATAGTACTTCTAGTACTGTTTTAAATAGTAATGGTGAGAGTGGACATCCCTGTAATGCTCCTGACCATAAGGGAAAGGCTCTCAGTTTTTCCCCATTGAGGATGACATGAGCTGTGGGTCTTTCATATACGGCCTTTATGATGTTGAGGTATGTTCTATCTATCCCTACTTTGATGAGGGTTTTTTTTTTTATCAAGAGTGGATGCTGTATTTTGTTAAATGCTTTTTCTTCATCTATTGACAGGCTCATATGGTTCTTACCCTTTCTTTTATTAAAAAATGGATGAATTTCATAACAGCTTATGTTGAACTAGAAAAGACACAAGAAAGTCACATCATAAGATTCCATTCCAGCAGGGTTGGCCACATAATGTGGAGCCATTGTTCATAAAGCAAGAGAAAAGTGTCATTAAAGGTATATATAAAGCTTTTTGTTTCTTTCAAAGTCTTTTGAATTGTCCTGGCATTTTAAATTTGTTATTCAATCTTGTTCTAAGCAAAGAAAAATTAAAATTAAAATTGTTATATTTAAATTTAATATTAAGTATTATAATTTGTTGTTCATATTTATATTGTGCAATGCTAGTTTTAAATGCAAATGTAAGAACATTTATCTTGTATGCAGAATAATTGGTATTATAAACTGTGTATTTTGTAGCTCATGCATGCATATGTATTTTGTTCTTTTTTTAAAAAAATTATTATTTAAATTCAAGTTAGTTAACAGACAGTGTAGTGTTGGCTTCAGGAGTAGAACCCAGCAATTCATCACTTACATATAACCCCCAGTGCTCATCCCAACAATTTCTCCTTAATGCTGGTCACCCATTTAGCCCATCTCCCCACCCACCTCTCCTCCAGCAACCCTCAGTTTGTTCTCTATATTTAAGAGTCTCTTATGGTTTGCTTCCCTCTCTGTTTTTATTTTATTTTTCTTTCCCTTCCCTATGTTCATCTGTTTTGTTTCTCAAATTCTGCATATGGGTGAGATCATATGATATTTATCTGTCTCTGACTTATTTTGCTTAGCATAACACACTCTAGTTCCATCCACATTGTTGCAAATGGCAAGATTTCATTCTTCATGATTGCTGAGGAGTATTCCATTGTATATATGTACCACATCTTCTTTATCCATTCATCAGATGATGGAAATTTGGGCTCTTTCCATAATTTGGTTATTGTTTATAGAGCTGCTGTAAACATTGGGGTGCACGCACTCCATCAAATCAGCATGTTTGTGTCCTTTGGATAAATACTTAGTAGTGCAATTGCTGGGTCATAGGGTAGTTCTTTTTTCAATTTTTTGAGGAACCAATACATGGAAGTAATACAACGAGGAGAGGATATGATAGTGTTCCTTGGTCACTAATGTTTCTTAGATACACATTGCTTCCTTTCTGTGTTTGAAGCAAGTTATGATTAAGATGGAGAGTGTGACTTTTGAGGCTATGGGGGCCCGTGCTTATTCATACCTGGAGGTAACATGCTTACTTCACACTGAGTCTCACTGAATCATCACTTGTCATTTGTCCTCTGGAATTCTATCTTCATGGGGCATTGTAAAGTCCATATGAGATGGGGCAACAAGCAACAGCAGACACACACATTGCTCCTTTGTCCAATCAGACTCCACTAACAAAACACAAACTCAAAGATAAAATTATTAAGAAGAATTTCAAGAAAATAATAATATCAGAGCACTAAGCTAAATATGAAGCCCTTTTGAGCACAGTTATATGTGTATACATTTTAGTTAACATATGTATACATTTCTCAAAATTTAGCAATTTAGTTTAAAACATTTAGTTTTTCTGGTGACTAATCCTATACTAAACAAAATAGATTAAAATGATCAGTTATCAGACTCTTCCTCCATTTCCTCCCAGCTATGTGGCCACTTCAATAGTTTAGAATGGCAAAACTATTACACGGTCACAGAAGATAAATTTTTTGTCTTGTTCCATATTTTTTTTTAAATTTTTTTTTTTCAACGTTTATTTATTTTTGAGACAGAGAGAGACAGAGCATGAACGGGGGAGGGGCAGAGAGAGAGGGAGACACAGAGTCGGAAACAGGCTCCAGGCTCCGAGCCATCAGCCCAGAGCCCGACGCGGGGCTCGAACTCCCGGACCGCGAGATCGTGACCTGGCTGAAGTCGGACGCTTAACCGACTGCGCCACCCAGGCGCCCCCCATATTTTTTTTTCAACAAAGAAAATGTAATTATCCCTTTGAATAGTATAATATATGAAAAAAAGATTGTAATGATCAGGCCACAATTTCAACAAAAGTACATTTCTTGCCTCTTTTATGTCTTATGAAATATGTAATGTGTCTGCAATTCATGAAGAATTTATATTCATTTTTCTCTATGACAGTTTAAGCCCCTAGGGAGAAAAGGCTTTGATAGGGATCATGGTATTTTGCCTCAATGTAGTCATTTGTCCTGGTCAAGGATGCAAATTGAAGGATGTTTCTTTCAGTGCCATTTTAATCACACCACTGAGAAGGAAGAAAGTTCAGTATTGCTGGATTTCGGGTCACACTTATCACATCTGCAATGCAATCAAGAGCTTTAAAAATTTTCTGAAGATTTTATTTTACCATTTTCCCCATGGCTAATATGCAGCAGGATAGTGAATTATTTTTACATTTGTCTGTAATACAAAAGCTAACGTACTGTTTAATTTTCAGTTCACGGAGGCAATGTTTGAAAGAAGTACTTCATAAGGAGGAAATTTATGAGTATATATTTTCCAAGTACTGTATTATTTGTTCAGAGCTAATATCATTACCTTGAATGTTTGCTATATTTAAAAGGAAAAATCATTTTAAGAAAATATTACAAATGGAAAAGATTTCAGGCGAGAAAAAAATTTTTAAAGCATATTGCAGTCCAACAGATTTCTCAGTGCCTTTATATGTTGCCTATGTGAGCTGATGTGCAAGCTAAGTGTACAGCCAGGAAAGTCAAGAGCATTACAAACTTGTCCAAAGGAAAAGCACAAAACGTGGAAAATGCTTTTTGAATCTCAAAAACCATCATCAGAATTATTATTGTCTGAATTACGATTATTTACTAACACTTCAACTTGTCCTTTTTTCTGTGTGAAAATTATATTGTATAGTTGAAGATGCTTCTCCTCTTATTTGGAAATAATATTTTTATCTTTTCGCTGAATGGTTTATATTGTGGTCCCCCTGGGACTTAATTCAACAAGTTTGAATCCGAGAATATCATTCTCCTCCTCAAATAAGCTCTTCCTTTTCTCTTAATTCAATTTTATCATCCTTCAAACCATCAGGAGATTCTGTCTGCAAAGTGTCTCAAGAATCAGTTCTCTCTTTTCCATGCTTACTCTACACTCTTCTGCTAGGCCTTCCTTCTTTCCCTGTGACTGTTGCAATAGCACACTACTTTTCTTTCCTTCTGTAGATTCTCCCTCTTTGCACTGCATCATGTATAGTCCCAGCCAGATGCATCTTTGTAAAATGCAGTTTTGAATTTACAACTTTTAAAGAACTCAGTTAAGACAATTGATCTTTTCAAAGGAAGACTGATCATGTGAGGGAACAAATATTAGCTGTTACTCACTATCATTTGCATTGGATGGATTTGCCTCAGATGTGGAGTTGGAGAATAGTCCTCATGTAGGGGTCTTAGTGGTCAATATCCTTCATGATATTGTCAGCCTATTGGGATATAGAGAATTAGAGCTGCCAGATTCCTTTGTGTCTTTCTGACCCCAAAGAAATGTGCATTCCTAATCTTTACTCTCAAAAATAGTCCTTAATGACCATTTTATTTTTTAACATTATGGACTACACAAAAAATTATATTGGGACATCTGGGTGACTCAGTTGGTTAAACATCTGATTCTTGATTTCGGCTCAGGTCTTGATCTCATGGTTGTGAGATTGAGTCCGGTGTCAGACTCTGCGCTGAGTGTGGAGCCTGCTTGGGATTCTCTTTCTCCCTCTCTCTGCCCCTCCCCAGCTTGTGCACACTCACTCTCACACACTCTCTTGCTTCCTCTATCAAAACAAATAAGCCTTTAAAACAATTATAAAATTATAATGTATAGTACCCTGGAGTAAACTGGAGGGGACCTGGAGACATTTATATCATGTTTAGTGAAAAGATCCATTACATTTATATGATATAATTACATATATTGTAGATATTAGCTATTGAGTGTGCTTAAAATTTTCAGATACAATCTTTCAGGGTTTTTAATCAGAAACTTGTACTTGTTTCCCTGAACATAACATTTTAAAATTAGGTTTTATGTTTTCAGTGGCTATATTTAATTCCTGATTAATACTTTTGGATAATGATTTCTTCATTTTTCTTGATAGTCACCATCAAAGAAGAATTGTTGACATAGGTATGTGATTTTAAAAATTAAAGCCATTTGTTTTTCATTTTAGAGACAGAGAGTGAGTGGGGGAGAGGGGCAGAGGGAAAGAGAGAGAGAATCTTGAGCAGGTCTGTGCTGAGCATGGCTCAGCTGATGTGGGTCTTGATCCCATGACCTTGAGATCATGAACCTGAGCTGAAATCAGGAGTTGGACGCTCAGCCAAATGAACCACCCAGGCACCCCTTAAAACCATTTTTAAAGCATTCAAATTAAGTATTTATAACAGTTGAAACTGTATTTAAAGCAGCTCTTCCTTTTTTTCCTTCAGAAATGAGAAACATTGAAATAATGTTTAATGTTAATAGATATTTAAAAAACATTTTTATTTATTTTAATAAAAAAAACCATTTTATTTATTTTATTTATTATTTTGAGAGAGAGTAAGAGAGAGAGCACGCAGGGGAGGAGCAGAGACAGAGACACATACATAGAATCTGAAGAAGGCTCCAGGATCTGAGCCGCCAGCACAGAGCCCAAGGCAGGGATTGTACCCATGAACTGTGAGATCATGACCTGAGCTGAAGTCGGACGCTTAACCGACTGAGCCACCCAGGCGCCCCTAGTGTTAATAGATTTTGAGTCCACTTAAACTTTTCCATATCAGAATTTCAAAATCATCACGAGGCTCTAATTTTCAGAAGGTGGTTGCATTTTAGAACTATCACCTGAAGCTAGTTTGAATGAGAAAAGGGACAAATCAGCCACAGACACACAGAAATCTTATAAATAGGTGATGGCAGAGATTCAGAGCCACTGCATTGGTGGTGCCTGCCAAGAATTTTGCCTGACTCCCATCCCCATTCCCATTTCCTGCTAGTAAGTGTACTTAGGGTTGGCCGCTGGCCTCCCTTGGTACTTAGGACATGAACTCAAGCAGTTCTGTAGCCTCCTTGTCCATGCATGCTCCAAGTGGGCCACTGAAAGTGATGCCCCATGCTGGACACCCATGCCGCCTAGCCTCACGGCAGGGAAACAGCAGGGACTACATACAACTCATGCTCCCTTCCTGCAACTGTGAGGGCAGCCAGTTCAGTCCTTACTCTGCTAGGGCCGCCTCCTGGAAACCCTGTGCAGCAATGCTCATTGTCTGGGGCAACCGCTCTAGGAGCTCCTGGTCATCGCAAATAGAGACAATTTCTCTCCTGAACTCCTGAACCTTTGTACTTTTTATGGTTCTCCTCTCACTTTCATGTTAAAAAATTTTTTTTTAACATTCAGTTTTGAGAGACAGAGAGAGAGTGTGAGCAGAGGAGGGGCAGAGAGAGAGGGAGACACAGAATCTGAAGCAGGTTCCAGGCTCTGAGCTGTCGGCACAGAGCTGGATGCGGGGCTTGAACTCATGAAGGGTGAGATCATGACCTGGGTTGAAGTCGGATGCTGAACCAACTGAGCCATCCAGGCACCCCTCTCACTTTCATGTTTTATAGTAAATTGTTTTATTCTTCCTAATAGGAAGCAAATCTCTTTGAATACTGAAACTGTGACTGAATCCTTTTGTCTCCTAAGGCACTGCATCGGTAACATACTTAGCACTCCATGGATATTTGTGGAATTGAACGTAGGTACAGAAATAAAATCTCTAAGAAGTTTCTTTGTGATTAGCTCAAGGTTGTAATGGGCAGTCAGTAAGTCTATTAAACATATTGAGGAAAATTTGGCTTTTATAATTTGTTTTATAATGTAGTGCAGATAAGCGGAATGGAGTATTTATTTTTTCTTCAAAAACAATGCCAAGAGAGTTTTGCAGTTAGGTTCATGAACCTTCAAGTTCAAATGATTTTTAGGTTTTGTTGTTGTTACTGATATTAAACCAGGGAAATCATGTATATTTTTCCACAAATGCGATTTTACATGAGGTTCCAATATATAAAACAGATAAAAGCAGAGCAGCCTAGGGTGATGCATAGGGCAAACACGACCTTTCCCCACCAACCTGTGCGCTATCAGCATCTGTGAGGAACCTGGGGCCCCATGGAACACAGTTTGAAAACTGCCACCACGGCATTTTCACTTGCGGGGTTCTCATTGCGTAAAGACATGGCAGGTCAGACATCAGAATCGCAGGCCCCATCCTGGACCTACTGTATTGGAATATACTTTTTAAGAAGATTCCCAGGTGATTCTTACCTGTGCATTAGAAGCATTAACTTAGAGGATATGGGGGATGTTAGGATAGGAAAGGAGACCAAATAAGAATTTGCTATTACAGATACGAGAAATAAGATAGAATGAGTTGTGTTCGTGAGAAAAAAAAAATGACGCTGGAATCGCGTTTCCCGTATGATTCTGGGTGCGGACTGGGCACAGGAGAAATGTGTGCAGTAATTTGGAAGGTAGAGGAAGCAACGACAGTGACACCGGCGACTCTTGCAGGGTTGCAGTGCCGCTGCAGCTCGCGCATGTGGCGGCTGATCTGTAATCCACTTCCTTGGGCTGGGGCAGCGCTGAGGCTTGCACTACAGCTGCAGCTCGGTGTGCAGCTGCATTTGACTTTGCTGCTGCTCCTCCTGCCGCCCCTCCAAGTCCTGGGCCAGGCACTTGGGCAGCCCCGCGGGTGCCGGTCTCTGGAGGTGTCATGGGAAAAGACGCATATTCCTGCTTGTCCTTGTCGGTGTTACTTTGTCTTTGTGAATTCTGGCTGGTCTTCGTGGGTTCTAGTTTTTCCCTGATTGCTTCCACTCTGCAGCGCGACCTGTTCCCTCCCTCTGACCCAGCTGACCTACAGCACTCTCCGCCTGGCCAGCAGGCGGCTACAGACACAGCAGCTTTGCATAGACTTCTGCACCAGCTCTCCCTGTGGTTCCGGCTTAGAGATGTTTCTCGGGTTCTCCAGCTACCCCCTTCCGGAGTTTTCCTTCCCCAGCTTCTCCGACAATTAAGTTTAAACCCTATAAGGAACCCCTCACTCCATATTAGTCACTGTGGTCCTGGTTCTCCAATTAAACCCTGATATGTGTATTTGATTCTTTCAGGTCTCGCAGGACCAGTGGAGTATATAGTCAAAGGCTAATCGTTCCCCACAACTAAGGCAAATCCCATCTGATGCCCCATGATTTAGGAAGTTTTCCTCTCTGGCTGGTGGGAGCAGACACTGTTCCAGGTCTGTGAGTGCCTCGAGTGCTGTTCTCTTTAATCCTTCCAGGTGGTTCTTTTTCTGGCTTCAGATTGTTTGCTCACCTACAGGTGCTGATCAGTACTTGGCTGAGTACTTAAAGAGAACCATCTGCACATTCCCAGATTTCTCTCTTCAGTGAGAAGATTTCTTTAACCCTCTACATGGCCAGTTCTAGCCTCCTTCATCTCCCCAGAATCTTGCTTGCTTCTCCTCAACTCAAGGAGACCTTGCCCTCAGGTTGTGCCTTCCTGCACTGGGGTCTGGAAACTCTTAAAGCAGTAAACTGGGACAGCCCCAAGGATGTTTATTATCTCTTAGGGATCACTGCCCTTCACTGTCTGACGCTCGGTGTCTTTAAAATCGTTGTTCCAAACAACTTCATTTAGTATTCTTGGTTGCTTTAGGCAGGAGGGTAAATCTGATCTGCTATTTCATCTTGGCCAGAAATAGAAGACTATTGTTTTCATTCATTCATTCATTCATTCATTCATTCATTCAAAACTGCATGTTTATTTTATTTCCATTAGAAAAAATATTATCTCTTAAAATTTTGGTCTGCTTTTGTCTTCTTTACTTCTACCACTCAAACTCCAGTACTTCAATTTTACTCAAGTGAAAGCAGAAGTAGATAGCTGATGTGAGAACTAAGTATTTCACATCATTAAATTAATAGAATTTAATTGAATGAGGTGTGCGCTTTATTATTTATCAGGAATAGTAACTCATCTCTCCTGCACGTTATTTCCCTTTACTATTATTTATGAGAGTAAGTATGTAATGAGTGTCTCTTTTCCCACACGCAGTCACATGAGTGTGCTTAAGGGTGGTTTATAACACCGGGAACAGGATTTGTCCTCTGATCTTCAATTCATGCTCAATCCCCCTTATTATAGGGTATTTCCACAATAACTTCAAATGTTTTAGTCAGACGTGCACTTTCCAACATCAGCTGTAAAAATTAAGATGTTAATTTAAAAACATTATTATAATTACAGACTAAATAATGCTGGACCCACTTACAGCGATGCTGTTGTGAGAGGTCCTTGGACAGCCACTGGCTTCAGTCTCCACATGGCCTCCTTTGGCAGAACAGCAACCTGGTAAGTGGCTCCAGCAGGAAAGCTACTCTTGAAATGTTGCTTGTGGGTTTCATTGACGGTTTTGAAGCCATTTATGTCAGCCCACAAAACAGTTGTCTTTACATTTTAGTGAAATCACAACCTGCAGCTTTCAGAATTTCACCCATGTGGACAAGGGCTTGTTTGGTTTCTTCTGCCATCCCTCCTAGCACCAGCTGTCCACTGGAAGGTTCATGCCTACCTGTCCTGAAATGTAAATAGTACTACTGTTGACTAACAAAGCTTGACTGTAGGGACCAACAGCTCCTGGGGCTTTCGCAATGCTGATCACCTTTCTGATCAAAGACACCGTGGCTAACACTGCCATCTTGCTGTCCCTCCAAGAGAACAGTCCCGTACACTGTCTCTCATAGCATCTCACCTGACTAACCAGAAGACTATTGCTTTTGTTCTCTTAGTTAAGAGTCACTTATGTTTTTCCTCCCACTCTGTTATCTTATTTTTCCTTCCCTTATATTCATCTCTTTTGTTTCTTAAATTCGATATATGAGTGAAATCATATGGTATTTGTCTTTCTCAGACTGACTTATTTCACTTAGCATAACACTCTGTATTTCCATCTATGTCATTTGCATATGGCAAGATTTCATTCTTTTTGATGGCTGAATAATATTCCATTCCATTATATATATATATATATATATATATATATATATCTCACATTTTCTTTAACGATTCATCATAGGGTAGTTCTTTTTTTAACTTTTTGAGGAGACTCCATACTGTTTTCCAGAGTGGCTGTACCGGTTTGCATTCCCACCAACATGGCAAGAGACTGCATCCTCACCAACATCTGTTGTTTCCTGAATTGTTCATTTTAACCATTCTGACAGGTGTGAGGTAGTATCTCATTGTGGTTTAGATTTGTATTTCCCTGATGATGAGTGATGTTGAGCATCTTTTCATGTGTCTGTTAGCCATCTAGATGTCTTCTTTGGAAAAATGTCTATTCATGTCTTCTGCCCATTTCTTCACTGGATTGTTTGTTTCTCAGGTGTTGACTTTGATAAGTTCCTTATAAATTTTGTATACAAACCCTTTATAAGATATATCATTTGCAAATATCTTCTTCCATCCTGTAGGCTGCCTTTTAGTTTTGTTGATTGTTTCCTTTGCTGTGCAGAAGTTTTTATCTTGATGAGGTCTCAGCTCAGTTTTGCTTTTGTTTCCCTTGCCTCCAAAGATATGTCTAGTAAGATGTTGCTGTGGCCAAAGTCAGAGGTTGCTGCCTGTGTTCTTCTCTAGGATTTTGATGATTTCCTATCTCACATTTAAGTCTTTTATCCACTTGGAATTTATTTTTATATATGGTGTAAGAAAGTGGTCCACCTTCATTCTTCTGCATGTTGTTGTCCAGTTTTCCCAACAACTTTTGTTGAAGAAACTTTTTTTCCATTGGATATTCTTTCCTGCTTTGTCGAAGATGAATTGACCATATACTTGTGGGTCCATTGCTGAGTTTTCTATTCTATTCCATTGATCTATGTGTCGGTTTTGTGTCAGTACCATATTGTTTGGATGACTACAGCTTTGTAATACAGCTTGAAGTCCAGAATTGGGATGTTTCCAGCTTTGCTTTTCTTTTTTCAGGATTGCTTTGGCTATTCGAGGTCTTGTGTTCCACACAAATTTTGGGATTGTTTGTTCTAGCTCTGTGAAAAATGCTGGTGGTATTTTGATAGTGATTACCTTAAAAGTGTAGATTGCTCTGGGTAGTATCGACATTCTAACAATGTTCTTCCAATCCTTGAGCATGGAGTATTTTTCTATTTCTTTGTGTCCTTTTCAACTTCGTTCATAAATGTTCTGTAGTTTTTGTGAAGGGGACATATTTTGGGGTGTCAGGATATAGGTGGGGTGATATTTGCAGTTGAGATTCCTCCTTGGTGTGCTTTACCTTCCAAATGAGCAGGTCTGGATATGAGTCAAGGCGTTGACAACATGGGAAGGGAACCAATGGGTTTGGTTCTGTAATTTTCAGGGCATTGTGCATTTTGTCTCATTTCAGCCTAACAGTTACCTAAAGACCCTTTGAACAAATCCTAATTCCTTAAAGCATACACCTGATTCTTTTCCTAAGCAGTTTGACATACTACTTCCCTTCAGGATTAACTACTGTAATAGTCTTTTCTGCATACAAATAGACCTGCTCACTTAAATCCTAGTAATTTCTTAAGTCCTATTATCTTTTTCGGCCTCAGAACAAGTCCAAATTCCTGCACAAATCAAACACATATTTTATACTTTATTCTAATATCTCCACGTTGCCAATTTTCTGGTAGGATTCATTTAAATTTCAGTGAGAATTAATGCATATTGGACACAAGCAATATGCATGTCCAGCTGGAGTTCACAGATAATTTCTGATAATTTTTCTCTTTGAAAATTCCTGCCTTCTCTGTATTTCTCCCTCTGAAGATAGGAAGTAAGTTTTCTCTGTGAAATATAAGTTTGTGTTGCTGTTGTGACTTTTAATCAAACCTAGTTTTTGGCTTTTACTGTCACTGTAATATGTTGCAAAATTATATTACATTTTTGAAATTTTCCAAATTTGTTTCAGATACAACCTTTTCCCTTTTGTCACAGGTTAATGAACCTAAGCTTCCTGTTTGGTTTATGAATTTTATGTAATAATATCATATGAGAAACATATAAACAAATCTCCCAAGTTTGTTATGGGCCCAAGGCAATAAAAAGATCTTGTTAATTTATTAAAAAAAAAAAAAAAACCTTTTCAGATTGTTTGTCCAAAAGAAAAACCTCTACTCACCCAAAAGAAATAATAAATTACCTTTTAGTCAGCTGCAAATACATATAAACAAATCTAGTCAGGAATTATCTTGGCAGGATAGGGTCAGATTTTTCTCTGGAAGATTTCTTTTTATTTTCACATGACACACATGCTAGTGAAGTTTGAGAAATTGGGGGTGAAGTGGACTGAATGAACCCCTTGGCACACAGCATTGCTTTACCTTCCTGTGACATTTCACAGTCTCACTGTCTCTCCCTTTAGGACTCGCGTCCATGTGAGAACATCACTGCATGTCTGAGCCCAATTACGGGACTCATGCCTGGGGACCAATTCACTGCAGACAAATATAACTGTATCTCTTGTAGACAAATACTGGTTAGAATGGATTTCCAATACTTTGTTTTTCAAGAGGTACATTTTATTTCATCTGTATTCTTGCAATCTGTTCCCTAGACACATCTTTGTTATTTTAGTCAGTGCCAGAAACCCACTTGACCAGTGAGGGGGAAATTTTTCTGCTGAAGTATTCAGGGTTTTTTTAGATAAAATTATTTGTTGTCACTAAACTTATGAGTCTGATTTTTCCAAGCAATTTACATTGGGTACAGAGAGAGCAAGGTTTATTAACAGAAGTATTTAAATAGTTATATATTTAAAAATTTTTTTTAAGTTTATTTATTTATTTTGAGAAAGAGCACAAGCAGGGGAGGCACACAGAGAAGGAGGGACAAAATCCCAAGCAGGCTGCACACCATTAGTGAAGAGACTCATGCAAGGCTCAAACTCAGGAACGGTGAGATTATGACCTGAGCTGAGATTAAGAGTTGGGTGCTTAACCAACTGTGCTACCCAGGTGCCCCTTAACTAGTTAGATACATTTTGATATGGTTCTTTAATGAGAGTTTTACAATGGGGCAGTACCACTCTTAGAACTGGGCTACTAGAACCCCTACTCTGGGTGCCCTGTCCTCCATTCACCACTTCCTCACTGGGCCAGAACATCTCCAAACCAGGAGCTTCCATTCTCCTGCCTCCCCACTTCTACTCCTGCTCCAGGCTCTCCAGGACCATAGAATTCCCTGTGCAAATGCGTGGGCTTGCTTTCATGCCCCAAGCCTACTTTTAATGACTGCTCAGGAATCTTCCCCCAATGGATCACCTGAGGTCTACCTGAGTTCCAGTTGTTCACCCCTGTGGTTATAGGCCAAAGGACACTGTTGAGGGGAACATTATCAGAGCCTGGGAATGTGGTTTGGCTTCTCCCTAGTTGTGCACTGAGGACCCTTGTAATACCAAGTGGATCCGCTGGTGGTAGGTGGGAACTGCAGGGGCATAGGAACCATAGTCTGTGCTCCTCTTGGGCTGTAAATGATAGAGGAGGGCCTTGGACAGAGGAGGAAGAAATCATGAAAAAGTGAACATCGTGTGGTTTTTCTCAAAGACAGTTTATATACAGTATGCAAGGGATATGTACAATGAGAGAAGATGACAATCAAATCAATTGTCAAGGGCAAGGGAGCTTTAAATTATATAGATTGAGCTTGTTCTGGAGTCTTCTTTCACCTGTGTGCCTTTCTCCTAAGTCTTGGAGGCTAGAATGTTTCTAGTCAAGGTGAGGAAGAGCAGGAGGCATGCTGAATGGCCATTGCTAGGTGCAGGTCACCATCCAGTTGGAGCAAAGGTGAGACTGGCTATTAGTGGTAGTGAGAAGCATCATGGAATTAGCTGAAGGCAATCAAATGTTTGTTCATCAACTGGGAAGATGAACTGCTTTAATCAGTGCAGGTGCTTATTTTAATTTTCCTGTCAGAAATTAAGGTGGGAGACTTTTTACAGTAATAGGGAACTAGGTTTACTCTCTTGCTTAAACAATGAAAAACTGGATAAAATACATGAAACAATGGTTTATCAAGACACGAAACAGCCAACAACAAAGGTTAGGATTCTCTGAGAGAGGAGAAACAAGTGAGGTGAATCCTGTGATTGCCCCAGTTTACCACTTGAGAATTTCCAGGCCATGGCACAAGGAGGAAGAACCCAGATGAATGTCAGTGGTACCCCTGAGTTGAGGAGAAAAAGCTGAGAAATCAGGTGGGCTAAGAGGCTAAACTATATAGGGTATCATGCTAAGTGAGATAAGTCAGAGCAAAGCAAATACTGCATGATGTCACTTATATGTGGAATAGAAAAAAAGCTTACCTTGTAAAACATGGAGTAGAATAGTGGTTGCTAGGGACTGGGGGTGGGGGAATTGGGAAGATGTTGTTTAAGTATATATGCTTGCAATTAGTACCTCAGTTCTGGAGACCTAATGCACAGCATTGGGATTGTATTCAACAATATTATATTATAAACTTCAAAGTTGCTAAAAGACTAGATCTTAATTGGTTGCCATCATAAAAAATAATTGTGATATAATAGAGGTGTTAGCTAACACTACAGTGGTAATCATATTGCACTTATGTAAGTGTATTAAATTAGACAGGTTGTGCACCTTAAACTTACACAGTGCTATATGACAATTGTATCTCAGTTAAAAAAAAAAAAAAGGTGTAGAGGTCAGAATGCCTGAAAAGGAGCTTTCAGAGAATTTAAGAGATCTGTAGAGGATCCCCTGAATTCTTTATCTGAGTATGGGACAATGCTTATGTGTCAGGAAATTATCTGAGGCCAAAGAAAAAAAGGACACTCAAAAGGTTCAGAAGGAACAATCTCCATGTAGTCTAAATACTCATTTAAAAGGCAGAAATTCTGACTGAGTAAAAAAGCAATGTGGTTGGAATGTAAAATGGTACCTTGACAGAACAATTAAAACTTTTAATATTAAATCAAATCTTATTTGCCTGAATTTAAAAAAAAACCCAAACATTAAGTCTGTAATGAAAACAGATTTATGATCATTGGGAAGATTCGTATAGTTTTATAAAACTTGTATAAAAACTATATTTCAACGATTTTTGTATTCTGACAAAACTAATTACATATGATGATTAAAACACTTTTTCTCTAAATTTCTTTAACTCCCATCCAAAACTATGGATGAATAATTTCATGCTATAAAAAATTCTCCATATCATATGCCATGGAACATACTGTTTTCATGGCATAGAAGTAATTTTTACTTGTAAAAGACATACTGAATATTCAGTATGGTCTAAATGAAAAAATGATTTGTTAATTTTTTTGGAGTCTTTGGAGTCTATGTTTAGTCTTCTGGACCAACATTATTTATGAACTGAAATCAATATGCAGATAGGCCAGGGCGTTAAACATTAGTTGAGAATTTGCTACAAGCCAGGGACTTTTCTAAAATCCTCACGACAATTCAGTGATACAGGTACTATTATTATTATTCTCAGTTTTACAGATGAGGACACTGAAGTCAGAAAGTTAACTAATCCAGTGTACTCAGTAAGTAGCTCAACACGAATCTCATGCATTGTGATCGAAAGGGCAATTATCCTGAGTGTTCAATTTTATCATGTTGGCATTTTTATTTCAGTCTTTCATGGTAATGTGAAAAGTACAAATTTCTTATGTTTAAATTGAAATTATTTGTCAACCACTATGGTGAGTGAATTCTGAATTAATCTCTTTAGACTGGGATTCCTCTTGCCCTCTTAGTGGTGTGCCCACTTTGAGGAGGTTTTGCTGGGTCAACACGACTCATATGAGCCTCAGCAAGGGAGCCAGCAGGACATGACTATTCCTTTTTATTCAGATCTACATAAATAATTCCAGAATTGTTTTTTTTTTTTTTCAACGTTTATTTATTTTTGGGACAGAGAGAGACAGAGCATGAACGGGGGAGGGGCAGAGAGAGAGGGAGACACAGAATCGGAAACAGGCTCCAGGCTCCGAGCCATCAGCCCAGAGCCCGACGCTGGGCTCGAACTCGCGGACCGCGAGATCGTGACCTGGCTGAAGTCGGACGCTTAACCGACTGCGCCACCCAGGCGCCCCAGAATTGTTTTTTTTTTAATCTTACGACTTATTTTAAAATGTTCATGGATTACATTCAGAATAATATCTTTATTTCTGTAATAATATACACATTAATTTCAACATACTCAAAAACTTTTGGTGATAATAAAAGTATGTAGAATCCTGTTTTAGTCAGCTTCGACTGCCATAACAAACTACCATATGCTGGGTGGCTTAAATAATAGTAACTTACTTCTCACAGTTCTGGAGGCTAGAAGTTCAAGATCAAGTTGCCAGCATGGTCGTTTTCTAGTTGAGGACTCCCTTGACTTGTAGATTGCTGCCTTCTTTCTGTGTCCTCACATGGTTGGGGAGGGGAGAGAGCAAACTCTCTGTATCTTTTCTTCTAAGGGCACTAATCCCATCATGCGGGCCCAATTCTCATGACCTCATCTAAACTTAATTGTCTCCCACTGGTACCATCTCTAAATAGCATCATGATAATTTTATTTTCTTAATTTTTACTTCAGTGAAAAGATTTCCTTTTATTCTAGTGCTGTTACAGAGAGTAAATTGGAAGTAAAAACATTTAGATAAAGGAGGCTTTTCTTTGCATTTTATGTAAAATTTTGTGATCTGAATCTTTGTGACTTTCTCATTATAGCACATCACAAAAAGCATACTCATTTCAAAAACCTACTGGTCTCAGTGGTTTCTATGGACAATACAATCTGAATAAGTGTCACATGGTACTATGACTTTAAAAAAAGCAATATCACCCCAAAGTGATGTGGTGTCCAAAAAAAATCACATTGTGAAGCGCAATCTAGCAGTGAGAATAGTGCCACCCAGAAGATGGGCAGTCTGTGTACTAAATAATGAAATTACTGATCACAAGTTAATCTGTGAAACATTTTCGTAAGAGTCTTCTCTACTTCCTCTTCCTTCTAAAGCCTTTAAAATAATCCATTCTAATTATGTTAGAATGTAGTGTGGAATTTAATAGTAACAACAGTTTAAGTCCAACACAAGCCTTGCATTTGCATGACTGTGTATTAGCAATTCACAATTACCCTTGAGACAATATTTTGTTTTTTAAAAAATATTTATTTATTTATTTATTTATTTTGAGAGAGATAGAGAGAGATAGAGAGTGAGGCAGAGAGAGAGGGTGAGAGAATCCCAAGCTGTCAGTGCTGAGCCCCATGCGGGACTTGAACTCATGAACCACAAGATCATGACCTGAGCTGAAATCAAGAGTCAGATGCTTAACCAACTGAGCCACCCAGGCGCCCCAAGACACCTTTTTAGGGATTATTGCACAGAGGCTCAGAAGATTCTGTAACTGTCACAGGTTCACAGAATTAACATGGGTTTGAGATGGACTAACAGTTCAGGCGTTAGACTCTAGAGCCCAAGTTTTTAACCACTACGTTGGTGTTGATTGATTCTGATATACATACTTATTCAGGGATAATCCTCAGATATGCAGGTGGAACTTGATCTCGGACTGTCCTCTCATGTGAATTGATTATCCTTATTCTTAGCCATTGGCTGACTCCATCTCCAACTTCCTCATCAAAGAAGCCCATGCAGTAACTCACCATGAGAAACTGGTTGGTTATGCTGTTTCTGTATCCAGATGAATTAGACTCTTTCACCCTTAGGGTTGGCTGAGAACAGAAGATTTGAAACTATAAAATATCAAGTATCCAAAGGCAACTTGTTTTAGTTATTCTGACTTGGAAACTGCTCTGGAACATATCTTCAAGTGACAAAAAATCTTTACTATGGTAAGATGGAAATTTTAAGGCAATAATTTAAGGCTGGTTTTAATATCTATTGCATATGTACTTTTCCTGTAGTCTCAGAATTGTGGCTGAAACTCAAAGCTGAAGACACAACAAGGCACTAAATATTCCTAAGGCATTAATGGCTTCCAGGGCTTACTAAATGGCATTTGTCCCTTCCATCACCATTAGTAACCATCTCTTTTCTACTCCCCCATCCCATTTCCTCCTACTGCCCCAGAATTTGAGGGAGGGAGAACATTCACAATTTATGGCTGGAAGTTCCTCCCTCCCTTCAGTTGGAGGAGGAGACAGTGGTGCTTTTCCATCCATGGAGCCAAATGAGTCAGCTTCGATAAAATCTTCATGAAGATTGGGGATGTCTCAAAAATGGGGAGACTGACACCCTGTTCCTCTGATATTTATTTAGCTGCAGACTCTGGAGACTTATTCTGTCACTAAATGTGTGGCATGGTTTTGAAAGGTAACAGAATATGCCACTTCAAAATATGCCACTTTGGCATAAGAATTATTTTGAGCTAAAGGCAACTGAGAATCAACAGATACAGGGAGAATTCTCTGTTTTCCACTTATCTGCCTAAAAGAAGAACATAAGTTTCCCTTTCAGGAAAGTTTCTTCCTATCCCCCCTAAACCCCCACCAGGGTGAGAAGAGCAAGTCTTCTCGCTGTAGATGGGCAGTGGATAACAAGATGAGTTTGCAAATGCGGGTCTTCCTAAAATAGCCCTTATCATCCATTAGTTACCCCATATATTTCCTAGTCATTTCTCCATAATTTATCATCCCTTGAAGCCAAAACCCTCTTTCCTTTGTTAAAAGGATATATAACCTCATGATTCTAACCCTTCTTTGAGTTTCATTTCTTTTCTGTAAACGCCTGTGCACATAAATATTAATAAAAATTGTGTGTCATTTCTCCAGTTAAATCTATCTTTTGTTAGTTTAATTTGCAGGCCCTCAAGCACTTAAAATAAATGGGTAGGGAAAAGTTTTTCTTTCCTAACACTTTTCTTCTCAGTTCTCTCTCATTATGGGAGAGAAGAGGGAAGTGCTTGGCTGTGTTTCCTGATGTTTGAAGACATGTTATGATGAGGCTGAATGAGATGAGTTGCTCCTTGGAGGGGCCCTTGCGGCCTGGGAGGATTTCAGACAAGAGAGGTCCAGCATAAAACATCACATGTACACCACTTAGATAAAGGCTGCCACATCAGGTGAGGTCACCAGTACCAGGTGGAATCAGCCTAAACTAGAAGTAAAGCAGAGATCCTCTCAACCAACACTGTGGAGACACGTAAGGAGAATTTCGTAACTCCCTATACCCATTTCCATTTTATCCCCAAATCCAGAATAGCAAGTGTCCATAAGAAGGAATAAAAAGGGGTGTCTCAGAGACAACACACCCCCTCCCACCATTTCAAACAGTAAAGCTTACTTGGGGTGGGTCAGGGAGTAAGGGAAGACAGGAGCTTAGAGTCAAGTGTGAGATTCAAGTTAAAAAAAAAAAGCAGCATAAAATCCTAATTACCAGAAAAAAGACTGTTCTAGTAACTGAACAGGGTTATGGAACCAATGTAAGACACTATTAAGGTAGCAATTACCCAGCTGGAAAAACAAATTTCATCTAGTGTTGCTGGTGTGCATAGTTGGAAGAAAAAAGTTATCACGTAATTAAACTCCAAAAATTGAGACTCCTCCATCAGCAGGTATATTTATGAGTGAATTGTTTTTCTCAGCAAGTTCCATGTAATTTTCTTTATGGGCAAGGCTTCAATTGCTTTTTATGTTATCTAGACCAAGGCTGTCCAACAGAACTTTCTGTGCTAAAAATGTTCTCTGTTTGTACAATCCAATATAGTATCCAGGAAATACATGTGGCCATTGAACATTTAATATGTAGCTTATGAGATAGAAGAACTGAACTATTAACTAAAAATTTTTAATTTTAATTTTGATTTAAATTTAAGTATAAACAGTATCATATGGCTAGTAGTTAAAGTATTTTTTTTATATGAAATTTATTGACAAATTGGTTTCCATACAACACCCAGTGCTCATCCCAAAAGGTGCCCTCCTCAATACCCATCACCCACCCTCCCCTCCCTCCCACCCCCCATCAACCCTCAGTTTGTTCTCAGTTTTTAAGAGTCTCTCATGCTTTGGCTCTCTCCCACTCTAACCTCTTTTTTTTTTTTTTTTTCCTTCCCCTCCCCCATGGGTTCCTGTTAAGTTTCTCAGGATCCACATAAGAGTGAAACCATATGGTATCTGTCTTTCTCTGTATGGCTTATTTCACTTAGCATTACACTCTCCAGTTCCATCCACGTTGCTACAAAAGGCCATATTTCATTTTTTCTCATTGCCACGTAGTATTCCATTGTGTATATATACCACAATTTCTTTATCCATTCATCAGTTGATGGACATTTAGGCTCTTTCCATAATTTGGCTATTGTTGAGAGTGCTGCTATGAACATTGGGGTACAAGTGCTCCTATGCATCAGTACTCCTGTATCCCTTGGATAAATTCCTAGCAGTGCTATTGCTGGGTCATAGGGTAGGTCTATTTTTAATTTTCTGAGGAACCTCCACACTGCTTTCCAGAGCGGCTGCACCAATTTGCATTCCCACCAACAGTGCAAGAGGGTTCCCGTTTCTCCACATCCTCTCCAGCATCTATAGTCTCCTGATTTGTTCATTTTGGCCACTCTGACTGGCGTGAGGTGATACCTGAGTGTGGTTTTGATTTGTATTTCCCTGATAAGGAGCGACGCCGAACATCTTTTCATGTGCCTGTTGGCCAGTAGTTAAAGTATTAGTGCAGTCTAGACTCAAGGAAATTGTGGTAGAGGCAAATACAAAGATAAGGAAAGTTTGGGGCGCCTGGGTGGCTCAGTCGGTTAAGCGGCCGACTTCAGCTCAGGTCACGATCTCACGGTCCGTGAGTTCGAGCCCCGCGTTGGGCTCTGGGCTGATGGCTCAGAGCCTGGAGCTTGCTTCCGATTCTGTGTCTCCCTCTCTCTCTGCCCCTCCCCCGTTCATGCTCTGTCTCTCTCTGTCTCAAAAATAAATAAAATGTTAAAAAAAAAAAAAAGATAAGGAAAGTTCTATGTTGATAGGTGTTTTTCTTTTCCTGTGAATTTATTTATTCTTTTTCAAAAGGGTAGTATAGAAGCATCAATGTATACTAATCCAGCTAGGACTCATTTTAATCCAGTTTAAAGAAAATCGTGACAATTAAAAAAAATAAGTCACATTTTTAATGACTCATTTGTTAACTCGAGTGTTGAAAGAATGGAATGGAATGCTTGGATTCAACTCTGCAAAAAACTAAGCCATCTTTATTCAAAGATTATTTCCTCATGGGTCATTTTTCCAGAAATATTTGTTTTGACCTTAAAAGTCAAAATTTCTTCCTTAAATTTATTCTATTTTTCAATATTGCTATCTTTCAGTTTGACTGTTTATATCAAAGAATGGATAAATTAAGGAGTAAAGGAAGCCACAACGGGGAGGGAGTTTTTTTGTTGTTGTTGTTAATTTTATTTTTAACTGATCTCTACACCCAGCCTGGGGCTTGAACTCATGACCCTGAAATCAAGAGTCACATGCTCTACCAACTAAACTAGCCAGGCAACCTAGCATAAGGACCTTTCCAGTGCATAAGAATTCTTCATCATACTTCTGTAAGAATCAGATGGAAAAGATGGTGTTCTGCTCCATTTCAGAGGGACATAAATGAAAGCTATGTTCTGTTCTCTCTTCTTATCAATATAAACCAACAATCTGGTTGTTATTATTTAGATTAATTTGCATCCTTTTGTTATAACAAAGGGAAAAGCAAACAGCTTCTTGGTACTGATAATGTGGTGGTACTATCACGGATTAGGAGGAACCCATCATCCAGATTGCCTATTACTGTTAAGAGAACTAAAATAAGTTTTCGTGGCTAATGAAGCCCAACATTCAAGTAGTGAATATTTTAAATATTTTTATCCAGTAACTTGGCTGTACATTTTACAGCGAACTCATTCTGGTTGGCTTCATAGGAAGCATTGCTGCTCCAAATCAGTTATTGTCAGCAAGTGTCCCACATGGCCTCCAGTAGGCCAAATTCTGCCAGGAGACTGGCTGCCACACTATTTTTGTATTTTTGAATGTGAATGCCTTTAGGTGAGTATCTCCAATTTGCCACTCTCACGTGGGGCCCTATTGCATGGGGCCGTTTAGTGACGGCTAGGGCTTTTGAGTTGTGAAAGCCCTTTCATTCTACTCAAACTGTCCTGAGATTCCTCTATGGTCAAAGCAGCTCATTGACAAAATAGCTACCCTAAAAGGTTTGCAGGCCCAATCATCTACATCGAGCTCTCTGGGGCTCAACTTAGCGGTTATATAGGCTTTTGAACAAATTGAAAGAGTTAAAGTAAAAGTTGATCCTGCTGTCGGGCAGTTCTGGAGTTCCCAACCATTGAAGTCCTGCTAATTTATGATTAAAGGGACAGATGTTGGAAAGAAGCCATACATGGGACCATTAGAATAAGGTTCTCTAGGTTCAATTCTTGTAGCAACTTAGATCAAAAGACATCTACTTGGACTATATTAGCTTTTCCTATAAAAATCTTTCCCCTGAAATAAAATATAGTATTGTGCCTTTGGCTTTGTAAAGAAGAAAAACACTTTATTGATCACTGTCTTCATATAAAGACACATGGAATACATTTCCTTATCCCTAGTACCAGAGGAAAAGTTTGATTCTTTTGAATTGGTGTGCTTCTTTTCATCACATGGTGAGAGTTTCCTCACCTACAATGTTTACTTTTTAACCTTGGTTGTCAGAATATTGAAATTAACTGAAAATTAACCCATGGCTTCTTCCTTACACAGTTACTCTCCTCTTTCTTTATATGGGTTTTCCCCCCATCTCTCTTTTACTTTTAATCCTTTTCTACATAAATATATAAGAATTTACTGGTAACCACTTTCAATGACATTCTGAAAATATATGCATCTAAAACTGCAAATAAATCATTAATCATGAAACATAGCCATATTTAAATATGACAAATAACTTTGTTAAAGATTCTATGACTTTTTGTATTACTCTTTCTTTTTTTTTTAACAAATCGAAGAAAGTGTAGAAAAATCTAGTGTTTTAGAATATAAATTGTCTTAAGGAAATAGAGATGTGCAAATACTTAACCAGATATATCCTTTAACCGCTTTTTGTAATAAGAGAACAAGGACATATCTATCTGTATTTTTAAAACCAGAGGCAATCTGTTAAATGAATTAATGTGTATCCATGCAGTGGAATATTGTGCAGTTTGAAAAGATGCTGTTGTACAAATATATTTGTTAGATGAAAGTCGTTAGAATATTGTGATTCAAAACAATATAGTGTTGTTTGTTGTTGCTTTTGTTTTTTGTTTTTTGTTTGTTTGTTTGTGGTTTTTTTTGGCACAGAAAATCTAGAACTATGTACACCAAAGAGTTAGCAATAATTGCCTCTGGGGCAGTTGGAATTATATTTAACATGTATTTTATTTTTGCCTGTTTGTATTTTGTTTCTTTACTTTTTCTAAAATAAACATGTATTACCTTACTAATAAAAGCTAACAGATTTCAAATTAAAAAAAAAAAAAAACAGCCAGTGGTTGGGGATTTTTTGTCAGGGGTGTCTGGAATGGTAAAGGAACACAAATGAAAGACAGTGGTCCATGCCAATCTGTCAGGAAGATGGGGCCCAGAGAGGAACTTCAAAGAGCAGCTTACAGATCAGCCAGGTGCTTTGATCTTTGGTGAGGACTCCCCTGAGCACCATTTAATTCCTCTTTGTTAGTGTCTGCTGATAAGAAGACAGGATTGGAGATCCACCTGCTCAGTAAAGTAGCTTTGATTTAGCAGAGGTGGAAATCAAGGGATTTTTATTGATTTGATCCATGGATGTCTTATTATCAAAGTTTATTGATTGACATTTCTGAGAGATTTTCAGAGAGGGGCATAAAATAATGCAGTTAATGTCTATAAGATAACCTCTTTTT
This sequence comes from Lynx canadensis, assembly GCF_007474595.2. Taxonomy (NCBI): domain Eukaryota; kingdom Metazoa; phylum Chordata; class Mammalia; order Carnivora; family Felidae; genus Lynx; species Lynx canadensis. The sequence continues at coordinate 69,556,344 of NC_044306.2, forward strand.
AAGGTAGAGGCATTTATGGATTTAGAATAAATGGATTTAGAATTTAAGTGTATCTGGAAAAAAAAACAAAAAAACAAAAAAAACAACCCTTGATGCCTAGCAGCATTGCAGGAGGAATGATGGTTGACCTGTTATAAGCCAGTCCTGTTATAAGTTAGTTCATTTAGAAGCTAGTTCTCCAAAGCTTCTCAGTGAAGTCTTTTATTCTTTTTTACTTTCTTCTGATTCTTTTAAAGTATGGGGATTTTATAAATTCCCTGCTTCCACTTCTCCATATGACAATTTGTACTGAAACCCGAGGTTTCCATTTCCAGAGCAGAATCACTTTTAAGAAACAGGACCCTTGTCATTTTCCGGAAATGGTAGCTAATCCTGACTCAGTCTTCAGGAACACTTTAAAGGTACAGTTTTCCCCACAGTCTGCTGGAAAATAAAATATCGGGCTTGTGGATGGTGTCTGACTGATGTGGAGAGTGTGGAAATGAAGGTAGCCATTTGGAGAACTGCTCTGTTCATGCGAAGATTGAGAGAAATGTGCTCTTCTAACCTGTGAGGTACCATCTGTCTATGGGTTTATGTAGTCGTAAATCAGAGATTTAGATGTTATGGTCTCTGCAGCAAAAACCTCACTTGAAATGAATCTCTCACTAGCTGTTCCCAATATGACCATTAAAGTCTACCTTCTGTGGCAGTTTATATTATTATGCCTGATCTCTGCTAGGTAGTAAGAGACCTGAAGAGACTGTGTCTTAGATTTTTATTCCATATAGTGTCTAGTAGAGTGCTTTTCACCCTGTTCACATACAGTACATGTTTATTAAAACAACTCTATTAATATTTTCTTCTCTTTAAGCTCACAAAGAAAAACTGTCAGCTAAAAACATTAGTAGTTCAAAATCTTAGGCAAAGAAAGTCTATATAAATTTGAAAGGTTGAAATCAGAGTTAGGGACTGGTAAGGCAAGTTAAATGGAAGGGAGAGTGAATTAAGGAACTGTGACTGTATTGGTGAAAACAGAGTTGAGATCATTGATCGTGCTGTGCAGGCTGGAAAAGGAAGTAAGTGAATCCAGGAGAGGCCAAATTGGCTGCAGAACTGGGAAAGGCTCAGCATCAGTGGATTTGGATGATGTTGACGAGTAGTAATAGTGGTGAAAAGGAGTTCCAGGGCTAGAAGCAGAGCAAGTTATCATCAGTCTTGAAACAAGCTCAGAAATATGGCTAAAACAAATAATGGAAAGCCTAAATGTCCTTCAACTGATGAATGGATAAGGAATTTGTGGTTTATATACACAATGGAATACTACATGGCAATGAGAAAGAACAAAATATGGCCTTTTGTAGCAATGTGGATGGAACTGGAGAGTGTTATGCTAGGTGAAATAAGTCATATAGAGAGAGACAGATACCATATGTTTTCACTCTTTTGTGGATCCTGAGAAACTTAACAGAAGACCATGGGAGAGGGGAAGAAAAAAAAAAGATGTTCGAGAGGGAGGGAGCCAAAACATAAGAGACTTAAAAACTGAGAACAAACTGAGGGTTGATGGGGGGTGGGAGGGAGGGGAGGGTGGGTGAAGGGAATTGAGGAGGGCACCTGATGGGATGAGCACTGGGTGTTGTATGGAAACCAATTTGACAATAAATTTCATATTAAAAAAAAGAAATATGGCTAAAACATTTTCATTTATTTATTCATTCATACAACAATGATTTCTAGTAGCTTACTATGAGAACCTATAGGATCCATGCTCACATTTTTAGTAGTTAAGTCAGAGAACATTGGCTGGCAAAATGTTAGAAAATTTTATTTGTGCATCATGATTGTGATTCTAAAAGAAAAATTTTTGAAAAGATATTCCAAGCCAGACCTTGGTTGTTCCCTCATGATAGCTACCCCATTCTAAAAGAAAAATTTTCATATTATATTGCCCAAGGATCGTATCTGAGTTTTTAATGTAATGGAGTCATCAGTGCCTCATGCCAAAAATAAAAAGCCTAAATTGATTACATTTTTATGTCAGATCCGAGAAACAGATATTCATATTTTTCCATTTACAATACCCATTCCCAAGGCACTCAAATTAACAAGCTTAAGGTTGAGGACATGTTACTTTAACAGAGAATCAATCCCTGATCTAACCACCTGGAAATGAAAACAAAGGGCTGGACCTTCATACCTATGTGGCCTTAAGATATTCCCAGCTAATAATGGAGAGGGTGAGTTATAATTTTTTTCTCTCCTATGAGTTTATTTCTGTCTTCATTTTAATATTAGATCTTGGGAAGTAGGCAGAGAAGGCTGAAGAAGTGAATGGGGACTAAAAGTAGACTGAGAATGGCAGGGCTAAGAGTGTGGCCTTTATTTGGTACATTAAGAAGCCAATTAAAGTTATCTTCCATTAAAAAAATGATATATTCATAATATATACCAAGGTCAAGAGATTGATGCCAAGTTGGTGTAAAGATGCAAAATATGAATCAGGACTACCTCTTATACTCCAGCATTTATTTAGTACATGTGTTGATTATAAAGTATCTATATCTTTTATGGAGGGTACCGTAAAGAACTGCATCATGTTTATATATATTGTGGCAATGGTGAAGTGTGTGTGTTTTAGGTGGTGGTTGGAAAGGAAAAATGATAGTATTAAAAATGTGCAGGTAAAGGGCGCCTGGGTGTCTCAGTCGGTTAAGCGTCTGACTTCAACTCAGGTCATGATCTCATGGTTTGTGGGTTCAACTCCCGCGTCTGGCTCTGTGCTGACAGCTCAGAGCCTTGAGACTGCTTTGGATTCTGTGTCTGCCTCTCTTTCTGCCCCTTCCCCACTCACACTCTGTCCCTGTCTATGTCTCTCTCAAAAATTAATAAATATTAAAAAATAAAAAAAAATGTTTAAAAAATGTGCAAGTAAAGAATTGGAAGTTTCCATGAGAGTTATGTTGTTGATGCTGTTAATTGAATTTACAATACCTAATTTTTGAGTAGGTATTTTTCCTAAAGAAAATGGTATTTTTCCTAAAGAAAATGGTATTTTTGTATTTAATAATTTATTCTTACAAACTTCTGACAATATGTATGTTAGCAGTGGATTTTCAAATTCCATAGGAATTTAGAAATATACATTATTGATGACAAGATACATCAAAGGCAAAAAAGGTTTTAAAGAAAAATAATATAAATCTCATATATTTTACATTTTCTGTTTGTAACTGTCTATTCTAGGTATCTCCAGAGTACTCTTTGATCTTTTTTTTGACAGAATTTACAAGCCAACTGCTGCACCAGCAGCGGTAAGGAGATGGTGTGATTTCAGAGGTATTAGAGAAAATTTTAACTTATGCAGGGTTTTTCTCCCCCAGAAATGTAATGCTATAAATGTTCTTAACTGCACCCCTTTCACCTCTTTTACTGCTTGAGCAAACTGCACCCATGTTTCAAAACCAGTTTATTTTATTTTTATTTTTTTTAACTTATTTTATTTTTTATTTTTTTAAATTTACATCCAAATTAGTTAGCATATAGTGAAATCCAGTTCCAGTTCCATCCATGTAGTTGCATATAGCAAGATTTCATTCTTTTCGATTACCGAGTAATATTCCAGTGTGTGTGTGTGTGTGTGTGTGTGTGTGTGTGTGTGTATACATATACCACATGTTATTTATCCATTCATCCATCGATGGACATTTGGGCTCTTTCCATACTTTGGCTATTGTTGCTAGTGCTGCTATAAACATGGGGGTGCATGTATCCCTTCGAAAAAATATAACTGTATCCCATGGACAAATGACTAGTAGTGCAATTGCTGGGTCATAGGGTAGTACTATTTTGTTTTTTGAGGAACCTCCATACTGTTTTCCACAGGGGCTGCATCAGCTTGCATTCCCACCAACAATGCAAAAGAGATCCTCTTTCTCCGCATCCTTGCCAACATCTGTTGTTGCCTGAGTTGTTAATGTTAGCCATTCTGACAGTTGTAACCTGGTATCTCATTGTGGTTTTGATTTGTATTTCCCTGATGATGAGTGATGTGGAGCATTTTTTCATGTGTCGGTTGGCCATCTGGATGTCTTCTTGGGAGAAGTGTCTATTCATGTCTTTTGCCCATTTCTTCACTGGATTATTTGTTTTTGGGGGTGTTGAGTTTGATAAGTTCTTTATAGATTTTGGATACTAACCCTTTATCTGGTATGTCGTTTGCAAATATCTTCTCCCATTCTGTCGGTTGCCTTTTAGTTTTGCTAATTGTTTCCTTTGCTGTGCAGAAGCTTTTTATTTTGATGAGGTCCCAGTAGTTCATTTTTGCTTTTAATTCCCTTCCCTCTGGAGACATGTTGAGTAAGAAGTTGCTGCAGCCAAGATCAAAGAGGTTTTTGCCTGCTTTCTCCTTGAGGATTTTGATGGCTTCCTGTCTTACATTTAGGGCATTCATTCATTTGAGTTTATTTTTGTGTCTGGTGTAAGAAAGTGGCCCAGGTTCATTGTTCTGCATGTCGCTGTCCAGTTTTCCCAGCACCGCTTGCTGAAAAGACTGTCTTTATTCCATTGGATATTCTTTCCTGCTTTGTCGAAGATTAGTTGGCCATACGTTTGTGGGTCCATTTCTGGGTTCTCTATTCTGTTCTATTGATCTGAGTGTCTGTTCTTGTGCCCGTACCATACTGTCTTGATGATTACAGCTTTGTAGTATAGCTTAAAGTCTGGGATTGTGATGCCTTTTCTTTTTCAAGAAAAAGAAAAGGGTTTTCTTTTTCAAGATTGCTTTGGCTATTCGGGATCTTTTCTGGTTCCATTCAAATTCTAGGATTATTTCTTCCAGCTCTGTGAAGAATGCTGGTGTTTCTTTGATAGGGATTGCATTGAATATGTAGATTGCTTTGGGTAGTATTGACGTTTTAACAATATTTGTTCTTCCTATCCAGGAGCATGGAATCTTTTTCCATTTTTGTGTGTCTTCTTCAATTTCTTTCATAAGCGTTCTATAGTTTTCAGTGTATAGATTTTTCACCTCTTTGGTTAGATTTATTCCTAGGTATTTTATGGTTTTTTGTGCAACTGTAAATGGGATCAATTCTTTGATTTCTCTTTATGTACCTTCATTTTTGGTGTATAGGAATGCAACCAATTTCTGTGCATTGATTTTATATCCTGCAACTTTGCTGAATTCATGAATCAGTTCTAGCAATTTTTTGGTGAAATCTTTTGAGTTTTCCATATAGAGTATCATGTCATCTGTGAAGAGTGAAAGTTTGACCTCCTCCTGGCCAATTTGGATGCTTTTTATTTCTTTGTGTTGTCTGATTGTGGAGCTAAGACTTCCAATACTATGTTGAATAACAGTGGTGAGAGTGCACATCCCTATCTTGTTCCTGACCTTAGGGGGAAAACTCAGTTTTTCCCCATTGAGGATGATATTAATGTTGGGTCATTTTTTATGGCTTTTATGATCTTGAGGTGCGATCCTTCTTTCCCTACTTTCTTGAGGGTTTTTATCAAGAAAGGATGCTGTGGTTTGTCAATTGAATTTTCTGCATCTATTGAGAGGATCTTATGGTTCTTGTCCTTTCTTTTATTGATGTGATGAATCACATTGATTGTTTTGTGGATATTGAACCAGCCCTGCATCCCAGGTATAAATCCCACTTGGTAATGGTGAATAATTTTTTTAATGTATTGTTGGAGCCGGTTGGCTAATATCTTGTTGAGGATTTTTGCATCCATGTTCGTCAGGGCAATTGGTCTATAGTTTTCCCTTCTAGTGTGGTCTCTGTCTGGTTTTGGAATCAAGGTAATGCTGGCTTCATAGAAAGAGTTTGGAAGTTTTCCTTCCATTTCTATTTTTTGGAATACCTTCAAGAGAAAAAGTGTTAACTCTTCCTTAAATGTTTGGTAGAATTCCCCTGGAAAGCCATCTGGCCCTGGACTCTGATTTTTGGAATATTTTTGATTTCAAATTCGATTTCCTTACTGGTTATGGGTCTGTTCAAATTCTGCTTCTTCCTGTTTCAGTTTTGGTAGTGTATATGTTTCTAGGAATTTGTCCATTTCTTCCAGATTGCCCATTTTATTGGCATATAATTGCTCATAATATTCTCATATTATTGTTTTTATTTCTGTTGTGTTGGTTGTCATCTCTCCTCTTTCATTCTTGATTTTAGTTATTTGGGTCCTTTCTTTTTCCTTCCTGATCAAACTGGCTAGTGGTTTATCAATTTTGTTAATTCTTTCAAAAAACCAGCTTCTAGTTTCCCTGATCTGTTCTACTGCTTTTTGGTTTTGATAGCATTAATTTCTGCTCTAATCTTTATTATTTCCTGTCTTCTGCTGGTTTTGGGTTTTATTTGCTGTTCTTTTTTCCAGCTCCTTAAGGCGTAAGGTTACATTGTGTATCTGAGATCTTTCTTCGTTCTTTAGGAAGGCTTGGATTGCTATATACATTCCTCTTATGACCGGCTTTGCTGCGTCGCAGAGGTTTTGGGTTGTGGTGTTATCATATTCATTGATTTCCATATACTTTTTAATTTCCTCTTTAACTTCTTGGTTAACCCACTCATTCTTTAGTAGGATGTTCCCCAGTCTCCAAATATTTGTTACCTTTCCAAATTTTTTCTTGTGGTTGATTTCAAGTTTCATAGTGTTGTGGTATGAAAATATGCACGGTATGAGCTTGATCTTTTTGTACTTACTTAGGGTTGATTTGTGTCCCAGTATATGGTTGATTCTGGAGAACGTTCCATGTACACTGGAGAAGAATGTATATTCTGCTGCTTTAGGATGAAATGTTCTGAATATATCTGTTAAGTCCATGTGGTATAGTGTGTCATTCAAAGCCATTGTTTCCTTGTTGACTTTTTGATTAGATGATGTGTCCATTGTTGTGAGTGTGGTGTTGAAGTCTCCTACTATTATGGTATTACTATCGATGAGTTTCTTTATGTTTGTGATTCATTGATTTATGTATTTGGGTTCGTCCACATTTGACACATAAATGTTTACAATTGTTAGGTCTTCTTGGTGGATAGACCCCTTGATTATGATAAAATGCCCTTCTGCCTCTCTTGATACAGTCTTTATTTTAAAGTCTATATTTTATGATAAGTCTGGCTACTCCGGCTTTCTTTTGTTGACCATTAGCAATATAGATGGTTCTCCATCCCCTTATTTTCAATCTGAAGGTGTCTTTAGGTCTAAAGTGGGTGTCTTGTAAACAGCATATAGATGGATCTTGTTTTCTAATCCATTATGTTACCCTATGTCTTTTGATTGGAGCATTGAGTCCATTGATGTTTAGAGTGAGTACTGAAAGATATGAATTTGTTGCCATTATGATGCTTGTAGAGTTGGAGTTTCTGGTGGTGTTCTCTGGTCCTTTCTAGTCTTTGTTGCTTTTGGTATATGTGTATATATATGTATATATATATATATATATATATATATATATATATATATATATTTTTTTTTTTTTTTTCCCTCTTTTCTCCCCTCAGAGAGTCCCCCTTAAAATTTCTTGCAGGGGTGGTTTAGTGGTCACAAAATCCTTTCATTTTTGTTTGTCTGGAAAAATTTTTATCTCTTCTTCTATTTTGAATGACAGCCTTTCTGGTTAAAGAATTCTTGGCTGCATGATTTTCTGATTCAGCACACTGAATATATCCTGCCACTCCTTTCTGGCCTGCCAAGTTTCTATGGATAGGTCTGTTGCAAACCTGATCTTCTTCCCTTGAATGTTAGGGACTTTTTTTCCCCTTGCTGTTCATTATCACCCCTTGTCACCTTCTCTTTTTAAAAAGATTCTTAAAAAGAGCTTTATTGAGGCATAATTGACATATAATAAACTGTACAAATTTAAAGCATACAATATAAATTGAGATACAAATATATAGATATATTAGAAACTATCACCATAATTCAAAAATAAACAGAGAGAGGGGTTAAGATGGTGGAGGAGTAGGGCAACCCTAAGCTTACCTCCTCCCCTAAACAGCTGGGTAAATATCAAATCATTCTGAACACCCAAAAAATCGAAGTAGAGAACAAAGATGCATGTCTACAAAAAATGACCCATGGAAGTTAGGAACTGTAGAGAATTGATCTGTGGGAGAAAAGAGCTGTAGGTGCTTCAGTGAGGAGGGAGCCTGACTTCAGAGAGATGAGCTAGAGAGAAAGAGAGAGAAAGAGTGGGGGAAAAATGAAAACATGTGCAAAGGATTGCCCAAGAAAACTTTTCCCCAAAACCATTTACAGGGAAAAAGGAAAGGGTTTCAATATTGTCAGTTTTTTTTTCTTAATAAACAGAGGACAGAGTCTGAATTTTTTGAGATCAGCATCTGGCAGTGCTCTGGTGAGGAAGCAGGACAGGGTCCCAGAAAAGGGCAGCTCAGTGTGAGGATTCCCTGAGTCACATGGGGAGAAATGTATTTTCTAGAGGCGATAGGGCCTCTCCATGGGTAAAGGACCCAGCAGGCACCATAGAGTGCCCCATTCACTGGTATAGGAACAAAGATGCCAGCTGAGGGCAGTAAACCCTCACACCAGGTTGCAATTTACCATAAACCCTGAGTCTTTGCATGGTCACTCAACTGTTTTCTGGGACAATCCGGCACTAGCCACAGTTCAGCAACCCCTCAGTGTGGGTCCAAGCCGCAGGAATCTCTGAAGTATGGGGTTTTGAAACATAACCATACTTGGGATAAAACCCAGGAGGGTAGTGCTGCCTAGTCAGGTGAACAATTTGGTCAAGTACAGGGTGAAAGTGGGGATCTGATAGTAGTTGGGTCACAGGAGGGGTGATTGTTTTGTGCATCTGTGAGGGTGCAAACTTTTTGTTCTGGAGATTAGAGAGTGGGGCAAAACCACTTTCATCCCTAACCCACCAGCAAAAATCACCTCAGTGAGCTAAACAGTGCCACCAAGTGGAGAATGGAGCCATTACACCGAGCCCCGCACTGCTGCGCCCTACAGGCACATCTCCATTAGGGCATATCCACCTGAGAATCAGAGCAGCAGGTTCTTCCCCCAGAGGACCAATACAAACCCCTTTCATTCACTAAGTCTACTGATCATAGAGTGCTACAAAGCTTCAGCCCTAGGGAAAACAGGAACTAGCTTCCTTTGGGTTTTTTGTTTGTTTTATTTTGTTTCTTTCTGTTGTTGCTTTTGTTTTTTCTTAGATCCAGAAAAGGAAAACTTTATTTTATTTTATTATGTTTTTAATTTTTTTCTTTTTTCTCTCGAGCTTCTCTTAACAAGCATACCAAAACATACTTGAGATCTAAAATTTTTATTTTATTATTATTATTATTATTTTTCCTCCAAAATGGCAAGATGGAAGAATTCACCCCAAAAAAGAACAGGAAGAAATGATAGCCAGGGATTTAATCAATAAAAATATAAGATGTCTGAACTAGAATTTAAAACAATTATAAAAATTCTAGATAGGCTTGAAAAAAGCATAGAAGACACTAGAGAATCCCTTACTGCAGAGATAAAAGAGCTAAAATCTAATCAGGCCAAAATAAAAAATGCTGTAACTGAGATTCAAACCTGAATGGAGGCCATAACAGCAAGGATGGATGAATCAGTGATTTAAAGATAAATAATGGAGGCGTCCCTGGGTGGCTCAGTCAGTAAGTGTCCGACTTCAGCTCAGATCATGATCTTGCAGTCTGTGAGTTCAAGCCCTGTGTTGGGCTCTGGGCTGACAGCTCAGAGCCTGGAGCTGCTTTGGATTCTGTGTCTCCCTCTCTCTCTGCCCCTCCCCGACTTGTGCTCTGACTCTCTCAAAAATAAATAAACATTAAAAACATAAAAAAAGAGTTAAGATAATGGAAAATAATGAGGCTGAAGAGGGAAACAAAGGTAATGGATCGTGAAAGTAGGTTGGGGATCTCATCCACTTATTGAAATGGAAAAACATTTGTATCATAGGAATCTGAGAAGATAAAGAGAGAGAAAGAGGGGCAGAAGGCTTATTCAAAAAATTATAGCTGAAAACTTTGTTAATCTGGGGAAGGACAGACATCAAAACCCAAGAAGCACAGAGAACTCCCACTCAACAAATCCAACCATCTCCAAGGCATATCAAATCACAAAATACTCAGACAAGGAAAGAATTCACAAATTCACAAAATACTCAGATAAGGAAAGAATCCTGAAAGTAGCAAGAGAGAAAAAGTCCTTAACCTACAAGGGAAGACAGATCAGGTTTGCAGCAGATCTGTCCATAGAAACTTGGCAGGCTAGAAGAGAGTGGCAGGATATATTCAATGTGCTGAGTGGGAATATATGGAGCCAAGATGATTTTATCCAGCAAGGCTGTTGTTCAGAATAGAAGGAGAGACAGAGTTTCCCAGGCAAAAACAAAAACAAAAAACAAAAACAAAAAACTAAGGAAATTCATGACAACTAAATCAGGTCTATGAGAAATACTAAGGGGGACTCTTTGCATGGGGGGAGAAAAGACCAAAAGCCACAAAGACTGGAAAGGAACAGAGAACATCACCAGAAACACCAACTTTACAGATAACATAATGGTATTAAACTCATATCTTTCAATAATCACCCTGATTGTAAATGGACTAAATCCTCCAATCAAAAGATATAAGTTATCAAAATAGATTAAAAAAAATAAGACCCATTTATATGCTGCATACAGGAAACTCATTTTAGACCTAAAGATATGGAGAGATTGAAAGTAAGGAGATATAGAAGCATCTATCATGCTAATTGACATCAAAAGAAAGCCAGAGTAGCCATACTTATATCAGACAAACTAGATTTTAAACCAAAGACTGTAAAAAGAGATGAAAAGGGCACTGTATCATAATTAAGGGGTCTACCCATCAAGAAGATCTAACAGTTATAAATATTTATGTATCTTACTTGAAAGCACCAAAAAACATAAATCAATTAATAACAAACATAAAGAAAGTCACTGATAATAATACAATAATAGTAGGGGGCTTTAACATCCCACTTATAGCAATGGACATATCATCTAAGCAGAAAATCAACAAGAAAACAACGGCTTTGAAGGACACCATAGACCACATGGACTTAACAAATATATTCAGAACATTTCATCCTAAAGCAGTAGAATTCCATGTGGACATTCTTTTCGAGTCCACATGGAACATTCTCCAGAATAGATCACATTCTGGGTCATAAACCAGACCTCAACAAGCACACAAAAAGATTGAGATCATACCATGCATATTTTCAGACCACAACACTTTAAAAGTTGAAGTCAACCACAAGAAATATGTTGAAAGACCACAAATACATGGAGGTTAAAGAACATCCTACTAAAGTATCCAGCGACATGCAGAAGAATGATCCTGGACCACTTTCTTACAACATACACAAATATAAGCTCAAAATGGTGAAAGACCTAAATGTAAGACAGGAAGCCATCAAAATCTTCGAGGAGAAAGCAGGCAACTACCTCTTTGACTTCAGTGGCAGCAATGTCTTACTTGACATGTCTCTGGAGGCAAGGGAAACAAAAACACAAATAAACTATTGGGACTTCATCAAGATAAAAGCTTTTGCACTGTGAAGGAAACAATTAACAAAACTAAAAGGTAACTGACAGAATGGCAGAAGATATTTGCAAATGACATATCTGATAAAGGGTTAGTATCCAAAAATCTATAAGGAGATTATCAAACTCAACACCCCCCCCCACACAAAAACAAATAATTCAGTGAAGAAATGGGCAGAAGACATGAATGGATATTTTTCCAAAGAATACATCCAGATAGCAAAGAGAGATATGAAAGGATGCTGAATGTCACACATCATCAGGGAATAAAAATCAAAACCACAATGAGATACTACCACACACCTGTCAGAATGGTTAAAATTAACAACTTGGGCAACAACAGATGTTTTCAGGGATTCAGAGAAATGAGAACCCTCTTGCACTGTTGGTGGAAATGCAAACTGGTACAGCCACTCTGGACAACAGAATGGAGGCTTCCTCAAAAAAAAAAATAGAACTATCCTATGACCCAGCAAATGCACTATTAGGTATTTATCCAAAGGATACAAAAATGTTGATTTGAAGGGCACATGCACCCCAATGTTTATAGCAGCACTATAAACAGTAGATAAAGTTTGGACAGAGCCCAAATGTCCATCAATTGATGAATGGACAAAGAAGATGTGGTGTATATATATATATATATATATATATATATATATACACACACACAATGGAATATCACTTTGCAATAAAAAAGAATGAACTATTACCATTTGCAACAATGTGGATGGAACCAGAGTGTACTATGCTAAGTGAAATAGGTCAGTCAGAGAAAGACAAATTTCATATGATTTCATTCATATGTGGAATTTAAGAAACCAAATAGATGAACACAGGGGAAGGGAAGCAACAATAAGATAAAAACAGAGAGGGAGAAAAACCATAAGAGACTTTTAAATATAGAGAACAAACTGAGGGTTGCTGGTGAGGTGTTGAGTGGGGGGATGGGCTAACTGGGCAATGGGCATTAAGGAGGGCACTTGTTGGGATGAACACTCTATTTTACATGTAAGTGATGAATCACTAAATTCTATTCCTGAAATCATTATTACACTATATGTTAATTAATTTGGATTTAAAGAAAAACATAACTAGAAAAAGAAGATCCTACTAAAGAATGAATGGGTTAACCAGGAATTAAAGATGAAATTAAAAAAAGTACATGGAAGCAAATGAAAATGAAAACACAGCAGTCCAAAACCTTTGGGATACAGCAAGGCAGTCCTAAGAGGGAAGTATATAGCAATACAGGCCTACTTCAAGAAGCAATAAATGTGAAATATGCGACTTAACCTTACACCTAAAGGATCTAGAAAAGAAACAGCAACTAAAGCCTAAAACCAGCAGAAGAAGGTAAATAATAAAGATTATAGCAGAAAGAAACAATACAGAAACAAAAAAACCCAATGGAACAGATCAACAAAACTAAGATCTGGTTCCTTGAAAGGATTAATAAAATTGATAAACCATTAGACAGACTTATCAAGAAGAAAAGAGGAAAGAAGCCAAATAAATAAAATCATGAATGAAAGGGGAGAGATCACAACCAACACCACAGAAATACAAAGAACTATGAGAGAATATTATGAAAAATTTTATGCCAACTAACTGGGAAATATGGAAGAAATGGCTAAGTTCCTAGAAATACACAAATTACCAAAACTGAAATAGAAAGAAGTAGAATATTTGAATAGACCCATAACCAGCAAAGAAATTGAATCAGTAAACAAAAGTCCAGGGTCAGATGGCTTCCCAGGGAAATTCAACCAGGCATTTAAAGAAGAGTTAATAATTATTCTTCTCAAAGTGTTTCAAAAAAAATGGAAGGAAACTTCCAAACTCATTCTATGAAGTGAGCCTTACTTTGATTCCAAAACCAGATGAGGACCCCACTGAAAAAGAGAATTAGAGGCCAATATCCCTGATGAACATGGGTGCAAAAATTCTCAACAAGATACTAGCAAATTGAATTCAAGAGTACACCAAAAGAATTATTCACCACAATCAAGTGGAATTTATTCCTGAGATGCAGGGATGGTTCAATATTTGCAAATCAATCAATGTGAAACACCACACTAATAAAAGAAAGGATAAGAACCAAATGATCATCTCAATAGAGGCAGAAAAAGCATTTGACAAAATAGAGCATCTGTTCTTGATAAAAACCCTCAACAAAGTAAGAATGGATTGAACATATCTCAATGTCATAAAGTCCAGATAGGAAAGACTCACAGCTAAATTCATGCTCAATGGAGAAAAACTGAGAGCATTCCCCCTAAGGTCAGGAACAAGATAAGGATGTCTACTTTTACCATTACCATTTAACATAGTACTGGAAGTCTTAGCTTCAGCAATAAGACAACAAAAAGAGGCAAAAACATCCAAATTGGCAAGTAAGAAGTCAAATTTCACTATTTTCAGAGGACATAATAATCTATGTAGACAACCTGAAAGACTCCACCAAAAAAAAAAATGCTAGAACTAATACATGAATTCAGCAAAGTCACAGGACATAAAATCAATATACAGAAATCTGTCCATTTCTATACACCAATAATGAAGCAGCAGAAAGAGAAATCAGAAATTGATCCCATTTTAAACTGTACCAAAAATAATTAGATGCTTAGGAATAAACCTAACTAAAGATCTAAAAGATCTGTACTCTGAAAACTATAGAGCACTTATGAAAGGAAATGAAGAGGGCACAAAGAAATGGGAAAAAAAAAAACATTCCGTTTTTATGGATTGGAAGAACAAACATTGTTAAAATGTCTATGCTACCCAAAGCAACCTATACATTTAATGCAATCCTCATCAAACTACCACTAGAGGTTTTCACAGAGCTAGAACAAATGATCCTAAAATTTGTATGGAACCACAAAAGATGCCAAATAGCCAAACCAATCCTGAAAAAGAAAAACAAAACTAGAAGCATCACAGTTCTGGACTTCAAACTATGTTACAAAGCTGTAGTCATCAATACAGTATGGTAACGGCACAAACACAGACACATAGACCAATGGACAGAATAGAAAACTGAGAAATAGACCCACAACTATATGGTCAACTCAACTTCAACAAACAGGAAAAAATATCTATGGGAAAAAAGATAGTCTCTACAACAAATGGTGTTGGGAAAACTGGATGATGACATGCAGAACAATGAAACTGGATAACTTTCTTACACCTTTCAACAAAATAAATTCAAAATGGATGAAAGACCTAAAAGTGAGACAGGAAACCATAAAAATCCTAGAGGAGACCACAGGCAGCAACCTCTTTGCCCTCAGTCGTACCAACTTCTAACACTTCACCAGAGGCAAGGGAAACAAAAGCAAACATGAACTATTGGGACTTCATCAAGATAAAAAAGTTCTGCACAGTGAAGAAACAATTAACAAAATCAAAAGGAAACTGACAGAATGAGAAAAGATATTTGTGAATGACATATCAAATAAAGAATTAATATCCAAAATCTATAAAGAACTTTTCAAACTCAACACCCAAAAACCAAATAATCCAGTTAAGAAACAGGCAGAAGAATAATTTTTCCAGAGAAGACATCCAGAGGCTAACAGACACATGAAAAGATGCTCAACACCACTCATCACCACAGAAATACAAATCAAAACTGTAATTAGATAACATCTCATACCTGTCAGAATGACTAAAATTAACAACACAAGAAACAATTGTTCACGAAGATGTGGAGAAAGGGGAACAGTCTTACACTGTTGGTGGGAATGCAAACTGGTGCAGCCACTCTGGAAAACAGTATGGTATGGAGTTTCCTCAAAGTTAAAAATAGAACTACACTATAATCCAGCAATTTCAGTATTAGGTATTTATTGAAAGGATACAAAAAATGATTTGAACTGATTTGAAGGGGTATATGCACCCCATGTTTATAGCAGAATTATCGACAATAGCCAAACTATGGACAGATCCCAAATGTTCATTGACTGATGAACACATACAATGAACATGTTCATGAATAAACAAGGTGGAATATTACTCAGGCATCAGAAAGAATGAAATATTGCCATTTGCAATGGCATGGATGGAGCTAGAGTGTATTATGCTAAGTGAAATCAGTCAGAGAAAGACAAATACCATATGATTTCACTCATATGTGGAATTTAAGTAACAAAACAGATGATCATATGGGAGGGGGAAAAAGAGGTGGAAACAAACCTTAAGAGACTCTTAAAGATAAGTTTGATGGAGGGATGTGGGAGGGGTATGGATGATGGGTACTAAGGAGGGCTCTTGTTATGATGAGCATCGGGTATTGTATGTAAGGGATGAGTCACTGAATTCTGCTCCCGAAACCAATATTGCACTGTATGTTAACTAACTAGAATTTAAATAAAAATTTGAAAATAAAAAAAACAAGAAATGAACAACAACAACAAAAAAACCATATCCTTCAGCCCTAAAATTGCCTACATACCATTGTAATTCCACCCTTCAATTGGACCCCTTCTTCAGACAACCACTGATCTATTTTCTAACGATCAATGGGCATTTTCTAGAATTTTATAAAAATGGAAACACACAACATGCATTCTGTTTGACCTGAGTTCTTTTACTCCATATAAATACTTTGTTATTCACCTATGTTGTGCATGTCAATAATTCATTCTTTTTTGTCTTAGTTCAGGGTGATATAACAAAATATGACAGACTAGGTAGGTTATAAGCAATATACATTTACTTCTCGTAGCTCTGGAGGCTGTAAGTCTGAGATCAGGGTGCCAGCATGTTCAGGTTCTGGTGGGAGCCCTCTTCTAGGTTACAGGTTGCCAACTTCTTGTTGTATCTTTACATGGTTGTAGGCGTTAGGCAGCTCTGTAGGCTCTCTTTTCCAAGAGCACTATTCCCACTCATGCCGGCTCCACACTCATGACCTAAGCACACCCAAGGGCCCCATCTCCTAATACCATCACACTGTGCATTAGGACTTTAACAAATGAATGGGTGGGGCCAAGCACTCAGACCATAGGATTTTTATTTCTGAATGGTATTCCATTATACAGATCAGGACTGGCTTTTACACTTCCATGTAAAATTTGGTATCAACTTGTGAATTTCTATGAAAAATGTCTAATAGGATTTTGATAGGGACCATGTTTATTATATAGATCAATTTGGGGATAACTGCAATCTTGACAATATTGAGACTTATAACCTATAAACATGAAATGTCTCTTCATTTATTTAGCTCTTTATTTTCTATCAATAGTGTTTATAGTTTTCAGCGTGCAAGACTTGCTCTTCTTTAGTAACATTTACTCCTTTTTTGTTTTTGATGCTACTGAGAATGTAATTTTCTTAATTTCATTTTTGTTTCTTTCTCTCCGTTACATATAAATAAGTTGCTTTTGTATATTGATCTTATATCCACCAATCTTGCTAAACTTGTTTAATTTAGTTCTGTCTCCCTACCACCCCGCCTTCACACTTGGGATTGTCCATACATAGGATCATCTATAAATAAAGTTTTACTTTTCCTGTCCCATGTGGGTGCTTAATTTCTTTCTTCCCCCCCCCCCCACCTTTTTTTTTTTTTTTTACCTTACTTGACAGGCTAGAACAACCAGAATGTTGAAGAGAAGTGAGGAAAGCAAACATCATTGCCTTGTTTCCAATCTTAGGGTGAAAACATGTAGTCTTTCACCAAGTGTGATGTTAGCTGTCATATTTATTTCCTTCATCATGTTCCCTTCTATTCCTACTTGGAGAGTTTTTTTTCTTCCTCACAAGGGTTGGATTGTGCCAAACACTTTTTCTGCACCTGCAAAATAGTCACTTTCTGATGGGAAAAGAGAATAACAGCTAATTTTGATGGAAGTTCTTTGACAGAAATTGGTACAATAGACAGACAGCCACCACTTGATAGAGCAACAAATATTTCCACAATGGAAGGATCAAAGGTAAGAGGTGAATCCAGAAGCAAAAACATTTTCTTGTGTAATTTCAAAAAGTACCTGGAAATGTTGAATGTTTCGAATTATACATTCACGAGGGACTCTGACAATCTTAGGTATCACCGCAGTGGCTGACGTATGGAGAACATAGGGCAAGCAATGCTTTGAACTGTTCTGACTTTTCTTCATTGCTGTTCTCAGAATTTGTGCTGTTTGCCATTTTTTTTCTTGTTCATATTTATGCTTTCTTTCATTTAGCATCAAGCCCACTTCAATGTTTTTCCAGTTAAGTCTGAAGAGTACAGGTCATTATGTTCTGCAAGCATATCATGTTCAGTAATGTTTCATAGGAAGATTTGTATTTATTAATTTGCTGTTTTTTTCAATGAGAATATAGCTTAGATTACATTTTTTCATAAGATGAATTGATAATTCTGGTGGTGAGTCTGGACCAATAGGAACATACACAGCAGGGACTTGGAGAAAGTATTCTTTTGTTTTTTTTGTCCTTGTATCATGGTATGATTACTAAACTGCATTCCAGACAACAGAGCCACAGCAGAAACAAACGCCTATAGCAATTGTTAGTAAACCTGTTAGCCCACTGGAATCATCTGGAAATCTTTAAAACATACCAATCCCTGGGCCTTGTACCTAGTTATTTGAATTTAACTTATCTGGGTTGAGGTCCTGGTATCAACATTTTGAAAAAGCCCTCTTTGAGATCTAATGTTAAGTCATGTCAGAGATCCACTGGTCTAAAGCCACGGAGATAATGAGAGGGAATCCAAGCCAGGAATGACAGCTGTATAGGCCAAGGCAAACAGGTAGGAGAAAACATGGATCAAAAACCAGGCAGATATCCTCAGAGGCAGATACTTCATCAACCCTGACCAGTATCCTTAAGCAGCTAGCCTCCTATGCTTGGTTATGAATCTGAGTCATGAAGGTCTGTGGATTTCTTACCACTTAGCAAGTAGATATCAAATTTTTTCTTCTAGATTTTTTTTTAAAAGTAATGAAAGCACATTGATTTACTTAAAATGTACTTCTTTTTTTTTAATATGAAATTTATTGTCAAATTGGTTTCCATACAACACCCAGTGCTCATCCCAACAGGTGCCCTCCTCAATACCCCTCACCCACCCTTCCCTCACTCCCACCCCCCATCAGCCCTCAGTTTGTTCTCAGTTTTTAAGAGTCTCTTATGTTTTGGATCTCTCCCTCTCTCACATTTTTTTTTCTTCCCCTCCCCCATGGTCTTCTGTTAAGTTTCTCAGGATCCACAAAAGAGTGAAAACATATGGTATCTGTCTTTCTCTATATGGCTTATTTCACTTAACATAACACTCTCCAGTTCCATCCATGTTCCTACATAAGGCCATTTCATTCTTTCTCATTGCCAGGTAGTATTCTATTGTGTATATAAACCACAACTTCTTTATCCATTCATCAGTTGATGGACATTTAGGCTGTTTCCATAATTTGGATATTGTTGATCGTGCTGCTATAAACATTGGGGTACAAGTGCCCCTATGCATCAGTACTCCTGTATCCCTTGGGTAAATCCTAGTAGTGCTATTGCTGGGTTATAGGGTAGATCTATTTTTAATTTTTTGAGGAACCTCCGCACAGTTTTCCAGAGCAGCTGCACCAGTTTGCATTCCCACCAATAGTTCAAGAGGGTTACCATTTCTCCACATCCTCGCCAGTATCTATAGTCTCCTGATTTGTTCATTTTAGCCACTCTGACTGGCGTGAGGTGATATCGGAGTGTGGTTTTGATTTGTATTTCCCTGATGAGGAGCGACGTTGAACATCTTTTCATGTGCCTGTTGGCCATCTGGATGTCTTATTTAGAGCAGTGTCTATTCATGTTTTCTGCCCATTTCTTCACTGGATTATTTGTTTTTTGGGTGTGGAGTTTGGTGAGCTTTTTATAGATTTTCGATACTAACCGTTTGTCTGATGTGTTATTTGCAAATATCTTTTCCCATTCCACTGGTTGCCTTTTAGTTTTGTTGATTGTTTCCTTTGCTGTGCAGAAGCTTTTTATCTTCATGAGGTCCCAATAGTTCATTTTTGCTTTTAATTCCCTTGCCTTTGGGTAAATGTCAAGTAAGAAATTGCTGTGGCTGAGGTCAGAGAGGTTTTTACCTGCTTTCTCCTCTAGGGTTTTAATGGTTTCCTGTCTCACATTCAGGTCCTTTATCCATTTTGAGTTTATTTTTGTGAATGGTATGAGAAAGTGGTCTAGTTTCATTCTTCTGCATGTTGCTGTCCAGTTCTCCCAGCACCATTTGTTAGAGAGACTGTCTTTTTTCCATTGGATATTCTTTCCTGCTTTGTCAAAGATTAGTTGGCCATACTTTTGCTGGTCTAATTCTGGGGTTTCTATTCTATTCCATCGGTCTATGTGTCTGTTTTTGTGCCAATACCATGCTGTCTTGATGATTACCGCTTTGTACTAGAGGCTAAAGTCTGGGATTGTGATGCCTCCAGCTTTGGTCTTCTTCTTCAAAATTACTTTGGCTATTCGGGGTCTTTTGTAGTTCCATACAAATTTTAGGATTGCTTGTTCTAGCTTCGAGAAGAACGCTGGTGCAATTTTGATTGGGATTGCATTGAATGTGTAGATAGCTTTGGGTAGTATTGACACTTTAACAATATTTATTCTTCCAATCCATGAGCACAGAATGTTTTTCCATTTGTTTATATCTTCTTCAATTTCCTTCATAAGCTTACTATACTTTTCAGCATATAGATCTTTTACATCTTTGGTTAGGTTCATTCCTAGGTATTTTATGGTTCTTGGTGCAATTGTGAATGGGATCAGTTTCTTTATTTGTCTTTCTGTTGCTTCATTATTAGTGTATAAGAATGCAACTGATTTCTGTACATTGATTTTGTATCCTGCGACTTTGCTGAATTCATGTATCAGTTCTAGCAGACTTTTGGTGGAGTCTGTTGGGTTTTTCATGTATAATATCATGTCATCTGCAAAAAGTGAAAGCTTGACTTCATCTTTGCCACTTTTGATGCCTTTGATTTCTTTTGTTGTCTGATTGCTGATGCTAGCACTTCCAACACTATGTTAAGTAACAGCGGTGAGAGTGGACATCTCTGTCATGTTCCTGATCTCAGGGGGAAAGCTCTCAGTTTTTCCCCATTGAGGATATTAGCTGTGGGCTTTTCATAAATGGCTTTTATGATGTTTAGGTATATTCCTTCTATCCCGACTTTCTCGAGAGTTTTTATTAAGAAAGGATGCTGAATTTTGTCAAATGCTTTTTCTGCATCAATTGACAGGATCATATGGTTCTTGTCTTTTCTTTTATTAATGTGATGTATCACATTGATTGATTGTGAATGTTGAACCAGCCCTGCAGCCCAGGAATGAATCCCACTTGATCATGGTGAATAATTCTTTTTATATGCTGTTGACTTCGATTTGCTAGTATCTTATTGAGAATTTTTGCATCCATATTCATCAGGGATATTGGCCTGTAGTTCTCTTTTTTTGCTGGATCTGTGTCTGGCTTAGGAATCAAAGTAATGCTGGCTTCATAGAAGGAGTCTTAAAGTTTTCCTTCCCTTTCTATTTCTTGGAACAGCTTGAAGAGGATAGGTATTATCTTTGCTTTAAATGTCTGGTAGAATTCCCTAGGGAAGCCATCTGGTCCTGGACTCTTATTTGTTGGGAGATTTTTGATAACTGATTCAATTTCTTTGCTGGTTATGGGTCTATTCAAGTTTTCTATTTCTTCCTGTTTGAGTTTTGGAAGTGTGTGGGTGCTTAGGAATTTGTCCATATCTTCCAGGTTTTTCAGTTTGTTGGCATATAATCTTTCATAGTATTCCCTGATAATTGCTTGTATTTCTGAGGGATTAATTGTAATAATTCCATTTTCATTCATGATTTTATCTATTTGGGTCATCTTCCTTTTCTTTTTGAGAAGCCTGGCTAGAGGTTTATCAATTTTGTTTATTTTTTCAAAAAACCAGCTCTTGGTTTCATTGATCTGCTCTACACATTTTTTAGATTCTGTATATTTCTGCTCTGAACTTTATTATTTTTCTTCTTCTGCTGGGTTTGGGGTATCTTTGCTGTTCTGCTTCTATTTCCTTTAGGTGTGCTGTTAGATTTTGTATTTGGGATTTTTCTTGTTTCTTGAGACAGGCCTGGATTGTAATGTATTTTCCTCTCAGGACTGCCTTTGCTGCATCCCAAAGCATTTGGATTGTTGTATTTTTATTTTCATTTGTTTCCATATATTTTTAAATTTCTTCTCTAATTGCCTGGTTGGCCCATTCATTCTTTAGTAGGGTATTCTTTAACCTCCATGCTTTTGGAGGTTTTCCAGACTTTTTCCTGTGGTTGATTTCAAGCTTTATAGCATTGTGGTCTGAAAGTGTACACGGTATGATCTCAATTCTTGTATACTTATGAAGGGCTGTTTTGTGACCCAGTATGTGATCTATCTTGGAGAATGTTCCATGTGCACTTGAGAAGAAAGTATATTCTGTTGCTTTGGGATGCAGAGTTCTAAATATATCTGTGAAATCCATCTGATCCAATGTATCATTCTTGTTTCTTTATTGATCCTGTGTCTAAATGATCTATCCATTGTTGTAAGTGGAGTATTAAAGTCCCCTGCAATTACCACATTCTTACCAGTAAGGTTGCTTATGTTTGTGAGTAATTGTTTTATATATTTGGGGGCTCCCATATTTGGCGCATAGACATTTATAATTGTTAGCTCTTCCTGATGGATAGACCCTGTGATTATTATATAATTCCCTTCTTCATCTCTTGTTACAGCCTTTAACTTAAAGTCTAGTTTGTCTGATATAAGTATGGCTACTCCAGCTTTCTTTTGACTTCTAGTAGCATGATAGATAGTTCTCCATCCCCTCACTCTCAATCTGAAGGTGTCCTCAGGTCTAAAATGAGTCTCTTGTAGACAGCAAATAGATGGGTCTTGTTCTTTCATCCATTCTGATACCTGTGTCTTTTGGTTGGAGCATTTAGTCCATTTATGTTCAGTGTTATTATGGAAACATATGGGTTTACAGTCATTGTGATGTCTGTAGGTTTCATGCTTGTAGTGATGTCTCTGGTACTTTGTGGTCCTTGCAATATTTCACTCACAGAATCCCCCTTAGGACCTCTTGTAGGGCTGGTTTAGTGGTGATGAATTCCTTCAGTTTTTGTTTGTTTGGGAAGACCTTTATCTCTCCTTCTATTCTAAATGACAGATTTGCTGGATAGAGGATTCTCGGCTGCATATTTTTTCTGTGCATCACATTGAAGATTTCCTGCCATTCCTTTCTGGCCTGCCAAGTTTCAGTAGATAGGTCTGCCACTAGTCTTATGGGTCTCCCTTTATAAGTTAGAGCGTGTTTATCCCTAGCTGCTTTCAGAATTTTCTCTTTATCCTTGTATTTTGCCAGTTTCACTATGATATGTTGTGGAGAAGATCTATTCAAGTTACCTCTGAAGGGAGTCCTCACCTCTTGGATTTCAATGCCTTTTTCCTTCCCCAGATTAGGGAAGTTCTCAACTATGATTTGTTCAAGTACACCTTCAGCCCCTCTCTCTCTCTCTTCCTCTTCTGGAATTCCTATTATACAGATATTGTTCCGTTTGATTGCATCACTTAGTTCTCTAATTCTCCCCTCATACTCCTGGATTTTTTTATCTCTCTTTTTCGCAGCTTCCTCTTTTTCCATAATTTTATCTTCGAATTCACCTAGTCTCTCCTCTGCCTCTTCAATCTGAGCTGTGGTCGCCTCTATTTTATTTTGCACCTCATTTATAGCATTTTTTTAGCTCCTCGTGACTGTTTCTTAGTCCCTTGATCTCCGTAGCAATAGATTCTCTGCTGTCCTCTATACTTTTTTCAAGTCCAGCAATTAATTTTATTACTATTATTCTAAATTCTTGTTCTGTTATATTGCTTAAATTGTTTTTGATCAATTCATTATCTGTCACTACTTCCTGTAGTTTCTTTTGAGGACAGTTCTTCCATTTTGTCATTTTGGGTAGTCCCTGTGGTGGCGCAGAACTGCAGGGCACTTCCCCTGTGCTGTCTGGAGTAACTTGTGTTCATGGGTGGGGCTGCAGTCAGACCTGATGTCTGTCTCCAGCCCACCGCTGGGGCCACAGTCAGACTGGTGTGTACCTTATCTTCCCCTCTCCCAGGGTCAGGACTCACTGTGGAGTGGTGTGGCCCCTGTCTGGGCTACTTGCACACTGCCAGGCTTGTGGTGCTGCTTGGATGGAATCTGGTGTATTAGCTGGGGTAGATTCTCTTCTGTGCACACTTGGCTCTGGAGAGTCCATTCTGCTAGTCTTCTGGCTGTTTTCTGGGTTATTTAGGCAGGTGTGGGTGGAATCTATGTGATCAGAAGGATGAGGTGAGCCCAGCACCCTCCTATGCTGCCATCTTCCCCTGGATCTCTTAAAATGTACTTCAAATGGGTAATGGGCATTAAGGAGAGCACTTGTCAGGATGAACCCTGGGGGTTATATGTAAGTGATGAATCACTAAATTCTACTTACTCCTGAAATCATTATTACCCTATATGTTTACTTGGATTTAAATAAAATGAAAAAAAGCAAAAAAGGGGGAAAAAAGTACCTAATTATCATTAGTTAAATCAAACTTAAGTTCTGGATTTTTAAAAAGACAATACAGTATTTTTTTCCTTTGGGTTCCTTAAACTTAAACATTAAAAAAAATAATGCATGTTCATTACTTATAATAAAAGTTTATATTGAAAAAGAAAGGGATGGCCCTTGGCCTAACACTCTCTGTCCTCAGTCCTGGTCTCCCAAGGCAGCAATTGTCAACTCTTCTAGCTGTTTCTTCTGGTGTTTACTTTCATATTTTTCAATGACATGTTCCTACAGTTACTTTTATTGATGAACATTAGACCATCTCTTCAACTTCCTGTTTTGGTAGATGAAGATTCAGCCCTTCCTGATATAGTTATATCAGTACATCTTTGTCTCCATTTCCAGGAACTCTGCTCTTTAACCACTGCAATCCCAGGATCCCAGATGCTTTGGGTACTGGTCAGAGCTGACATAAGTATCTGCGCCTGAGGAATCCAGCAACAAGCTCCCTTTCTTACACCCACAGGGATCATTAGGAACAAGAAGCTTTTTCTCATAAACACTTCAAATGAACAAATAAAAAGTTTGAATAACCTCCCTTTTACTGCACAATGGGACTATTAAACATTTTCTTAAAAGATACTCTCCTCAACCTTTCATTTTTGGACACACCCCCCATTCAGAAGGGGGTTACCTTTTATGTCTCAGAAGTGACTTCCTGTTCTTGGCATTAGCCTCCAATTACTCTAAGTTGCCCACTACCCTTTGGGTTGGGGCTACCTCCAGTGATTCCCAAGAGAATATCTGACATGTGTCAAGCCTGAGAAGAGAACAAGACAAAAATAGAACCCCAAATTTTATTTGTAGCAGGGAATCTCACCATAATGATAAATGATTTTCCTGGGTGATTATTAAAAGACAATCCTTCATTACAACTGCAGTTTCAGACAGGTATGTCTAAAAACGAATTTCATTGCTTTATAGAAATGCCTGTATATACTCTAGACACAGGCATGTGGGAATGCAGAGCTGAGCAATAGTTAATGAAGGTGATCAAACAAGAAAAGATTTAACATGTTTAACTTTAAGAAATGTGAATGTTGGGGCGCCTGGGTGGCTCAGTCGGTTGAGCATCCGACTTTAGCTCAGGTTATGATCTAGAAGTTGGTGAGTTTGAGCTCTGCATTGGGCTCTGTGCTGACAGCTCAGAGTCTGGACCTGCTTTGGATTCTGTGTCTCCCTCTCTCTCTGCCCTTTCCCTGCTCATGCTCTCTCTCTCTCAAAAATAAATAAACATTAAAAAAAAAGAAATGTGAATGTTTTAATTTTAAATTTCTCTCTCTAGTGAAGAGCTTGATTTTTTTCTCTGCTTGGACTACAGCTGCCTCCTCTTCTCTTCCAGAACTTTTTCTTCTTCAATAGTATAAATCTATATGTCATATTCTGGGTGCGTGACCCCTGGCTTTCCTTAGGAGTATAGCCAACAGTACTCAGGGACTCTACAGGGTTGCCACCTGGACCAGGAGGAAGATCGGTGGTTTCTTGGACATGGCTATTTCTGGTTTGTTTTACTCCCTTTTGGTATTGTCAATTCAAATAGCTTTCTTAATCTTCACCATGACAAGTATGTGAGTTGTAATTAATTTGAGTAAGGCCAATTCTCCCTTTTATGCCAGACAACACACATTCCTCTTTTGCAAGGTGTGTGAGAATCCTGGATAATCTCGTACTCTCTGGCCTTTGTCCTCATACTCCCCTCTGCCTTCTTCATTTTTCACATGGCAACAGCTTCCTCATTGGCCCCTCCTGGAGGCCTGGTATGGTGGTGTCTTTATAAGTCCTTCCAAGCAGAGTTACTTTTCCATTCTTTTTGTGTTCATAACATTTTGTCCATATCTCTGTAGTAGTTCTTTTTAATAACACACTGTAATTTACTTCCTTATTCTGCAATTCCTCTATCTGTTTGAGGGAAAGGCCCATCTTACATGATTTGGTGTCATTGTACCTAACTCAGTGCCAGAGTCAAAAAGAGGCGAAGTAAGTATTTAATGAACAAGTTAATGAAAGAATTCTAAGATGGAGGCATCAGGAATATTTTATGATTTATGATTCTTTTTTCCACAAGAATATACTGCCAGACTTATATTATACTTAAGGAGAAAGTGACACTTGTGACCCCAAATTGGCATAGACTGTGAGAGAACTCAACTAAAACTATTCAGGTAAATTTTTGAGGGTTATTTTTCTTCCAAGGACCCAAGGTCTTTCTTCTGCAATTCAGAGACAGAGAACAGAATAATTGTCTAGGTATCTGCTCCTCTTTTGCACTGGGTAACACAAGAAACATCCTTTTTTTTGAGTTGCCAATGACATTCATCAGAGATCTGCGGGAAATATCCTTTCCAAATTTGCCCTTGGCAATTAACTTAGTGGAACTATTTTTTTTTTTTTTGAGATAAAGCAAAAGGGAACAATCTGGTAGATAAGACATGCTATAATAAGAAGATAAGAGGATATTTTCCAAGGAGTTTTTAAAATTTAGAGGATCATGCCAGCCATCTAGCTTGAAAACTGAATACTATTGAAAGTATTGATGTACAAATTTGTATAAGTGAAACTGCAGGTAGAAAGGAGAAATTGCGGTACTTTTTAAAATTAGTTTTCAGATCCTTTGCAGCCAATATTTGTCTTATTACTTAACTATTTTTATTAGTTTCCTAGGGCTGCTCTAACAAATTACCACAAATTTAGTGGCTTAAACAACAAAAAGTTATTCTCTCACAATTCTGGAGGCCAGAACTCCAAAATCAAGGTATTGGCAGGACTAGTTTCTCTGGAGGCTCTGAAGTAGAATCTGTTCTCTGCCTCTCTCTTAGCTTCTGGTGGCTGTTGGGAACACTTGATATCTTTTGGTGTGTAGACTTATCATAGTCATTTCTGTTCCATCTTCAACTTACCTTGCTTGTGTGTCAGTGTCTCAAATCTAACTCTTCTTTTTCCTGTAAGGACACCAGTCATTATATATAGGGCTCACTTGAATTTACAATGATCTCATGTCAAAATCCTTAATTTTAGGAGCGCCTGGGTGGCTCAGTCAGTTGAGCACTTGACTCTTGATTTTGGCTCAGGTCATGATCCCAGGGTCATGGGATTGAGCCCTGCATCTGGTTCTGTGCTGGGCATGGGAGCTGCTTGGGATTCACTCTCTCTCTCCTTTTGCTCCTCTCCCCCACTTCCACTCTCTCTCTTAAAAAAAAATCCTTAATTTTATTAAATCTGCAAAGACTGTATTTCCAAATAAGGTCATGTTCATAGATACCAGGATTAATATCTGGACACATCTTCTGGGGGGAATAACATTCAACCCACTAAACCATCTATGGTTTTCAAAAATTTCTGTACTATGTAAAAAACATGAGTACAATTTTGTATACATTAAGGATATGATGACAGAAGCAAAGTAAAGTGAAAAGTTGAGGTAATTGTGTGGAAAATTCCAGGAAACTTATCAACTTAGATTGATATGGCTGAATATTTTAGGCCAAGCATACTTGAAAATTTGTATGATACTCTGGTAAGATTCTCTTAGCCTTAAGAGATATGAAGTTGAGAAAAAGATAAGGCAATAGCTAGGAGGGGGGAGGCATCAGTAGAGAACAGAAATGCAAGTCTTTTCAGGCTCAAAAACATTCTGAAAGTCTGGTGACTTGTAAAAATGACTTGCAACACTGCAAAATTGCTTGACCATGGGTTTTTTTTTTATTAAAAAACATTTTTTTTTTTATTTCTTACAGTCTAGAATTTATGCTTTGGTCTGTAATTCTGCAACTTAAGAAATTAATTGGAGTAAGTAAGTTGGTTAATGTTTATTGAACTCTAGATGTTCAATTATGAGAGAATCGATAGACATATTTAGTTCTTCTTTTCTAGCTTCCATTGGTCAGTGATGTGTACATGATTGGATAAGGTTTTGATTGCTTTAATCTCAATTCCTCTTAACAGTTTATGTGGCCTGTGACAGATCAGTGTAGTGAATTTTCAATAGCAATGGAGAAGTGGATTTACATTTTCTTTTCTTTTTTTCAATGTTTGTTTATTTTTGAGAGAGAAAGAGACAGAGCACCAGCAGGGGAGGGGCAGAGAAAGAGGGAGACACAGAACACGAAGCAGGCTCCAGGCTATGAACTGTCAGCACAGAGCCTGATGTGGGGCTCAAACTCATAAACTGTGAGATCATGACCTGAGCCTAAGGTGGATGCTTAACTGACTGAGCCACCCGAGCACCCCTGGATTTACATTTTCTTAAACTTAGCACTCTAATTTATAAAACTTCTTCCATACATTGAATGCTTTGATGAATTCTTCTAAAACATGCTTTGCTTGGTTATAGAATAAATAAAACATGTTTAACATAATGCATAGTTGAGTTCTTATGAATAAAAAAAATAAATTATAATTGTTAGTTAATGAAATTGCACTACAATGAGTCATTGTTTGAATAATTTGTTTTTATGAAAGTGGTGAATGAGAAACCTTTTAAAATATTAAAGACCAAGGCAGTAAAAAAGATCATGTTAGCCACATTGGGCCCGTTTCATTAACCAGAACACATGGAATATTTACTGCACTGTAAAGGAATTCTTGGTGCATTTAATATTGTGGGTTTCTTGACGCATCTGGTTAATGTTGAATCAGAAAATATGAGAAAGGGTGAAATCAGAGTAAGTGGAGTTGGAACAAATTTGGTACAGAAAGAAAATAGAATCATTGGGGTGAGTGTAAACAGTCATCAGAAAGATGGGTGTGGGAAATGGATCGTTTAATTGATTGTTGACTGGAGAAAAATAGAAATATCCTACCTTCTTACTGCTTCATTTTTCTCCTCTCCAGCTTTTTAACACATTCTAAAAAGTGTTCATATTAATTATTGAAAGCAAGATGTATGTGATTGGACTGAATTAAGAGTTGTAATCATATGGTCAGACAATATAGTATGTTTCGACTTTAGTAGAAGAAAAGAAACCTCTCTCATTACTTTTACATATCCAGCTTAAAGATGGAGACACTGGGAAAACACAGTCTACCCTATCAGGTGGGCTGGAGTAAGGGATGTGGAAAATGTTATCTGCCTAGTAGTTCTTTACTGCATGTGGGAAAGGGATGTGTACCGAAGGGAATGCACTTGTCATCTTTGTGCTCTCACCTGTGCTTTTTCTCCAGTAAGCAAGAAAAAGTCCGAATAACTCCTGGTTAGGTTTCCAAACAAGAGGCAAGACATAAAAATAAAGGTTTGTTAAGAAGTAGAATAAAGAGAACATAATCCTTTATCATTAGCATGGTGATTTATGAATATAGAAACCAATGAACCCTAAGTTAAACCAGTGTGAGAAAGTGGAAAGGATTAGGAGGTTGGGCTCCAGCCCAAGAACCACTTCCCCTAATTATATGGGTGGATGCTAGTAAACCAGCACCCTTTTCTCATCCTCAATTACAGACTCAGTAAAATGAGGGTATGGTGTAGAATGAGAATATCATGGTGTGTGGCTGAACAAAAAAGCACTAATGAAGTCAAAGCTGCACACGTAATTTGATCTTTGGGTAGAACAGTGATATCATTATGGTCACTAAAGTCATTAGCTTTTTTTGGAGATACTATTCATTATTTATAATAATGCCTGGGCAAGAGATGATGAGTTATCCAAAATGCATCACCATTATTAGGAAAACAGCTAAAACTTCATGGCTCTCTCATTTAAGAAAGGATTGATATATTTGACTACTATATAAAAACAATTGCATGGTAAATCACCATAAACGAATCAAAAGAAAAATCACACACTGTGAAGAAAATATTTGCATTTTATATTCTAAGAAACAAAGAAGGTACTAAAAATAGACAAAGGAAAACTAATAGAGATAGAAAATGGGCGAAAGATATGACATACAAGAAGTGAAAATTGAGTTTATGATATTTAAAAATATTTAAAGAAAATCAATCTCACTTATAATAGAAGAAAGGAAAATTAAAACTGTATTGAGGTACTATTTATCACCTATCAGACTGGTAACAATCCATATGTTTAGCAGCATATTCTGTTGGTAGGGTTGTTATGAAACAGGCGCTCTTATATAGTATGGGCAGGAATGCAAAATTGTTACATCCCTATCCAAAGAAATTGGCATTATTTTTCCAAGGTATATTTTCATTTACTCTTTGATCCAACATTCCAACTCCTAGGAATATAATCTAAGAACACACTGGTATAAATGGAAATGATATCAGCAAAAGATTATTCATTGTGTTATTTTCTGTATGAAATAGGTGTTAAGTATGTATCATATAAAGAATTACATATATAATTATATATAAATGTACAAAAGTGTAATTACATATGTATGTAGTAATAGTAAAGAAAAATAAAACACAAGCCAGATGGCATGGTATATCTCACATATTTTACGTATATGTACATATGTATCATTATTATATTGTATACTATATTATATATTATATATCATAAATAATATTATGTAGTTTCACTGCTTTAATAATTCTCTGTGCTCCATATATTTATCCTTCACTCCCCACACACTAACCCTTCTCAACTAACAATCTTTTTACTGTCATCATAGTTTTGTCTTTTCCAGAATGTCGTATAGTTGGAATCATACAGTACGCATATATGTATGTTTAAAGACTTGTGTCTAGATTGAACATAATAGGTTGCACATAATACATGAAGAGAAAATAAATAAATAGAGAACTATAACATTAATGAGGAGAAAGGACCATTGTGAATTTTTGGAACTACATGTTACAAATACAAAGCAGAGACATGTATATGCAACATCAGAGATATAGCACATGAGGCAGAGAAAGACATTCTTTTTTTAAGTTTATTTATTTTGAGAGAGAGAGAGTGAGAGAGAGGGAGAGAGAGAATCTCCTGCAGGCTTCATGCTGTTGATGTGGGCCACCTCTTGGCTTGGGCCCCAAACATGGGCCTGACCTCATGAACTATGAGATCATGACCCGAGCCAAAATCAAGAGTTCTTTGCTTAACTGACTGAGCCACCCAGGAGCCCCATAGAAAGATATTCTTTATTAAAGAATATTTATTTATTTTTGAGAGAAGGAGAGCAAGCAGGGTAGAGGCAGGGAAAGCGGGGGGAGGATCCAAAGCAAGTTCTGTGCTGATGGCAGCAAGCCCGATGTGAGGCTCAAACTCGTGAACTGTGAGATCATGACCTGAGCTGAAGTTTGCAGCTCAACTGACTGAGCCACCAAGGTGTACCCCAGAGAAAGATATTGTTTTTAATATTATTTTTTATTTTTAAAAATTTACATCCAAATTAGTTAGCATATAGTGAAACAATGATTTCAGGAGTAGATTCCTTAGTGCCCCTTACCCATTTAGCCCATCCCCCCTCCCACAACTCCTCCAGCAAACTTCGGCTTGTTCTCCATATTTATGAGTCTCTTATGTTTTGTCCCCCTTTCTGTTTTTATATTATTTTTGTTTCCCTTCCCTTACGTTCATCTGTTTTGTCTCTTAAAGTCCTCATATGAGTGAAGTCATAGAAATTTTGTCTTTCTCTGACTGACTAATTTCACTTAGCATAGTACCCTCCAGTTCCATCCACGTGGTTGTAAATGGCAAGATTTCATTCTTTTTGATTGATGAGTAATACTCCATTGTATATATATGCCACATCTTCTTTATCCATTCGTCCATCAATGGACATTTGGGCTCTTTCCATACTTTGGCTATTGTTGATAGTGCTGCTATAAATATGCGGGTGCATGTGTCCCTTTGAAACAGCACACCTGTATCCCTTGGATAAATGCCTAGTAGTGCAATTGCTGGGTCCTAGGGTAGTTCTATTTTTAGTGTTTTGGGGAACCTCCATACTGTTTTCCAGAGTTGGTGCACCAGCTTGCATTCCCACCAACAATGCAAAAGAGATCCTCTTTCTCCGCATCCTCGCCAACACCTGTTGTTGCCTGAGTTGTTAATGTTAGCCATTCTGGCAGGTGTCAGGTGGTATCTCATTGTGGTTTTGATTTGTATTTCCCTGATGATGAGTGATGTGGAGCATTTTTTCATGTGTCGGTTGGCCATCTGGATGTCTTCTTGGGAGAAGTGTCTATTCATGTCTTTTGCCCATTTCTTCACAGGATTATTTGGGTTTTGGATGTTGAGTTTGATAAGTTCTTTATAGATTTTGGATACTAACCCTTTATCTGGTATGTCGTTTGCAAATATCTTCTCCCATTCTGTCGGTTGCCTTTTAGTTTTGCTAATTGTTTCCTTTGCTGTGCAGAAGCTTTTTATTTTGATGAGGTCCCAGTAGTTCATTTTTGCTTTTAATTCCCTTCCCTCTGGAGACATGTTGAGTAAGAAGTTGCTGCAGCCAAGATCAAAGAGGTTTTTGCCTGCTTTCTCCTTGAGGATTTTGATGGCTTCCTGTCTTACATTTAGGGCATTCATTCATTTGAGTTTATTTTTGTGTCTGGTGTAAGAAAGTGGCCCAGGTTCATTGTTCTGCATGTCGCTGTCCAGTTTTCCCAGCACCGCTTGCTGAAAAGACTGTCTTTATTCCATTGGATATTCTTTCCTGCTTTGTCGAAGATTAGTTGGCCATACGTTTGTGGGTCCATTTCTGGGTTCTCTATTCTGTTCTATTGATCTGAGTGTCTGTTCTTGTGCCCGTACCATACTGTCTTGATGATTACAGCTTTGTAGTATAGCTTAAAGTCTGGGATTGTGATGCCTTTTCTTTTTCAAGAAAAAGAAAAGGGTTTTCTTTTTCAAGATTGCTTTGGCTATTCGGGATCTTTTCTGGTTCCATTCAAATTCTAGGATTATTTCTTCCAGCTCTGTGAAGAATGCTGGTGTTTCTTTGATAGGGATTGCATTGAATATGTAGATTGCTTTGGGTAGTATTGACGTTTTAACAATATTTGTTCTTCCTATCCAGGAGCATGGAATCTTTTTCCATTTTTGTGTGTCTTCTTCAATTTCTTTCATAAGCGTTCTATAGTTTTCAGTGTATAGATTTTTCACCTCTTTGGTTAGATTTATTCCTAGGTATTTTATGGTTTTTTGTGCAACTGTAAATGGGATCAATTCTTTGATTTCTCTTTATGTACCTTCATTTTTGGTGTATAGGAATGCAACCAATTTCTGTGCATTGATTTTATATCCTGCAACTTTGCTGAATTCATGAATCAGTTCTAGCAATTTTTTGGTGAAATCTTTTGAGTTTTCCATATAGAGTATCATGTCATCTGTGAAGAGTGAAAGTTTGACCTCCTCCTGGCCAATTTGGATGCTTTTTATTTCTTTGTGTTGTCTGATTGTGGAGCTAAGACTTCCAATACTATGTTGAATAACAGTGGTGAGAGTGCACATCCCTATCTTGTTCCTGACCTTAGGGGGGAATCTCAGTTTTTCCCCATTGAGGATGATATTAACGTTGGGTCGTTTTTTATGGCTTTTATGATCTTGAGGTGCGATCCTTTTTTCCCTACTTTCTTGAGGGTTTTTATCAAGAAAGGATGCTGTGGTTTGTCAAATGAATTTTCTGCATCTATTGAGAGGATCTTATGGTTCTTGTCCTTTCTTTTACTGATGTGATGAATCACATTGATTGTTTTGTGGATATTGAACCAGCCTTGCATCCCAGGTATAAATCCCACTTGGTCATGGTGAATAATTTTTTTAATGTATTGTTGGAGCCGGTTGGCTAATATCTTGTTGAGGATTTTTGCATCCATGTTTGTCAGGGCAATTGGTCTATAGTTTTCCCTTCTAGTGTGGTCTCTGTTTGGTTTTGGAATCAGGGTAATGCTGGCTTCATAGAAAGAGTTTGGAAGTTTTCCTTCCATTTCTATTTTTTGGAATACCTTCAAGAGAATAAGTGTTAACTCTTCCTTAAATGTTTGGTAGAATTCCCCTGGAAAGCCATCTGGCCCTGGACTCTGTTTTTTTGGAATATTTTTGATTTCAAATTCGATTTCCTTACTGGTTATGGGTCTGTTCAAATTCTGCTTCTTCCTGTTTCAGTTTTGGTAGTGTATATGTTTCTAGGAATTTGTCCATTTCTTCCAGATTGCCCATTTTATTGGCATATAATTGCTCATAATATTCTCATATTATTGTTTTTATTTCTGTTGTGTTGGTTGTGATCTCTCCTCTTTCATTCTTGATTTTAGTTATTTGGGTCCTTTTTTTTTTTTGATCAAACTGGCTAGTGGTTTATCAATTTGTTAATTCTTTCAAAGAACCAACTTCTGGTTTCATTGATGTGTTCTGGTTTTTTTTGTTTGTTTGTTTGTTTTGATAGCATTTATTTCTGCTCTAATCTTTATTATTTCCTGTCTTTTGCTGGTTTGGGGTTTTATTTGTTGTTCTTTTTCCAGCTCCTTAAGGTGTAAGGTTAGGCTGTGTATCTGAGATCTTTCTTCCTTCTTTAAGAAGGCCTGGATTGCTATAAACTTTCCTCTTATGACCGCTTTTGCTGCATAACAGAGATTTTGGGTTGTGGTGTTATCATATTCATTGACTTCCATATGATGGGGGGTGGGAGGGAGGGGAGGGTGGGTGATGGGTATTGAGGAGGGCACCTTTTGGGATGAGCACTGGGTGTTGTATGGAAACCAATTTGTCAATAAATTTCATATATATAAAAAAATAAAAAAAAAAAAAAGAAATGCAAAGTAAGCTGACCAAAAAAAAAAAATAATAATTTCCTCTTTAACTGCTTGGTTAGCCCATTCATTCTTTAGTAGGATGTTCTTCAGTCTCCAAGTATTTGTTATCTTTCCAAATTTTTTCTTGTGGTTGATTTCCAGTTTCATAGCATTGTGGTCTGAAAATATGCACGGTATGATCTCAATTTTTTAGTACTTCTTGAAGG
Source organism: Lynx canadensis (assembly GCF_007474595.2). Taxonomy (NCBI): domain Eukaryota; kingdom Metazoa; phylum Chordata; class Mammalia; order Carnivora; family Felidae; genus Lynx; species Lynx canadensis. Next base: position 69,591,364 of record NC_044306.2, read on the forward strand.
CTGATTTGTGTCTCAGTATATGGTTGATTCTGGAGAACATTCCATGTACACTGGAGAAGAATGTATATTGTGCTGCTTTAGGATGAAATGTTCTGAATATATCTGTTAAGTCCATATGGTCCAGTGTGTCATTCAAAGCCATTGTTTCCTTGTTGATTTTTTGATTAGATGATCTGTCCATTGTTGTGAGTGGGGTGTTGAAGTCTCCTACTATTATGGTATTACTATCGATGAGTTTCTTTATGTTTGTGATTCATTGATTTATGTATTTGGGTTCGTCCACATTTGGCACATAAATGTTTACAATTGTTAGGTTTTCTTGGTGGATAACCCCTTGATTATGATAAAATGCCCTTCTGCCTCTCTTGATACAGTCTTTATTTTAAAGTCTATATTGTATGATATAAGTCTGGCTACTCTGGCTTTCTTTTGTTGACCATTAGCAATATAGATGGTTCTCCATAGCCTTATTTTCAATCTGAAGGTGTCTTTAGGTCTAAAGTGAGTGTCTTGTAAACAGCATATAGATGGATCTTGTTTTCTTATTCATTATGTTACCCTATGTCTTTTGATTGGAGCATTGAGTCTGTTGACATTTAGAGTGAGTACTGAAAGATATGAATTTGTTGCCATTATGATGCTTGTAGAGTTGGAGTTTCTGGTGATGTTCTCTGGTCCTTTCTAATCTTTTGTTGCTTTTGGTATGTATTTATATATACCCTCAGAGAGTCCCCCTTAAATCTCCCCTCAGAGAGTCCCCCTTAAAATTTCTTGCAGGGCTGGTTTAGTGGTCAAAAACTCCTTTAATTTTTGTTTGTCTGGGAAACTTTTTATCTCTCCTTCCATTTTGAATGATAGCCTGGCTGGATAAAGAATTCTTGGCTGCATATTTTTTTCTGATTCAGCACACTGAATATATCCTGCCATTCCTTTCTGGCCTGCCAAGTTTCTGTGGATAGGTCTGTTGGAAACCTGATCTGTCTTCCTTTGTATGTTAGGGACATTTTTCCTTTGCTGCTTTAATGGTTCTCTCCTTGCTTGAGTATTTTGTGAATCTGACTATGATATGCCTTGTTGATGGTCGGTTTTTGTTGAATCTAATGGGGGTCCTGTGTGCTCCCTGGATTTTGATGTCTGTTTCTTACCCCAGGTTAGGAAAGTTTTCTGCTATGATTTGCTCACATAACCCTTCTACCTCTATTTCTCTCTCTTCCTCTTCTGGGACCCCATGATTCTGATATTTTTCCTTTTCAATGAGTCACTGATTTCTCTAATTCTTAAATCATGCTCTTTTGGCTTCATCTACCTCTTTCTTTCTGCTTCGTTATTCTCTATAATTTGTCCTCTATATCGCTGATTCTCTGTTCTGCCTCATCCATCCTTTCCATAGCTGCGTCCATCCGTGATTGCAGCTCAGTTATAACATTTTTAATTTCACTGTGGCTTTTTTTTTAACTTTTTTTTTTATGTCTGCAGAAAGGGATTTTAATCTGTTTTCAACTCCAGCTAGTATTCTTATTATTGTGATTATAAATTCTGGTTCAGGCATCTTGCTTTATCTGTGTTGGTTAAATTCCTGGCTGTCATTTCTTTGTGCTCTTTCTTTTGGGGTGAATTCCTTTGTTTTGTCATTTTGAAGGGAGAAAAGGAATTAATGAGGTAGGAAAATTGAAATAAAAATTAAAATTAAAAAATATTGAAATTAAAAATTAAAAACTCTCTCTCACACACACAGACAAATCGAATAGATGATGCTAGATCCTAGATGTGTTTTGGTCTGGGTGTTGAAAGTGGTTTAAGAGATGAGAGAAAAAAGGGGGGGATTACAAAAAAAAGGAAATCATTTGAGAATCTGAAAAAATGAATACACTGAAGTAGAGTAAAATGAGATGATGGGGGTAAAATAGAATTTGAAAAAATACACACAGAGTAAAGAATATAAAAAAAAATTATAGGAAAATATTTTTAATAAAAATGAAAAATAAATATTAATTTTTTCATTTTTATATTTAAGGTAAAAGAAATGAAAAAGAAAAAAGATATAAAAAGAAAAAAGAAAAAAGAAATCATTTGAAAATTTGAAAAAGGGAATACACTGTAGTAGACTAAAATAAAATGATGGAAGTAAAATACAATTTGAAAATTTACATAAAAGCAAAAAATATAGTAATGAAAATTAAATAAGAATATTTTTAATAGAGATTGAAAATAAAAATCAAGTTGTTCTCTTTCTGAATTCAAGAAAAAGAAAAGAAATGAAAAAGAGAAAAAAAGACAAAAAAGGAAATTGTTTGAAAATGTGAAAGGATGAATACACTGAATTAGACCAAAATAAAATGATGGAAGTAAAGTAGACTTTGACAAAATTTACACAAAAGTAAAAAAATATAGTAATAAAAAATAAAGAAAGATATATATTTATATATATATATATATATATATATATGAAATTTATTGACAAATTGGTTTCCATACAACACCCAGTGCTCATCCCAAAAGGTGCCCTCCTCAATACCCATCACCCACCCTCCCCTCCCTCCCACCCCCCATCAACCCTCAGTTTGTTCTCAGTTTTTAACAGCCTCTTATGCTTTGGCTCTCTCCCACTCTAACGTCTTTTTTTTTTTTTTTTCCTTCCCCTCCCCCATGGGTTCCTGTTGAGTTTCTCAGGATCCACATAAGAGTGAAACCATATGGTATCTGTCTTTCTCTGTATGGCTTATTTCACTTAGCATTACACTCTCCAGTTCCATCCACGTTGCTACAAAAGGCCATATTTCATTTTTTCTCATTGCTACGTAGTATTCCATTGTGTATATAAACCACAATTTCTTTATCCATTCATCAGTTGATGGACATTTAGGCTCTTTCCATAATTTGGCTATTGTTGAGAGTGCTGCTATGAACATTGGGGTACAAGTGCCCCTATGCATCAGTACTCCTGTATCCCTTGGGTAAATTCCTAGCAGTGCTATTGCTGGGTCATAGGGTAGGTCTATTTTTAATTTTCTGAGGAACCTCCACACTGCTTTCCAGAGCGGCTGCACCAGTTTGCATTCCCACCAACAGTGCAAGAGGGTTCCCGTTTCTCCACATCCTCTCCAGCATCTATAGTCTCCTGATTTGTTCATTTTGGCCACTCTGACTGGCGTGAGGTGATACCTGAGTGTGGTTTTGATTTGTATTTCCCTGATAAGGAGCGACGCTGAACATCTTTTCATGTGCCTGTTGGCCATCTGGATGTCTTCTTTAGAGAAGTGTCTATTCATGTTTTCTGCCCATTTCTTCACTGGGTTATTTGTTTTTCGGGTGTGGAGTTTGGTGAGCTCTTTATAGATTTTAGATACTAGCCCTTTGTCCGATATGTCATTTGCAAATATCTTTTCCCATTCCGTTGGTTGCCTTGTAGTTTTGTTGGTTGTTTCCTTTGCTGTGCAGAAGCTTTTTATCTTCATAAGGTCCCAGTAATTCACTTTTGCTTTTAATTCCCTTGCCTTTGGGGATGTGTCGAGTAAGAGATTGCTACGGCTAAGGTCAGAGAGGTCTTTTCCTGCTTTCTCCTCTAAGGTTTTGATGGTTTCCTGTCTCACATTTAGGTCCTTTATCCATTTTGAGTTTATTTTTGTAAATGGTGTGAGAAAGTGGTCTAGTTTCAACCTTCTGCATGTTGCTGTCCAGTTCTCCCAGCACCATTTGTTAAAGAGGCTGTCTTTTTTCCATTGGATGTTCTTTCCTGCTTTGTCAAAGATGAGTTGGCCATACGTTTGTGGGTCTAGTTCTGGGGTTTCTATTCTATTCCATTGGTCTATGTGTCTGTTTTTGTGCCAATACCATGCTGTCTTGATGATTACAGCTTTGTAGTAGAGGCTAAAGTCTGGGATTGTGATGCCTCCTGCTTTGGTCTTCTTCTTCAAAATTCCTTTGGCTATTCGGGGCCTTTTGTGGTTCCATATGAATTTTAGGATTGCTTGTTCTAGTTTTGAGAAGAATGCTGGTGCAATTTTGATTGGGATTGCATTGAATGTGTAGATAGCTTTGGGTAGTATTGACATTTTGACAATATTTATTTTTCCAATCCATGAGCAGGGAATGTCTTTCCATTTCTTTAAATCTTCTTCAATTACCTTCATAAGCTTTCTATAGTTTTCAGCATATAGATCCTTTACATCTTTGGTTAGATTTATTCCTAGGTATTTTATGCTTCTTGGTGCAATTGTGAATGGGATCAGTTTCTTTATTTGTCTTTCTGTTGCTTCATTGTTAGTGTATAAGAATGCAACTGATTTCTGTACATTGATTTTGTATCCTGCAACTTTGCTGAATTCATGTATCAGTTCTAGCAGACTTTTGGTGGAGTCTGTCGGATTTTCCATGTATAATATCATGTCATCTGCAAAAAGCGAAAGCTTGACTTCATCCTTGCCAATTTTGATGCCTTTGATTTCCTTTTGTTGTCTGATTGCTGATGCTAGAACTTCCAGCACTATGTTAAACAACAGCGGTGAGAGTGGGCATCCCTGTCGTGTTCCTGATCTCAGGGAAAAAGCTCTCAGTTTTTCCCCGTTGAGGATGATGTTAGCTGTGGGCTTTTCATAAATGGCTTTGATGATCTTTAAGTATGTTCCTTCTATCCCGACTTTCTCAAGGGTTTTTATTAAGAAAGGGTGCTGGATTTTGTCAAAGGCCTTTTCTGCATCGATTGACAGGATCATATGGTTCTTCTCTTTTTTTTTGTTAATGTGATGTATCACGTTGATTGATTTGCGAATGTTGAACCAGCCCTGCATCCCAGGAATGAATCCCACTTGATCATGGTGAATAATTCTTTTTATATGCTGTTGAATTCGATTTGCTAGTATCTTATTGAGAATTTTGGCATCCATATTCATCAGGGATATTGGCCTGTAGTTCTCTTTTTTTTCCTGGGTCTCTGTCTGGTTTAGGAATCAAAGTAATACTGGCTTCATAGAATGAGTCTGGAAGTTTTCCTTCCCTTTCTATTTCTTGGAATAGCTTGAGAAGGATAGGTATTATCTCTGCTTTAAATGTCTGGTAGAACTCCCCTGGGAAGCCATCTGGTCCTGGACTCTTATTTGTTGGGAGATTTTTGATAACCGATTCAATTTCTTCGCTGGTTATGGGTCTGTTCAAGCTTTCTATTTCCTCCTGATTGAGTTTTGGAAGAGTGTGGGTTTTCAGGAATTTGTCCATTTCTTCCAGGTTGTCCAATTTGTTGGCATATAATTTTTCATAGTATTCCCTGATAATTGTTTGTATCTCTGAGGGATTGGTTGTAATCATTCCATTTTCATTCATGATTTTATCTATTTGGGTCATCTCCCTTTTCTTTTTGAGAAGCCTGGCTAGCGGTTTGTCAATTTTGTTTATTTTTTCAAAAAACCAACTCTTGGTTTCGTTGATCTGCTCTACAGTTTTTTTAGATTCTATATTGTTTATTTCTGCTCTGATCTTTATTATTTCTCTTCTTCTACTGGGTTTAGGCTGCCTTTGCTGTTCTGCTTCTATTTCCTTTAGGTGTGCTGTTAGATTTTGTATTTGGGATTTTTCTTGTTTCTTGAGATAGGCCTGGATTGCAATGTATTTTACTCTCAGGACTGCCTTCGCTGCGTCCCAAAGCGTTTGGATTGTTGTATTTTCATTTTCGTTTGTTTCCATATATTTTTTAATTTCTTCTCTAATTGCCTGGTTGACCCATTCATTCGTTAGTAGGGTGTTCTTTAACCTCCACGCTTTTGGAGGTTTTCCAGACTTTTTCCTGTGGTTGATTTCAAGCTTCATAGCATTGTGGTCTGAAAGTATGCATGGTATAATTTCAATTCTTGTAAACTTATGAAGGGCTGTTTTGTGACCCAGTATATGATCTATCTTGGAGAATGTTCCATGTGCACTCGAGAAGAAAGTATATTCTGTTGCTTTGGGATGCAGAGTTCTAAATATATCTGTCAAGTCCATCTGATCCAATGTCTCATTCAGGGCCCTTGTTTCTTTATTGACCGTGTGTCTAGATGATCTATCCATTTCTGTAAGTGGGGTGTTAAAGTCCCCAGCAATTACCACATTCTTATCAATAAGGTTGCTTCTGTTTATGAGTAATTGTTTTATATACTTGGGGGCTCCGGTATTCGGCGCATAGACATTTATAATTGTTAGCTCTTCCTGATGGATAGACCCTGTAACTATTATATAATGTCCTTCTTCATCTCTTGTTACAGCCTTTAATTGAAAGTCTAGTTTGTCTGATATAAGTATGGCTACTCCAGCTTTCTTTTGGCTTCCAGTAGCATGATAAATAGTTCTCCATCCCCTCACTCTGAATCTAAAGGTGTCCTCAGGTCTAAAATGAGTCTCTTGTAGACAGCAAATAGATGGGTCTTGTTTTTTTATCCATTCTGATACCCTATGTCTTTTGGTTGGTGCATTTAATCCATTTACATTCAGTGTTATTATAGAAAGATACGGGTTTAGAGTCATTGTGATGTCTGTATGTTTTATGCTTGTAGTGATGTCTCTGGTACTTTGTCTCACAGGGTCCCCCTTAGGATCTCTTGTAGGGCTGGTTTAGTGGTGACAAATTCCTTCAGTTTTTGTTTGTTTGGGAAGACCTTTATCTCTCCTTCTATTCTAAATGACAGACTTGCTGGATAAAGGATTCTCGGCTGCATATTTTTGCTGTCTAGCACCCTGAAAATCTCGTGCCAATTCTTTCTGGCCTGCCAAGTTTCAAAAGAGAGATCAGTCACGAGTCTTATAGGTCTCCCTTTATATGTGAGGGCACGTTTACCCCTTGCTGCTTTCAGAATTTTCTCTTTATCCTTGTATTTTGCCAGTTTCACTATGATATGTCGTGCAGAAGATCGATTCAAGTTACGTCTGAAGGGAGTTCTCTGTGCCTCTTGGATTTCAATGCCTTTTTCCTTCCCCAGATCTGGGAAGTTCTCAGCTATGATTTCTTCAAGTACCCCTTCAGCACCTTTGCCTCTCTCTTCCTCCTCTGGGATACCAATTATGCGTATATTATTTCTTTTTAGTGTATCACTTAGTTCTCTAATTTTCCCCTCATACTCCTGGATTTTTTTATCTCTCTTTTTCTCAGCTTCCTCTTTTTCCATAACTTTATCTTCTAGTTCACCTATTCTCTCCTCTGCCTCTTCCATCCGAGCTGTGGTGGTTTGCATTTTGTTTTGCATTTCCTTTAAAGCGTTTTTCAGCTCCTCGTGACTGTTCCTTAGTCCCTTGATCTCTGTAGCAAGAGATTCTCTGCTGTCCTGTATACTGTTTTCCAGCCCAGCGATTAATTTTATGACTATTATTCTAAATTCACTTTCTGTTATATTATTTAAATCCTTTTTGATCAGCTCATTAGCTGTTGTTATTTCCTGGAGATTCTTCTGAGGGGAATTCTTCCGCTTGGTCATTTTGGATAGTCCCTGGTGTGGTGAGGACCTGCAGGGCACTTCCCCTGTGCTGTGGTGTATAACTGGAGTTGGTGGGCGGGGCCGCAGTCAGTCCTGATGTCTGCCCCCAGCCCACCGCTGGGGCCACAGTCAGACTGGTGTGTGCCTTCTCTTCCCCTCTCCTAGGGGCGGGATTCACTGTGGGGTGGCGTGGCCCGTCTGGGCTACTTGCACACTGCCAGGCTTGTGATGCTGGGGATCTGGCGTATTAGCTGGGATGGGTCGGCAAGGTGCACGGGGGCATGAGGGGCAGGCTTAGCTCGCTTCTCCTTAGGTGATCCACTTCAGGAGGGGCCCTGTGGCAGCCGGAGGGAGTCAGATCCGCTGCCGGAGGTTTGGCTCCGCAGAAGCACAGAGTTGGGTGTTTGCGCGGAGCGAGCAATTTCCCTGGCCGGAACCGGTTCCCTTTGGGATTTTGGCTGGGGGATGGGCGGGGGAGATGGCGCTGGCGAGCGCCTTTGTTCCCCGCCAAACTGAGCTCTGTCGTCCGGGGGCTCAGCAGCTCACCCTCCCTTTGTCCTCCAGCCTTCCCGCTTTCTGAGCAGAGCTGTTAACTTATGACCTCCCAGACGCTAAGTCGCGCTTGCTGTCGGAACACAGTCCGTCAGGCCCCTCCGCTTTTGCAAGCCACACTCAGGGACTCTGCTTGGCCGGCGAGCCGCCCCTCCGCCCCAGCTCCCTCCCGCCAGTCCGTGGAGCGCGCACCGCCTCGCCGCCCTTCCTACCCTCTTCCGTGGGCCTCTCGTCTGCGCTTGGGTCTGGCGACTCCGTTCTGCTAATCTTCTGGCTGTTTTCTGGGTTATTTAGGCAGGTGTAGGTGGAATCTAAGTGATCAGCAGGACGCGCGGTGAGCCCAGCGTCCTCCTACGCCGCCATCTTTCTCAAACTCTGTCGAAAGATATTTTTAATAAAAATTGGAAAAACCGATTTTTTTCTCTTTCTGTATTCAAGAAAAAGAAAAGAATTGTAAAAGAGAAAAAGAAAAAAAATAAAGAAAATTGAATAGATGAACCTGCTAACAGATGGAAGTAGGACTGAAATTGCTTCGTTTTCCCCTAGAAGTCAGTCTATTTAGCTCTTTATAGTCCATTAATTAAGCTGGTGGTGAGACTTGTGTTCTTTAAGAGCAAAGTTGGCCCTGTTGGGTGGTGCTCAGCGTAACATCTCTGCTCTTCACTAGATGGCGCTGCTAGCCAACTGAGGTGGAGTGTTGCAGTGCTCGTAGATGCCTATATGCATGCGCAGGAGCGGTGAAAATGGTGCCACCCAGCTACCTAGTCTGTTCTCCCAGATCAGCAATCGTGCACCCATCCTCTGTCTTCAGCTTTCATCTACTCGTTGCTTTTTCACTCTTTGTGACCAGGCCTCAGGCAGTACTTCTCTCCCGAGTTTTGTCTCAGATGTGGCTCTTTTCCCTGGCCCCTTCAGTTCCGAAGGACTGCGGCTTTGACCCAGTCACCCATCTGTGGGAGGGTCTCACCGAGCAATGGCCGAATGAGCAATGGCTGAATATCGGCTGCACACAGGAATCCCGCTGGACCCTGTTGTTGCCAGTGCCCTGAGACTGTGGCCAGTTGCCAGCCTGCCCCAGAAAATGTTCACGAGACAGTGTAGCAGCAGCGTTTCAGAGATTATGGAAAATCACAACACACATCTGGCACCAAGCTTCACCCTTAATGGCCTTGCCCCAGCACCAACAAATGTGGCCATTTTCTGGGGTCTGCTAGGACCAGGTGGCTTCAACAGTCTCTACTAAATGTCCTTCCAGCTGTGGAACCGCTTTTCCCCGTGTGGTCCAAGAACCTCCCGGACCCCACTCTGTTCCTGGGGATTCGCCCTTCCCACCAGAGTACCACCAGGTATCGAGCTGCAGAGTTGGAGACTTTGCACTCCCCTTGTTTACAGTCTTAATGGAATTTAAACCCTCTCCTCTCCTTTCTCCCGTTTTAGTTTAGTCCCTGTGGCTGTTTCCAATTTTCCACTTTCTCTCCAGCTGCTTTTGGGGAGGGGTGTTTTTCCCGTATTCTTCCCCATTCTCCAGTCTCCATCCTCTCTCTGCCCACAAAAGCAGTTCCCTACCTTCCGCAGCTTCTCACTCCCCAAGTTCATCTCTCCGTGCCGCATACCTGCTGAATTCTGTGGTTCAGGTTGTGAATATTGTTGTGTTATTCCTCCAATCAGTTTTCTAGGTGTGTAAGATGGTTTAGTGTTGGTCTGGCTGTATTTCATGGACACGAGACACACAAAAAACTTTCATGCTGTTCCTCCTCTTGGCTTCTTCCCCAGAGAAAGATATTCTTAAGAGCACCTACATTGAAAGACATGAGAAAAGGTAAGAAATACCATATTCCTTAAAAAGTACTTAAATATTTACTTTTGTGAAAAGGGTCTAAAATTCCTATATGTAGGGGCGCCTGGGTGGCGCAGTCGGTTAAGCGTCCGACTTCAGCCAGGTCACGATCTCGCGGTCCGTGAGTTCGAGCCCCGCGTCAGGCTCTGGGCTGATGGCTCAGAGCCTGGAGCCTGTTTCTGATTCTGTGTCTCCCTCTCTCTCTGCCCCTCCCCCGTTCATGCTCTGTCTCTCTCTGTCCCAAAAATAAATAAACGTTGAAAAAAAAATTTTTTTAAATTCCTATATGTAAAATGCATCTTTTTTGGCTTAGTTTTCAAACAGCTCTTTATAATTTCCCCAAACAGTAATAATCTGACAGCATTTGCACCTAACTTGACTAGATTACTTGCTGACAACTATGTGGGAATAATTGTTCCTATTGAATCTTCGGAGATTAAATTTATGCAGGTGGACCATTTTAATTATTTTGATTTGAAATTTGGATGGAAGGGTTAAAACCTTTAGATAGTCAAATATCAGAGCCCCATTATATTTTAAGATACGAAATCAAGGGAAGAGAGCCCTGAAAACAAATAAGGAAAAGTCATATACTTTTCTTCTTACATAAAACAGCAAGTAATTTAACATAAAATCAGTGTCGAATATACTTCTATAGTTATAGAATTGCCTTCAGTCTACTTATTAGAATTTCTTGCAATTGAGCCTTCTGCTTTCACTCATGTAGCATGGGCTTTTCTTCCAGAATACACCAGTGAAATCAAATGCACCAACTCATTGTTTTGAGTGGAATCACACAAGAGAAAAATCTATACCTAAACTCCTGGTCTACAGGGCCCTTCATTACCTGTCCTTTATGTATCTCTCGAGTCTCATTCCCTTTCAACTCTTCAAATACATGAAAATCTCTTCTGCCAGTAGGCACTTGGATGTTTTCTCTGTGTGGAGTACTTCCCACCTCTCCTAGCTAACTCCTACATAGCACTTTGGCTCCCGGCTCAATTGTCAACTTGCTCAGAAAAGTATTCTTTGCCCCTTTGGACTAAATCAGGGCTCCTTGTTATATGTTCTCAAAATTTCTATTAAGTGTTCTTTCAAAACACTTGTCACAATTTTTAATTACATATTTTATGATGTTTTTTTTTCTACCTCCTCTTTTAGACTGCATGGTCCATGAAGGCAAGGACCTTTATATTTTCTGCACTTAATATAGTACCTGGGACATGTCTATGTAGTTATATCTTTGATTTCACTTACCTTGCTGCCTTGATTCTGTATTTCTGTTTTCCTTGCTGCTTTGGACTCACAGATACATCCACAAACTAAATAAGGCAGGTCTCACACCTGGAAGCTCATTAGAATAATCTAAGTGGGTTTTATGAATGAGTCTCACCTCAGATCAATCAAAATCAGAATCTCTAGGGTAGTGGTTCTACAAGTGTGTGATGCTGTTGACCAGCATATCAGCATCACCTGGGAATTTATTAGAAATGCAAAATCCTGTTCCCTCCCTGTACCCACTGAACCAGAAGTTGTGGATAGAGACTGACAATCTGTGTCTAACAAGCACTCCAACTCATTCTGGTACATGCTAAAGTTTGAGAACAAAACCACAGTTCTAGCAAACATTAGAGTCATCTAGAGAGCTAAATAAAATACAGAATGCCGTGTCCTGCCTCCAGAGTTTCTGAGTCAGTAGGTCTGGGTAGACCTAAGAATTTACATACTTAACAAGTGTCCAGGTAATGCTGATGCTACTGGTCACATTTTGAGAACCACTGCTCTAGGGCTGGGGTCAATACAGTCAATGTATTTGTGAGTGTGTGTGTGTGCGCACACATACGATGGCAAGATGGCAAATATTTTAGGCTTTGTGAGTCACATGGTTTCATGACAGCTCCTCAACTCTGCCACTGTGGTGGGGAAAGAAGCTATAGACAACATGTAAACAAATGGGTTTCTGGGCCCTGAGCATTTGGCCTAATGGGTTGTAGTGTGCCAGCTCTTGTTCTAGAGGTTGGGACCCAGGTACTTTCTCAGATGGTGGTTCTGAACTTTGTATGTACCATGTTAAAATCACTGGATGAGATTTTAAATAATCTCAACTCTCCAGACCATCATCAGTATCTCCAAAGATAGGGCCCAGGCATTAGTATTTTTAAAGCTCCAAATTATTTCTGGCATGCAGCCAGGTTTGGGAATTATTGGTTTGAAACCTTAGCTAATCCTCTCTCTGATTTCTGATTCTGGCTTGTTCTTGAACTGGATTCATTGGAATCTCTGATCCTTGACTTTTTGTTAACCTTGACTCTCTTAGGGGATATTAACCAAATATAAACCATGTTAGGCAGGAAGATTGTAAAAAGACATAGAAACAACATGAAGCATGTAACCTTGAACCTTTAGAACAAGCTTCATTGGCCAAAATATGTAGTTCATCAACAAAGATATAAATCATGAAGGAGTAAGATTTGGTGGTTTGGAGACGGTCCAGCTGATCCCTATTATCTCAGGGTAGAATTACTATGGGTCAGTTCTCCAAAGGCTCATCTCACTTCTTAAAGTATGTCAAATAGTTTGGAACCAAAGGAAACTAAAGTAGTTTTTGGAGAGTAAAAAATGATTGGAACAATGAAGACATGGGACACAGTACAGTTCTAATTATTATGATTCCTTTAGAAATCAGTCTGTTCTTTTATATTTGGAAAAAGGGATTTTGTGTATGTGTGTTTGCATATATGTGCATGTGCACATATGTGCCCTTGTAGTTTATAATTGTTTTGGGAGGCAAGAATATCTGGAAATGTTGATGGTGGATATTTTCTTTTACCTGCATTCTTGGTTCTAGAATCACTTAACTGAAGCCTGTTAGAGGTGGGAATGCTGCAGAGGTGTGGATTTCCTTATGAGATGCTTCAGGCTTCTGAGATTTAGTGGGCTTCCTCCAGAAGGAAGGTGTCTATGTGCCTGTGTGTGCATGTGGTGTAACATTAGTCCAGTGCTGTTCAATAGAACTATCTATGATGATCCAGTGCAGTAGCTCCTGGCCACATGTGGCAAGTGAACACTTGACATATGGCTGGTGTGAAAAAAGAATAATTTTTAAATTAAATTAAAATTGCCGCATGTAAGAAGTGACTATTGTTTCGGACACTATGGCTTTCATCAGTTAGAGTGCACATCTTGGCGTATGACTTTCACATTGCTCCTACTTAACATATAGCCCCTCAGGCTGGGCATCACCAGACATGGTCGTGGAATACAAATGAATCTGTGCGTGGGATGGGGAGAGTACTTACCCTTGGCAGAGTGATGCCTATCTTATTTTAATGCCCATTGTAAAAAAAAGGAGGGATAGCTATGATGCCCCACCAGCCACATGATGATTAGGTAGGAAAAAGGTAAAAAACACCTTTCTGAGATGTACTAATTACTTTTTTTGAGGTAACTAGTTGGTGACCTGATCCAACAGATTGGAAATCTCAGAGGTAAGAAAAAACAATGTGTGCAGATGCAAGGACCCCAGAATAAACTTCAGTTTGTTGAACCCAGAGTTTCTCAAACTTAACTGCCCCCAGAGCTCATCTGTGCAAGTGCACGTGTACTATCTACTAGCAACCACAGAGCTGGTGCTCCAGGTAGCACACTTTGGGAAAGAATGCTTTATAAAATGGTTGGTTGTTGTTCCTGCTATAAATCGTATTTCCAATAGTTCCATTCGTGCATTTTTCTGCTCCTTTATTTTTTGCCTTCTGCCTTCTTATGTGGCCGGGGCTCTTTCAAGAGCATCCTAGGGCCTTGGAAAGAGGGATTGTGCCATAGGAATCAGAGCCATGATTCATACCACTGACTTGTGCCTTCAGTTCCCATTAGAGCCCCTTCTAATACATGCAGTCCCCACTTGGTGATGGTTGGTGCTAGGCACACCCAGTTTATGGCTCAGCGGGTCATATAGCACTTGGTTCATGATGGGCATCTCATGATGGGCAGAACTTGGTGTCTTAATAGAAGTTTTGAAGTTCGAGGATTTCTAATGATAATTCATTTCCCTTAAAAAGCTAAATGGAAAAAGAGCAAATATGCTTTTTGAATGTACAACTCCAAAGATGCCTGCAAAGTCTATTTCTCTAGTTTGTAATCATTTTATTGTTTCAGAGCATATTTCACTAAATGGAAAATAGTTTTTCATATGTAGCTTTTCTATTAATATCTACCACACCGTCCTATTAGTCTATGCACTTAGTTTATCTGCATACGTGCAGAGTGGTTTCTTTTTCACAGTTGCTCAGCCAAGCAAGAGAAAGGACTATAATTATAGAGAAATGTAACCTTTTTTAGAGTCAAAACATTCCTTGCATAATTTTTTTTTTGGTTCAGAAAATAGATAACTGCAAAGCAAGCCACATTTACTTTCACCTTTGTCAAATTATTTATCAAATTTCAAAGGCTATGCTGGCCCAAAAAATGTGAAAATGAACTTGATTTCTTGTTAAATATTTTGCTTAGGCCTAAAATAGACAGATACAATTTATTGAGTTGGGTAAGATATTAGTACAAGTAAAATATGTTTTTAAAAGCTGAGATTACAGCTGAATACTCATATATTTTTATATCTCATTATACTTATTGCCAGGACTCCCAGAACAGATTAGGCAATTGTGTTTGCTTATTTATTACTTTTTTACTGAGCACCAGTATCTCAAACAAAGGACATCCTTGGCAGAGCCAGCAGTAAGAGTTCCAGTTCTACCTATGTGCAGATTATCCAGTTGTTTTTATTTTCTAACTTTATTTTGTTTCTTACATGATAAGATGGTAAGGTAATAGGTCAGAATTCATGTTTTCTTGCCATAAGAGTCATAAGAGATTTTGGATCACCTTATTATTAGAGAGCTGAGTTTTTGTTTACCACCAGTCTTGAACATGGACACATTGTGTGAGAATTTTTCTGAAAAGTTAATCTAAATATACCATGTCTGCCTTATTTTATGGGAATTTGAATGATGTAAATAGACAACTAAATAACATAAAATATTAATGGAATCTTTTTTTATGAAAAATGTGAAATGATGTGTGTTATCCATAGCATATAAAAAATAAAATAGATGAACATAAGGGAAGGGAAATAAGAATAATATAAAAATAGGGAGGGTACAAAACAGAAGAGACTCATAAATATGGAGAACAAACTGAGGGTTACTGGAGGGGTTGTGGGAGGGAGGATGGGCTAAATGGGTAAGGGGCATTAAGGAATCTACTCCTGAAATCATTGTTTCACTATATGCTAACTAATTTGGATGTAAATTTAAAAAATAAATAAATAAATAAATAAATAAATAAATAAATAAATAAAGATGATATAAAAAAATAAAAATAAAATAAAGAATAATGTTGAGTGATACCTGGGTGGCTCAGTCGGTTGAGTGTCAGATTCTTGATTTTGGCTCAGGTCATGATCTCATGGGCCTGAGATCAAGCACAGCCCTGGACTTGGTGATGGATGTAGAGCCTGCTGTAGAGCGGCTCTTGGCAATGGATGTAGAGCCTGTAGAGAGAGATTCCCTCTCTCTCTCTGCCCACCCATCACCTTGGGTGTGCTCTCTCTCCTTTCTCCACCGCCACCCCTCCCCTCCCCCCTCCCATAATAATTTCAAGTTTGGTCTAGTAAGTGACTTGCAAACTGTTTACACTACTGCCACATGGTGGTGCCCCTTCTAGCCAGTAGATAAAAATGTTCATCATTACTGCAGCATACTGGGAACCCAGCTATTGCTTATGGGAATTGGGTCTTTTTCTGGAGGAATGCGGTGATTGCTAAGCTGTTATTTCACCATTCACTATTATTATGATTTAAAATATTTTTAGATCACATAAAAAGGCATCCGAATATTATTTAAGTGATGGTACTTCTTTTAGTGCTGAAAAACAAGCTTTAAAATCTGTAATTTTGGAATGCAAGTTAGAGGTGATGAAATGTGATGAAGAATTTCTCATAATTGTCATTATATATTATACATATTTTTGGAGAACGCTGCAAAACATCAGACATGATATTGCAAAAATTAAAATGAGACATTAGAGCAAAAAAATGCATGTTTTTGTAAATTACTCATTCTAGGCAGGCATTTCCCATCATATACTCAACTTGGGAAAATGAGGCTTGAATTATCAAGGTTTTGAAATGTGCTGTGTTCAGCAACCCAGTGCTTGTGCTACATTCTGCTTCTCCAATTCCAGAAGAGCTTCATATTCTTATTCAAGAGTAAGGAAGTTAGTTGCCTTAAAGGTGGAGGTTGGGGGATAGGAAAGTGAGAAGGGAAAGATAGATGATGGTTTGAGCAAACCTGTTCTAATAGCCTCCTGTCTTCACAACTATCCTGTTTATTTTTCCATTTCTAATATTTGCTGTCATAAAAAAATGGACTCAGGGAATAGGTTAGTGGACAAGAAAAGAGACAGAAACCGAGGACAGCAAATAAGAAGTCTACCAGTTGCTGTTTGCCACTGGGGTTTAATTTTGGGTGGAACACTTTGAGAAACTATACAGAACACTCCTGTCCCTCTGGAAGGCAGGAAGTTTGGGGCATTTATCCACCAGCTCTCATCCCCTGTTGTTTCAAGATGGCCTTGTGGTCTTAATTCTTCACCGTTCAGTACCTGCTGGTCTTAAAGGGTTGAAAACAACCTGAAGCATAGAAGAGAAACAGACCCTTGACATGGGAAGTTAGCTTGCCAGGTACTTTGTACCTCAGTTTCATGTGCACTCAGGTGGGCGGGGGAAAGGGGGAAGAATCAACATCACCTGCTGCAGGCATACTGAGTGAAGAAATACTGAGTGGAGCATAAACTCTGCGATAAGTGGAGTTTATTCACATATACATTACTGAAAACAGTCTCATCCATTTGGCTTGCATAGATTTTCTTTTCAACTGATTGTTCCCCCTGCCAGCTCTGCCTCAAGTGCATATAATGACTTCTCAAGGCATTTCTCAATATTTTTAAAGTGCTTTAGGCTAAGAATTTTTCTTTAGGGAGTTTCCAAAATATATGCAGCAATAGGTCCTAAAAATATAAAATAGCAAGTGTTATTACTACAATACAATAGAGTGAATTTGTAAAGAATCTTTATTTTGTTAAAGTTTATTTATTCATTTTTGAAAGAGAGAGAGAGAGTGAGAGAGAGCGAGCGAGAGAGGCAGGCAGAGAGACAGGGAGAGAGAGAATCCCAAGTAGGTTCTGCACTATTAGCGTGGAGCCCGTCATGACCTGAGCCAAAATCACCAGTCAGAGGCTTAACTGACTGAGCCACCCAGGTGCCGCTGGAAAGAATCCTTAAAAGAAAAGATAGGTGACAAAGTCAATTTTATGAAGCTAACAACTCCTTTAGACATGCATAAAATATACAAGAGAAAATATTTCAGAATATATTTATTTTTGACAACTGGATTACTAAAGTTTGACTTAATCTTATTTAATGTGTGATGTGCCAATTTGATGAATCAAAATGTACATTGTTAAGGAAAGAGCAGAATATGAAAGTGAATGGAAAATTGGTACTTTATTATCTTTTTTTTTAATGTTTATTTTTTTTTTAATTTTTTTTCAACGTTTATTTATTTTTGGGACAGAGAGAGACAGAGCATGAACGGGGGAGGGGCAGAGAGAGAGGGAGACACAGAATCAGAAACCAGGCTCCAGGCTCTGAGCCATCAGCCCAGAGCCCGACGCGGGGCTTGAACTCACGGACCGCGAGATCGTGACCTGGCTGAAGTCGGACGCTTAACCGACTGCGCCACCCAGGCGCCCCTTTAATGTTTATTTTTGAGAGAGACAGAGACAGAATGAGAGTGGGTTGGGGCAGAGAGAGAGGGAGACACAGAATCGGAAGCAGGCTCCAGGCTCTGAGCTGTCAGCACAGAGCCTGATGCGGGGCTTGAACTCATGAGCTGTGAGATCATGACTTGAGCCGAAGCCGGACGCTCAACTGACTGAGCCACCCAGATGCCCGGTACTTTATTATCTTAATGCAATACCATCTTTATACAGCAAAGACTTTTCCTGAGTCTGATTCGTTTAACAGAAAGGTAACCTTTGTGAAATGACTTAGCTACTAAAGATTTGGAGTTTACTTATTATGGATAATAACACAAATTAACATTTTAGATTTTGTTTTGTTTTTATGTTCCTTTCCATAAAAATGGAAAAAAAAAGTGCATTCTTGATTGTCTTCTCTGGTATAATGAATAATTAGTGGACAGTGTCAAAAGATTTCCTCTCACATTTATTCCATCTCTACAGCAGGATGCTAAAAGTACTTGTTACACACAGAGCCTAGATATCCCTCTTCCCACAGTGCACTATTTCTGAAGCTATTACTTGGCTGAACAGCCTATTTTTTCCATTCCTATTCATATGTATTATATAAATAGCAATATATGATATGTGAATATTAATATATGATGTATATAATTAATTATCAATTGCTAGATTACATTTCTTAAACTGGTATATATCATGTTATCACAAAATTTAAGAAAATGAATAATACATCAAGACTAAACTCCTTTGCCAGGCTCTACATGATCTATATCATTTAAGTATGTTTTTTAAAATGTTTATTTATTTTTGAGAGACAGAGAGACATAAGTGGGGGAGGAGTAGAGAGAGAGAGAGAGACAGGATCTGAAGCAGCCTTTGGCTTTCAGCGTGCAGAGCCCAATGCAGGGCTCAAACTCACGAACTGTGAGATCATGATCTGAGCTGAAATTGGTTGCTTAACCAACTGAGCCACTGAGGCACCCCATGACCTATATCATTTTAGCTTGCTTATCCAATATTAACCACTACAATCACCCACTCTATGTCCTATATAATATTCTGGCCACTGTCTTTTCAAACTTTTCTCGTAAAAGATTTATTATATCTTCTCTTTGCTTGCTATTATTGTGCTTCTAAAATCTACAGGGAGAATTTTCTTCTTTCGTCCTTAAGTTTCAGCTTTGTTGATAACTTCTAATAGCAGCCCATGCATATTTTTCCTCCTTTAATTCCCTTCTTGTTTATTGTGAACTGTGTATATACTATAAGAAGTATCTTGTATTTTTCATATTTGCTAAAATTTGAAATCAAAAACATCAGAAAAATTATCTCAAATTATAATGTACATGAGAATTACTTGGGAAACTTGTTAAAAATGCTTATTCTAGAGTCCCTTCTGATGATTCTGATGAAGACAATTGTGGACTATACCCTTACAAATACTGTTTTAATTTCTTTTACACGTGAAACTACAATTTACTAATTCTTTACAGGCTACATCAAATATTACATTATCTTCCCATTCTCCCTGAGTTGATTAGTTGATAAAGACCTATCCTGACCACTGCTGGGCCAATAGCTAAGCTTTGACACTGAGGTGGTTTTAGAATGTCATAGACAATGATAAGGAGTGAAAACTGCTAGTTGCCAGATAAATTAGATGTCACTCTGGATTATAGGCAATGATGCCATTTTTGAGTTAACTAGACCCATTGCCAAATAGCTTTCAACAGATTTGTTGAAATGTTTCATACTTTCCTGTAATATGTTATCACCCTCTCTAGATGACAGTAGAATTTTCCAGTACTAGATGGGAGTAAATGCTTCTGAGGCAAGATGGTGCCCATCTTGTTGGCTCATGATTCCATTTCATAAAAATAGCCCTCCAGCGAGGTAGCCATAAGTAGTTTTGAAGGAAAATAATAAAATTTAAGAATAAATCTTTAAAATTCAAAGAGCAGTAAGGTAAAATAAAAGCTTTTATAAAACTAGGCTTATTTCCCACTTAATCGACTCCAAGTAAACCTTGAATTTTTGCCTACTAACTTCTTGTCTATTTGTTTCTGATTTCTATTATAAAAACTTGGTTAAAATATGCTACAGAATATTTCTTTAAAATAGCTATTTCAGATGACCTGTTCTTCAGGTTTGTCTATATATGCTAATCCTTCATGTCAGCAAATCAGGAAATGCATAGGACCACCCTTTAGTCTTTTTTCTTCTGATTCTCAATTCAGAATTCACAATTTAAGGTTTTCATGCTGAAAGTTAAAAAATTTTATATAAAAATTTCCAATTTCCTTTGTTCTCTGCTATTAAAAAATAGTGCCATTGCATAATGACTCGTTTTACTTTTTTTCATTTCTTTTCTAATGTTACATGTATTATATAGATTACATTGGTCTCCCTAACTAAGTCGTTTAAAAAATTTTAACTTATAAAGAGGTATCATTTCTATCCAAATGAGAGAAAGGAGCCAGTGATCCACTTTAAGATGGAATTTGTTTAAGGAAAGCAAAACACTAACGTTCTAATCACTTAAAATATGAGTAAACCTGCTACACATATAAGTTTGGAGTGAGGGAAAGGAAAAAAGTTTATGATGTTTGTTTTAGGTATTGAATGCATATGTGGGAGAAATGGGTTCAGTTCTAAGGTTCTTGAATATTGGGGTATGCTGAATAGGACAGTCTGATAATAAACAGTTATTGAGTCACCTATTCATGATATACAACTATTTGGGGGTGGAAGAAAAGGAACGAGTGAGAATGTGACTATTAGTGTCAGACTACACAAAAGGAAAATTAACAATAAGATTCGTATAAAGAAACTCTATATCAGGTCCTCAAGGGAAAGAGAAGTTAAGATGAGAAATAGAATAAGATCAAAAGGGAATTAAAAATATAAACCCATTTAGCAAGTATACCAAAGATCAAAGGAATGTTGACTTGGGAGTTTGCTAAGAGTGTCTAAACACATGTTATTTAATCATTGTGAAGTAATATAAAATTTTAAATGACATTATTGTTAACATTTATTAATATTGGCATGACTTTAGCAGGGCTATCGTACATTGCATGCTTTTATTAAAAGTTAAAGATAATGCTTGATTTTTCTCATTATAGGTTTATATCAGTTCAGTTCAACAAAAATGACAGAATTACTGTTGGGTTCCAGGTACAGCAATGGCATTAGAAATACAAAACATTGTTGAGAACAATTACGGAAGACCTCAATAAATGGAGCGATATACTATGTTTATGGATCAGAGATTTACTATTGTTAAGATGTCACTCCTCCCTTTCTCTCACAATGGTCAATAGGTTCAAAGTAATTTCAATCAAAATCCCAGGGGCGCCTGGGTGGTTCAGTTGGTTAAGCGTCCGACTTCAGCTCAGGTCATGATCTCGCAGTCCGTGAGTTCGAGCCTGGCGTCAGGCTCTGGGCTGACAGCTCAGAGCCTGGAGCCTGCTTCCGATTCTGTGTCTCCCTCTCTCTCTCTGCCCCTCCCCCATTCATGCTCTGTCTCTTTCTGTCTCAAAAATAAATAAATGTTAAAAATTTTTTTTTTTAAATCCCAGCAGACATTTTTGTAGAATTTGCAAGCTAATTCTAAAATTTGTATTGAAATGCAAAAGGCTAGACTAGGTCAAACCATGTTGGAAAGAATAATAAAATTGGAAGACACACAGTACATAACTTTAGGACTTGTTGTAAATCTACAGTAATCAATACACTGTACTAATTGTGTAAATATAGATATATTATGGGACATAATAAAGAGTCCAGAAATCTGGATAGTTGAGTTTTAAGAAAAGTGTCATGGCAATTTTGGTGTAGAAAAAAAATAGTCTTCTGAACAAATAGTATTGGAACAATTGAATATCTACATACAAATAAATGAAATTTGATTCACACTGGTATGGTGTACAAAAATTAACTCAACATGAATTATAAACTTAAATATAAAACTTAAATCTATAAAATTTCTAGGAGAAAATTTTGTGATCTTGGATTTATTGGATATGACATCAAAGACAATGACCAAAATTTCTTAGGTACAACAACAGAAGTACCATTCATAAAAGAACAAATTGATAAATTGGATGTAATCAAAAGTAAGACTTCTGTTTTCCAAAATATACCATTAGTGGAATGAAAATAACTCATATACTAGGAAAAATATTTGCAATACACACATCTAATAAAGTACTTCTCAGAATATTAAAAAATGTCCAACACAATAACAAGAAAACAACCCAAGAGATATCGTCATAAAATTTAACAGACTTCACCAAAGATTTATGGATGGCAAGTAAACACAGAAAAGATGCTCACTATCATGTAAATTAAAACCACATTGAGATACAATTCTACATCCACTAGACTTGCTATAATTAAAGACTGCCCCTATCATCTGTGTGCAACAATTTGGAACTTTCATAAACTCCTTGAGGGAATGGAAAATAGTACAAATGTATAGGAGAATGGTTAGGCAATTTTTTAAGAAGTTAAACATACACTTACCTTACAATCAAGCCATTCCATTCCTAGGTATTTATGTTAGAGTGATGAAAGCTTATATTCATATAAATATGTGAACACAGACATTCATAGCAGCTTTATTTCTCATAGCTGAAAACTGGAAGCAGCTCAAATGTTCATCAACAGAAGACTGGATAAATAAATGTTGCATATCTGTACAATAGGATAATACTCAGCAATAAGAAGGTAAGAACAACTGGTACATGCAACAAATGGATGAATCTGGAGGTCATTATTCCGAATGAAGGAATCCATACAAAAAAGATAACCTATTTCATGATTGTATTTATATAAAATTATAGTAAATACAAACTAATTTAAGTCAGAAAGGGGATCACTATTTAAGGATAGAGGAAAAACCCTTGGAGTGACACAAGAGGGTGGGGTTACCAATGGCACACTGGAAACCTTTTGGGAGTGATGGGTATATTCTTATGTGTTTATAGCGGTGATGCTAAGACATACGAACTGCACACTTTACCTTCATAAAACTGATTTAAAACAAAGAATATTAGAATTCTCTTTGATGTAAACATATTGTTTCTCAAATTATAAATGAGTAAATTATAGTCATATATGTTATTTAATAAAAAACCTGTTAAAGGAACCTCCCTCTCCCTTTTATGTAAAGTTAGTATAGTCACCAAAGTTATTATTTTTTAATTTTTTTAATGTTTATTTATTTTTGAGAGAGAGAGAGAGAGAGACAGAGACAGAGTACAAGCAGGGGAAGGGCAGAGGAAGAGGAGACACAGAATCCGAAGCAGGCTCCAGGCTCTGACCTGTCAGCATGGATCCCAATGTGGGGCTCAAACTCACGAACCGTGAGATCATGACCTGAGCTGGAGTCAGATGCTTAACTGACTGAGCCACCCAGGCACCCCAGTATAGTCACCAGATTTAATTTCTTGTTAAGGAAATATCTAGTTCTAGTTTTAAAGTTCTTTACCCAGATATGTTTCACAAGGAAAAAAAAAAAAACTTCCCTTTGCTTTTTGGAGAACGACAAATGATTTCATAGGGGCAAAGAGGCCTGGGTAGTGCTTTTATTCTGGGTGCTCACCAAAACTGGCCAAATCTAGCAGAAGAAATTTAAAGATGTTTTCTATTGTGACATTCAGAATCTAGTCAATATGTAGCTCTGACTCTTTTTGAGTCTCTGAGTAACTTAAAGGAATATACAGACCATTTAGTGGAAGACTCTAAAAGACTTTATTTGTCTTGTGAGAGCCTCATAGCATGGGAACCTGGCCAAGTCCTAGTCCAATTCTGACTCAGAGAGAGAGAGACAGAGACAGAGGGAATCTTTCTCAATCATCTTAAAAACTTCAAAAATAAAAAAGTCCTCCTCCCCCCATTGCACATCTAAACACAAACATCTGGGGTAGGAGTGGGGTGGGGAATAGTTCTTAAAAGAGAACTGCAAAGCTAAGTCCTAGTGTCACAATCAGGTTTGCTGTGGCAACTTAATCTGCAAATCCCATGTTACTCAATTTTAACATAATGGAGCAAAGAGATTCTGCAGACAAAAACGTGGGGTACCAGCAAGGATACTCTAAAATAATTAGCTTGAAAAATTGAAGAAACAAAGGAGATCAAATGCAAAGAGGTTTGGCATTCTAGCCAAGGGGAACAGGAACAAGGGTGCCCGTCTTAAGCTTATAGATGATTAATATCAGTAAATGATGGCAAGATCCCTAAATAAATACAAATACAGCATCACTCAATGTTTGAACAGATCTACTGTGGAAACAAGCTGGTTTATCTGTTATATTACACTCATAGTGAAATATTTTCCTTACTTTTAATGCCCTATGATACATGCTTTGATTGGCAGGTTGCTGTTGTCATACATTGGGATGATTTGAACCATCCCTTAGCCTTCTGGCAAGTTATGATCTAGGGTGAGGTGCATTAAGAGTATGTACAGAATACTTAGAGCAGAGGCAAAGGAAAAAGATGCAGAGGAGAGAGAAATTAACACACAAATAATGACTATAATGCATCAGTTAGAACAGCATTGGTCTGTGTGATAGGCTAAGCAGGTGTGGAAAGCATTTTGTGAAGGGTCCTCAACAGAATGATCTGGTAATCTAGCAAGAAGCTGTGTGTGTGTGTGTGTGTGTGTGTGTGTGTGTGTGTGTGTGTGTGAATTTCTTCATACATGTGTCTCATTTAATTTTTGAAATAATTTTTTTTCTTAGTGTTATTTTTATTTTGAGCTGCATATGGTAAAACATTGTCCTTCAAATGTTTATGTTTTCTAAAGTTCTTAAATTTTCTTGTTAGAAGCTTATCCTTGTAGGAGCTAATGGTATAGGAACAAAGAAAAAAAAATTGACTGAACTTAAAGTAATAAAGTTAAAGTTGTTTTGCAGGGACTATAGGAAGGGGTGGGGGGGGGAGAAAAATTTATATGGTTGATAGAACCAACAGCAATAAAGTTGATGGTTGTAGAAGTCATTGGGACTTTTTGGCTCTGTAGTAGCTAATGACCTCAGTATTTCCAGCACCATTAAGATCTTATGCTTGGCTTAAATTTAATTAACTGAACTTGATTTATATTTTATCAAATAGTGTATTTTGTTTAAAAAGGAATATGCATAATGAGCACAAAGAGAATAGAGTGAAAAGTTAATACTCCATTCTTTCTAGGCTCTCAGTTCCCTGCCCCTCAGACAAACACTGGAAGCTCTTTCTTTGTGTAGCTTGGAAACTTTTACCTTTTTTTTTTTTGCTTGAATCTAAATATTTTGACTATTAGCAGATTTCTTTGTGATTGTTTTCACAAAGAGTGTAAATCAAATCATTGGTCATGGCGACCCTGCATATGTGACATTTATGCACACTTTATTTTCTGTTTCATAGCAACAGGTGATGGAGGCAATAAAAATTAAGTTGGGTAAAATGTTTTGTGGTGAATAACAGTTCATTTTTATGTGGACCGTATCCTGCCATGGATGTAAGCATTTTAGAATGAAGCCTGTGTTTTTTTTCCTTTGAACCAAATTGAGAAACAGTATTTTCCAAGATCTTTGTCTAGCTTGGAGAACTGCATTTTTGGAGTTGTCTTCTTATTAGCACACATGCAAAGAATACTGTTTGTGTACTTCACACATATTTTTAATAGAGCCCTTTGTGCCATGCCACTTTGTTAAAAATCATGACATTTTTAAGAAGAATTAAAACCTGAAGAATTTGTAAATCCACCAAAATTTTTATGCTCAATTAAACCAAACAATTACCAAGTTACCAATTCTTGGACTTCTTCCTAGGCTCCAAATATCATCCACACCATGATGAATCTGAAATTTATACCTCTATTCTCAAACTTTCCAGAATTTTTATATATAACTGTCTACACACCATCTCTAGTTAGATGTCTAATGAGCACTTAAAAACAAACATGCCTCCAAATGACTCAAGTTTCCCCCCTAAAATTTTCCCCATTTCAATTTGTGGCAACTTGTCCACCCAGATGCTTAAATCACAAACATCAGAATCAACCTTGGCTCCTTTTTCTTTTTCCTCATATTAAAAAGTCAACCCAGAAACAAAACTGAGCCTTTTGAACATATCTTGAGTCTGCCCACTTTTTACTACTTGCAGTGCAGTGTTCTAGCTGTGTCCCCCTCAACCCTTGTCTTCCGTTCAGACTCTTGCAATAGCTTAATGGGCTTCCCCACTTCCACCCTTGGTCTCACAGTCTGCTCTTCATACAGCATCCCAGTCATAGCCAATGATCACAATCTCAGGCTTCCCATTTATCTCAGATGGCTTCCAAGGTCCTGTAAGACCTGCCTTTCACAGCTTTACGGCCTCATGTCTACATCTCTTTGCTATTTCACGTCAGTCTCTTTGCTGTCTCTTGAATGTGCTCAACATATTTCTGTAAGGGACCATTGCACTCACTGTTTCTTTTGCCTAGAAAGTTCTCCTGCACACAGCTGCATGGATTGCTGCCACCTTTCTTTATACTCAAATGTCACTGTGTCAGAGCCTCCCTGAACACTCTATAAAATGTTGACTTCTCCTCACTGTTCTTCTCTATCTCACACACACTGCTTGATGTTCAACAGAGCATTACCACCTGACATGATTTTAAATCCCTATGTTGTTTGTCTCTCCCTTCTAGGTTGTAAGATAACTGAGACCAAGGAGGGTCTTTCCTTTTTGTACACAATATGTTGGAGCCTAAATCACTCACTCTGCTTGACCAACAGCTACCAGTTGGATTCAGCTACCCACTTATGCTTATGGGACCAGATAAGCCATCATGGCACAGACTCAGTCAGCTTTGCAAGACACACATAGGAGATAATGGGAAGACAGTGTGTCATCAGTAGGAGTTTCCACAGTGGCCCAGTTTTTCAAGTGGAAACTCAGGTTTAAGGAGACCGCATTGGTGGGTGCAGGTACCACCACCCTTGCTTAGACGGCCCATGTCCCGTAACATCTGTTTTATTTAATCCATGAGAGTATTTTCTAGTGACCCACAAGAAAAAGATCACCCATTATAAGAGAAATATGTCAGGGAAGCCCTAAAGCCATTTCTTTCCATTAGATATTTTTTGTTTGCTCTTGTCCTCCCAGGCATCATTTTGGCCATAAGTAATGGTTACTAGTGACATAGTTAGCATTTTCTATTTCCAGGAAACAGTGTTAACCCAAGGTAATTTACCTTGAAGAAAGGTTTATTTTTTATTGTACTGTGATTCATAATAGGCATTCAACACATATTTGCTGAATGAATGAATGAACGAATGATCAATCAGTCCATCAATGAAATAATAAATTAGAGAGCATTATACCAGAGGGGAAAATTTCAAGATGTGGTTAAGAAAATTGAAGGTCAAACCACAGCCTGGGAAAATTTTTTTGCAAAACATATATTTGAAAAAGGATTTATATTCAGAATATATAAACAGCTTTTACAACTCAGTAATAATAAGCCCCCAAACCCAATTTAAAAAATGGCTAAGAGATTTGAACAGATACTTTATCAAAGAAGATAAACAAATGGCAAATAATCACATGAAAAGATGTTCAATATCATTAGCCATGCAAATTTAAACCACACTGAGATAATTCCACACACTCACTAAAATGGTAAAATTTAAAAAGCCTGGCAATTCTAAAAATTTTAGCAAGTATGTGAAGAAATTTACTCCTATACATAGGAATTCAAAACAGTACAGCCATTTTGCATTACATTTTGGCAGTTCCTTATAAAGGTAAGATACATTTACCATATGACCCAAAAAGCTCACTCTTTGATGTTTACTTAAACATGAAAATATTTGTCTTTGCAAACATTTATATGCAAATGTTCATAGCAACTTTATTCATAATATTCATTATAATAGCTCCAAGTTGGAAACTTTCCAAATGTCTATTTGCTGGTGACTGAATAAACAAATGTGTTAAATTCCTATAATGGAATACTACTCGGCAATAAAAAGGAACCAACTATTGATACATTTAACAACTTGCACAAATCTCAAAGATATTATGCTAAGTGAAAAAGTCAGACACAGAAGACTATATACTCTGTGACTTTGTTGATAAGATTTTGGGAAAGGCACCACTGTAGTGATAGAAAGCAGACCAGTAGTTACTGGGTTTAGGGTAGTGGAAGGGAATTGACTATAAAGGGGCTCAAGAGAATTCTTTGTGGTGAATAAAATTCATGGTATGTTCACTTAACACTGCAAAACAGACGTTAAAAAGGAATAGAGGGTAAGATAAGAAAGTGTGCTCCTTTAGAAGGTCTTAATTTGTGTAGCAGATAATATTAAAAGGTAAATAATAATAAACTTTATATAAAATTTTTAATTCTCTGGTCATAAGAATTTTGTCACAATTAATAATTTTGTTAAACAACTGCTTTCACGGCTTACTGTCCAACTGTTCATCATAGATATGAACTTTTGCACAGTGTAAAGAAATAAGAGGATTTAGATTCTTTGTACTTCAGTTTTGTGATGATCAAATAATCGCTTAATTACTTCAAAGAGAAAACACTTATTTTTTTCCTATGAATTAAGAACTTAGGAATATACTCTCCCACAATTCCCTTTAATTTTAAAATATTTTTGAGTACAGTTTATGTCATTTGTGGGTCCTAAATTTATACAGTATAAGGAGTTTTAATTTAATGATATATATTTTCAAAAGGAAGGCATTCAAATATATATTCAATAATCACAGTGGAATTAAGATTTTCCCTCTCCATAAATTTAATTTTAGTTTTATTTAATTTATTCTGACTGACTTCTGGTTTCTCACAAAGGAGATGCAATAAAAAAAAATTTATCCCTTCCATCTTGAGCATATGGTTTTCATACTTGAAAGCAAAAATTTACTGTACAATAGTAAAGAAAGGAAATGAAAGATGGGGGAAGCTTTGTTAGGCATAAGCATTTGCATTGATAACTATACTATACCAGATATGTTAGTTTGCCTAGTAAACGTACACTTAAACTTTTCCATCTAAATAATCATATTATTTCTTAATTATTAAATGTAGAAGTGTATTCTTAATCAAAGTAAGTGTCCATAAAATTTTAAAAAATCGTTGAAGGATACCATAATAGAAGAAAGCACACCAATCACAAGTGTATGGGTGGATAAATTTTCAGAAACAAAATGTGCTTGTAACCAGCACTAAGATCAAGAAATATTACACTACTGGTACCCAGAAACTCCCTCCTCCAAAGCCCTCCAGTCACTACACACCTCCAGAGGGAAATTATGTTTCTAGCTTCTTGCAGCATAGATTAGTTTTCCTGATTTTGAACTTTACATGAATGGAATATACACTCTTTTTTTTAAATATGTCTTCTTTCACTCAATATTGTATTTTTAAGATTCATTTTTTGTGTTCAGCTATAGTTTTCTCCTTCTCATTGTGTTTGTATTCTACTATGGAAAAATGGCACAACTTATTTGTTCATTATGCTATTGATGGTCATTTGAGTAGTTTTTAGTTTCATTGTTAATTATGGATAGCTCTATGAAGAATATTCTTATCCATGTCTTTTGGTGAATAGGTGCATGAAGTTTTGTTGGGTATGTGTAGAATTGCTAGATCATAAGGTAGGCATACATTCGGTTTTAGTAAATACTGCCAAAGAGTTCTCAAAGTGATTTATATTACTACCAGCAGTGTATAGAAATTCTGGTTGCTCCATAGCCTTACTAATACTTTGTTATTTTCTGCCTCCAAAAGTTTAGACATTCTAGGAGAAGGGCTTTATGGAATTGTGGTTATAATGTGTAATTTCCTATGTTTAATAAAGTTGAGTACATGTTTATATGCTAACTGATCATTTGAATATCCTTATTCAGGAGATATATGTTCAAATTTTTTGTTCGTTTTATTTTGGGGTTTGTTTCCTAATCTCCCTTTTCTAAATTGATTTTAGGAGTTCTGAATATGAGACATTTGTTGTATACAGGTACTACAAATATCCTACTTTCTATAAGATTTTATGTATCAAAGAATTTTCAGAAAACTTTCTCATGTATTAGAGATGAGATTAGAGATGTATATAGAGATTATTAGAATAGCACAAGTTAAACAGCTCATTACTTAGTTTATAGTTTAGCTCTATACAAATATAGTTTGTATTGCAATACAAAAGCAGCTGAAAACAATATGTAAACAAATGAGTATAGCCAGAGTTGGCCTAGAGCTGGCCAGACTTAGCCAACAGGCCAAGGCAAGATAGGACAAAAAGAGGAGTAAGAGGGTAGATACAATCTCAAGTATTTTAGTATCACATTAACTGTAAATGGAATAAATGTTCTAATTAAAATTCTTTATTCTAGGGAAAACACACTAGAAGTAAGATTGTCAGATTGTATAAAAATGAAACTAACAAGAATTACCAGGAAACGTAAAAGCAGAAGGATAAAAAAGGATAAAAAGTCATTCTATGCAAATACCGACAAAGAGAAGGCTTGCAGGACTATACTAGTAACAGACAAAGTAGACTTTGTAGCAAAAATTATTACTAAAAATAATAACACTCCTAATTTTGTATAAATAGTCTCCAAACATGGAAAACAAACTGACAGAATAAAAAAAGTAGACTAAACCAGGATCATAGAAGAGTTAAAATAACTGTATCAGTAACTCATACAATAAACAGAATAATCAGTAGATAACAAAATTTAGAACATGATTAATTTTACTATGTGTGTGTGTATGTATGCATGTGTGATCTAACATACTGCTAGATCATAGCACTTAACATTTATATTATACATATTCTATTCAAGTTCACATGGAGCACTTACCAAAATTATATACCCATATTTGGACTGTAGAGGAAGTCACAACTTTTCCAAGTATGTTCTTTGATCATAGTAGAGTTAGGTTACAAATGAATAACACAAATACAGTGAGGAAATCCCTAAATGATTAGAAAATGAGCAATGCATTTCTTTCTTTTTTCTTAGAAACTTCTTTTTCCTCCATGACCCTTATTTCCATTTTCTGTTTAAGAATTTGTGAAAGATAGAAATACCGTATGATCCAATAATTCCACTATTAGTTTTTTACAAAAATGAAAACATTAATTCAAAAATATATATGCATGCATATTTATTGCAACATTATTTACAATAGCCAAGATATGGAAGCAATGTAAGTGTTCATCAATAGACAAATGAATAAGGAACATGTGGTATATACACACAATGGAATATTATGCAGCATAAAAAGGATGAAATCTTGCTATTTTCAACAACATGAAGGACCTAGAAAGTATTGTGCTAAGTGAAGTAAGTCAGACTGAGAAAGGCAAATGCTGTATGATTTCACTCATATATGGACTCTAAAAAAACAAGACAAATGAATAAACAAACAAAAAGCAGAATCAGAGGAAAAACATAGATTCTTGAGGGAAGAGAGGATGAGGAGATGGACAAAATGGGTGAGAGGAGCAGGAAATACAGGCTTCCAGTTATGGATGAATAAATCCTGGGGATAAAAGGTCCAGTGTAAGAGATATAGTCAATGATATTGTAATAGTATTGTATGGTGACAGATGGTACCTCCACTTGTGGTGAGCATAGCATAATGTATAGACTTGATGAGTCACTATGTTGTACACCTGAAACTAATGTAACATATCAACTATACTTCAATATAAAAAAAAAGACAAAAAAAAAAAAGAATTTGTAAAAGAACAGCTCAAGACCACTCAGTGGTTGTTCCTACCCATCAGCCTCAGACCAGTCTTCAGTGGCAGGCTGAGTGTTCAGTCTTTACTAGGGAACTGCTGAATAGGCACACCAGACATCTGCAGACATTTAGACTAGGCTGCACCTTTGGGTTGTATAGCAGTAAATTTGGGAGCTGGAGCAGTCTGTTCATCCCAAAGTTCTTCCATGGTCACGGGCTTTCCAGCAGCAGCCTGCTGGAAAAAGCAGCAATGCATTTCTAAATTACCCGTGTGTCAAAGGTGAAATCACAATAAAAATTTAAAAAATATTTAAAAAATAAGATATAATAAAAATGACATCAAAATATAGGATTCAGCTGATGCAGTGCTAAGAGGGAGATTTGTCTTAAGTGTATATATTAGAAGAAAAGAAAGTCTGAAATTTTATTATATAGGCATCCATATAAATTAGATTAAAACAAGCACATTTAAGTCAACATAAAAGAAAGGAAATATATTACAAAAAAATAGAGATTAATGAAATTGAGAACAAATGCCAGAGAAAGTCAATACTACTAATATTGATAAATATCTATTTAGCAATACTGATCAAGAAAAATAAACTAAGGGAGATAAAAATCATCAATATCAAGATCCCACAGACATTAAAAAATTATATCGTGTACAACTGTATGCCAATAAATTTTAAAATTTACGTGAAATATATAGACTGAAACAGGAGAAAATAAGAAACCTGAATAGTCTATTTTCTGTTAAAGAAATTTAAACTGTAATGAAACAGTTTTGTAATGAACAACAAAAGCCTCTCTACAAAGAAAATTGCATGCCCAGAAGGACTCACTAAAAAAATATAGCAAGCATTGAGGTAAGACTCATTAATATCTTAAACAAAATCTTTCCTAGAATAGGGAAACAAAGAAAACATCTAACTCCTTTTACAAGGCCAGCGTTAACTCTGATACCAAACCCTGTCCAGGGCATTTCAAAAAAGAAAACTTCAAGTCCACTTTGTCACATATGCATAGATGCAGAAATCCTCAAGGAAATAACCCAACACATTTAGAGTTATTTTGGGAAGGAGTGCAGTGTTGCTTTAGCATATAGAAAATAATTCATCACGTTGTTAGCAAAAAGAGGAAAAAATACAGTAATTTTGATAGATGCAGAAAAACCGTTGGACAAGATCCAATACCTATTTTTGACTTAAAAATAAATCCCTTGGGAAACTAGGGAAAAATTAAGGGAATGATAAACACAAAGTTTAGGATAGTGACTAGAGTTGATCTGGACAGGAGGTGGGGAAAGAGAATGAGGGGAAATACATGAGTACAGACAAATATTTTATTTCTTGGTCACAGTGTTTATTATGTTATTGTTTTATAACGTGTATACTTTATACATATATCTTCTTTCTGTATACCAAGTCTGCATACCAAACGACAAAGTTCTTTATTACAAATGATAGTAAGTCGGGGAAAAAAGACTTGCTGTAGTGAGGATTCCCTTACTGTGGAGTGCAGAGGCCCCTACTTTCCCTGGATATTCAGATGCTATGTCTTATTTTACTTAATAGATGAGAGTCATCTAAAATGCTTCAAACTTACCAGTGGCTGCTTCTGACTTTTGCAGGTAATACAAAAGCACGTCCCAAAAGAAAAACTTTCAAGACTTGGTTGAGCCCTTGGCAGACTTATCATCAGATTACCTCATAGACTACTGGCCACCCTACGGATGGACTTCTTTTGGGTAAGACATCCAGTGAGCTATGCTTCGGTCACATGCGATGAGCTGAAGTCTGTGGATGTGGCAGGCATTCTGTGGCTTCTCTAAAAGAGAGAACACAATCGGCTAACAGCTTGTTTGGTCCATCCAGAACTTGGAATGAGCTCATCTAACAAATATTAAGGCACAAAGTTCTAAACAGAGTGCCCTTTTCACCAGAGGGCAATTTGAAACTCAAAATGATGTTTCTTGAATTTTAGAGCTTCCACTTACTTTCAAAACATTTCTTGTAAATATAAAAGTTTTCTGGCCTTAAAATTTTATAGTATTCTGAAAGCTAGGGTTTGCTGATGTAATCTTTGTGTTTTTCCTCAGACTGTCCTGGATAGTTTAATTCACAGCTGCAACTGGTACCTTGCCTTAGTCAAGATTCTAAAACGTTGTCTTTAGGATAAAATTGCTCAGATGTGACTAAATACCCTTGAGTCTAAACAGTCATTTATTTAAAATTTAAGAGAATTTACTTTTTTGTAGAAAAAGCAATTTAGGAGATTGATTTGGCGTTGCTTTTGCTTAGCAAATTATCTGTTGTGCTCTGATTTTGCAAGGGCGGGAGAAAAACCTTCAAAACGGATAAAGGAAGAAAAGATTATTTTTATTATATTTTAATTTTCTTCTTTATTATATGTTCTACATATTCTAGGGTTTGCAGGTTAGTAAAAGCATTGTAGCTATTCAAAGAAAAAGCAGGTGGCTCAAATAAATCACTTGTTTCTGAGAGTCTCTATATGTTCCATTATTACACTGTGCCTAAGAATAAATAAAAAGTCACACAATGGTTAAAAATGTCCTGGATAGAATTGAAAGTTTGGGAATTTAAAATATCAAGCTTCAGGGTACCTGGGTGGCTCAATCAGTTAGGCATCCGACTTCGGCTCAGGTCATTATCCCACAATGCGTGAGTTCAAGCCGCGCATCAAGCTCTGTGCTGACAGCTCAGAGCCTGGAGCTTGCTTCGAATTCTGTGTCTCCCTCTTTCTCTGTCCTTCCCTGCTCACAGTTTCTCAAAAAAGGAATAGATGTCAAGAAATAAATAAATAAATAAATAAAATATCAAGCTTCTAGTTCACTGGTGATTAGAATAAGTTTATACTTATCACTTGGCAAAATATTTAATCTCAACTGGCTTTACCCAATGATATTACACAATATTGCAGATGACTTGAAATCTGTAGTACAGATCACTGCTGAAAGTTGTAATTGTTTGAAAACTTTATTGATGGTGTGACTTTTGGCATTTACCTGTAAAAGCGTTACAGTCTCCCTTAGAAGAAACACATGGTTTATAAATATAATGCTAAACCATGACCAGCGATGCAAACAGTTAAACTTTTCACCTCGGGCATGTAGTATAGCTTCGGTTTAGAATAAAGCAAATTATTGGCCATGTAATACAAACTCTGAAGTGTGAAACATGACTCGGGATGGGGGTAATAGAACCATGGATCTTAACAAGGGTCTCCTCAAGGATGCTTTAGGCTATTCTGTAGTGTTTGTAAGGGAAAAGAGGAAACTGACTTCTGTACGTAACCGTACTGTGTTCAGGACCAAGGCAGGGTTATGGCAATGAAGCCTGGCGATAAGCCTGAGATGTTGCTATGTATTGTGCAATCTGAACACACACGCATGTGAATGGACTCATACTTACTAGAACCAGACTGAAGCAATGTGCCAGGAATTATTTACCAGGTTTTAAAAATCCCAATAAAGCACAGTAAATAATAGATCAAAGGCATTCAAAAATCTGGTAGCTGTTGATAAATTGGACCAAGTTGCTTAGGGACTTCTTAACTAAAATGTTTATTACAAAAAAGGTTATTTAGTGATGTCCTCATCAAGGTATAAGGAAAATGACAAAAGCTGCAAAAATTAATAAAGTCACCTTGAATGAAATCTCTGGCAGAGCAAACCCATTCATCTCTAATGAGGTATGATGGAATAGCAGATTAATAGCAGATAATCCTGGGGGTATATTTAATAGTAAGAAAAAAAAAGCAGTAAGAATTGTCTTCTGTTAGCTTACATTTAAATGGAATTATAATGAAAGACCCAATGAGGAAGTTGAGCCTGTGCTTCCTTTTAGAACTTATCCAACAACACCATGAAAAGCCATCTTCCTGTTTGTAGGTAGATGCTATTTGGTAAGTACAAAAGGGCAAGAACAAGCTTGACTTTCTCACCATTCATATTCCCACCCTTGTCAGTTCCCTGTTGCTTTTGAATGCGAGAAAGCTGGTGTCCTTTGAGAGCAGGGAACAAGACAAAAGCTAACTGGCTCCTGTGGGTTCTAATTCATGAAATAAATTCCAAATCATACCCCAAATAAGTGACTGCTGCCTTGGTAAAGCAAGGTTGAATTTCTATTGAATTGCTTCCCTAGACAGTTGAGTGGAGTGGAGCAAAGTAGTATGAACATGTTCTATGTGAGTATTTGGTAATTATAAGGAGTGAAGGAGAACAAATCTAATATGTGCTGAGAACCTTGGCACTTTTTTTCTCCATCCTATGATGTAGCTAATATACTCTCATTTTTATTAATGAGGAAATTAAAACACAGAGAGTCAAAGTCATTTGCCAAAGGTTATCTTGTGACCAATGACAAAGCTGTGATTTGACCTTGCATCTGTCTGTCTCCAAATATTTACATTATTCTAGACTAAGACCACCCACTAGAATCTCCTTTGGAGATTAAAAAAAAAATACACATCCATATCCTTTATGGGTTTGAAAAGACAGGGAGGAAACAATTGATAAAATTTTAATGTGGACTATGGATTAGATAACAGTGATCTATCAATATTAAATTTTCTAATTTTGGTAATTGTACTGTGGCTGTATAAAATAATGCCCTTGGTTTTAGGAAATACACACTTATATATATGTCTCTCTAGATAGATAGATAGATACATAGATAGATAGATAGATAGATAGATAGATATTCTATACCTATATCTATGTGGAGATACATGAATAAATCAATACATAGAGATAATGATAAAGCAAATGGTGCAAAATATAAACAATTGGTGGTTATGGGTGGGAAACACTGTATTTTGCAAAAATACAATAGTACCTTTTATCCCATAGTTCTTTCACTAACATGAATGGTTTATTTTCCCCCTTTGAATTTGGGTGGGCATGTTTGTGGAAGAAGTGATGCGAGTGGTACCTGGGTGACTCAGTTGGTTGGGCATCCGACTTGGGCTCAGGTCATGATCTCACAGTTCATGGGTTTGAGCCCTGCATCGCCCTCTGCACTGACAGCTCAGAGCCTGGAGCCTGCTTCACATTCTGTGGCTCCCTCTCTCTCTGTCCCTCCTCCACTCATGATCTGTGTCTCTTTTACTCAAAAATAAACATATATAAAAAAAGGAAGTGATGCTATATGACTTTCCAGGCTAGATAATAAAAGGCAATATCGCTGCTGCCTGCTTCTCTTGCACGCCCACTCCTGGAACCCAGCTGCCATGCTCAGGAGAAGCTCATGCAGCCCAAATGGAAGCCTATGTGGAGAGGCCCACCTGGAAAGGAACTGAGTCTAGATCATATTCAAGAGATGTTTCAAATTTTGAAATTTATATGGCTTCGTGCCAATATCCAAGTGGTTGGACTTCTTGAGTATACCACGATTGTCCTAAACAAGTCATAAGGAGAAGCAAAGTTTGTATCATTTTGCATCAACACAGGACTTTCACACAGTGACTGAGATAGAGAAATGAAGTCCTTTGCCCAAGAAACATGTCAAGACCTCAGACAAGCAGACTGAAGCAGGCATCTAGGGTTGACCTGGAACTAGAGGAAAAACCTGAAGCAGGTGTAGGAGCCCTTTCATATTGACCAGGAAAACACATGAGAGTTGGGCCAGGTGGCCATGGCCTTAGTGGGTATGTTCACGCCAAGCACTATGCATTTCACACTCCACTCATCAGTAGAGAATGGGATCTTAATATACTGTCAGATTTGTTTATCTTTGGTGTAGGGGCCTCTACTATTTCGTCTCTTTATGAATGGCATCGACCCAGTACTTCAAGCCAAAATTGGAGAGAAAAACCTAGATTTCTCTTCTATCCTTAACTTCTAGATCAAATTTCCAAGTCGTTTGGTCTCACCTCAAAACACTTATTGTTTACCTCTGCTAATCTTCATTCCCACCCCCTGATGCTCTAGTTCAGGCCCTCATGGCCTATCACAAGTACTGCAGTAGTTCCTAATTGGTCTCCTGACCGCAAGTATTGATACCTTCTAATTCACCCATCTCTCTTTCCTGCCTGTGACATGTGATACATATAAACCATTACATATTACTCTTGGTCAAAGCTTTTTACTGTTTTCCATCATGTGCAGATTCAATTTCAAGTCTTTTTTAGGAATAATGGTGCCCTTCCCAATGTGGCTCTTGCCTACCTTTCTAATTTCATCTCTCACCACTCTTTCTTTTGAATGTAATGCTTTATGCCTACAAACCTACCTATATTCCTGCATATACTATGCTCTCTCATGCTCTTGTGCCCTTGGGCAAACTCTTCTCTGCCAAGAATATCCTTTCTGTATTTGCATCCTGCTTATCTGGCAATTTCTTATTAATGCTTCAAGTCTCAATCCAAATGCCATCTTCTGGGTGCAGTTATTAGTATTACCTCCATTATAGCAATGATCAAATTCAGTCAACATCCAACACACATTTATTGAGCAGATACTGAATGCCTGTCCATTTTTAGCCATTGGGGATAGAGAATGAAATAAACATATAAAAAGTTTCTGCCCTTGAGGAAATAAGTTATATGACAATGATTAATTTATACTCTGTCTCCTCACTAGTTAATATACAACTTGAGAGCAAGCATTCATTTTAATTATCCGTGTATCTTCTGCACCAAGCATAGCATCTGCCCCATAGCAGGAGTTGAAAACCATTTTATGATTATTTAATGAATAACCTCATACTAGTTTCCAAAAGACAAGTTGAATCAAGAAGAAAAGTAGTAGATGTCAGAGGACAGACTCCTTTTCAAAGTCCTTGTTTCAAATTTTCCTTTTAATATGAAAGGAATGAAATAGTCTAGTGATCTTGTGACCCAAATCTATCTCTATATGATGTTTTATTCTTTCTTTCTTTGCAT
Source organism: Lynx canadensis (assembly GCF_007474595.2). NCBI lineage: Eukaryota > Metazoa > Chordata > Mammalia > Carnivora > Felidae > Lynx > Lynx canadensis. Next base: position 69,629,648 of record NC_044306.2, read on the forward strand.
CTATATTGCTTTATCTCCTGAGCAGCCCAGGTATCATGCTGTTGCTATTTCTAGGAAGAGTAAATTCTTTATTTTTAAAAGTTTATTTATTTTGAGAGAGAGAGAGGGAGAGAGAGAGAGTAAATGTGACTGGGGGAGGGGCAGAGAAAGAGGGAGAGAGAGAATCCCAAGCAGGCTCCATGCTGTCAGTGCAGAGCCGGAATCAGGGCTCAGTCTCACAAACCATGAGATCATGACCTGAGCCGAAACCTAGAGTCCAATGCTCAACTGACTGAGCCACCCCGGCACCCTTAGGAAGGGTAACTCCTAAGCAGAGATGATCCCAGGAAAGTCATGAAGGATTGAAGATTCTGTCTCCCCTCTCCTCAAACTTTCCTTTATCGCAGGCAGATGCTCCTTTAGGGACTCAGTATACCCACTTCCTCCATAGCTAAACTTCTTTTCAGGGAAGGCTCTGATGTTGTGATATCAGGTAATTATTTACCATTCAGGGAGACTATGTGAATATAAGAAAGTATATCACCTCTTCCACTGAATTTTTCTTGATTCTAGTGGATAAATAGGAAGTTGTGATTCTAAGAGAGTTTCAAATAATAAGATATGTTTTGATGATAAGAATTCTCCCTGCCCCCCCGAAGCCACAAAAGATAAATTATTATGTACATATTCTTATGACCTTCCTGTTACTTGTTTTTGGGTGGTCACCCTTGGCAAATTCAAAAAGAGCTGGTGGTACTTATAGAGTAAGGGACTGAAAAAGCATGCTATCCCAACCCTGAAACACACACACACACACACACACACACACACACACACACACATAAATTGTAGGTCTGGCTGGAGTCAGCAGGTAGCCCCTGGAGGAGGGAGGCCAGGTAGTGGCCCTGGAAATGGTTATGATAATGCTCTCTTTCTAGGGAGGCATACACAGGTTTGATTCATTGGAACAATTTTTAAATATCTTTAGACCAGAAAGATTCTCTCCTTGAATAGAACTACTGTGGGTTTATTGTCTCAGTTTTAGGCTGTAATGGTTCTATCCAGGGCAGAATTACTTGAAAGAAACGGCCATAAAAACCTTTTAGTTCTTCCCTTTGCTAATGCAGTTTGAGACCGTTCAATCCATCAAACTGCAGCTTACAACAGAAACCATTACAGAACTCCTACTATATAAAACAATAGCTATTGAAATTTGACATATGGAGCTCCTGATGCTGTTTTCTTTCTGTATTGAGAATATTTTTTATTCTTTGGGAGCTCTATGCTTTATTAGAAACAAGTACACTGATTTCAAATATTAAAAAACATATTTGGCTCAGTGGATACAATCGTGCTAAGAAAAGTTGGGATAATGCCTGGAACTGATTCACCTGGTGCAACAATCTTATAGTTACTACATGGAGAGGATTATCTCAGTAGTCTATAACTTAAAAGGCATTGTAATAAATATTAAAAAATTTTGTTGATGTTTATTTATATTTTGAGGGGGGGAGGGGCAGAGAGATGGAGATAAAATCAGAAGCAGGTTCCAGGCTCTCAGCAGAGAGCCCGATGCAGGGCTTGAACTCGTGAGCCGTGAGATGATGACCTGAGCCGAAGTTGGACACTTAACTGACAGAGCCACCCAGGTGCCCCTGTAATAAACATTTAATATTCAGTAATTCATTCAACCAGCATATATTGTCTGTTAGCATCTACATATTCAATGGTAAACAAAGTAATGTCTTCCCTCAGAGTTTGCAAAGAGAAGGCAGAATAAAACAAAAAAAAAAAGATGACAAACACAAAGAGATAAACACAAGTTGTAATAATTGCTAGGAAGTAGACATAAGCCAAAAGATTACAGTTGATTCTAATTTATATTGGAGTCATAAAAATACAATCAAAATATTTTACTTAAAATCCCCAAACGACTTCCTGTCACATTTAAAATCAAGTTCAAGGGGCTGACTGACACATGTAAGGCCCTGCATGGTTTTGTTGTAGCCCGCCTACCTAATTTCCATTTGTAACCACCTTCTCCCTTGTTCACATAATTTACTCACATTGGTCTTCTTTCTATTGCTCGCTATTCTGAACTTGATTCTGCTTCAGGGCCTATGCTCCTGTGCTTCTCTTTCCTTGGAATTCTTTCCCTTGGATTTTCTCATGGCTGGCCTTTTCCTGATAGGCTTTAGCACAATAGCACCTCTTCAGAAAGTCTTTCCCTGATTATCCAATTCAGATAGCCCCTTACTTCCACCTACCTTTCACCATCACATTAGCTTAGACTATTGATCTTAAAGTTATTTGACATTCTTCTGTGTGTGTGTGTGTGTGTGTGTGTTCATTTGTTTACTTGTATATTTTTCTGTCTCACTGGATGGTAAGCTTGGTGAGAGCAGTGAGACCAGTAAGACCACAACACTAATCCCAGAACTTAGAATTTGGCATGTGGAAGTTTTTATTACTCTATCTAAAACCACCTCTGAGTCATCCATGTTAAATGAAGCCAAATCCAGTCCAGTGTTTTCTAGATGTTTGCTGTCCAGCTTAAATCAATAATAAGATAGGAGATTCAGCTTCTCATTGGTATCTATTTAGAAAATCTTGGCCAATCACATACACACATTTCAAGGAGGTGAAATTTATTATAGAGTCACAGGACAGTTAAATCCACTTGTAAGTAAAAAATCTCCAAAACAATCAGCAGATTTATAGCTTGGTTGAGACATATTTTCAAGTTGCATTTTTCAAAGACTACATATATTCACTCTAAAATACCTGCAAATGGCCCACTTTCAAGTTCTAGTGTGTTTTACCCAGAAGAAAGAAAGCAGTTACTTCAAAGTTCAATCTTAAGATACAGAAAAATATTTTATAGAAAGAAACTGTGGGAGAAGCCAAGATGGCAGAACAGCATGGAAGTTTTTTTGTGTCTCACATCCATGAAATATAGCCAGATCAACAGTAAACCATCCTGCAGACCTAGAAAACTGATTTGAGGATTAACAAAACAATCTGCACAACCTGAACTACAGAACTCACTGGTACATGATGTGAAGAGGTGAACTGGGGGAGAGAGAAGCTGAGGAAGGCAGGGAGCTGTTTTTGCATGTGGAGAGAGGACAGAAATGGGGGGGCGAATATGGGAAAAGCACCCTCCCCCCCAAAAGCAGCTGGAGAGGAAGTGGAAAAGTGGAAATAGCCACAGGGACTGAACTAAAAAGGTAGAAAGGAGAAAGGAGAGAGTTTCAATTCCATTGAGTCTCTATAAACAGGGGGAGCACAGAGTCTGAAACTCCACAGCTCGATACCTGCTGGTGCTCTGGTGAGAAGGTTGAATCCTTAGGAGCAGAGTGAAGTCTGGAGGTCTTTGGGCCACATGCGGAGAGTCAGTTCCCCTGCTGGGAGGACACTGGTAGAGTCTGTAGGACTCCCCCACAGGCAAAGGCCCCAGTGGACCCAGGAGAACAACCACATTCGCTGGTGCTGGAACAAGGTCATTGGGGATGAAGCCTGGTGCCAGATGTGTATTGTGATTTTCCATAATCTCTGAAATGGTGCTGCTACACGATTGCATGTATTTTTTCTGGGGCAGGCTGGCACCCAGCTGCAGTCTCTGGGCATCAGCAGCAGCACTGTCCCGTGAATGTTCCTGGGTGCAGCCGGCACCTGGCAATTGCTCGGTGACTCCCCTCCCGCAGAGGGGCAGAATGGGTCAAAGCCACAGTCCCTCAAGAGTAGGGGGTTGGGAAAAACAGCCGCATCTGAGATAAAACTCAGGAAGGAGGTGCTGCCTGGGGCTTGGTCACAGACAGCGTAAAAGTGGGGAGTGGATGGAAGCTGAAGACAAAGGACAGGTGCAAGGTTGCTGATCAGGGAGAACCGAGTTCCAATACTAGAGACTGGGTAGCTGGGTGACTGCCATTTTCACCCCTCCCACACATGCGCATAATACACCTACAAGCGTCACAGAAATCCTCCCCAGTTAGCTAAGAAGCACCATCTAGTGGAAAATGGAGCCATTACACTAAGCCCTGCCCAACTGGGCCAACCTCACTCTGTAGGAACACAAATCTCACCACCTGCTTAGTTTATGGATGATAAAGCACTTCATAGTTTGACTTCTAGGGAAAGCAATGTCAATTGTATTTCAGTCTGTTCACTGGTACATCTATGCAATTTTATTTTTTTTCTCTTTTTTGTTTCTTTTCTTTTTCTTGAATACAGAAAGAGAACAATTTATTTTTATTTTCAATTTTTATTAAAAATATTTTTCTTTAAAATATTTTACTACATTTTTTACTTTTGTATAATTTTTTCAAATTCTATTTTTATTCCATCATTTCATTTTATTCTTTTTCAGTGTATTCATTTTTTTCAAATTTTCAAATGATTTCCTTTTTTCTTTCTTACCCCTTTTTTCTCTAATCTATCAAACCCCTTTCAACACCCAGACCAAAACACACCTAGGATCTAGCATCATTTATTTGATTTGTGTGTGTGTGTGTGTGTGTGTGTGTGTTGTTTTTAAGTTGTTAATTTTAATTTTTTTAACTTTAATGTTTTTAATTTTATTTTTTTACTTCATTAATTCCTTTTTTCCCTTTAAAATGATGAAATGAAGGAATTCACCCCAAAAGAAAGAGCACGAAGAAACAACAGCCAGGGACTTAACCAACACAGATACAAGCAAGATGTCTGAACCAGAATTTAGAATCATGATAATAAGAATACTAGCTGGAGTTGAAAATAGATTAGAATCCCTTTCTGTGGATAAAAGAAGTAAAAGCTAGTCAGGATGAAAAAAGTGCTATAACTGAGCTGCAATCTCAAATGGATGCCACGGCAGCAAAGATGGATGAGGCAGAGCAGAGAATCAACGAGATAGAGGGCAAACTTATGGAGACTAATAAGGCAGAAAAAAAGAGGCAGACTAAGGCAAAAGAGCATGATTTAAGAATTAGAGAAATCAGTGACTCATTAAAAACGAACAATATCAGATTCATAGGGGTCCCAGAAGAGGAAGAGAGAGAAAAAGGGGTAAAAGGGTAATGTGAGCAAATCATAGCAGAAAACTTTCCTAACCTGGGGTAAGACATAACATCAAAATCCAGGAAGCACAGAGGACTCCCTTTAGATTCAACAAAAACAGATCATCAACAAAGCATATCATAGTCAAATTCACAAAATATTCAGGCAAGGAGAGAATCATGAAAGCCACAAGGGAAAAAACGTCCTTAACCTACAAGGGAAGACAGATCAGGTTTACAACAGACCTATCCACAGAAACTTGGCAGGCCAGAAAGGAGAGGCAGGATATATTCAACGTGCTGAATCAGAAAAAAAATATGCAGCCAAGAATTCTTTATCCAGCAAGGCTGTCATTCAAAATAGAAGGAGAGATAAAAATTTTCCCAAACAAAAATTAAAAGAGTTTGTGACCACTAAACCAGCCCTGCAAGAAATTTTAAGGGGGGGCTCTCTGAAAGAAGAAAAGATGAAAATAAATAAATAAATACCCAAAGCAACAACTAGAAAGGACCAGAGAAACCACCAGAAACTCCAACTCTACGAGCAACATAATGACTATAAATTCCAATAAATTCCATTAGAGTACTCACTCTAAATGACAATGGACTAAATGCTCCAATCAAAAGACATAGGTTAACATAATGGATAAGAAAACAAGATCCATCTATATGCTGTTTACAAGACACCCACTTTAGACCTAAAGACATTTTTAGATTGAAAATAAGAGGATGGAGAACCGTCTATCATGCTAATGGTCAACAAAAGAAAACCGGCATACTTATAACAGACAATCTAGAGTTTAAAATAAAGACTAACAAGAGATGAAGAAGTGCATTATATCATAATTAAGGGGTCTATCCACCAAGAAGACCTAACAATTATAAACATTTATGATCCAAATGTGTAAGCACCCAAATACATAAATCAATTAAAGAAACTCATTGATAATAATACCATAATAGTAAGGGACTTCAACACCTCACTCACAGCAATGGGCAGATCATGTAATCAGAAAATCAACAAGGAAACAATGGCTTTGAATGACACACCGGACCAGATGGACTTAACAGATATATTCAGAACATTTTATCCTAAAGCAGCAGAATATACATTCTTCTCCAGTGCATATGGAATGTTCTCCAGAATAGACCACATACTGGAACACAAATCAGCCCTCAAGAAGTACAAAAAGATTGAGATCATACCATGCATATTTTCAGACCACAATGCTATGAAACTCAAATCAACCACAAGAAAAAAATTTGGAAAGGTAACAAACATTTGGAGACTAAAGAGCATCCTACTAAAGAATGAATGGGCTAACCAAGAAGTTAAGAGCAAGTTAAAAAGTACATGGAAGCCAATGAAAATGAGAACACCACAGCCCAAAACCTCTGGGATACAGTAAAGCCGGTCATAACAGGAAAGTATATAACAATCCAGGTCTTCCTAAAGAAGGAAGAAATGTCTCAGATACACGACATAACCTTACACCTTAAAGAGCTGGAAAAAGAACAGGTCATAAAACCCCAAACCAGAAGAAGACAGGAAATAATAAAGATTAGAGCAGAAATTAATGCTATCAAAACCAAAAAAACAAAAAACAAAAAACAAACAAACAAAAAAAAACAAAACACAAAACAGTAGAACAGATCAATGAAACCAGAAGCTGGTTCTTTGAAAGAATTAACAAAATTGATAAACCACTAGCCAGTGATCAAGAAGAAAAAGGAAAGGACCCAAATAAATAAAATGAAGAATGAAAGAGGAGAGATTACAATCAATACAGCAGAAATAAAAGCAATAATAAGAGAATATTATGAGCAATTATATGGCAATAAAATGGGCAATCTGGAAGAAATGGACAAATTCCTAGAAACATATACACTACCAAAACTGAAACAGGAAGAAATAGAAAATTTGAACAGACCCATAACCAGAAAGGAAATTGAATTAGTAATAAAAAATCTGCCAAAAAACCAGAGTCCAGCGCCAGATGGTTTTCCAGGGAATTCTACCAAACATTTAAGGAAGAGTTAACACCTATTCTCTTGAAGCTGTTCCAAAAAATAGAAATGGAAGGAAAACTTCCAAACTCTTTCTATGAAGCCAGCATTACCTTGATTCCAAAACCAAACAAAGACCCCACAAAAAAGGAGAACTATAGACTAATTTCCCTGATAAACATGGATGCAAAAATCCTCAACAAGATATTAGCCAGCCAGATTGAACAATACATTAAAAAATTATTCATCACGACCAGGTGGGATTTATACCTGGGATGCAGGGCTGGTTCAATATCTGCAAAACAATCAATGTGATTCATCACATCAGTAAAAGAAAGGACAAGAACCATAAGATCCTCTCGATAGATGGAGAGAAAGCATTTGACAAAATATGGCAACCTTTCTTGATAAAAACCCTCAGGAAAGTAGGGATAGAAGGATCATACCTCGAGATCCTAAAAGCCATATATGAAAGACCCAACACTAATATCATCCTCAATGGGGAAAAACTGAGAACTTTCCCCCTAAAGTCAGGAACAACACAGGGATGCCCACTCTCACCACTGTTATTCAATATAGTATTGGAAGTCTTAGCCTCTGCAATCAGACAACACAAAGACATAAAAAGCATCCAAATTGGCCAGGAGGAGGTCAAACTTTCACTCTTCGCAGATAACATGGTACTCTATATGGAAAACCCAAAAGATTCCACCAAAAAACTCCTAGAACTGATTCATGGATTCAACAAAGTCACAGGATATAAAGTCAAGGTACAGATATTGGTTGCATTCCTATACACCAACAATGAAGCAACAGAAAGAGAAATCAAAGAATTGATCCCATTTATAGTTGCACAAAAAACATAATATACCTAGGAATAAATCTAACCAAAGAGGTGAAAAATCTATACACTGAAAACTATAGAAAGCTTATGAAAGAAATTGAAGAAGACACACAAAAAAAGGAAAAAGATTCCATGCTCCTGGATAGGAAGAACAAATATTGTTAAAATATCAATACTACCCCAAACAATCTACATATTCAATGCAATCCCTATCAAACTAACACCAGCATTCTTCACAGAGCTAGAACAAACAATCCTACAATTTGTATGGAACCAGAAAAGACCCTGAATAGCCAAAGCAATCTTAAAAAAGAAAACCAAAGCAGGAGGCATCACAATCCCGGACTTCAAGCTATACTATAAAGCTGTAATCATCTGGACAGTATGGTACTGGCACAAAAACAGACACTCAGATCAATGGAACAGAATAGAGAACCCCAGAAATGGACCCACAAACATATGGCCAACTAATCTTTGACAAAGCAGAAAAGAATATCCAATGGAATAAAGACAGTCTCTTCAGCATGTGATGCTGGGAAAACTGGATGGCGACATGCAGAAGAATGAACCTGGGCCACTTTCTTACACCACACACAAAAATAAACTCAAAATGGATGAAAGACCTCAATGTAAGACAGGAAGCCATCAAAATCCTTGAGGAGAAAGCAGGCAAAAACCTCTTTGATCTTGGCTGCAGCAACTCTTTATTCGACACGTCTCTGGAGACAAGGGAAACAAAAGCAAAAATGAACTATTGGGGCCTCATCAAAATAAAAGCTTCTGTACAGCAAAAGAAACAATCAACAAAACTAAAAGGCAATCATTGGAATTGGAGAAGATATTTGCAACCGACATAACAGATAAAGTGTTAGTATCCAAAATCTATAAAGAACTTCTCAAACTCAACACCCAAAAACCAAATAATCCAGTGAAGAAATGGGCATAAGACATGAATAGACACTTCTCCAAAGAAGACATCTAGATGACCAACTGACACATGAAAAATGCTCAACATCACTCATCATCAGGGAAATACAAATCAAAACCACACTGAGATACCAACTCACACCTGTCAGAATGGCTAACATTAATGACTCAGGCATCAACAGATGTTGGTGAAGATGCAGAGAAAGAGGATCTCTTTTGCACTGTTGGTGGGAATGCAAACTGGTGCAGCCACTCTGGAAAACAGTATGGAGGTTCCTCAAAAAATTGAAAAAGAACTAGCCTATGACCCAGCAATTTCACTATGAGGTATTCATCCAAGGGACACAAGGTATGCTTTTCGAAGGGACACATGCACCCCCATGTTTATAGCAGCACTATCAACAATAGCCAAAGTATGGAAAGAGCCCAAATGTCCATTGCCATTCACAACTATGTGGGTATTATATGACAAATATCATATGACTTCACTCATATGAAGACTTTAATATACAAAACAGATGAACAGAAGGGAAGGGAAGCAAAAAATAATATAAAAACAGCAAGCGGGACAAAACATAAGAGACTCTTAGATACGGAGACAAATGGAGGATTACTGGAAGGGTTGTGGGAGGGGGAATGGGTTAAATGGGTAAGGGGCATTAAGGAATCTACCCCTGAAATCATTGTTGCACTATATGCTAACTAACCTGAATGTAAATTTAAAAAATAAAAAATAAAATTAATAGTGAAATAAAAAAAAATAAAATAGTTTTTAAAAATCAAAATAATAATAATATATTATGGCATGGTAGAAAAATCTATAAATTCACATTTACTATTCATAAATAAAGTTTTCTTGGAACACAGCCATGCTTATTCATTTACCTGTTGAGTATAGCTACTTTTGTACTACAGTAGCAAAATTGATTAGTTGTGATTCAAGTTTTCCAGTCAAAAAGCTTTTAATTTTTATGTAATCAAATTTATCAATAATTTTATAATTTTGAGTCATGGTGAAAAAGGTTTTTCTCTGGTAAGAAAGGAATTTAACCCCTGGAAGCGGGGGGCAGCAAACTGTGGTGTTCCACTCTCAATCAGGACAATTTCATCTGAAAGAACTCCTTAATTCTTTATGTAATGCCTGATATTGACAACAACAATAACAACAACAGCAACAACAACAAATGTTTTATTTTAACTGCAAAGGCATTTGTGTTAATGGTGGCTTCCTTAATTTAGTATTATATAAAGGTAGCTAAACTATACTTGCTAACATTTTTCTGGAATGTCAGCCCATCTGTAGTGAATCTATAATTGATTGAAGTCAAAACAAAGAAACTGATTTAAAAAACTGTTTAAAGTTTGAGTACAGCTGACACACAATATTACATTAGTTTTCAGGTGTACAAACATAGTGATTCAACTTCTCCATATGTTATACCTTGCTCACCACAAGTGTACCTACCATCTATCACCATACAACACAATTACAATACCATTAGCTAAATTCCCTGTGCTGTGTTTTTTATTTCCATGACTTATTCATTCCATAACTGGAAGTCTAAATCTCACTCTCCCCTACACCCCTTTTGCCCATCCCCCTATGCCCTTCCCCTCTGGCAACCATCAGTTTGTTCTCTGTATTTATAGGTCTGATTCTGCTCTTTGTTTGCTTGAAGAAAGTAATTTTGGAAGCACAATCTCCAGTTTCCTTGTGTACCCTTACTGTTTTATTTGATCCTAGCATTTTTAGAAGACCAAAGGAGAGCTAGTGAGTTAACTTCTACCAAGAATGAAAACAACAGCATTAAAACCAAATCAGAATAGAAAATGAAGGAGAAAAAAACCCTTTAGAATTCAAAGGGTTGTTTTTTTTTTGTTTTTTTTTTGTTTTTTGTTTTTTTTTTTTTTTGCTGTACACATAGATGATTAGCTGGTAGAAGGGACTCTTGGGTCCATGGGAATCTTAAATTATTGACTCTTCCCTCTTAAAAAATTTTTACTTTTATTTATTTTTGAGAAACAAGTGAGACAAAGCGTGAGTGGGGGAGGGGCAGAGAGAGAAGGAGACACAGAATTTGAAGCAGGCTCCAGGCTCTGAGCAAGCGGTCAGCACAGAGCCTGATGCAGGGCTCAAACCCACGAGCTGTGAGATCATGACCTGAACCAAAGTCTGATGCTCAACCAACTGAGCCACCCAGCACCCCTGACTCTTCCATCTTTTTAAAGGGGAAACAATAATGCCCACTTGATGTCATGTGGAGGGAGAGCTCCCATTGATCCTTTTCATTAGTTTTGGATACCACAGAGAAGTCTATGCTCAGCAGATATGGCTGTATGTCTCAGCTTCAGACAACTTTTAAGTTGTCCACTGCCAGAGGAGCATCTCAATGCAGTTGTATGAGGCAAGCCAGCGGCCCCTGCAATTAGCACCCTGAGTCATTATGCACTATGGGTGCCTGCTTTGTGCTGATCAGCTGCCATTCTGGGGCAGAGTTGACTAGGCTCTGTGAAGATGAAGCAGCTTTATGGTGTCTTTTGTCTTGACTGGGGAGGGCGGAAGAGGCACAGGTGAAATGATGAAGTGTGACAGGATGCCGAAAGGATTCTTCCTGTGAGAAATATATTTTCAATTTATTAGAAAATTCCAGCAACTGGGCTTATTCTTATTAATTTTTGTTTATCAAAGACCTTGGTTATATAATAAAAAGAAATTAGTTTCTTTACCATAAGATAGTATATAACATCTGCATTTTAACTGCAAGTGTGTTTGGCATAAACAGACATTTTATTTCTACCCCTCAAATAAGATTTCAAATAAGATTTTACCAGTAACAGCTGAGGGTGTGGTAAGGAAAAATAAGCTAATAATAGGTATCCTTTTATTTCCCCAGGTACTATCCATCTCCTACCTACAAATAGACAAATTATTATCAACTAAAGAATGTGTCTTATTGCTTGCTAGTTAAATAAGTTAGCATATTGCTTGTTAATTCTGCTTCACCAAGTTGCCAGAGGGATGCCAACGCTGCCCTTTTATTTTCTTCCTAGGTATTGGGAGACAAACAAGTCATTGGCAGGATAATTTAGATTGCTATGACATCCTAAGCAGTTATGGGAAATCCTTCTCAAGTTTCGATATATAAAAATTACAAATAAAATATAAAAACAGCAAAAACTAAAAACCCTTAAATATATGCTTGAGCTCCAAAGAAAGGGGACTTCTCAGGTAAATGAATGAAGAGGGAATTGAAACTCAGGTCGGTGGGTTAGCTGTCACATGAGGGCCTGACAAAGGAATCGGGACTAGAAGTGGGATCTGTGGAGCTGAACTCCCCACTTGACTCAGGCAAGAGAGAAAAATGCACACAAAGTTGGTCCTAAACATGTAAGACCCACAGGGTTCAAAATTCAAAATTGCCTAGTAGGATTCTTCCATAACCCAGGGAACATTGGCTAATAAATTTCTCCTCCCATCTAGCTAAAAATGATAAGCAACGAGCAGAAATAAATGCCATGAAGAGTCAGAGAAGGCAGTAAATGGGAGAGTTTGCTTGCACAAATACTGTAGACATAAAATATCTGAGAGACCGTAGGGGCAATAGGTAGGCAATATATAAAATATGTATCTTTGGAAACAGGCCAGAAAAGAATATGGAGGAATAGTAAAATTTACAGAAACTGAGGTTTGAAATGTACAGCTAATTAAGTGAACAGTGCAATCATTGAATGGAAATAGTTAATGGAAAGACTGATTAAAAAATGGAGAGAAATTAAGCATAGAGAGATAAAGAGATGAAAAAATGTGAAAGCGATGCTAAGATCTGTAGAGGATAAAATAAAAAGATCCATCAATGTATGCTGATAAAATTCCAGGAAAAAAAAAGAATAAGAGAACAGGGCAGAAGGTGGTATTAAAAGAGATAATGGCTCAGAGTTTCTTAGAATTGAAGACAGTTCTCAGGTTGAAGAAGTACACCAAGATCCAACAGGGAAGGGAAAAATAAATTACACTCAGAAAAACCACAGCAAACTGCAGAATATCAAGAAAAGAAAAACTTCGTTTATCAGGGAGAAAAGCCAGCCAACTTATAAAGGAACAATGATTAAATTGGCAACTGATTTCTCAGCAGCTGCAATTAGAGCTACAAAACAGTGAAATAATAGTTTCAGTGTTCTGACGTAAAATCATTGTCAACCTAGACTTTATACAGCGAAACGATGACCTGAGAGTAAAGGCAAAATTAAGATATTTTAAGCCATGTAAAGAGGGAGAAGACATGTTTCCCAGGGATAGGCGCCAGCCTGTTGTTGGTACTGAAGCTCTTCTTTAAAAGTTTAGGTATGTTGAGATAGATGCTGAGTCATAAGCATGGATGGTCATGGATTTGGTGGGCTGGTGGGCTGGTGGGCTAACCACCCATTACTCTCCCCTTTTAGGGTGCCTTCCAGGATGAGGAGGCTAAAGTGGCATTCTTATACATAATTCTCTATGTTCCCCAGGCTCCTTGCAATTAGATTCCAGTAGTGATTTATGCTGAGTCCAATGTACTCACACGGGATTTGCATCTGCTCTTGGTGCTGCTTCTGTTGGCAAGCAGAGTCGTGACGCTTTCATCCCTGTGCCGGAGTGCCAGCAGAGGCCCCAGGGACCACGAGGTACCTTTCTGACCACAGAGAGGAAGTGTGGAGAAGATCCGTTTCTTCTGGATGTCATTGGAGAAGTTTGGCCAGGATCTTGAGACCTATAGGGATTTTGTGAGTCGCAGGGATTTTTGTGTTTGTGGTGGCTGCTTATGTGTAGTCTTTTCCTCACTGAAGTGAAAGACTGTGGTTGGGAAAGGACAGTTCTGAATGAAGCGATTGTATGTGGAAGAGGTAGCAAGTCTTAGTGACCCCATTCTGAAGTGTGGCCATGGTGTAGGCTGTGCCTTGCACCGTGTCCTCTTTACTCACTAACACACCCATGCCCTGGCAGCTGTGAGTGTTGGCTACTAACACTCATAGCTGTCCTTCTCTAAAGAAATGCCCGAGATGATGGTATCCAGATTACCTGAAAATTTATGCATCATCCTCCAGGGGAAGTCCTCAGCCAATCCCTGAATGGCAACAGGGTACAAAAGGCCAGTCTTCTTATTGCAGGGGTGACCGGCTCTATGGTGATTTGTGCTCTGGAGCTTTCCCGTGAGTTCAGGCTAAAATGAGCCTCCCCCTGAAGCTACATTTTCTCTTAGCTTTCCCACCCTGCCCTAGCCCACCTTTTATCCTCTTCTGAGAATTCACTCAGTAAATCTTGAACAAGAATCCTTATTAGGGTCTGCTTCTAGGGAAACACATCCAAGGCAGTTGGTGCTAGGAGTGGGCCTTAGAAACAGACCTTGAGGATAGGATTTGCTTAGTCTCAAATGGGATGCAAAAAGGATCTTGTTATTGGTGGTGAGTGGAATGCTGATAGCTTCTAGAATGCAGAGACTTTCCCCTGTGGTGAATTGGGATCAGATACAGAGGAAAGAGGGTACACTAGGTAGTGTAATTTCTTGAGCATTTGAAAGGGTTGGGGGGATTAGATACTGTAAGGACTGTGGAATTGGAGGTCTGCTGCTAACTGCAAATCATTTATTGCCAGGAAGAAATGGGAGGTTTAGATATGTTAATTAATAACTTCAAGTTCAGTGTGATGCTCAAAGAACCTTTTTTTGACAATATTTCAAGAGACTTTCATCTTCTGCAACCAGAGGGCCACATAAACCATGATTTGGACATAGGACTGAATTGTCCAGCTGGAGAGGACTTTAGAGGGGGGTGAATTTTCAGCTCAGGTAAGTCTCCTATGTCAAAGTCAGGGCTGTCCTATGGGAGCCGTGGGACCCCAGGAGTTGAGATGGGTATACCTGTACTTGAGAACTTTGAATCCATAGGTTCCCTTGAGCCCTTTGCAGGAGTGGCCCATTTCCTCATATGTGAGGGTAAAGATCGCAAACACAGAGCTTGCTCTGAGCATTGGCCCTTATTTCTGGTCCTGACCTCCAAAACCACTAGAGTCAAATCCCAGCATAGCTTGGAGAGAGAAGTGTTGGGCCTGCCTGAGAGGCAAAGAATATGGACCACATGAACTGCAGAACTTGTTTAGCTTGTATTGGCAGGAACCAGGAGAATATGAAGTACGTCTTGGAGACCCCTGATAGACAAGCAAGAGTTTGTCAATATGGGGCATTCTTCTCTGGCACAGGTTTCAGCACTTGACATGAGCAGTTATAATACCTTCTAGATTGGCACCAGAAGCCTGGAAAGCTATGACCTGTGCTAAAAGAAGTAAAAGGGCAGAGCTGCTGTGGCAGACTGGGAGTGGTGGTGGTGGACAGGTTCAGAGAATTAGGAATGCTAATATTTATCCTCAGGAAGACCTGGAGAATACTGAGCTCACTAAGTCAATAGGAAGTTCCCTGATGAAGGGGACACCAGCTTCACTGGGATCAGTGGTGCTTGTTTTCTCCAGGTTAGTGCTTATGGTAGTAGCGTTATAGACTAGGCTTCTTAGTTTCAATGGGAATAGTAGAATCTCAGAATAGCTGAGGTAAGGCATAGCATTAAGTCATCAGACGTGACACGGAGCACCTGAAATATATTTGGTCATTCCCTTGGTAACTACTAAGTACAGTATAAAAATGGAAAATCACAAGTCAGACTTTCCTATCAATTAAGATACGAAAAGTTAAACATATTAGTGAAGTGAATCTAGCAATGTATGAGACATTGGTATGTGTCTATATAAATATATATTTATATTTAGAACCAAATTAAGTTTATCTCCCAAATAAAAGGTTAGTTTAACATTAGGGAATGAAATTACCACACTAAAAGAATAAAGGAGTAAGATCACATTATTGTTTTTGCTAAAGAAAAAAGAATTGGTAAAATACAAAAACTATTCATAATTAAAAAGCAAACAGAAAACCTCAAACAAATTATGTATAAAGTAACATTCCTTTATCTGATCAGGGTAGTTGCAAAAAAGAAAAATAATGGTGACATACAGAAATCATTCCTTTCAGTAGAAGGAACAAGACAACATGTACCTACCATCAGCACTTCATTCAGCATTGCATTGGAATTCCTACTGGATAAAATAAATAAAAAAGAATAATAACAAAAATAAGGACTGGAAAGAAAGAATGCAAATTGCCATTATTTACTTATGATATGACTGTGTAGTTAGAAAATCAGAAGAATTTATAGCTATATTTTAGAATGAGTAAGAGAGTTAATAAATTTTCCTGGGTGTGAAATAAATGTACTAAGAGCGATTGCATTTCTGTATAGCAGCAACACACAGATGATAAGATAAAAGGTTTGGCTCCACAGTAGGAAGAAAGTGCAGGCAATCACAGAGAGGTCTGAAAACTCTGCATACGGTCCTCAGGGGCCTTTCTCAGTGTAATCCAATTCATCTTCAGATTATGGGTCACCAAAGTACATATGGGTCCCCTTAGTTCTTGGGGAGTCCAGGAATAAGATTACAGAGACACCTGTACATAGCCCTGGGCACAGCTAAAGCTGGCTAAAGCCAGGCTGTGTAATTGGTTAAACCAGGGGCAAACCATCTCTACATAGCCTTAAACAAATGAGGAAAGTTCGTACCTCCAGGAGAGTTTCAGATCATTGGGATAGATGGAATACATCTCACCATCATAAAGGCAATATACAAAAGACCTGCAGCTAATATCATCTTCAATGGGAAAAAACTCAGAGCTTGTCCTCAATGGTCAGGAACAAGATGACTCTCACCATTACTATTTAACATAGTAGTCCTAGCCTCAGCAATCAGACAATAAAAATAAATGAAAGGCCCCCAAGTCAGAAAGGAAGAAGAAAAATTTTCGCTATTTGCAAATGACTTGATACTCTATGTAGATTTTAACCAGCACAATGTAAATCACCAGCTAGAAAACCTGGTCATGTTTGGGCCAAAAGTCAAGCCAGACTTCCACGTTGCCCCAGGCCAGCTGCAAGATAAACCTATTGTTATACAAGTATATAAAAATATCTGAATCAAAAGTCTTATACAGTATTAATCTTTGCTAATTCTGTGTATTAGGTAGATGAATATGCATTACAATATTCTCCAACCTTGTCTGTATTTTTTAAACTTTTCAAAGTAAAGAAGTGATTGGCAGGAGTTAATTGTGGTTGCTATTTGTGTGTGTTGAGGTTTATCTTTTTTATAGAAACAAATGTTTGTCTATTTTATATTTATAAAATGTGATCACTATAAATAAATTATAAACTTGGTCATTTTTTGTCCTTTTAATTATAGGCCAAGTATAATTAAGTCGATAGCCTCCTCAAAGATTCCCCAGCTTGTATTTATTCCTCTTAATACATCTATTTTTCAATATATAATATCTTAGCAGGGGTCAGAGTTACTGCCAAGATTTTTGTTATAATTTAGACTGGCCAGTTACCTGAAAAGGTAAAAATATCTTGATAAGGCTGTTGAGATTGGCAATAGTTTCTTTTTCCAGGAATATTTAAACTTCTTTCAAATAAATTAAAATTTTTCTCAAAAGTTATTGTATTTTCATCATTTTAAGAAATTACAATGATAATTACTATTGTTTATTCTCATTCATTGCTTTATAAAAATGTAACTGAATAGTCTTTGGTTTAGATATTTGACTTTGTATCTCAAGAGAAATAAATTACGTAATTCTTAACAAAATTTTACAGATGGTCTCAAACTTAAGACATCACCTCAGTTTAGCCAAATCTATATTTTCAAATATACTGAATGTCCTGTTTTTTAAAACTATCAATGAAGTGTCTTTGGAAAGAAAATTTTCCATAAAGTTTTAAATAAATCCTTTTCAAGGCATCTTCCTAGTGGTCCCTAAGGAAATTACCTTTCATAATACTAGATTAGGAGAATTCTGTTAGTGGAACAATTCAAAGAGAACTTGTATCTTTCCTCAGGAAATTAGAGTTATATTTGGGGCACTTGCTGCAGTAATGCACTACTATTATTTTTTTAAGGTAATGAAAAGAGTAAGTGAAGCAAAGTGATCTGACATGGTCCACTGGGAGGCAGCGAGACACTGCCTGGGCTCACAGTACCACTTAGGCCCTGGGACACACTGTTGCTTGTCTCCCAAGTACAGGGTGGGGATGTTGTATCCCATAACCAGCGACACAGTGCCTTTTACGGGGTGAGTAATCAACACTTGTGCTTTCCATTTAATACAGAGAAATGTTCAGGAGTGACATTGATCTCCAGGTCAATGTAGCTGACCATTTATGTCTGGGACTTCATTTCATTTTATGCCAAGAATGCAGTAACATTGTGAAAATAAAGTATTGTTTGCAATGTCTGGTTTGATTTGTGTATTTTAATCAGTTTTTAAAGCCATTGCCTTTTCTCTGTGTGGACAAGGTTTCAGAGTTTGCCATGCACGAAGTTTCCTCTAAAAGCTGAACATAATTTTAGACTTTAATAATTTCAACATATGGAAATAAATTATGTATCTTTAATACATTTGTGAAACCTAACTAAATTCATATCTAAATTGGTACAGTGTTTTGACATCTTTCTCCTTCTTGATTGAATCAGAACTATTTATTATTAAGCCTAAAAAACCTGGGAGACTGGAAGTAGTGAATATGTGCAATGGCTCCATAGGTCCCGATTATAACGTGTTTATTACCTAATAATTACCTTAAAATACAATAATGTGGAAGTCTGAGTATGTGATAAAATATGAGGAACTTCACCAAAATGTTTACATTTACTATTAGTACTTCACAGTAAGTGCTGCTCTGAAAGTCAGCAAGAGCCCTCCTTCTCTGAAAACCATACCACCACCACCACTGCCAAGGTGACAGAAAGCAAACCATTTACCCTTGCTCCTCTCACTATACCAGAGGAACCTGGAAGCATTATATACTTTAAACTACCTTTCTAATGTTTTTGCTCCCTGGAAATTATCAGGATGGTTTTTGTAAGTTGTGTCCCAGAAATTTTGGGAATCTGTGAGACAAGAACTGACTTCCTTGTTTGAAAAAAAAAAAAAAACACAAACAAAAACTAAAACAAGAACATTCTTTTCTGAAAGGATTATTTCATGCAGAATCTTCAACATATAGTATATTTCTTTAAATCCGACTCTAGATTGAAAACAAAACTCATATACTCCCCTTTTTGAAAAGGCCACAAACACCATTCCAGAAGGAAGACCTTAAAATGTTTCTACTTTATGAAACTTAGGACGCTTGAACTTTTTACATTAAAATGTTTAATTTCCATATCTATCAAAGCTACAAAAAGTAGAAACTTAGAGTAACTGCAATACATTCACTCCACTGGTTTTACCATGAAAACTAAAAACCAACTTGGCCTTCCTTTACCAAACCATTTCTATTTATCATAGGATTATTCCACTTAAGAATTTACTATTAAGTATAAAAGCAATCGATATAGAGCAAACATATCTATTGATTCACACACACCCACCCACCCCCCTCCCCCACCACACATACATTTCTTTAGAGGTAGAGATAAAAGGCCACACCATACCTCAACTACTTGGCCAGTGGCTGCAGGTGTCCAGCATACAAATGTTTTCTTCCTCAGCAGCGAAGTATGCTATCACCATGGTTGGATCTGGAAGGGGGCTGAGAAACTGTAGGCAGAAGTGTATCAGTGTCTAATCCCACAGTTCCAGCCCTCAGCACAGAGGAGTGGAGGGACGTGCTGTGCCTCTTTATTGGGATAAAATACCTTATGCAAATTTTATAGATTTGCAAACTAGGCAAAGCTAATGAGTTGAAGCTAATGAGATGCCCAGGCCAATATATCCCTGGAAACTGCAGTGTTTTTGTAAAGACTGTACCCTCTTGTTATCTTAAGAAAATTTGGACACTGGTCCCAGGTAGTTTTAACTATCAGGCTTCAATAACAGTTTTGTGCATACTGGTCTTCCATTAGGGAATTTGGCTCAAACTCCAGCTCCGCCATTAACAGTTCATTATGAGTTAGATACCAAATTTCTCTGAACCTCTGTTTCCTATCTGCAAAATGAGGGGTTTAGAGTAGACTAGATGATTTCTAAAGCTGCTTCTGGCTCTATTTCGCATTTTCTCACTGCATAGCAGCAGCCCACCGTGATCCATGATTCTGCCTGAACCACACTGAACACATATCATCTTCCTTCCTACTTTACTCTTTCCTCCCCATGGACTCCATGGTCCCAAACTTTACTTGTTTTCCTTGATGCCTCTTTTCCTTCTCTATCTCATTCACTCCTTTTTCTTTTCTAACCCTTCAGATTTTGGCATTTTTCTACAATTCATGCTCTTATCCTTCTTTCTTACTCTATAGCTACTCTCCCTGTGTGGTCTCATAAACATTAGGTGATCACAAGCTATGTGCTGTGGACGCTTCTGATTTTGGAGTCTTTACCTAACTGCTTTCTGTGCATTTTCTTACTTCATGTCGCTCAGATCAGCATGTCCAAAACAAATTCAACGTCACCCTCGTTCACCTAAGTCATTCCTGTATTGAGTTTTGATTCTTCCCTTTCCTTCACCATTTCCAACGAATCAGTTAACTCTTGAGCATTTCACTTTCTCACTGTCCTCCTGCAGGATCTCTCAAGTGAAGAGACACCACACCCACCTTCCCCTCTCCTTGTCTAGGGTCTTGCTCTACCAGGCCATTCTTCTGGCCAGCTCTCTCTTGGGTTTGAAAGCCTTCATTGAATTTTCATGAGCTGTAGTGTGGTACTTGGTTTGTGGCCTCAGGAATATTTTGAAATTTTGGTTAATGTTTGCAAATCTATACTTGCAGCAGTCTTTGATTATAAGCCAAACAAATCATATTTCGTAACATATACGTGACAATTTTTCAAAAGCATATAGGAATAGGTTATGATTACTAATATAAATAATAAATTCCTAAATTTTAGTGAATTTGTAACTTACTGATACTGTGTATTTTTAAATGTATGTGAATAATAAAAGTGAAGTGATGATCATGTGGAAGCCCTAAATTCATCCATGTGGAAAAGGGGCACTGACATTTGAAAAAGTTGGTAACCTTTGACTAAGCTCCAAGCTTCTCAAAAGTGTCTCACAGCAACATGACCAGACCTCTATGGCTCTTAGCTGCCTCTCCTGCTCATTTTATAACTACCTACCTAGTATTTTACAATCCAGGCACATTTAACTCTTTGTGGCCCCCATTACACAACATGCTATTTTTCTTTTATGTGCCTTTGCCGCTATAAACCTTTACTGCTTGACTTTTCACTGGTAAATCTTATTTTTTCTTGAAGACCCAAATAGAAGGTTACTTTATCCAGGAAGTTTTCCTTTATTCTACGAACCTTCTTACTCCCAGTTCTATATGCATATCTCTGTCTTTATACCCATCAAGTTGTATTGTACTTAAATACTTAAGCATTTATTTCCCCCACTGGACCATAGTTCCTTCACATCTCTACCTTTTCAGGTTCTACTTGGTATGCCCAGGTCTCTTGCACTTTATGTGCCATCAATAAGCATTCAGTGCCGAGCCCTTTTAGACTTTGTTGAAACATTATTACTTGTCTCCAAATACCATGATGTTTACAGGGCTATTGAAAAAAATGATTTTAGAGGGAAATCCTTTATTGCAAACTGATTTAAGCCAATTTGGCCATTCAAAATTGTGACAATATTTTGGTAGATATCAGTAACCTCCAGAAATCAATGGTCACTGAGGCTTATAGCTGTTGCTTACAGGTGAGGTTAACCCCTGTTGTCTCAACCAAATTCTGTCACATGTATAAATATTTATTAACAAAGAGGTATTTATTAACAAAAAAGCAAAGAGTCTGTAAGCTTGAAGTTCCAGCTTGCGGTCATTCTAGGCATTCTGTCAAGCACCATGAATAAAAGGTTCATAAGGCAGTTGAAACAATATGCCGGAAGCTTCATTGAGCTAAACTTCAAGTCATATCAAGTGACAAGATCTTTCAGAAAACAAACTTGAAAAACAAAAACAAAGCTGGAGGTATTACAATCCCAGATTTCAAGTTATACTAAAAGGTGTAGTAGTCAAAACAATATTGTACTAGCACAAGAATAGATATAGAGAACAATAGAACAGGATATGCAGTGGGGAAAAGACATTCTCTTCAACATATGGTGTTGGGAAAACTGGACAGCTAAATGCAAAAGAGTGAAACTGGACCACTTTCTTACAACACACACAAACATAAACTGAAAATGGATTAAGGACCTACATGTGAGACATGAAACCGTAGAAATTCTAGAACAGAGCAGAGACAGTTATTTCTCTGACATCAGCTGTAGCAACATTTTTCTAGATATGTCTACTGAGGTAAGAAAAATAAAAGCAAAAATAAACTGCTGGGACTACATCAAAATAAAAATCTTCTGCACAGTAAAGGAAACAGTCAACCAAAGTAAAAAACAACCTACTGAATGGGAAAAGATATTTGCAAATGACATAAGAAAGATGGCCCCTATCCTGAAAGGCTTCCAAATGTCTAGAAGGCTATCACCTTTGCATGTAACTAGTCTGTACTGTGAGATAAGTATTAGATTAGTGGATGAATGAAATATTACTGAGATAGCAATGAATTCCTCTGTAGTGTCTGGGGAAAGTTTTCTTCAGGAAAAATATTTCCACTTGAAATTATCCTTGAAGACTGAATTGAGTTATGCTAAATTCAAATCATTTAAAAATTTAATTCAGGGCACCTGAGCAGCTCAGTTGGATGAGTGTCTCACTTTGGCTCAGGTCGTGATCTCGTGGTTTGTGAGTTCAAGCCCCATGTCAGGTTCTCTGCTGTCAGTGTGGGGCCCACTTTAGATCCTCTGACCCCTTTTTCTTCCCCTCCCCCACTAATACTCTTTCTCTCAAAAATAAATAAATATGTTAAAAATTTAATTCAATTATACATTGGGGGAAAAAATTATAGCCCTATCATAAATGGAAAACCACATCACCTGTTTTAAGTAGAAAGTAACAGTAAAAATAAACATAATGAAACAAAAGCAACTTAAGTATATTTTATATTTAAATAAAATAGAGTATAAGTAATGCTAAATCTAATCAATTCATAAAATATGTATTAGAATTAAAATGGACTTATTTAAACTGTTGCTAATAAGATGATATTCATATTAAAGTTTCTTTTTCAAAAAAAATTTTTCAATGTTTATTTTTTGAGAGAGTGTGCACACGAGAGAGAGAGAGACGGAGACAGACAGAACATGAGTGCAGGAGGGGCAGAGAGAGAGGGAGACAGAACCTGAAGCAGGGTCCAGGCTCTGAGCTGTCAGCACAGAGCCCGATGTGGGGCTGGAACTCGTGAACTGTGAGATCATGATCTGAGCTCAAGTTAGCTGCTTAACCTACTGAGCCACCCAGGTGCCTGGGTACTGTTTTCTATATCATATGCTACCTTTGAATAGTCATGGCAAGTTCAGTTACCGAAAATTGCACATGTTCACATAGCATGAATAAGGATATATTACCATTTTATACATGTATATCTAGGTCTATATTATCTGGCTGTCTCTTCAACTGGATTAACATGATATGCTTTTAATTTCTATATTTATCTATATTGTGCATTTCTGGATCAAGCTAGATTATTATCACTTAGAACAGTAACTACCCACTTCCCTTTGCATCAGTTCTTTCCCTTTCTGTAGCAGCATGAGGAGGACCTCATGAACAGACCTGTGTGTGCAAAGAGGTGTTTGTTATTACAGGAAGGGAACCTCAAATTAGGAATCTAGGAGCTTACATATGAGAAGTACAGCCTCTGGAGAGACAAAAAGAAGCCCAATTTCTCTAATGTAAAACAAATTCTATTTGGAAAGAAAAAGAAAGGAGTTTGGGTTCTTGCCCAAAGAAATCTAAATAAATGTCTCCAGAGGGGAGATAAGCATTTCAGAGTTTACACTCCAGGGTTTTAGATTTATAAATAACCAAATGAAAATTTGACCTCTTTTTATTTTTCCAGAGAATCGTGAAATGTTAAATGAGGTGTTTAGAAATTACCCTTGCTTACAAGCAGCCTCAAAGGTGTTGCCCTCATAGGGAGAGCGATGTCTAGTCATGCTTCGTAATGAGTATCTCTAGTGACTGCACGAGGAAGGACTTCATACTTCTGTAGGTGGGAGATAGTTTCCTCTCTGCTGATTCCCATTTGTTTGGGTCCACTAAACTCACCTATTTTGTCACCCATCACTAGTGTCGTTGATTCAAACCATGCAGATTTGGACAGAATTCATCTGTCCTCTGCACCCTGGCCTGATGTCGTCTGGCAACTGCCTGAGCCATTTGCACCTTCAGTATTTGCATGGGAGGCTGAAGCCCTACTCAGTCGTGAGTTCTCCCAGCTACTCTTAAAGGTCTTGCTTCTTTTTTTGAGGCTTATTCCTCTGTTGATAAGTCAGGTGTCCTCTGTTCAAGGAGTTTCTTACCTCTATACCAGCCATTGGATTTCTACTTAGTTAATTAATACATCACAGGCTAAAAAAAGAAAACGTTCTCACTTAGAAGACTGAAAAAGTTGAAAGGCATGGTTTGTGTGTAGGAGCAGGTGGCAAAGGTGGTAGAGAAGCTGTATAAGTGGGTGGAAATTGTGATGGAGACCATTATTAGTCACCATGAGGGAGAATGTTTCCAGAGGAAAATAGTAAGTATTTTTCACCTGTGACTTTGAAAGTTTAAAAATGCCTTTCTCTTTGTGCCTCATCTTTTTCACGCTCCATTTTCCTTTTCTCTTTTTAATATAAGTGATGAAGGAGAAGAAACAAACTATTAAACAAATGCTATAAGTATGGGTGCTCTTGATTTTTTCCTGCTTTTCCTCTAAAACAAAACTCCTTTGAAAATACTCTTCTCCACATTCCTAATCCTATCATCAGTGAAACTACAGGTATCCCTGCTTTAAAAAAAAAAAAAATTAAATCCAACTTAGTTAACATATAGTGCAGTATTGGTTTCAGTGCTAGAATTTAGTGATTCATCACTTACATACAACAGCCAGTGCCCATCCCAACAAGTGCCCTCCTTAATGCCCATCACCCATTTACTCCAGCCCCCCACCCAACACCCCTCCAGCAACCCTCAGTTTGTTCTCTCTACTTAAGAGTCTCTTATGGTTTGTCTTCCTCCCTGTTTTTATATTATTTTTGCTTCCCTTCCCCCATGTCCATTTGTTTTGTTTCTTAAATTCCACATACGAGTGAAATCATATTTGTCTTTCTCTGCCTGACTTATTTCACTTAGCATAATACATTCTAGTTCCATCCACATTGTTACAAATGACAAGATTTCATTATTTTCTGAAAGTAGTATTCCACTCTATATATATACCACGTCTTCTTTATCCATTTGTCAATTGATAGACATTTGGGCTCTTTCCATAATTTGACTATTGTTGCTAGCGCTGCTATAAACATTGGGGCGCATGTGCTTCTTGGAATCAGCATTTTTGTATCCTTGGGTAAAAACCTAATAGTGCATTTGCTGGGTCGTAGGGTAGCTCTATTTTTGATTTTTTGAAGAAACTCCATACTGTTTTCCAGAGTGGCTGCACCAGTTTATTCCTGCCTGTTTGGAATGTCATGTTTCACCACTTCCTTTTTACAAAGGGCTTATATTACTAACCTGCTTTTGCTAACTAAAAGAAATCTGGAGAGGATTTTCACTTATACAGAGGAATGACAAAAAGGGAAAATTAAGTTCAGTGTTGGTTTTGCAGCAAGCTGTATAGAGGCAGAACACACTTGGGGCAGCAAGAACAGCCCCGCCAAGCTCCTTCCTCGGGATCTACACTCAGCATCTCAGCATCAAGCCACCAGAGCTTTGAAAGTGATGAAGGAGAAGAAACAAACTATGTGTTTGTGTATTTCTTGGCGAGACATGTCCTAAGGTATCAGAAAAGCCAAAGAAAGTTTATTTTTTGGGTCTAAGAATGCTCAAAAAATTTTCATACACATTAATGGTAATTTCTTCTTCACCTTATGCCATTTTGGCTTATGGAAGTTTGCATAGGAACATTCTACATTCAAATAGTAGGAGAGACCTGCATTTTACTATGCTTGCAGCCCTGAGGAGGTTTGTCTGATAGGTTGACTGAGTAGCAGCTGTGAAGCACTTCAGGAAGTTTTGGTTTTAACTAACAGCATTCAAGAGAATATAATGAGATGATAGACAATTAAGATTGCAGACAAAATTTGACTTTATTTCTTAGACATAGAGTGTGGTTATAAATGAAGATAAGCACATGAGGAGGAAAAAAAAAAAACCCTAGCATTTATCAAATACTTACTAGATACCAGGTAATATGATGTAGATATTTGAGTCAATGCTTGACCCTGAACTAAGGAATGTAAAAAAACTATGAAAGGAGAGAAATACGACTGCCTTTTGAGGCCTTATCTACAAAATCAGAAAAATTATCCTAAAAGGAAAGAAGAATTATAGGCCCAGAAGATTCAATTATAAAATAACTGAAGGTTAATATCCCTTTCTTCATTTACTATGCTAATCAAAAGGGAAGCTGATTATTAATGGACACTTAGAGAAAAAACAAAAAATGGAGGCAAATACTGAGAATTCCTAGCTATGTATGAATCAGGAGACCTCCACACTGGAATATTATGACATGGCAAATATAGCTGTCGAGGAGGAAAGACTTTTCCTAGACCCTCTTAGGTTCTGCGTCTGAGCCTGATAATTAAACTGACAAAAGACAGATTAGTAGGAGAAAAGCATACACATTTTATTTGATATCAATATTTGTACATGTACACAGAGCTTTCACGTGTAAGAAACGAAGACTCAACAAAATGGATGGGCCTGAGAGCTTACATACCATTTTAATAAAGAGCAATAGCTTTTGGAGATGCTACAGGTAAAAGGTATGTGTGCTAGGGCGGTAAACTGTAGGAAAGTGACTGGTAAATATAAGAGGGAAACTAACGGAAGGTAAGGGTTATTTTGGTAGGTTTGGTCATACTGATGTTGTTCATCTTGGTGTCAGCTCTCCATCTCCAGTGATAAAAACTGGTAAGAATATTCTCTTCTGGGAAAGGGAATATTTCCCACAGGAAATTTATGCCCCACTTTTAGGTAGAAAGGGGAGATTGGAGACCCTTTTTGCATCTGCTTTTCTTCAATTGCCTTAGGCTCAAAATAATCAATTTACCAAAGTGGCATTTTGTGGGGGGGGAGGTATATTTGATCCCTTTTGTGCACATATGGTGGGGAAAGATAAACTGGTTATATATATGCCCAAATTGAATAACCCACTTTCCTCATTCTGATTCCTCATTCTGCAAGAACATTTCTATTCAGTTGGCTTTCCATGTAGCTCACTTCTGGGGACAGGATGCCACAGGGAGGTACACATGGCAGAGAGCTCTCATTAAACATAGAGTACTAACGTACAACAACGTATACTTGTCTCTTCTGTCTTTTGATAGGTTAACAGAATTACTGAGGCCGGTCTCTCTAGGGTACCTATGACTTTGAGTTTTTGTACTTTCAGGACTGAAATCCAGAATCTAACTGTTGTAGAATCACTGAGACCAATGTCATTTCAGGACACCTACAAAGTGGGGACGCTAGTGAGCACTGATCGGGTGATGATCTCTTTCTTTTATTTCATTCATTCTTTGAACTTCTATAGGGATTATTTTCTCCATTTTACAAATGAAGAAGAAACTGAATCTTAAAAGGTATAATATGCCAAAATTTACCCGGAAGACAGGGGGCAGTGTTGGAGTTTAACCTAGGTCTACAACGTGTTAGAGCCTACTCTTACCGGTCACTACATTTACACGTTTCCAGAAACAGTACTGAGGTATCTAGAAACAATAAGCAGCTAAAAGTCACTATAAATTATTAGTCTATATTCAACTTTGTCATACATTATTGTTGACCTTTGATCTCATATAAGGAAGGCTCGGTTGCTATATACTATAAAAATAAACAAATAGAAGTAAATGTCCATCTGAGAAAATAGAATATGTAAATATCCTAAACAACATACACATAAGTGCATGATTTCACGTCTTAATCCTGTTTCACTTATGCAGCAGAGATACTCTTAGAGTAACTATTAATTTGATGACTACTTACATTTATATTTTCTAAGATAATGATGTCAGTGAAGCCTTTCTCTTAAGTATACTTGATTAGAGCAATGAGAACCATAATAATGAGCTCTTAATCTTACAGCATGGTAGTTTACATAATAATGCTTTCATTTGCATTATTTCCCTTTTCTCCAAATAACCATGTGCTAGGCAGGGCTGATACTTAAAATTTTTATTTTGTATGATGAAAACTGAGTTTTATGTTGTCAGAAATGTTTCTCAGACCCTCTAAAAAGTCCTGGATGTGGAATGTGGCACAAGGCAATCAGTAAAAAATTGTTTTGAGTTCTGACAGGTACACTATCTTTCTTCTATTGTGACTTTGACGTGCATCTGACATTACCACATCATCCTAGCTGTTTATGCTTTTTGCTTTGTCCCTTGCAACCTACTAAACCAATTTGGGATTTGGACTTTTTCCAAATTCATCTTTGTTCTAGTGACTGCTGATACCACCTTGTCTTCCAGGCTTAAGTGTTCATTTCACTACCTCTTTGTGTGACAAATGTCTGGAACTTTGCTGTTCCCACTTCTGTGCTCTTCAGCAGTCTGACAAGTAGAGTGTCTTCATAACAGATAAAGAAACCAGGGCTTGGAGCAGTTAGCTGAATTATCTAGAACCACCCTACTAGTAGATAGCAGGATTGGGATTTTAACATCTGTCTCTCTGATGTCAAGCCGTATGTTCTTCCTGTTAGTTATTAATTCTAATGCAAATTCTAACATAAAATTCCAATACAAAGTTCTGTTTCCAGAGTTCAAGCACAACCTCCACTGTAACTTGTCCACGTCTTTGAGAACCGTGGAGTTTAGCAAATCTTCAGAGCAATGTTATCAATCTGGTCTGAAGATCATTTGCATTCTCATTAGCTGTCCCTCATCAACTAGTCACTCCATCAACTAGAAGCTGGGGCATCATCACAGTACGGGCTATTTTCAAGTTCTGCCTGGCACAGTTGTTTGCACAGGCGTATGGCATGGGCACTCCTGCCACTGAAGGAATATCTGATCACAGTGAAACAAGCTGCCTGCAAATCAGTGATATTAATTTCCTCTGACACTATAATTTTTTCTTCTTTTTGCAAATCTTTTAAATTTTTAAAACATTGGCAGTACCACTTTTGGAATTATGTATTAAAGAAAAGTAGACATCTCTTCAAGTAATTGCTCCACTCAAAGAAGTGTGGTCTCCATTTGAAAACGTTGATTCCCTTTGTGGTTGGCTTCATGTTGAGCCAATTTAAGGTAGATTAATTTTGTGCTTTGGAAAGCTGCAGATAAAGAGTCAGTTGATACATTATTCTAATCACTAAACACACATTTCACATGAGAAAGGACATAACCTTAATAAAACAATTCCCTGAGAGCAAAGCTTTTAAATGATTAACAAATATAACTTTCATAAATCATGCAGAGCAAAATTCTTGAGCAGGACAAATAATACAAAACACTGCTTCTACTTGGCTCACCTAGTCGCAGCAAAACAAGGCCATTCTTTGCCCAAGCTGTGAAGTCTTTTAGATTTGTCTCCTGTGAAGACAAATACTTTAGGAAATGATTTGACAGCCAGTTTGGTTCTCATATGGGCTTACTGCCTTTCTTGTAGTGAGTTTTTTCATCCCCAAACAGTTCTTGCTTTTAGTCAGGGATTTGATCCTAAGCGTGTTAACTCTAAGTTGTGAAATAAAAGGTTTACCTCTCATTAGAGGCATTTCAGGCAATAGCATACTTGATTTCATTAAGTACAATACATACTATGTACCCCTGGTGATTCTCTACCAACAGACAATATAAGACAGTGGGCGGATTAAAAGCATAGATTCTTGAGTCAGACTAGCTGA
This sequence comes from Lynx canadensis, assembly GCF_007474595.2. Classification (NCBI taxonomy): domain Eukaryota; kingdom Metazoa; phylum Chordata; class Mammalia; order Carnivora; family Felidae; genus Lynx; species Lynx canadensis. Next base: position 69,659,464 of record NC_044306.2, read on the forward strand.
GCTTGAACTCTGGCTCTGGCACTTAATTAGCTCTATGTTTCTAGAGCTTGTGCTTCAGTTTGTGCTTCAGTTATTTAGTCTGTAACATGGAGAAAGATTGATAGTAGCTATATTATAGACTTAGTGTGAGGATTACGTATTAAGATGTGAAAGACTGGTCCAAGGCAAGCACCATAAGATGACTACGCTAGGCTAAAAAGGTCATTTTAATTGAAAAACTCAGGGAAATGCATGAGTATGTAACTATATATACTGAGCTTACCTCATACTGTGCAGTTTGCCCCTCGATCTTGTTTTTTCCCCTCTTCCTTTTGGATTTAGTAGGCTAAGTATGAAGCCGAGGCTGACCCATTCCCTGAGATGGGTAAATAATTTAGGACTGTGATGTCAAATATGACACCATTAGCCACACGAGGCTATTAAAATTAAAATTATATTAATCGAAATAGAACAAAATTAACAAATTCAGTTCCTTAGTCATGCTAACCACATTTTAAGGGCTCAATAGTCATGTGTGGCTAGTGGCTGCCATGCTGGATAGGGCAGATACGGAACATTTCCAACTCTGCAAAAAGTTCTGTCGGATAGTGCTGACAGGTTTGATCGTGTGTTGTCTTTCTTGTTCCATTCTAACATAAAGCTAAAATAAATAGCTTCTTACTTACAAATGAGACGTATTCCGTAAGCTAATTTGCAAGTTGGTTGGAACTTTGAATACAACTCCCTATGGACCAATTACATTAAGATTATGGCAAAAGAAGGCATCTGAAGAGAAAACGGCTAACAAATATAAGAAAATGTTCAAGCTTATTAGGAAAGGAAATTGCAACAATGAGTTTAGTTTTGATTATACGACTGGAAAGATTAAAATAGTGGTCAGGTAAAATGCTGGTAAGTGTGTAGTGAGGCTGTTTTGGTAAAACTTATCTTTAAAATAATTTAGAAATACATATTAAAAGTCTTAGAATTGTTTATAATATTTGGCCCTGTACTTCATCTTCTAAGACTTTAACATAAGAAAATAGAGATGCTTACAAGATTCAGTACAAAGGTGCTCATAACAGCATTAATTATAGTAATAATGGAGAACAACCAATTGGGGGAGGGTTAGGTCAGTTATGGCTTTCACATATTAGAATGTTGTATATTAATCAAAATGTTTTTATAGCTTATTTTACAATGTAGGAAATGCTCATGTATAAATAAATGAGAAAATGATATTTAATACTGCATAATATGATCAAATAACTAAAATATCCTTGGGAAGCACTGAAACATAATTAAAATATCAACAGTGATGACCCAAGTTTTATGGGACGGTGTGTGATTTCTTCTTTATATTTTCAAGTTGTCTACAGGGTGCATGTATTTCTTCTTTCAGAAAAAAATGCAAGAGTATATAAAAACTATTTAGTGTAGATTATTGATAGTGAGTCTAACAGCGCTATAAACACAACTAATCAGGGCACCTGGGTGGCTCAGTCGGTTGAGCGACTGACTTCGGCTCAGGTCATGATCTCATGGTTTGTGAGTTCGAGCCCTGCGTCGGGCTCTGTGCTGACCGCTCAGAGCCTGGAGCTTGCTTCTGATTCTGTGTCTCCCTCTCTCTCTGCCCCTCCCTCACTCATGCTCTGTCTCTCTCTGTCTCAGAAATAAGTAAACATTTAAAAAAATTTAAACACAACTAACCACACAAAAACAGTCAATAACTACTAGACACATCATCTGTACTATGTCCTGTGTGAGATGCTTAGGTTAAAACATAGAGCCAAACAATGAATAAAATTGATGAAGCATGAATAATGAATCTGATTAGGGTTTTCACATGAGATACAGACATATCCTACTAGGTTACGCTGTGGAAACAAATTCACCCCAAATCACAGCTACTTACAACGAAGATTTATCTCTGTTCATGTTAAATATCCCTTTTAGGGTGGTTGTAGCTGTGACCCATGTCCTCTTTATTTGAGGACCAATGCTTAAGAAGCAGCCCCTGCTTGGAATGTTACTGATCTTCTTGGCCTAGGGAACAAAAGAGAAGGTGGATGCACTAAGGGCTCTTAGAACTTCTTTTATGAAAGAGCTTCACTCCATTTACATTTCTCACCTTTCTCTCTGCCATGAGAACAGAATGTTCCAGAAAGAAGCTGCTCCTTCAGCCTTGATTCTGGAACGAGGAGGATGTAGAACACCAGACCTCAAAGCAAGACAGGGACCCTGTTGAGTAAGCCACTGTGATGTGTTGGATTAGTGGATGCTGTAACATCTGAAATCGCTATGACAATCCCAAGATGTCCTGTCTGGGCCAGAGGTACTGCCATGGTAAGAGCTGACCTGTAGTGGATACATGCTATTTTTGCTTGATGTGCCCCTTCCCTCCTTTGTGATGGATGTGATCCTTCTTTCTCTTCATTCATTTTCTATTGGGGTGCCACTCGCAAATTCCTCCCTCCTCACGTGGGAGTCTACAGTCCACACATTCATGGTAGTCCATTACCCCAGGTTAGTGATTGCTCCAAGAGTTAGCATGTGGCTGAAGTTCTCTTCTAGCTGACGTAGAAGGTGCTTTTCTAAAGAGATGTTGGAGCTAGAACAGTAGGTAGCTAGAGCTGCTTGTGAAGTCTCACTACCATGTGGAGATAGCCTATATGAGAATAAGGAGAGTAAAAGCAAGCAAGGATATGTAGGGTTGAGAGCCAATCATGGAAAACTTAGGGGAACAGAGGTAGAAAGGAACAAGATGGCAGAAGGGAGAGAGACAGAGCACCCACCAATTCTAAATTGAGTCATGCCCGAATAACATTATACTTATTCACTTCCTATTTACATAAATGAATAATTTTCTATTTATCTCATGCTGGTTTGTGTTGGGTTTTTGTCCCTTGAAATGAAAAGAGACTTAACTAATACTTGAGCTGTGCTTAGGTGAAGCCATGCAGAAATTATCCCGTTGCTTCTAATAAAATCCTTTATTAGAAAGACTGAGAAATGGAGTGAAGGTAGCCACAGGGAAAGCTGGTAATGCCTGTGTGTGGGCCTCTTCTTTACTACAGAAAAGCAAGGAAAAGTTAGAGGTGTCGTCTTTATTTTGTCTGATACAGACTCTTAATCCAGACAAACAGGCTGCTAAACAAAGTTGGAAGAACAGAGATCAATAAACAGATGAAGACTTCTGAACTAAATGCTTTCTCTTTGAGCCATGTCCATCTGTTGCTGGAAGCAGCTTCTTCCTCTGAAGAGGAAACAACAGAAATTGCAAGGAGATAACCCACTGACACAGGAACACAGCAGGCTTAAAAAATTCTCAAAGTGATTGCTGGAATTAAAGCTATAATTTACTAGCTCCAGCCCCTCCTGCACAATATTCTTGAGCAAATTGCATAGCCAAATATAACAGCTTCATTAAAAAAACATGATATTCAAAAAGGCCTAACACATGACCTTTCTTCAGATATAACAAAACAGCAGAAAAGAAGTGTGGGAAGTAAATGACAAATGAAAAATTCACATAAGTAAAATGATTTCTTCAGTATGCAAGAGAATGGGACAATTCTTGGTTTCTAAACATCATTTCCCTGTAAAAAGAACTAATTTCTTTGAAGGAAGTATTGTTAATGGTCTGCATAGGAGAAGGTACAATGTGACTTAATGCACCAGAAAGCAAAAAAGTGCACAAAGACTGATGAAGGAGGCACTGAGGGGTCCTTCCCACTGGCCAACTTTGAGGAATTGAAGTTTTAAAAACAATGGTGTTTAAAATAGATATTGATATATTGAACATAAACAACAAGTTTCCAAGTCCATAGGAAAGGAAAGGAAGGAGGGAACAGTGAAAGTTCATTTTCACAGAAGAATACCAGGTAAAAAATACACAATTAATGACAGAATTACAAAATCACTTTTTTGCAATCACTGATATAATTTATTCAGGCAGAGATCATCACTGGGTTCTATAGCCAATGGATGAACAGGATATCAACAAACTCTCAAAGTATTTTTTAATAATGTATGAACATGACAGGAGACATCTTAACCAAATTATCAAACTTACCATCTCTCTGGATATGATACAATGTGATGTTAACAACATTACCTATTGTATTCTGATGAAAATATCTAAACAGAAGCTATTCACAAGTAAATAATCAGAAAAATCAAAATTACAGACTAATTTATAAGACAACAGGCCTGGATTCTTTAATTAAAAAGTCAATGTCATTAATGATAAAAACAGGTAGGACAGGGGACAGGTATAAATAAAAAGGCAATAAAGAAACTTGATAACCAAATTCAATGTGTAAGTCTTGAATGGATGTGAATCAAAAAAGTGGTAAGAAACTATAGAGGGACATTATTTTGACAACTGGGACAGTTTAAATACAGACTAAATGTCAGATAGCTATTGTTGTACAACAAATCCAAATTCAGTGGCTTAAAAAATAATTTATTGTTTCTCAGGGTTCTGTGGGTTGGTTGGGAGGTTCTTCCATTGATATTGTTAGCACTCACACATGCAGCTAGAGGGAACGACTCGATGGCTGGAATCCTCTCTTCTTAGGCTCTTCATTTTCAAGGCACCGGATCAGCTTCCTTGGTGGTACCAGCAGCCCTCCTGGAGGATGGCCCCAATAGGCACGTGCTCATCCAGTCTCTGCTTGCGGCAGATTCCTTTGTTGATGTCTCAGAGGTACATAGTGGCCTTTAGTGTAACAGTCAACTACAGATACCATATTAGATAATAGTTTTGGATCAATGTTAAATTTTGTGGCTGTGTTAATAATATTGTGATCATAAAGCACAATATTCTAGTCTTAAGCAATAAGAGCTGAAGTCATTAACAATAACGTGACAGGATTTGTTTCAAGATTGGTGGAATTTATCTTCAGAAACTCTAGGGAGGGAGGGCAGGAGAGAGAAACAGAAAGAGAGACAATGAGAGAGAGTGAAAGAGTGAGAGAGAGCAAGTAAAGAGAGCAAAATGTTAGCAATCATTAGAGTTAGGTGGGGGTGTAACAGGGGTTTCTATTACTATTCTTTCAAATTTTCAAACCTGGGTTTGTTGCACAAATTTTCAATATGTTTGAAACTTTGCAAAATAAGATTTGGAGAAGTTCAAAAGATCCCTGGCAAGCTTGTGAAAAGCATCCCTTTTCCACGTCTCAGGTCCTGGATTCAGGAGGCCTGGGATCTGCCTGTGTGACAAGAATCAAGGTGACTCTATTACCTCTGTGGTTCATACTTGTAGAAACAATACACCACGCTATAAAAGCAAAAAGGGTCCCATACACTTGAAGACAGAAGGTCAGAAAATACAAATTATATGGAAAAAGATAGAAAAAGAGAAGTTATAAAAAATGAAAAGGTAACAAAATAAGATGGAAGAATTGAAACTAAACATAGTGTTTATAGGGATAACCATAAATAGAATAAACTCATTGGTTAGATGAAAGGCCTCACACTGGATCACAAACAAAAAGTCAGCTATATGCTACTCACCAGCAGTCACCTAAAGATAAGTCAAAAATGCGTTCAAAAGACAGAACTTTATAAAGACAAATTTTACCTTTTGCAAAGAAGATCTAACTGGAATTCACCAGCAGTCACCTAAAGATAAGTCAAAAATGCATTCAAAAGACAGAACTTTATAAAGACAAATTTTACCTTTTGCAAAGAAGATCTAACTGGAATTCATTCTTCTGAACTAAATAGTATGACATCACAGAATTCAAGAAGCAAACCTACAAGAAATAGAAAAGGAAATGAATAGAAAAACAATATTTTCAGGAAACGTTAACTCACAGATTAAATTTTAAAAATAAATGCTTGGTTTAAAGGATGTGAAAAAGGTAATAAATAAAGTTGATTTAATTTGTACATGCAACATTTAAACACCTGAGAATGGTCATGACATGTTATTTTCAAGCTTCCATCATGCAGTTATAGAAATTGATCCTATCTTGGTGAATAAAAACTAATTCAATAAGGGGTGGCTGGGTGGCTCGGTTAAGCATCTGACTCATGGTTTCAGATTAGGTCATGATCTCATGGTTTCTGGGTTCAAGCCCCATGTCAGGCTCTGTGCTGACAGTGCAGAGCCTGCATGGGATTCTCTCTCTCCCTCTCTCTCTGTGCCTCCCCTGCCTGCTCTCTATCCCTCTTGCTCTTTTTCTCTCAAAATAAATAAATAAAAACATTGGAAAAACCTAATTCGATAAAATGTCGTAAGTAGAAAGAATATAGATTATATTAATTTTATGAAAAATAAAAATTATAGAAATTAAAATTTAAAACTTTAACCATCTGGAAATTTTAAACTGCTATCTCAGTTATTATTGTGTAAAACGGAATATTGAAACTGGTGGTGCAGAATATATCTAGAAAATGAAAATAAAAACTCTAGATATCGAAATTTAGGTGGCTTGTCTAAAACTGTATTCATAGAAAAATTAATAGATGTTAAGAATTTTTACTTACTAAAAGAGAATAAAATATTAAATTAAACACTTAACTCAGATTTAAAATAAGGAGGATTAAAATGATTAAAACAGAAATAAAAGTTAGATAAATAGTAGAACTGATAAAACCAAGAACTGTTTTTTCCCCCAAGAACTGGTATTTAAAACCGGTGACAATCAAATATAAAACGATGCAGTAGCACAACTAAAATACTAAAATATTTGAAAGATGTTAATTGTCCCTGAATTAAATTTACAAACTTATATGCTATCCAATCAAAATATCAACAAATGTATTGTTGCTGTTGTGTTTGTTTGCCTGGAACATGCTAGACTTATTCTAAGGTTATCTTGAAAAGTAAATATATATATATATTTATATATATATATAAATATATATAAAAATATATATAAATATATATATAAATATATATATATAAATATATATATAAATATATATATATATATATAAAGAATAACTAGAAATAACATGAAAGGGACAAACAATAAGAGTGAATATGCTGAACAATTTTAAGATGTATTATTAAGACATAGAAAGTGTAACTCTTTGGTCCTAGCACAAAAAAATGACTTCTTGTTCCAGAGATTTACTCAAGTACCTATAGGAATTTGACATACATTAAAAACATTTCAGAACATTGAAGGAAAGCAGAATTATTCAACAAATGGGGTTGAAATAACCCATGAGGTTTTTGGAAAAATACTATAGGTAAATCTTTACCCCTTGCTCTATAATTAACTCCATATGAATTAACATTTTAAATATAAAACATGAAAATAAAAGTGTTAGGAAAAAATCATAGAGATTTAAAAGAATTATTTTGATGGTGTGACCAAAATCTATCATTAAAAGGGAACACTTGATACATTTTACCTCATAAGACTTAAATGTATGGGTGGTAATCATCAAAAAAAACAAAAATAAAAAAATAAACTAAGAAAAGTATTTACCAAAAAATACACTGCAGGCAAAGGGATTAAATCCCTTAATACACAAAAGGATCCTACAAATTTTAATTTTAGGCCCCCAAACTCCCTAGAAAAAAATTGTCAAGAGATATAAACAAGAAGAAAGGTCACAAAAAGACAATACAAAGAGCTGGTATATGTAGGAAGAGTTGATTAATTCTGCTCACAAACTAATACACACTTAGACACACTTGGATGTTTAGATGCCATTTTAATCTAATCACACTGGGAAATAATTAAGAAAGTGATAAAAATCATTTGGGCAGTGTGTAGAGAATCTGTTAGCAGGGTTAAAATATAGTTACAACTTTTGCTGAGCATTATGGGAATATCTATCAAGATTTAAAATAAGATAGATATCTTATGATACAATAATTCTAGTAGGAATAAACATACACAAAAAAGCACCAAATATATATGTATAAACATTAATAGCAGCATTTAATTAGATTTTTTAGTAACAAATATAAGAGATGATGTCTAAGACCGTGTGTGTGTGTATGAAAGACAAAAATTGAGAGATAGGGAGAGAATGAAAGAATCAATCAGGTGCAATTTAATTTTCAGTTTTATACTTTTGTTTCTAAATTTTTTTAAAAGAAACTTGTTTTATTGGTAAGCCAATTTAAACTACATCTTTGTCCATTTCAGTGAGAATGTACATGGGCATCATAATGTTAAAAAAACAACAAATTCTCGTTCTATAAAGAGTTTTATTTTTTAATTAATTATTTTTGTTTTTAAAGTTTTATTCTGAGACAGAGAGAGAGAAGGGGGGAGAGAGAGATTGAGAGAGAGAGAGAGAGAATCCCAAGTAGGCTCCCTGCTGCCAGTGCAGAGTCTGACATGGGGCTCGAACCCATTAATGGTGAGGTCATGACCTGAGCTGAAATCAAGAGTTGGACGCACAACCAACTGAGCCACCCAGGCACCCCTAAAGAATTTTCTTTTAGTGTAGTTTAAACTTCAACCAATATGAATAACAATTTATGTTGATGAGTTTCTCGCTTTCCCTTCTTTTCTCTTTTTCTCTTTCACACACACACACACACACACACACACACATACAACTAAACTTCATAGGAATGGGGCCATTTTGGCCCTTTGGATTTCTGAGAGACTTTTCTGAAAAGTTTGCCTGAATGAATAGTAGGTCAAACAGCTGGGGCTGCAGAACTCAGTAAAACCACACAAAAGCTGAGGGAAATTATGTTTTCTTCCTTTGATTTATGATCTTGAAACATCTTTTCAGGAGGAGAAATCAATCCCACAAAGCACTGAAGTTAAGAAATAATTAGGCATTTTGAATTTTTCAACAGCCACAGAAAAGAGATCCACATTTACATAAAATAGTGTAGCATGTAGAGAGAGCCTTGTTTCTGCAGAAAATCCCTCCTATATGGAAGTGTTCAATTCCATATTGCCTTCCAATTGCTCCTCCACCTCCCAAATAAAATGCACAAAAATCTATTGGAATATATTGTGAGATTTAGATTTTCATGTATTTTCTTACCACTTATTGAAGAATATGTCACATTCCCATATTAAAGTTGATGGTTTTATTACCAAGACAATACATATATGTGATTTTGAATTTCAGACCTGAGGTCCTCAATAAAAAGCATCACAATTAAGATGATGCAAGTGAAGAGACAGGATTCTAAATGACTTTGTTGTGTAAATGAAGAGAAATGAAGAAGGTTCTGGAAAATATCTCAGCTTATGATCTGAGTATTTTAGACATGTCCAACTTTCCTATCTCCATGGAATTTGCTTCTTGGTAATTTTCCACTAAGAATTTCAGTGCTGAAACAAACAGGATCATTTGGTACCCCACTTTACATCAGACATTTTCCTTAGTAAAACATCATTCTGAACCCAGGAAATAGGAACTGAGGACACACATTTCTTTAGCCAGTCCACCCAGTGATGGTAAGAACCCATAAGAATCCATATCCAGAATCTATCCAATTACAGCAAATGATTACTTAATAGCCTATTGGGAAAACATTTCCGCCTCTGGGTTGCAAAAAGGTCTTCAAAAATAGCAGGGCAGATAGTCCCAGGTCTCTGTGACCTAAAATGTCCAATGAAGCTGAAGAATTATTAGAGCATCTTAGAGAAACCTGAAGCCATTCAGCCTAATGATTTAGTAATGATGTCTCTGTCATCTGGTCAGAGAATAATGTGGCTTCTAGCTTAGTATTTATTCAGCCACATTTACCAGTGCCAGTAGCACTGGCTTTGAGAAATTTTCTATGCCCTGGATATTCTCAGGCAACACACTCTTCTGGTTAAATAACTCTAAAAATGGATTTATTTTGTGATGTGTTCCACTTCTAGGAAATTAAATGATAAAGTCTAACTAATAAAGTCAAATGTAATAAAGAACCAAGACTGAAAAGCAGACATCATGCTGAAAATTCGACTTGTGTGTATGAGGTATAAGAAAAGTTTTTTCTTAGTTCAAATTTTAAAAATCCATATATGGCAAAGTACGATCATTTCAGAGGAGAGATGCAGGGAAGGGGGAGAAAGAAAGGAAGCCCCAACTTAAAAAAAAAAAAAATCTACATTTTTTTTTTTTTTAAACATAAAGACTATCACAATTAAACCTGCACTGGCCTCTGGTGGTCAAAATGGAAAATGTATTTGTACAGATGAATTACATGAATGACTGTTTAATATATATTAACAACTAAAGGTGAGACAACGAGACATTTCACTTTGAGTAAATACTTCATTTTAACCAACTCACTTGGCTACAACATTTCTCCTAATTATTAAAATTGAATGTTTCCTCTTAGGAGAGGTTTCAGTTCTAAAGTTTTCGACTTTAATGCAGGTGCTATAAGCAGTAAGTTGATTGGCTGACACCACTCATAAACTTGGGATTTAAGTATTCACATGTGTTACAATTTATGTATAGGAAAGAATATTTTCCTGGATTTCTTAGGCTACTTCATTTTAGGAAGGTAGCCTATGAATTATTTAATGCCTTATTTTATCATGCACACTAAAAGAACACTATTAGGAACATAGAAACATACGTGATTGTCAAAGAATATCAGGATATAGAATCGTAACCCAGCAACTAAACTTAATGCTTTTTTAGTGGTTACTGTATGTAATATTAGAGACATCTTAGAGTACTGATACTTAAGCAAAACAAAACAAAACAAAACAAAAGGTGTATAATTCATTACAGCTCTAAGAAATATAAGATTTTTAATTCCAAGCTTACTTAGAATATTAATTTTTCTATTTCAAGAAAATTAAAGCCTGCATTTTCCTGGCTGTTTACTTTAACATCTTCTTGGATAATTTCATGTGGAAGCCAACAGGTTTTTTTACTAATATGTTCCTTGAGCTTAAAAAAAACTACCAAAATGTATAAATCATTTTATCTGGCTCCTCTTCTTATTTTAATAGCAAGGCATGTTTTTTACAAAGGAAGATATGACAGAAACTGTGTTTTACTTTTGTTCTTTCCAATAATTAGAACATTTAAAATGATTTCCTGTTAAACTTTGTAAATTGTGTCTACTGTATTAATTGGATATGAGCTATTATTAAAAGACAGCAGCAACATAGTGAAAGTATAAATGGTCTTGAATTTTAACATCTTAATTTTTCTCAAATAAACTTCTCTCAATATAAAACCTAAATATGTGATAGAAGATAATTTTAGCACCAAACAAGGCCTTTGGGATTTAGCTTATTTCAATTCATTCAACAAACATTCATTGTGTACCTATTTTATAAAAATATTGTGTTGGCTACTTAAATCAGTGAGGGAAAACTACAAAGATAAAAATGTATCTTGAGATTAAGATGCTTGTAGTTTTTTAAGTTTATTTATTTATTTTTGGGAGGGGCAGAGAGAGAGAGAGAGAGAGAGAGAGAGAGAGCCAGCGGGGTAGGGCAGAGAGGGAGAGGGAGAGAATCCACTGCTCTTAGCATGGAGCCCTACATAGGGCTCATTCTCACAAACCATGAGATCATGACCTGACCTGAAAGCAAGAGACAGACACTTACCAACTGAGCCACTCAGACACCCCTGATGTTTATAGCTTTGAGGAAAGACAAGAGGGTTTAAACAAAGTGAGATTATGAAGTGGATTGTGAAGACATGCATTGTATCAAAGAAATGACACATAGCACACTTAAGCTGAAATAAAGTCTCCTTTGAGGAGAAGGGCAGATGGTAAACTAGAAAGAGGAGCATTATTTACAATTTTTAGAGAGAGAGAGAGAGAGAGAGAGAGAGAGAGACAGCAGCATTTAAAAAAATATATGGAATGGGACACCTGGGTGGCTCCGTTGGTTAAGCGTCTGACTTCAGCTCAGATCATGATCTCCCAGTTCATGGGTTTGAGCCTGGTTGTTGGGCTCTGTGCTGACAGCTCAGAGCCCAGAGCCTGCTTTGGATTCTGTGTCTCCTTATCTCTCTCTCTGCCCCTCCTCTCTACTTGTGCTGTCTCTCTCTTTCTCTCTTAAACACAAATAATAAAAAAAAATTTTAAAAATATGGAATACATTTAAACCAGAAGAAAAAATTAACAATTTAATAGTGATATGGGTGATAGAAGCAAGGCTTTAAAACTTGATTTGTGTGATGGCAGGTCAAATGTACAACTTTGTAAAAATTTATCAGCATGTGCATTTATTGCATATAAATTGTGCCTCAAAAAAGTAAGGGTCATATTCAATTAAATTTTTTCTATTAGTTGGGCTCTTATTATTGTCTCTTCAACTCCTCTTATCCATGTTCTATCAACTTGCAAATTTCATAAATTGCTTCAAATAAGTGTAATCCTCAAAGTTCCCTCAAAACTTCTCTGTCTTACTAAATCATAGTCTTAACATGTTTTCCCCTCAAAATTTATGGAAGTTTATCACATAATAAAACATTTTATGTATTTTTAAAATTTATCATGAATGAATTGACCACCAACCTCATAATACTGTGCCCAGTCAAGTAAATGACAACTTACTTTACTTCTTCTATTAAAAAAATTCTTTTTGTGTTTATTCATTTTTGAGAGAGAGAGAGAGGAGAGAGAGAGAGAGAGAAAGGGAGATGGAGAGAGAGAGAGAATGACAGAGTGTAAGTGGGGAAGGGGCAGAGAGAGAGAGAGGGAGACATAGAATCTGAAGCAGGCTCCAGGCTCTGAGCTGTCAGCACAGAGCCTGATGTGGGACTTGAACCCATGAACTGTGAGATCATGACCTGAGCCAGTCAGATACTCAACCAACTGAGTCACCCAATGACCCCTACTGCTTTGATTTTTAAGAGGTATATGTTGGGTTTCAATTTAGAGATACATTATATATGTGGAAAGAATACATTGAGTTTCCTTCCTCAGAGTGTATATAATGATTTATTTATTTATTTATTTATTTATTTATTTATGGGAGAGTACAAATGGGGGAAGGGCAGAGAGAAGGGGACAGAGGATCTGAAGTGGGCTCTGCACTGAGAGGCTGACAATAGCAGCTTGATGTGGAGCCTGAACTCACAACCTCGAGATCATGACCTGACCCAAAGTCCAATGCTCAACTGACTGAGCCACCCAGATGCCCCATGCATAATGTTTTTAAGAGTTGGAACCATATTTTTATTAGGCTCCTTATCCTTACACTGCCCCCGACCCATGCTTTTACTTAATTTGACTAGAGCTTACTTTGATTTCAATAGAAGTGAGTGAAATTCTAATGTCAGACTAGGTACGACCCAGAGGAAAACTTCCTAAGAATTGCATGTTCTTTTGTGTGTCTATAATAAACAAGGTTTTACTATAGTCTCAGACACATTCTAAAACAATTTCCACAAATAATACCAAGCAGTGTATTTAAGGGTTTAAACTCAAATTCTTTTTATGGTTGAAGAGCTAATTACCACAAAATGGCCTACCATACATGTGATGGTTGATTTTATGTGTCACTTGAATGGGTCACAAGGTGCCCTGATATTTGGTTAAACATTATTCCTGGTGCGTGTATGAGAGTGTTTTGGGAAGAGATTAACAATTGAATTGGTAGACTGAGTCCAACAGATTGCCATCTGCAATGTCAGAGGCCTCATCCAATTCATTAAAGGCTGAGTAAGAAGGGATTCACTCACAGTCAGCCTGACCGTTTTTGAGCTGAAATGTGGGTTTTCTCCTACCTTTGGGGGACCTGGATTCAGAGCAGAACTTAGAGCATTGGTTCTCCTGGTTCTCAGGCCTTCAAACTCAGACAGGAATTTAGGAATTTACACCATCAAGCTCTCCTTCTCAGGTTTGTGACTCGGATTACAACTATATCATGAGCTCTCCCAGGGCTGCAGACTGCCAACTGCAGATCTCAAGACTTCTCAACCTCCATAATGATGTGAGCCAATTACTTATAATAATTTTCTTCATATATATATATATATATATATACACATTTATATATATAGGTTCATATATATATATACACATATATGTATACATATGGTTTATATACATACATATATATATATATATATAGGTTCATATATATGTAGGTTCATATATGTATAGGTTCCTATACATATATGTGTGTATATATGTATACATATGTATATATGTATATGTGTATATGTATACACATATACACATACATATATATATAAAGCGTCAGTGTAAACAAGTGATAAGTAAGTCACAGCACACATATTGAAATTCTCTGTTCAATTTTATTTTTCACTTTCCTCAGGATGCTTAAAAGATAGGAGTTTAACTGTCATCCAGAGAGTTTGTCTTCAACAGGAGAAAAGTGAGATGACTTCCACATAAGGAGCCCAGTAGCTAAAAAAACAATTGAGTTAACTCTGATATCCTTGGTGTGCTAGAAGAATCTTACTGTAAATATCAAGAAACTTAAAAAAAAATCCTGCTCTTTTTCTTATCTAATTCCTGTCACAGCTTTTTCTACACAGAGATGTGTGCCTAAAATGCTTTATACAACATTCCAGGTCATATGATTTATTTCTTTCTTAAAAATAAAAAAAAACCCAAATGAATATTACTTGACATATTCTACTTTACTTCATGGAGGAAGAGAGTATGCCCCATCCTATACTATCTAAAGATGAAATGCTGAACTTTGTTGAGGCAAAAAAAACCACTTTTTGAGATCTTCACAACATGTAATTGTTCTACTTATTCTATGTTTGCTTTGTAACTTAGCCAATATCTTTATCTGAGCAGTAGTACTGCTAGGACTAAAGGTTTTGGGTTGCGTTTGTGCATCTTATTTTGTGCAATGTCTTATATGCTCATTGGATTAGTTTCCTAGGGATGGGACAACAAATTACCACAAACTTGGTAGCTTAAAACAACAGAAATTTATTCTCTCACTGTTATAGTGGCTAAAAAGTCTGGCAAGAGGGTCTGAGGGAGAACTCCTTTCTATGCCTGTCTCCCAGCTTCTAGTGGCTTCCTGAAATCCTTGGCATTCCTTGGCTTGTAGTTCCATCACTCCAATCTCTTCCTTCATCTTCATGTGGCCCTCTTCTCTGTGTCTCTGTGACAAATATCTCTTTCCTTTCTCTTATAAGGATACTGGTCATTGGATTTAGAGTCCTTCCAAGGTGATATAGAGATCCTTAATTTAATTATATCTGTAAAGACCCTATTTCCAAATAAGGTCATATTCACAGGTACTGGAAATTAGGACTTAGACATATTTCTTGAGGAACTATATTCATGCAAGGATAATGTTTAATTATTCTTTGGTGTTGCTGTTCATGAAAATGTGACAAAAGAGAAATTGAAATTAAAATGTAACAAAATGTTAATCAGAGGATTTATGCTTCTTGCAAAGTTGGAGTAATAAGAACCAGGCTAATCCTTCTACATTAAAGAAACTGCAAAATGGGTAAAATATATGAAACACTGGACCATAGGCAGGACAGGACTATGATCCCTGTTAGAAGGAGAAACAAGTTGAGCCCTATTATTTTTCAATTTTACTGCCTAGGTAGAGTTTACAGGCTGCAGTGCAGTAAGGGAAACACAAATAGAGCCCAGAAGCCTTCCTGAGTTGAGTAGATAGTAATAAGAATTTGGGAAGATCAAGGCTGGTAGAATGTATGTATATATAGTTGGAGATTTAGAAAAAGAGGGAGGGGATGGAGAATCAAAGCAAGTTGAAAACTTATAAGAAATAGAATAAATAATAGAGAAGAACACAAATCAATGAAATAGGAAAGAAAAACATAATAGAGAAAACTCAACTAAATCTAGAGCTAATTTGTTGAACAGACTAATAAAACTGATGAACTTTTAGCTAGAATGTTCATAAATAGAAAAGAAGAAAAAAATTATCAACATTAGGAATGAGAAAGGGACATCACTACAGATCCTACAGATATGAAAAGGAGAATAAAGAAATATTACAGGGGCACCTGGGTGGCTCAGTCAGGTAAGCATCCAACTCTTGATTTCACCTCAGGTCATGATCTCGTGGTTTGTGAGATTGAACCCCACATGGGGCTCTGTGCTGACAGCGTGGAGGCTGCTTGGGATTCTTTCTCTACCACTCTCTCTGCTCCTCCCCTCCTCATGCTCTCTCTCTCTCTCAAAATAAGTAAACATTAAAAAATATTATAAACAATATTGTGCCAATAACGTCTCCATGTTCACGAAATGAGTAAATTCATTGGAAGACATAAATTAAGAAAATTCACTCAAGAGGAAATAGATGACCTGAATCACCCTATATATGTTAAAGAAAGCAAGGCCTAGATAGCTTTACTTTTGAATTCTACCAAACATTCAAGGAAGAATAGTATCAATTCTTAGTAAATGTTTCAAAGCTACTACCCTGATATTACAGACCAATATCCCTCATGAACACAAAGACAAATTAAATCCAGCAATATATAGAAAGGCTAATAAACAGATCATGACCTAGTAGTGTCTACCACAGGAATGCAAAATTAGTTTAATATTTGAAAATCAATCAGTGTAATTCACCATATTAACAGAACAAAAAGAAAAAGCATGATCATCTCAAAAGATGTAATTTTCCCCCCACAAAATATAGTATCATTCCCTAATAAAAAACTCTCAAGAAACTTCAAACAGAAGGTAATTTCCACAACCTGATAAAGAGCATCTGGGAAAAAACATACAGCTTATATTATATTTAATGGTGAAAGATTGAATGCTTTTCCCCTAAGATTGGAAGTGAGATCAGGGTGTCCCATTTTACCACTTCTTTTCAAAATACGGCAGAGGTCATAGCCAGGCCAAGCAATGAAAAGAGATGAATGGCACCTGGATTGAAAAATAAGAAGCAAAACTCTTTATTTGCTGACATCCTGACTGTCCACATAGCAAATCCTAAGAAATCCATAAGAAACCTATTAGAGCTAAGAGCTGAGTTCAGCAAAGATGCAAGATACAATCTGTGCTCTTTATTTATTTTTTAAATTTTTTTTTAATTTAATGTTTTTATTTATTTTTGAGAGAGCGATAGAGTACGAGCAGGGGTGGGGCAGGGAGAGGGAGACACAGAATCTGAAGCAGGCTCCAGACTGAGCTGTCAGCACAGAGCCAGATGTGAGGCTTGAACTTGTGAACAGCAAGATCATGACCTGAGCTAGGACGGATGCTTAACTGACTGAGCCACCCAGGTGCCCCTAATCTGTGCTCTTTAAAAAAAATATCAAAATAAAAAAGCTTTCTTATAATTCTCTTGGTTTCACCATGAGCAATTAATTTGGTTAAGGGCTCATTTTAAGGATTATCTTTCACGATCGGTTCCCCTTACTGTATTCCCTCAAAGTACCCCCAAATTTTCCTTCACAGCCCTCGAAGATTTTTACCTGATTTCTTAGGATTTTCTGATTAAGTTCCATGGCTGCTTTATTGATGTGTTTCAATGCCTAGCCTGTGCCTCAGCTGCAAGGAAACCACTCACTAAATATTTAAGGTATGATTCAGTAAATTTACTAAGAATGTGTTTTAGAAGAATCATTGGCTAATAAATTTTGGACTGTAAATTAAAGATATTCTTCAGGGTACAATGCAAAAAAGTTATTTTTTTTCTTGTGTGCCATGCATTGTGCTAAGTCCTTGAGGTATAAAGATAGAACAACTGCTCTCAAGGAGTTCACAGTAATTTTAACCATCACATGCATATAAAGCCAATATAATTCTCAAATATTTTTGGAGGAAAGGGAGACAATATAGCCTTCTCTGTTGGAAAGAATTACTTGAGTAGAGTTTTATAAATCAAAACCTTATGGTGTGTATGAAAGATTTATAGACTTTTATTAATGTGAGGTATAAATGAATTAGAAACAGTGCTTATAAGACCCTGTTGGTAAGAGAAAAAATAGTCAGTGTCTTAGAAGGTTCTTCAGAAGATCATATGAATGCTTTAAGTTAGGCTCTAGTTTGCAGCCTACTGTTTCTATCCTAGAAACTATTCTCATCCACCTCTCCTCTTCATTTCAGTGATTTATTTCATTAGGACTTGTTGGAAATTCTCCATTTTGAAATTGGGATTTTTGAGTGTGTGTGTTTGTTTTCATGGGATTTTGTCAACATGAATTATGTTAGAGATTTTGTTACTAGAGAAAGATATAATTAACCTGCAGAATCTGAGTGAAAACAGACTTGGCCACCAACCTCAGAGATAATTTATGTGGAAGGTAAGTGGTTTGACCCAAAAAAGAAAAATAATATAATGCTCATTTATTATTACCATTGTTTTTTTTTTTTTTTTTTTTTTTTTTTTTTTTTTTTGCCAAATGATTCCATTTAAACAGATTGGTTTTATGCGTTTTATTTTTTTCTCCTAAAAGTCTGCACAAAATTAATTTTTTTTTTCAACGTTTATTTATTTTTGGGACAGAGAGAGACAGAGCATGAACGGGGGAGGGGCAGAGAGAGAGGGAGACACAGAATCGGAAACAGGCTCCAGGCTCCGAGCCATCAGCCCAGAGCCTGACGCGGGGCTCGAACTCACGGACCGCGAGATCGTGACCTGGCTGAAGTCGGACGCTTAACCGACTGCGCCACCCAGGCGCCCCATAAAGTCTGCACAAAATTAAATGGATACTTATCTTTAAATTTTCTCTCTCTTTTTAGGAAGGAAAGACAGAATTTTGTTTTACTTTTTAATAACCTAGTTCTTTGAAATCTTTTAAAGAGTAAAGTATAAGTCACAAATTCAAAAATTTTGGAGCACAAGTATGATAAGAATCACCAGGAGTATTTGTAAAAATGCAAATTCACACTTTCCAGCCCTGGAGATTATAATCCATTTACTAGTTGTAGGAAATCCAAGATACACTTTTTTTCAACATGTAGAAAAGGTAGGTGATCTAGTTTAAGCAGCTTAATATTTTACATCCCCTCAAAAATAAACATTATACACTGAAGATGGATTCAAAGAGTAATTGAGAATTTTTCTTAACTATACTATTAATTTAAAACTGAATTTCTGGAACAAGACACATCACATACTTAAATATAACAATTCCAAATGTTAATCATTTTTGTTTTAGTTGTTATTTTGAATATACATGTATGCTTTTTTCCACTAGGGAAAATAATTGAGAATGAATTATAATTGTTTTAGATCATAAAAGTAGATTAAAAATGGCTGTAAGATAAAAGAAATCAGACACAAAAGTGTACATACTATATAATCCCATTTATATGAAATTTTAGAACAGGTAAAAGTAATTCAGAATGACAGAAAATAAATTGGTAGCCGGGGTATGGGGATTAACTACAAAGGGGCATAAGGGAACTTTATGGGTTGCTGGCAATGCTCTGTATCTAGGTTGTAGTGGTGATTACATGAGTGTGTATATTTGCTCATAACACTTCCACTTAAGCATTTTATTGGATGCAAACTATACCTCGTTAAAGTTGATTAAAATAGGCTATATTTGTGAGGTTATTTTTTTTAATGAGGGTAAATTTCTGAAGCAAGTGTTTTAGGTAGCTCACATAATCTCCAGCAGGACCATAAAATTGACCTTGGAGGCTACATAATCAGGAATGTCACATCCTACTGCAAGGAATTCTAGAAAAGTGAGTTTCTGGATTCGACCTTTAGAAGGTGGGATTTTTAAGTTGGGTAATTTTCCAACTTTGTCTTGATCCCTGTCTTCTTTATTTGTGTGCATGTGTGTGTGCATGCTTTCTTTGGAACTTAAAAATATTAAAAAAAATAAAGAGGAACATAACATTCATCCATATTCTCTTTATCTAGACTTAATTACTTTAACATTTAGACACATGCTCTGAGCTCTTTTGCTGTTGATTCTTTAACACATATTAAAGAACCAATGTATGAATTCATTGCCATAAAAATTAGAGAATTACAGATAATGCTCAAGCTGACATTAACCCCAGAGTTGCCATTTTGATCTCATTTACCCTCACTAGAAGCAAACATTATTATGAGTTTTGTGTATTTTTTCTAACTTTTTGCATATATAGGCATGCATAGAAAAATATATATATTACTTTGATTTTTGAAAATGTACCTAAATGGTATCATGCTGTGCACATGGTTCTAGAACTTGCCTTTTTAACTCAATGTGTTTTTCAGTTCTACCAATATTGATACATATAGGTTTAGTGGTTAGCAACTCTAAGTGCAAATAAATGAGCACAACAGGAACAAATGTAGATTTGGTAGCTCAGGAGAAATACTGTACTATTAACTCCATAAAACTCATTAGGAATTTTTAGGAATTAGGAGTTTTTATTCTGCTAAGAAAAAATTTTAATAATCTGGATGCCAGCCTCACTGGTCTCCTACTTCCCTACTTCAGGTAGTACCTTCTCTCTACACAGAGACAGCCAAGCAATAAAGAGTTAAAACACAACAATCTGACCATACTAGATAAGAAAAAATAAAGCTGCAAAACTTGGAGAGAGACATTAACTTCCTAAGTTGAGCAAAGAAAGTGTAGAATTGGCAATTGCCTGTTTATTTATTATTATTTTTAATGGTTATATATTTATTATTTAATGTTTATTATTATTTTCATTCTTTATTTATTATTTAATGTTTATTATTTATTTATTTTAATGTTTATTTTATTATTTTTAAATGTTTATTTATTAAGTAATTTAATGTTTATTTATTTTTAAATGTTTATTTATTATTTTGGGTGCAAGCAAAGGAGGGGCAGAGAAAAAGGGACAGAGAGAATCCCAAGCAGACTCTACACTCAGCACGGAGCCCCACAGCAGGGGCTGATCACACCACCATGAGATCATAATCTGAGCCTAAATCAAGAGTTGAACGCTTAACCAACTGAGCCACCCAGGTTCCCCAGTAGTTGCCTATTTAGACTAACCTGTATACAATGAGTTTTTATATGGTAATTATTTTGAAAAGCTTATTTTTCCCCACACTACTCTAACACTAAAGGCATTGTATGGTAGCAGAAACTATATAGTGGTAATAAGATTAAAATTTTTTTTTTCTTCTGCAATTGTTTAATTTCACATTTAAAACTTTGCATATAAATTGGCAATCTCAACTAAAGAATAATTATGTTAACTTATATTTAAAGTTATCAACATAATTAATGGTATTTCAGGTTAAAGTTAAAATGAGTTTTGGTAAGGTGTGACAATTAAATAATTCAATGAAATCGAGACTCCAGTATCATTTTTAAAAGTGCACTCATTGGGGCGCCTGGGTGGCGCAGTCGGTTAAGCGTCTGACTTCAGCCAGGTCACGATCTCGCGGTCCGTGAGTTCGAGCCCCGTGTCGGGCTCTGTGCTGACTGCTCAGAGCCTGGAGCCTGTTTCTGATTCTGTGTCTCCCTCTCTCTCTGCCCCTCCCCTGTTCATGCTCTGCCTCTCTCTGTCCCAAAAATAAATAAAAAACGTTGGAAAAAAAATTAAAAAAAAAAAGTGCACTCATAAAGAGGAATAAGTAGTTGTTTGGATGGGCTGGCGGTGAGGGCAATAGCTCTTACAAAATATTCTCCAATCTACAGACACATTTGCTTTCTCAAACAGCACATAATAATAATAACTAAGAATTATATAACGTTTGCCAAGTGCCAGACACTCATGAACACATGGTACAGATTTTAATTAACTTGAACCTTGCAATAATCATCATTATCACTATTTTCCATTTTACAGATGAGGAATCTGATACAGGAAGCTCAGGAACTTGTTCAAAATCATACAATTAAGATGAAGAACAAGTGAGATTTAAACCCATTTGGGTTAGCTCTAGAGTGCATACACTTAAGTAGAATGCTATTCTGTCTCTTCTGAATACACACACACACACACACACACACACGTATAAATAACATGTCCATTATTTTCTTTAACCTAATGGAAACCACCGGTTAAAACAGGAAGAAAGTCTCCAGTTTAAAGAGAATTTTACAGAAGTATATTTCAGAAAAAAATAATAAATTATACATACAAAGAAGATTTTGGTCCCTCTAAATTCTCATTCTGATAAGCTAGACCCTCACTACAGCAACTCTAGAATTCCCCCTACATACATACATATGTGTGTGCATTTATGCATGTGCACTTGTATTTGTTTGTATATGTATTATACATATAATCCCAACGGTGGGAAATTTTTCTTCTCTGAAGAGGATTTTATCTGGAGATAATCAAGAGCATTCTGAGCTAAGACCAGTGGGTGATGTAGAGTTGTGCAATATTAATTTGAAGTAAAAATAAGGTTGGGCTAAAAATAATGAAATGGCCTTTTTAACATTCAGTGACCAACCGTGACATTTACTTTTTCTAGCAAAGGATCTAAATATCTTTGGAATTCCATTATAAGGTGGGTCTTCTATTTCTCTCCCCAACATTTTTCTTCCTCTCTTCATTAATGAGGGTAACATGTTGGAAACTTGGACATATATAAAATTCTTTGTGTATATGAACTCCATACTGTTTTGTAGCTTATGCAACAAGCATAAGTTGCCTTGCCCATTGAGTCCATATTGTGGTAAAAGGAGCACTCTAGTGCTGTGAGAATGCAGACATTGTAGTCACCCAGGAAAGTCTTCCCTTCATAAATAGTTCATTAGCAGATTTTTTCATTTTTACACTTGACTGAAACTTAGTTTTCTTTATTTTCACATTTGTGGGGAAAAAAATCATTTACCCAGTCCAAGACAAGTGGAGATCCATTTGCTGTATGAAAATGAACTCTGTCCTTGGCATATTTGTGGAGTCCCGTAGTGGTGTTCTCTTACCCACTGCTGCCATCTGCTGGTCTTATGCCTGTTAGATTTTAGAGTAAGCCGTGCATAATGCTCCAGTCAAGATGATGCAAAATGCAAATATCATCAATAGGTAGTTTTGTAGACCCTGAATAATAAAAAAATGTAACTGTAATTAAGAAAATTTGAATCAAACATGCAGAAAGCACAGACTCTTAAGATTGCTAGGGACCTTGCTAACTCTCTGCTCCAGCCATCTGCATGCTTTTTGCTCTTCCTCCAAGCAATCATTCAGATTCTCTTGAAAACCCACAAGAGCCTTGCTAATTCACCCACTCAGTAAATACATGTGGGCATCCACTTTGCATCAACATGTGCTGGAGTTAAAATGGTGAGCAAAATGTGCCCTTATGCAGATAATTATATAATATGGGAGACAGAAGTTAATCACAGAAAAGAATGTTACAAAGTGAGAGGAATGTTAATAAGTAAACAAGCATGATTGTTTCTGAGGTGTGTTACAAAGGAATCTCAATGAGGCTGGTTTGGATGGTGGAGAATTAAGCTTCTAACTGTAAGTATCAATTAATTGGGCAGGGAAACAGGTAGCGACTCCAGGTAGAAGGAATTTTATGTGCAAAGCTCTGTTGTATGAGAAAGTATGATACTTGCCAGGGAAAGAAAGTCAGTGTGACCCATGCAATGAGTTAAGTGGATAAAAACCAGGTTGGAGGGCTATGGCCCAAACATACACGGGGCTCATAGGTCATGTACAGTTTGAGGTTTTATTTTTCCAAGTAATGGGAAGGCAAAGACATAGGCAGCTGGACATGGTGAAAAGATGGGATTCACATTTTATAAAGCCCACACTTATTTGCGGATGGTGAACAGATTGGAGGGGTCCAGAACGGATGCAAGGAGATCGTTAAGGAGGCAACTAGAGTCTGCTTGGGGACAGATGATGAGGTACAGATGGAGAGATAGAGCTCGATCTGAAGGGTGAGAAAGGAACAGAGAGACTGAGTTTGCCTTGTCCAGCTATGGGTAGGTCCACTGATCTTAAAGATGGGAAACACTGAGAACCACTTCCCAATGTGGCCAGTCCATCTCTGATTAACAAATATCTTTCTGTGTTAAGTAGAAATATTTTATTTACCATAAGTTCTATCTATCTCCAGGGTTACAGATAGATCGATTCTAATCCCTCTCCCACAAGATAAACCCTGAAACATTAAAAAATAACTGCCTTATATTCCTGAAGCAATTTTTTTTCCTGATCAGTATTTTAGCTCCTTTGACCATTTTTCATATGAAATAGTTTCAAGCTCCCAGGCTATTCCCATCTGAATACTGGCCAGGCTGTCTATACCCCACATTAAATATAAACCCTGGTGCTCTAAGGTAAGGTTTGAACATCATGAAGTAAAACAGGACCAGCACCTCCCTAACTGTAGATTTTCTGTCTATGTTTAGACTTTATGTCTAAAAGTGCACTGAGATCTCCTGACAGTCAAATAATATAATATCATTATTAGCTCTTATTAGGATTAATGCTAATTAATACATAGCCAAAATTACAAAAAGCGTATAGTCTCTTTCTTCAACCTAATAAAGAATTGGGAGAGAATGGATTAATTGACCTGTATTTGATGATGAGACAAGTCTTTGTAAGTTGAGTTGGGGACAGCTGAATTTTCTGATTCACTGTGAGTAGGAATATTACCCAAAGTTCCTCTAATACAAGTTCCACAAATGAAAACAGCACCACAAAGCCTTGCTAAGTACAGAGGAGCTTATTAACACACACACACACACACACACACACACACACACACACTCCTGCTAAGACTTTAAGGTTCCCTGATATCTTGTCAGTGTTGAAGACTGCAACCTTTACCTAGATACCTGTACTGGTGGAGAGCAAGCACTCAATACCTATTTGTTCAAAGAATGAATACACTCAGGTGATTTCCAAATGTCATTTGTGAATTAAACAGTTGATAGAATTACTTAAGTAAGAAAAAACAACATACGGGGCCCTCACTTATTACCATTTTATAACCTGATTATGGGACTAAGCTCTCTGATTATTTGCTAAGCTCTCTCCTTTATTGTCTATGTAGACAGAAGAATAATGTTCTCAGAGAGTGAAATATTTTTCCCTTTAAGGTGAAGAATCTGTTCAAACTTCCCAGTCTCCTAGAGAAAAAGACCAATTATATTTGGGCAACAGCAATTGTTTCCCTTCATCAAAGGTGAATATTAGCACTTAAAAGATCATGCTAACATTCTCCCCAAAGCAAAAAGTTTTTAACTTGGATTTCTGAAACAGTTACTAAGGTCACAAATCATCTCATCCTCTATCTGAGATTAGCTACTGACCTATAAATTGTTGTAGTGATAATCTCCTGTATTTTTGTAGACATTGTGGCTAATGTGTGTTTCTAAAAATAATAATTTATATCTAGCTTAAAATAGCTAAATATAAAATTCAAACAAATTTCAAACAAAACAAACTTCCCAAAAGGAACAGATAGCAGATATAAAAGAACACTGGAAGTGGAAAATATCCAACTGGTGCCCTATGGCATTAAGATTAAATGAAATCATTAAACCCTTTAGCACAAAAAGTACTTGGATCTCAGATTAAGTTCTTACTCCTGCAGGTTGTAGACTTTCCAATATGTGTCTTTGAGTACTGCTTCAAGACGTAATTGGTAGGGCCTAAAAGTATAGAGATACATGTGTTGCTTTTGTTTTCCTCTAGGGTTTTATCTTGCTTCTAAGAAGAATAATGTTTAAAAATTCTGATAGGATTTTGGTGTCAGTGTTCAGTTGACAGCTCTTTCTTAAACTCGGTGGCATGTAAAGTATTTAAAACTTGCCTTTAAGCCACCCATTAAGAGGCAGTTAGGCACCTGCACTGAATGATAAGCCTCACTGAATACTTCTTAAATTTTGTTTGTAGACAGATTTGTAAGTTCTTCTTCCGCTTTTTTTTTTTTTTTTTAATTCCCAGAAGGTCAATAAAAGTCACTCTCTGCTTTCATCTTGGCCCTCTCTCTCTTTATTTTTACATACATACTTGGCCAAACTCACTCTCAAAATTCCAGAGACAATTGCGCTGGAATTTTGTAGAAATCACACTGAATGTGAATTGGAAATAACTGTCTACTGACAGCAGTGAGCTGCTCCCTCAGGAATACGGTGGGCTTCCCCATTTGTTCTGATATTATGTTTTGTAGGAAGTTTTTTGTGGGAAATTGAGTGGTTTTATAAATCCAGCAGGTTTCTTGCTGATTATTTTCTTATCTTTTAATAATTTCTATAGTTTTCAATAATATTTATTTTCCACTTTTTAATCAGTTATTGGTATTAGAAAGCTATTGATTTTATATTTATCCTATATTTCAGCATGTTACCAAATAATCTTATTGGATCTCAAGATTTTCAGCTGACTGGCTTGAATTTTTAACGAAGATAATGTTACATGCAAATGACAATTTTCTCATTTTCTTTCCTACATCTATGTTGCCTCTTTCTTAATTTAATTTATCACACTGGCTAGGATCTCCAGAAAATATTGAATAACAACAATAATGGAGAAATCTTTTGACTTCCAACTTAAAGAGAAGACCTTTTGTTTTCAGCTTTATTGAGGTGTAATTGAGAGAGAACTTTTGTTTCACCTTAGCTATTTGTTTGCTATTGTTTTTTGACAGACAGCTTTCTCCTATTTGAACATTTTGAAGAGTTTTTTTTTTAATTAAAAACTGATTTTTAATTCTAGCACATGCCTTTTGAAAAAATATTATCACATAGCTTTTCTCTGTTTATCTAACATTATATTACAGTGATTAATTTGCACATTATAAACTATCCTTGCACTCCAAAGTTAAGCCCTACTTGGCCATGGCTTTTCATTAAAAATTTGGTGTGAGCTGTCGTTTTAAAGGTGTCCATAAGCAACAAAAAAAGCTTTCTTTGAATGTCTTTTAGTTCTTTTTAGAGGACTAAGGAATTAACAGTAGGCTCAATGTTTAGGGTTTCTCTCTCCCAAGAGGTTCTTGTAACTAGAAAAGAAGATTTTTGATTCAGTTACATTATTACTGCAGTAGTAACTAAGGTAATTTCCAAATCCTTTATTTTAAATTTATTTTTGGTTTGTGCTTCTTTTTAACTATAACTGCAAATAAGCTATGCTCACTTGTGATTTTCTAAGGCTTCAGTATGTTATACTAGATAATAAACACCCAATTTTTAAATAGAAATCATGGGGCACCTGGGTGGCTCAGTCGGTTGAGTGTCCGACTTCGGCTCAGGTCATGACCTCATAGTTCGTGAGTTTGAGCCCCGCGTCTGGCTCTGTGCTGACAGCTCAGAGCCTGGAGTCTGTCTTCAGATTCTGTGTCTCCCTCTCTCTGCCCCTTCCCCGCTCATGCTCTGTCTGTCTCTATCTCTCAAAAATGAATAAAAATGTTAAAAAAAATTAAAAAAAATTAAAAATAAATAAATAGAAATCATTACCCTGATTGGGGCAAAGGAAATACTTGCAAAGAGATTACGATATGTTTTGGACATAGAACTACTTTTTGTGGAAAGCAACCCTAACTAAAATAAATGACAAGTGTGTATGAAAGTAATTTATGGCTCTATAAATGTTTTAAGTTGTCTTATGCATTAAAAAAAATAAGATATTGGTGCATATATTCCAAAAAAATTTATTATTTTTTAAATTTGAGAATCTTGTACTGTCAAATTATGGTTTTCTAAATCAAAACATTTCATTTAAAATACAGGAAATGATATTTTATATCTAATATTGAATAATCAATCATTTTAAGGATCATCCAGGTAGATGGGTCGCCTTTTGGTTCCCAGATACTAGTAACATCAGATTGTCTTAGAACCAGAAATTATTTGTTATTATAGCTGCAGATTAAGATAGAAAATATTACATCTATGATGCCTTGACAGAGTGTCTCTAATTTGTATAAATATTTTTAGTAAAAGCTATTACAAAAATACTATTCACATATGTTCCTCAAATTAAGGTAAATGGGAAAAATTCTGAAAACAATTAAAAAGTATTTTTTTAAGATTTTATTTTTAAGCAATCTCTACACCCAACATGGGGCTTGAACTCATAAGTACAAAATCAAGAGTCACATGCTCCACTGACTAAGTCAACCAGGTGCTCCTACAACAATTTTTAATGAAAACAACACACACACACACACACACACACACACATCCTAGAAGTATTTAATAAATGCAATTTTAAATCGCCATCATTTACACTTGAAAGAGAAGTGGTAATAGTCCCTTGCTACCCCACCATTTTCTTATAAAGTTGCTGGTTTGCTATGGAGCTTTTGAGAGACATGAGAACCAACAGAAAAATCTATTCCCAAGGTCCATTTGCCTCAGGGATATTTTAATCTTAGGATAAAAAAATCTTTCATCTTGTTTATCTGCCAGATTTTACATTAAGTAAAATTTCCTTCTCATCATATTTTATTGGTTATTTAACCAAAATCTCTTAAAGGAAAATAAAGTCAACTAAAGCATTTTTGGACTGGGGGCTGGGGTGGAGAGAAATATGTTTCATAATAATTATCACAGCTTTAGTATTTTCTTTCCTTGTTAGGGATGATAACATTTTGAACATCTTCACTTGTTAAATCCTTTCATGTGTTTTCTGCCCTGGGCTTAGGAGTCACATACAGTTTTCAGAAAAATAACAGAAACATAGTATTAAACATAGTATTAAATACCTTTCTTACCTGAACCTACGCCTGTTTTCTAAATCTGCCCTTTCTTGTACATACCTGTATTTCCTTAAACTTGAAGACACCCCACATTGCAGCTATAAATCCTGGACCCTTAAATAAAAAGAAAAGTTCTAATTAGATTAGTTATTTTTCTGTGACGTGTACTCTACATACAGTAAATTGGAGAGATGACCTTATGCTTTGAGTAACTTTTTGCCATGAAAACAATACAACAATATTGTCAGCTTAAACTATTCATAATCTCAGCTCTAATTCAACATTAACCAAGGTAGCATTAGGTAAAAAATAAAGATTTTTTTGTTTCTTTATGATTTTCATATTTATTATATTGATGATGCTGTAATATTTTGTGCCATCTAATACTTTTCTTTAATGTTATCTACTTATAATATTTTAATAAACAAATAGTTTATGTTTTTCTAACAAACTTAGGACAATAGAAATAGGATTAATAGAAGTAAGTGTAGGAACAACTGATAACTTTTTTGGGAATGAGGCAATCTCATAATTGAAGAAACTGTAGTATGTTCTCTGAGACCCAGCCAATAATGTACTTTAAAAAATTTCTTGTGGCGCCTGGGTGGCTCAGTCGGTTGAGCATCCGACTTCAGCTCAGGTCATGGTCTCACGGTTCGTGAGTTCAAGCCCTGCATTGGGCTCTGTGCTGACAGCTCAGAGCCTGGAGCCTGCTTCCAATTCTGTGTCTCCCTTTCTCTCTGTCCCTCTCCACCCCATGCTCTCTTTCGTTCAAAAATAGATAAACGTTAAAAAAACTTTTTTTAAAAATTCTTAAACTGATACTATTGCACGGTGATGAACTATGTCTAACATTAAATCCCAACGAATGCTAATGACAGTATTATGGAAAGATACAAAAGCCATGTAAAGATAAATAAGCAATAGGTTTATTCAGACAGGAATAAAATAATATAGGAAAAGGAAATGAGAAGAAGTAAGGTAGAAAGGATGATACTGCAGTTTGAAACTTTTAGCTATTAAAGTTTATTAACTTTTTATAGCTGAGAAGGAAAAAACAATTGGAATTTGGTCTTTGTGGAGAAGGTGTATTGTATCAGCATTTTTAGGATTCCTTTTCAAGCTCTGCACAAACTCTGGAAGAGTTTCACAGAAACAATTCCAACATGTTTTTCCCCTTCCACTACTCCAACCATCTACACGGCTGGGTCAGCAAAGTTGGACTCTACTCCCGGTATGTAAGCAAAGCAATAAAAATACTTTACTCTGTTTATCAGCATCTGGAAGGTTCAACATCAAAAGAGCCAGAGAACTAGGTCAAAGGAACTGTCTTTTATCAGTGACGTAAGGTCCTAAGCCTCAAAATCCAAATCAAACAAGAAGCATCTGCGTCCTTCAGGCAATTCCACACTGACTTGGGACAGGATAAGAGGAAACAATAGAATGGGGGATATAATATTAATGTTATCATGCCAATCGCTCAAGAATTTTATCCTCTCTAATCTGAAAATTTATATCCATTCAGAGAAGATAATAGAAGACAATGCCAAAAGGTATCATTGCCCTTTGAGGCTTTTTGGGTGATGATTTCCTAAATATTAGTTTAGACGTGGTCTAAGGGTTATTGTAGGGAGTGATGTGGTTATAGGAATGGTGCTTTGCTAAAAGTAATGCAAGCACAATTCAGAGTGTGGACATCCTGTCTGATTCAGGCAGAGGAGAGCCAGGTAGGAAGGAGTTTTGGATAAGAAATAGAGCTGATTTTTTGGCAATTGGGATTGCATATTTCCCTTCCATAAAATGAATATAAATTGCACATTTGTAAATCAGCCTTTGAAAATGAGGTGAGCTTGAGCTATCTTCAGAAGCTGAGCTTCTGAATAAACTGATTCAGCTTTTAGATTTATCAGAGAAAACTTAGAGCAGAGGGAACAAGCTTGCTCCTGCTACATGGGTTTTTTTTCTTCTGTTTTCTTCCCTCCCACCTCCCTCTCTCTTTTGCTTCCTCCCTCCCTCCTTTCTTCCTTTCCTCCCTCCCTCCCTTCCTCCCTCCCTTCCTCCCTCCCCCCTTCCTTCCTTCCCTCTTTCCTTTTTAATTATCATTTGCTAATAAATAATATAGATGCTGCTTTCAAGAAACTCACAATCTAGTTACCAGTGAGTACATAACAGTGGAAATATATGCACCTGGGAAGAACAGTGCTCCCGGAATTTAAAAAAAAGTGCTCTTTTGATAAAATAAAATTGATCATATTTATTATTGTTGAAGCTGGGTAATGGGTATGTTTGAAATTTTCCACTAAAAAAAGTTAACGTTAAAAAAATCTAGTTCTCCCAAGAAATGAAATAAAGAAAAATATGAGATCGTTGACGAAAAGACTGAATCTTGTCTGCATGTGGAAAAGGTTGTTTTTGGCTAGAGTAATGAAAGTGAAACCAAACAAGAACCTAGTAGTAATGTTGCTCAATTCCCTCAATTCCCAGGAACACCTATTTTCCCCAGGTAACAAACCCCAGGCACCAGAGGAAGCTCCACCTGGTAGGTGAGAAGACTTTGCTTATATCACGGTGATTCGAGAACAGTGCTTCAGACAGGCAAGTCTCCAAAAGCCACAGTGATTACTCCCACCGACCATCTGCCCATACCTCACCTACCTCAGCAATTTATTTCCACTGAATTAGGCTTTAATGTTTTGTCCTAAGTCTTTACCATAATTTAATACAAGAAAGAGTGATAGAAAAACCAAATCTCTGTCTACTGTAAATTTGTTTGAGGAATATTATTTATTGTTACTCAGTGTCCTCTGTAAAAGGCCCCATGTGATACATTCTATTAAGAATTTAGTGCCAGAAAATAAATGGTCTCTTCTGAGGAAATAATGTGTTAAAAAGAATTAGCTACCCCATTTACTCCCTTTCGTAAGTACAGCGCAAAACTTGATGTTTAATCATATAACTCATCCAGAGACAGTAGTTTGCTTTAGCACTTCCTGAAAGCCTTCTTTAAAAAGTACCAGATGAAGTTCCACATGAGGAGTCTGAAGTACTTTCTGTCTCACAAGGTTTTCATGAGCTTCAAGTGCCAGAATATACGCAAGAGCATTTTTAATTTATAAACTGTCATCTAGAGATAAATACTGTTATAAACAGCAAATTACAATGTATCCAAAATAACATTAGGTAAAATGACCAGACAAAAACTGCAAGGATATCAACGATTAATAAACCTGCTAAAATGAGGTTAGCAATGTTCCCTTAGTGGTCAAGGACATGAGACCAGAGGCTGCTGGTGAATCCACATGAAACTATTATACACATCGTACTCTTAAAAAAATCAAACTCCATGACAGTCCTCAGTGATTCACTAGGGCTGCTTCAGAAAAATCAGATTTACCTTTAAAAAACAAAACTGGGGAAAGACGAGTTAGCTACTTACAGCAGTGATTATTGGAAAACTGACCACAGCACTGAGAGAGTGGTTAGCTATGAACCAACAGCAGGTAGCTATTGCCCAAAGAGCTCCTGACAGGAAACCTGAAACACACACAAACAGTGCACACTTACAAGCCACGTTCCTCTCCTGAAAAATCCATGCTCTAGATACAGCAGGAATATTAAGTTGCTCATATCAACGCATTCCCACTGACATTGTCGGCCAACATGGATTTTTGAGCTGTGTTTTACGATAATTTTGGAAACCAAGTCATTTTTTTTTTTTTTTGCTCTTGATGGCTGTGGGTATAATTATCAATTTTTTCACTTTCTTGACATTAAATAAAATACCCAATGTTGTGGTTGAGGTAAAGATTGGGTAGTGGAGAAGGACCAAGGGACGATACTGGATCTGAGCATGCTCTGTGAACACCATTTATGCTAAACTATAAACATAAAGATGTTTAGAGCTAAGGGGGAAAGAAAAGCCTCCTAGAATTTGAAAGAAAATACCAGATATAAATTTCAGGATAGTTTAGCTAAGTGTTCAGTACATATCTTATCATTTTTTATAATGGTATAGCAGCACACATTGACTTTACTGAATCAGGTATTCAAAATGAATCTCTGACATATGTTTTATTTTGTTCTTAAAAAAATTTTGCTTGTGGACTTATGTCCCAAATTGCATTATGGCAAACTCTGAAATAAGTGAGAAATTATATGTATTTTTTACCACCAATGCCGAATGGGTTAAGCCCAAAGCATGCGCATTCAACATATGCTTTTTTCAAACTCTAAAACGGCTTCTTATTATTTTTCAGAGAAAATGTTTGTTGACCTAAGTGACTACAAATTTCTATTTGTTGACACTTTAAAAAAAATAGTCATAGGACTCTGACTTTTAATAAACATCCTGAGGTAATAAAGAAGAAATAATAAAGTCTGATGGTCAATTTACAAGATATTCTGGTGTAGGAAACCAGTGGATCTTAGATTCACTGCTCAAGTTTCAGGTTCTGTGATGACTAGTATTTCATATCCAGTTTCATGGCTTTTAAATCCTTCATATTTAGTTGTGAGTTGGGTCAAAGCAATTAGGGAATGAACATATACACAGACACACACACACAGGATGGCTTGGTTTCCAGATGACAATTAATCAAACTAAGTGAGTGTACTCTCACAGAGTAAGATTTTTTATAGTAAATATTCTTACCTGGCAAGACTGCTTCAGGATATAGCTTAGGGTTATTTTTCATGGCTATACAGTAGGCGAAAAAGTAGACTGTACTTGTAAGAAAGATGCCGCTGAAGTGTGCAAAAACATAGTCTAAATCTGAAAATACATATTATAAAACTCTCAAATGTGTCATTCATTTCAAATATATTTAAGGTTCTAATAATAAAACAAATCCACCAAAATTAACCTTAAAAGTAAACAGTCATTAATTATATTTTATTATCCTAGTTTTCTACATGCTGTGTATATGGAATTAAATTAACATATTTAAAACTTAGAAATATGAAGTGGTCAATTAGTTATTATAATCAAGTCTAAAAGACTTTTTTATGATTATCTTGGAAAGATAAATAAGAAACTATAAACGTTATGTGAATACGATCTTCTTTTTAAGAATTGTATTCAGACTGGGGTGCCTAGGTGGCTCAGTCTGTTAAGCATCTGACTCTTGATTTTGGCTCCCATCATGACCTCATGGTACATGAGACTGAGCCCTGCGTTGGGCTCTATGTTGAGAGTGTGGAGTCTGCTTGGGATTCTCTCTCTCCCTGTCTCTCTGCCCCTCCCCTGCTCACACAGTGCTCTCTTTCTGTCTCTTTTAAAATAAATAAACATTAAAAAAAGAATAGTATTCAGATTTAATTTTATCAATGGCTATAGCAAATCTCCAGGTAGACTGTATTTGGGGCGTGTGTGTGAAAAAATTATGGGAGTGCTAATTTTATATGGTGACCAATTTGGAGACCAGCATCTCTGTTGCAGATGACGTTATATGGAAGGATATTCAGGAAGTTATCCCAAAGAGAGTTTTATTCAATTGTTTATTATAAATCTCATTACATTATGGTGGCCCAATATCTGAGAAACTGCAGTTCCACTGATTGTTTGATTAGGTTGTACTCTAGTCATACAGACGGGTGTACTATAACTTATTGGCTGGGAAGGCCACATTGGATGTTCCTCTCAACTAAAATTTTGACAAAGATGAGCGGCCATGTTTAAGGAGAAAAGCTTGAACATCAAAGAGTTTGTCTATTCTTCTAAAATCTTAGACCCTACTTCTGGATCAACACATCTATGGACCACCACAAGAGGCAACATAACACAGTTTTTAAAAGCACAGACCACCTGGGTGGGATCTTCAATTCACTACTTGCTAACTTTGAGACTCAGACAAATTACCTAATTTCTCTCTTAGTTTTCTTAACTGTAAAACAAGGATAATAATGGCATCTAACCCAAAGGTTGCTATGAGGGTCAACTGAGTTATTATTGTAATGTGCTTGGAACAGTGTCTAGCACAGTTCACGTACTACTTATGTGTTCGTTAAATAAATGAAATAAAAAATTATACCTCCCTAGGATTATTTTTGAATAAATTGGAATAAGGTGTATTCCTACCAGACTACATTCAAATTGTCATAGGATAGATCCCTAAGAATTGATTGTACTATTTACATAAAGAGATTGTTGAGTACATTGTTTATTATGTCCCAGGACCAAGAACAACTGTACTCCTGGGTAATTAGTTCTTTTTATCTTGCATTCACTGATTTGTGGGACTGATCTGATTTCCCTTGTGTCTGTAAGAAACCTTAGAGCCAAATTTATGGTTCATTTCTAGACAGTGTACAGATGTGTCACAGAGTTTAGACTCATTCCTGGTTCCATTTTATTTTTTCACTCTTTTTTCTCCTTCTCTTTTAATTTATCCTATGTTACTCTATTTTTATTGTTTTTTTTCCTTTACAAATGAAAAGAATAAAAACACCAAAAGTATTGTATACACTCTTATAAAAAAGACAGAAGTTAGTAAAATATTTGAGTGGTGTTCATGGGGCTGAATATAAAAAAGGAAGGAAGAAACAACGGTCTTCCTTCCTTACTCTATCCACTCAATTAACGTTGTTCAAATACCAGCTTTTTTTATCAGTCTTTCCCTCATGACTTTTGCCCTTCAAATTTTTCCCTTATCTGAACATAGATCACATTCATTTTCAGTACCATCTAATTTAGAACTTGATTACCCACAATCTCATTCTTTTATGATTTCATTGATGGAAACTATGCTGTAACATAATGATAGGACTGCTGCAGTAGACACCCTTTCATCTCCTGATGAGTCTGTACAAGGCTATTTCATATAGTGTTAAGTTTATACCAGAGAGACTAATTCTATCACTAGAAACTGAGATAACTTGGGAGCCTATGTTGGGCTTTTCAATGCACTACTTTATGCTTTAAAAACAATATCCTCTAACGAGGCTATACTTTGACCTTTATTTCATTTTAAAGTGATATGTACCGCACTTCAGTTTTTTTCTTTTTAAGAGGAGAAGAGTACATATTTTCCCAGAGATTAACTAACTGGAAAATAATCTCCAAATCTTACTATAAAGCCAGGAACCATGTGTTAACATCCAAGTAGCTGATATAAATCCTGACTAAAGTTGATTATATTTATATTTGATGATCATGTGAAAATAATCAAACAGTCCTTTATTACTTTTAATCTATAGTGACCATTTACAATGCAAAATATCAAATCTATGTGCCAGGATTTACTATGTAATCACATTCTTTTTATATTCTTAAGTAGAAAAACAGGTATGGAGTTTATTTATAAAGTAAAATAATGTTTTACTCTTACCATACTGGCTTGCCCCTGTGTATATGCTATCATTTCTTTTGCTGTGGTCCTTTATATAAATGATTGGCACAAACGTAGACCCGTAGAGTATTCCAGATATCACTGCAAGACTGCAGCCCCTTAAAAAACAAATACATCACTGCTAATCTTGGCCCACAGCAGTATTTCTGACAAACACACAAATGGAATCATAACGAAAGCATGCTTCAGAGTATAAATCACAAGCAGTTAAGCAGAAATCACTCATCTATCTCAAGCTCCATGACTGTCAAAAGTCAAAGAAATACCCTGCAGGGTCAGAGCAGCATCAGGGCACAGACTGAAGCTTTGGCCCCCCACTGTTTAATAGTGGACGTACACAATTTACAGAAGTTATAATGGATTATCATTGTAAATTGTCATTACATAGATAGGACGATTGCCATCATAATAAACTTGGCTCTCTAAATATGAACGATTTGTGAACTGATGCTATGCCCTCTGCTTCTTTTTTAACCAATAACACCCAGCACAGGGCTAGGATAGACAAAATACTAAATGCATGCTTGTTCAAAACAATGATGGAAATCCACAGACTTGCCTATGTCAATTACGCCTTAGTCAACTATGGCACGGTCAAGAAATGCTGATTTAATAAAATAATTTGGATATTTGCAATAAAACATTACTTTTTGTAAAAAGAGAATATTTCATCTTAGCACGGGGTTCATGTTGACTCCTCAGACTTGGGCCTTATTCACATGAAGCAAGTATTCCCAATAATCTTAAGGAGAGATGATTAATATTTTGGAACAATCCCTTTAAGTTAATACAAAGGATAATGGCATGAAACAAGAAAGTTTTAGGCAAAAAAAACCCCAAAACCAAACAAACAACAAAGCCAAACAAACAAAAACCAAACCCATTTCTTTCCAAGCTTAAAAACATATTCTTAAAGTTTATTTTAATAGGTGCTCACAGGGCCAATCAGCTCTATCCACACTGGAAATCCCTGTGTCCTGGTGAAGCCTGGAGCACATAGTCCTGAAAGGGGTATCCCAGGCACAGACTGGACTAATAGATCAGGTCTAGCCAATCATGAGACAATCAAAAATGGTCAGAGAAAGACAGGTATCACATGATTTCACTCATATGTAGAATTTGGGAAACTTAGCAGATGATCATAGGGGAAGGAAAGGAAAAACAGAGAGAGAGGCAAACCATGAGAGACTCTTAAATATAGAGAACAAACTGAGGGTTGATGGGGGTGGGGGGCTAAATGGTGACGGGCATTAAGGAGGGCACTTATTGGAAGGAGCACTGGGTGTCATATGTATGTGATGAATTACTGGGTTCAACTCTTTAAGCCAAGACTACACTGTATGTTAACTAACTTGAGAATTAAAAAATAAATATACATTAAAAATGGTTTTCTTAACAATCCCTTAAGAAGGGAGAAACTTTGTGAAAAAATGTGGTTTTTTTGAGAGACCAGTTTTACTTTGAAGCAAAAACAGCAACATGTTCATCTTCCAAAGCTTATTTGTGAGCTCATTCTTTCATTCACTCAATTGATTTAAACATTCATCGAGCATTTGTTATGCACCAGGCACTGCCTCTTTCCCACTGTGAGAATAGTGTACATACTAACAGAGGAAATGCTTTATATTCTTCAAGTGCTTATGTGTGTCACCACAGAAGGTCCAAAACAGTCATTGACTGTAAATCGCAAGCTATATGCTTACACATTTTCACATTTCTCTGCGAATCTAAAAACGTCCCACAAGAAACTCTAAAACACAGGGGCTGATGGTAAGCCAAACTCTCTCAGTCTTTATGATAGTGGGGGGTAGAAATACATGGACCCAGAGTATACTACTATATTTGAAAATGAATATCTTGAGATTATAAAATCATCTAGCACATGAGTGTAGGGACTTCCAGCGGACGGCAGGCCTCCTGGGCAGTGCAGTATTAGATAAGTGTATTTCCTAATTCGACTGTGATTGCTGAGAGCATATCGGTCATTCTGTGCTGTGGCCTATATTACCTCTTTTACTTTAGGCACAAAATTGCTGCAAAATGAGATTGCTTTAGTCAGCTTCTTATTGGCCAGAGATACTGCACTAGCTTAAGAATTCCATGAAACACTGAGATCAAGGACCTCTGTACCTAAAAACTCAGCAGAGGACAAGAAGGTCTCTCCACCATCAAACTACAGGAGTCAGAGCTTATGTTACCATTTTCTTCTTGAACTCAGATGAGTATCACTTCACTCCAGTAACGCTTGCTTTACCCAAATATGAAAGAGAATAACGGAACCTCTTCTTACACTATGCGCTGTTGCAGTGTAGAGAGTTTATCCACCCAGGAATAGTCACGACAGGGATCTTGAATTTTGTTGATCACCTATTGAAAATATTGGCATGAACCAAAACAAAACCAGCACTCCTTGATAATCACATTGGTGACAAAAAGATTTTCAGTGTTTTTCTCTTCTTTCCCAAACGTACTTTAAAATATGAACAATTGACATTATGCATTCTGATTCTGTGGATATCTCCAGACTCAAATGTTTCTGATTCTGTTCCTCTTTCATTCAGAATGGTTTGGCAGTTGGCAACTTCTCTGTTTAAATTTTTTCAGTTTAATACATGGCTACTTTGATACACCTATCAAAAGTAACAGAAGTTAACAATGCTTGTGTTTCTTTTGCATATTTTAGTAATCTGTTAAAAAAATTAGAACCAAGGAAAACTCAGACTCTTCTACGGAATACCTAAGATTGATAGGCAGTTTTCTTAGTTTTTGTTTTTGTTTTTTTTTTTTTTTAACTGAATTACTTAATAAAACATGTCCAGCCATGTTTCATGATTAGGTTAATATTCTGAGCCAATAAAAATTAGAGGCAAATTTATAATATTTATAATATTGAATATGATCATCTTTGCCTTTTGGCTAAAGTTTACTTGATGTAATACTCTTACTGCTCTTGTAAGAGATAAGAAGTAAGATTTGAATTCTTTGTCATGCGTTAAGTCAAGTTTTCCTTTGGCAATACTGCTTTCTTTTGTGATGAGGAGTTCATAATGTATGGTTGTGTAATACCCAATCATGCTGCTTATGTATCTTTACACTTGGTTTGCTCATATCCCTCCATCTTGCTTAGGAAAATCTAAGGCAATTAGCCTACAATTTATCTTGTACTAGGTGGCATTTCTTTTCTCGTTCTCTCCCTTGGCTTGAAGAGTGGTTTGAAGATTCAGGAGGTATCCGAATCCATAGGGTAGGCAAGGAACATGGGAATGCTCCTTCACTCAGTCGCAATTTGTCCCTTCTCTCTGTGACATTTTCCAGAATAGAGATGTCTATGGGTTAGCAAATCTCTTTCCCTTATACTTCAGCTAATTATTAGTTAACTTTTTCAACCTAACTAAGGGTTCAGTCACCTTATTTGATGAGGGTGATAGAGGAAGAGGGAAGAGAGAAGAAAATGTTAATTTTGAAGTAAGGAGTACAGGGAGCACCCTCAGGGAGGCAGTACGTCAGTGGGGGCGTGGGATTCCAGTTTCAGAGGGCATCTGGATAGCAATGGAGCCATGGCAGCTAGGAGAGATACTTGAAATAGAAAGGACTAGAGTCTGGGCTCATGGCAATGGGGGTTCGCCCTGAAGTCATTTCTGTGTATGTGGTCACTGGCACCTGTCTTCTGTCAGATCTCTTATAAATGTTGCCCCTATTTAATCTAGATTTGCTACTCCAGACTCATTTAGGTTCTTCAAACTCAACCAGTGATTTGTTACATATTTCTTGTCTTTATCTTCGAGTGGAAAAGGATGTGGCGAAAGAGAAAAAGGAAGAAAATCAAGTCCTACTCCAACTTCCCTATGACTTGATTTATCCTTTCACTGGCTGCCTTTGATCTATTTCCCACTACTCTCTCAGGGCCTTACTTTCAGACCTCCTTCCTCTCTCTTACTAAAGTAACTTTCACATTCTTCTTCAGCCTTTAGGGTCTTCTTATTACAGAAATCCTTAAGCCATTCCAAAATATGGGCTTGTTTATACATCGCCTAGTTGGGATCTACCAATAATAGATAGAAGTAGGTCTCTGTGATTGGTGAAAAGCTTTCCTGTGGCAATCTTGATGGATCGCTACCTAGACCTAACTATAATAAATATGTAATATGAAAACATATTTTAGACAGCCTGGATGAAGGAAAAAAAGAACTACTTTCCCATCTGTGTTTCAAATCTATGCACTTTCCTTTTACCTTAATTTTATGTTTCAAATCATATGGTTTTTCATATTCCACTCACATGCTCTGTCATTAACGGTGTGGTGTCCACAGAACTCGTGCTGCTTGGTATTTCGCTTTTGATGAACAAAAATATGAAAGCACTGTAACAAAAGTAAATTTTAGTGATGGTTATCATAAGCCTGGTTCATATCAAACTGCCTACATTTTTATGAGAAAACAGCTTAAATCTAGTCCTGACGATATGATTACTTCCAAACTGCCTCTTCAGTGGCCCTGTCATTTCTCTAGAACCGCCATTCTCTTTGGCATCTCTCATTGTCCTTAATTGCAACAAGTTAGAGGCTTAACTTATAAGATTTCCCCTCAAATCAGATTTTTCTCTTGATTCTATTGTTTCAGCCAATAGCTGCATCTTTCTTTTAATTCTTACTTAACTCTGGAATCACATGGTAAAAAATTACCTTGAATGAAAACCACCTTGAATGACTATTTTGCACCTATGATGCCAACAGAACCCTAAAAGTTTAAGAGCATCCTCAGGTGGACAAACAATAGAAGACAGATAACCACTGATGTGAGTGCAGAACTATACAACCCCCACTGAGGAGACTCTGGGGCCCTAGAACACGGTACATCCACACTCAGGTGAGGCCACCTTCATGGTTACACAATGGGATGCTACATGGCTACAAAAAAAGAAATGAGGCTGACCTCTGTGCTCTGATATGGAAAGATCTCCAGAGTATATTTTAAGAAATAAAACACATACACATAAGCCTGATGATTTTTTCCCGTTTAGCATTCTCTCATAATGCATTGTCTATTCACGTCCAGTATCTTTGTAACAAATGTTTCACTTAACATTGACTTTTGAACCATGCAAATAGGTTAAAATGTGTTAAAATACTGAATGAACTTCAGAAAATTGACACCTTTGGTATACTTTTGGCATTCCTTTAAAAATTTTTTTATGTTTTTATTTTATTATTTATTTATTTATTTATTTATTTATTTTTGAGTGAGAGACAGAGTGCAAGTAGGGGAGGGGCAGACAGAGAGGGAGACACAGAATTCGAAGCAGGCTCCAGGCTCTGAGCTGTCAGCACAGTGCCTGATGTGGGGCTTGAACTCATGGACTGTGAGATCATGACTTGAGCTGAAGTCCGACGTTTTAACCGACTGAGCCACCCAGATGCCCCTTGGCATTCCTTTTAAAAACATGCTTGCATTGTTCAAAAGTTAAGACAAGATAAGCTTTCAAAGTACATATGATGCTGAAATAGTGTAGGTAGCTAAGTGCACAATAGTGCATATAATGTGTTATTTTTTAAATACAAATTAAAATTTCTTAGTTTCCTTAGTTCAGTCTCTCACATGCTTTAAAATCTTGAATGGTTCCATATTCTTTTCTATTGCAAATTTAACTTTCCTTTTTGAATTTTATTACTCTCTGCATTATGTTCCTTACAACCTACTTGACATAGTTCTCCGCATGGACTTTCATCCCTGCCCGGTCCCTGTTTCAGCTTCTCTTTCACCCTCTCCAACCACCTGCTCCTGCTTGTGTTTCTTCCTTAGCTAGACACACCACGAACTCCCCTTTTCTTATCCAAACTAAAGAAGAATTGAAGTGCTGTACTTGAGAAGAACCCTCCTCCCTCCCAGCTCAGTCCTCACAGAATCTTCCTCTCCTCTGAATCCCCACAACACTAAGGATAGTCATCACGTAATCCAGACCATTTACAAGTCGTTGTAAACTTTTTTCTCTACAGGTTTTCTAATTCAATGGAAGATATCACATCCTTCAAAGTTCTCAAAGTACTTAACACTCAGTAAAAATGAATGCATAAAACCTAATTAAATGTGTATTTCTTAGTTAAACATGTGCTTACATACATGTTAATTTGCAAAGCTATCATTAGACATTTCAACTGCATTTTCCTCACAAAGTTACAGTAAAAACCCTCTACTTTGTATCAACCAGTGTGTCTTCGTAATAACAATACAGGATGGTAGAGATACTTGAAGGGTACCAATGTTTCTTCAAACAACTGTACGACTAGGCAACAAATCCATTAGCCTCTCTGACCCTCAGCTTTTTTTATCTAAGGAAATGGGGGTGTACCCACTTAATTCTTTATAGAAAAGAATTCATAAAATTTTCAGTGTACTTTTTGGAACATGGTAAAATCTCAAAACAGGTTAGTAAATAAAGAGTCTATTGGGTGGAAGAGGGAGTTTTGAGCATGAGAAAAAGAAATCAAGACTAAGCAATCAGTGGGTCTTAGCTTGTGTGAGCAGTGTTTGTCATAAAATAGGTAAGTCATCTCGATTAGATCAAGAGGGGGTACAGGGCACTAAATTAAGACAAGGTAATGACATTTAATTTATGTATGTGAACATAAAACCAAATAGATCACAAGGTCTTTTGGGCTACAGACTTACAGAACTTGGTACAGTGTGTCAGACACAAAGTTTCACGATAAAGTCTATGAATATTGTCAAAAGCATGGGAAAAAAATCAATATGTTTTACCTAGGGGTGCTTCTCTAAATTTTCAACCTTTCCAGTCCCCCTAGATTTGTGACCCTATACATCTTACTATTAGTAAAACTGGTGTATTTGTTTTTACACTCACAACTGAATTCAACAAACCTTTATTGAGCAGCTATTAAGTGTCAAGCACTGTGGCAAAGTCTAATGGTGATGGTGGGAGAGATGGTATAACAGAAATTAACAGACTTTGCCCTTCAGGATCTCGAAGTTCAAGGATAAAGGAACTGTATGAATAATACAGAACAGACCCTGAGAATTTCTGTAATAGAAGAAATACAAAATGCAGTGGAAGTCTAGGAATGACTCATTCGAATTAGGAAGAAATCAAGAAAACACATAAGATGGAAAATGTCCATTGATGTGTAAAGGTGGCCACAGAGGCTGAGGAAAGGGTCTTAGGGCTGAGGGAAATGTCTGCAGCATGTTGTGCTAAATAATCCTGACTCAATGACTTGACAATACAGGGACAAGGCTGATCTAAGAAGAAGGGTTGAATCTGTAACTGTGGAGGACATGCCAGATTAAGGAGACAGATTTATTCTGAATCCAATGGGGAGTCTTCCAAGGTTCTTAACCAGAAGAATGATGACTGATTTGATAGCAGATACGAGCAAGTTAATCCGGCAATAGGAAAAACTGGAATTAGGGAAAGTAGATGTGAGAGATTTTTATAATCATATATAGGTGGATATAGCATAGGGAATTGGTGGAAAGGAGAGGAAGAGCCTGTGATACATTAAGAAAAAATTTTGCAGCAGGATTAGATACAGGATGGGGTATGAAAGGAAAAAAAACTCAAGATGACTAAGGTTTTGAATTTGAATAACTGTGGCTAATACATTCTGCAAGAGGGGAAACACAGGAAGAGGAAAGAGTCTGCAGGGAAGGGTAGAAAAAGAAAAGCAATTCTGACTGTGAAATACTGAAGGCAGAGAGAAAAGAACTAAAAGTCTAGTGTTTGTGGAATGCTGACCATGTGCCTGACCCACCAGGGTCCTCTTCCGTGCCTTATCTCACTTCAGATTGGGTGCGAGGTGCCTGGGGGGCATCTATGTAGAGATAGAGATGTATAGCTTGGTCCGTAGTTAGATATAAGGACTGTGGCTCTGAAGAAAAGTAATGGCCAGAAACAAAAATTGGATTTCCTCACAACACGACTCTCCAGGATAAGCAAGTTAAGTGAGAAAAAAACGGGGAACAGACTCAAGGATAATCCAAAGCATTTTTTAATTGGAAAGGAAATCTGCTTTTTTATGAACTCTGACTTCTGGATCTTCATTAAAGTTTAAGAGAACATTGTTTCTTAGTTTCAGCTCTACTCCCATCACCCACCCTTATATATTCTCTCCTGAACCATGGATACTAGAAGGCTGAAAACTGTATCTTCCCAAACTGTATTAGCAGTTAGGTTTGCCAAGGGGAGGCATACAGATAGGCTTAAAGGTTGGGGGAAGCCATTTTGTTTTGATGGTGGCTCTGGTTTCAGGAGCAGTGGTAACTCAGGGCAGAGGTAACCGTATTGATTGGAGAGTGAGCCCCAGGGCTTTGGGAAGAGCCCCTTCTCCTTCTGCTTCACTGGGCCTTATCACAATTTTGTAAAAAAATTCCCTATGTGAAATCCTCTGCTGTTTAAAATACACAGAGTGGTTTTGGTTGTAGAACCTGACTGATACTTACCTTACATATAGGAAAAATGTAAGGTTAGAAATAATGTAACCAATCCTTTAAAAACTGGACTGTATAAACAATTGGAGCAATGGCTTCAGTTTTAAAAAGAAAAGCAATATCCCAAACAAATGTGACTGCATTCCAAATTTCCTTATACTGGCC
Organism: Lynx canadensis; assembly: GCF_007474595.2. Classification (NCBI taxonomy): domain Eukaryota; kingdom Metazoa; phylum Chordata; class Mammalia; order Carnivora; family Felidae; genus Lynx; species Lynx canadensis. The sequence continues at coordinate 69,703,840 of NC_044306.2, forward strand.
ATGAAACTCTTAAGATTTTTCAGTGGATGCCCTTTGAACCAACTGATTTAACTGAGTTAAAATGATGAAATTAAAGTTTCCAGAAGGGCTGCTTGGTAAAGAAACATAGAAGGGAGCTGGAATGCACTGCAGGAAGAGAGCATTACATTTCTGTACCACAGACCAAGCTTCAAACCAAGCTGCGTGATTCCCCAGGTGCACTGACTAGTTTACCACAGAGCTGAACAACACATGCCCACGGGGAAAACAGTAATTGAACATGAACTAGTTATTAATAAAAGTATGATTATTATAATAAAAATTACCCAATTTATAGAGGATTAGCCATGTGTCTAGCAATATACAAAGCACGTAACATATTTCTATTCATTTCCTCTTCAAAATATCTGACAAAGCTGGCACAATTATTATCCCCACTTTAACACCAGATGAAGAAACCAAGGCTTGGAGAAATTAAGAGATTCGCCCAGGGTCATACGTGTAGAAGTGGTAGAACATGAGTAATTTGCAATTTTAGAGAATGTGCACTTTCTAAAGAAAGAAGAAACATGGAGAGAAACAATGCCTGACGGACTGAGTAAATTGGCCTTAAATTACCATTAAGGCAAACCTAAGGGCTGCTGCATTACAATTTGGGGGTGTAAAGAAATTGTTTTTGAGAGAGATATTCAAAGCTAGTATGCTGTATGAATTGTACAAAATACATAAAATCACCTCTAGCCAAAAATGTCAGGAATCTGCTATTTTAGAATAATCTATGTTATTTCTTCTCCAATTGGCCTGGAACCACTCTCTTAGGCAACATTTCAATGACAAAGAGATTGTTCCTGAATGTGGCTGGGGAAAAGCCATCATTGCAGGAGGAAGAGAAATATAGTGTTCTGTCCCTGAAGAATAAAAAAGTACTAAAATCTTTCCAGGCAGTGCCATCCATTATGTGAAGCACTGACAGGGTATATAAATGGAGTCGAGAAAGGAAAGGGGACTGAATTTAAGGTGACCTAATTCCTGTTGGAGTTTTATTGATTGACCACTGCCATATAGAGATTTAAAGTCATTTTCATCCTCATTCATATAGTGCATACCACTAGATACAGATACATCCAAAAATACATATTTATATGAGTATGTGTTTTCATACATGAGACAGTAGTTATCTAACTGGGGTAAGAAGAAGAGATTAGGTGGCAGGAATGTGGAAACTCTGTGGCAAAGAGTAAGTAAGTAATGCTAAGAGGAGAGAATCAATGACTATTCCAGGGGCATCATAACATTTATTAATATAGTATTTAAAAAAAATTTTAATGTTTGTTTATTTTTGAGAGAAAGAGCAACAGAGTGTGAGCGGGGGAGGGGCAGAGAGAGAGGGAGACACAGAATCTGAAGGAGGCTCCAGGCTCTGAGCTGTCAGCACAGAGCCCGACGCGGGGCTCAAACCCATGAACCGTGAGATCATGACCTGAGCTGAAGTCGGACGCTTAACTGACTGAGCCACCCAGGCACACCTATATAGTATTTTTTAGTTTGCAAAATAATGTGCCATTTGATTCTAATTCATGAGCTATGTACTGTGATTTTTCTAAAAAGTCACAGATAATGAAAATGAGCTTCAAAGCAGCTGATTTTCCTGAAGTCTCAGAGCTTTTGAGAACTAAAACGGGGCCTGTGACCCTAGACCTGACCCTTTTTGTCCTCAAAATATGTGAACGTAGATAAAGAATCTGAGGACAAATCATGTCACTTTTATGAAACACAGGCTTAAAAAAAATGTAAACACACTGAGATCTCTGAAAGATATTCTAGATGTCTGGAAGAACAGTTAAATTAGAAATGACTGTATACCTTACTACCGATAATCCAGCTCCAATGTAATTTAGCACTGGTTTTGACACTTCTTCTGCATCCATTCCAAACCAGCCAAACCTAGAATTGAGAAAGTTACATCACATTTTTTTGAAAATGTGTTCATCATAGTGTTTAAGAGCATGGACTCAGGGTCAGATTCCTGGATTCAAATCCTAAATCCCTCTCTTACTAACTGTGACTTGAATAAGTTAACTATGTTTACTGTGCTTAATTCCCCATGTTCAAAATGGGGTACCCATATGGTCGGTATAATTATTATACATATACCTTCCTTCATATGAAGATTCAGTGAGTTAGTATATGTAAATTTGGATGTTCTTTTCTTATTAAGACTAAGGAAGAAGGAAGACAAAATAAATGATTGAGTAATTGAATGCCGATTCATTGGCTGCAATTTTGTATAGGGTTTATTGAAACAGACTTTTTTTTTTCAATATATGAAAATTGTTTTCCATACAACACCCAGTGCTCATCCCAAAAGGTGCCCTCCTCAATACCCATCACCCACCCTCCCCTCCCTCCTACCCCCCATCAACCCTCAATTTGTTCTCAGTTTTTATGAAACAGACTTTTAAATAACTGCTTGGTTAAAGATCACTCCTTTTTGGCATCACCTTAATTTTTTTTTTTTTTTTTCATGGCTTGAGTTTATAGCGATGATTACCAACAATCACTGTGAACCATTCAGGGCAAGAGTGAAAGAGGCAATAACAAGAAGCAAAAGAAAATAGCACTTGTAAGGTTGGAGGTCAGTTTGTTTTGTTATTACTGAGGTTGTTATAATGCTTTGAGAGGGAAGAGGAGGACAAAAAGTAAGGTAAGGGTGACATCCTCCCTGCTTCTTCTTTTTTTTAAGTTTATTTATTTATTTTGGGAGAGAGAGAGAGAGAGAGAGAGAGAGAGAGAGAATTCCAAGCAGGCTCTGCACTGTCAGCACACAGCCCAATGTGGGGCTCGAACTCATAAACCATGAGATAATAACCTGAGCTGAAACCAAGAGTCGGATGCTTAACCGACTGAGTCACCCAGGCACCCTGACATCTTCCCTTCTACTTGTCTTCCCAAACTCCACTTAAGTGTTCATTTTAATGCTTAACAAGGGGAGCACAAATAGAACTTTCTATGATGATGGGGCACTTCTACTGGTGCACTGTATACCAGGGTAATTTCTAGCCATATATGGCTATTGAGCTCTTGGTATATGGGTAGTGTGGCTGTGAAACTGAATGTTTAATTTTATCAAATTTTAATTAATTTAACTTTGAATATAAATGGACACATATGGCTTCTGGTGACCCTGTTGGACCCCTCTGGAGCTGAGGTTGGCATACTTTTTGCTAAAGGGCCAGAGAGTAAACACTTTAGGCTTTGGGAGCCAGATTGTCTCTCGTGAGCCAGACCGTCTACTCAACTCTACCACTATAGTGTAAAAGCAGTCATAGACAAAACGTAAATGGATGGGTTTGTGTTACAAGAAAACTTTATTTATAAAAATGGCTGGTTTGGTGACCCTGACCCAGGCTCTAGAAAGAAGATGTGCTTTAAGACTAGAAGGCCTAGATTTGAAGCATATCTTATTCATTCTGTGATATTCAGCAGGTTATTCAACCTCTTTGGTAGCTCTCTAATAAGGTAGTGCTTACCTCATCTTTGTAAAAATGAGAGGAGAATGATGCACATAATGTATCCAGCAAATTGTCACACACAAAAAAGGGAAAATAAACACCAGTTCCCTTCCTCTCTTCCTTTTTCTGTTCTAAGGAGACAATTCTTTACTATATCTTAACCAATATCTAGACCAGATATTAGAACTTAGAGCAAAGAATAACTATAAGTAGCATATTTTATGTGTATGTCTTACCAGCTATAATCTCTGTGAGGTTAAGAACCATTATTCCTCTCAGCTAGCCCAATCCCTACAACTTGTCTTACATGAGTGTAGAGAATCTTACAGAAATTGTTTTCTGTTACCTTGAGCTTGCCCAGCCAGTTAAGGCATTAAAAGATCCCCAGATTAATATTCCAAGGCCTAAACCAATGGTTTTGATAATTGGGACAACAGCAATATTCCCTGTAGATGTAACATACAGAAAAAAATATGTTATTTCTGATAGAAAAAAATACATTTACAAATTGAATTAGTTTTTAACTTCAACTGAAGCTTATGAGATTTTGACAAATTTAGTAAAGTACAATTCCTTACTTTTTAAATAAAATAACTACATTTTTGGCATTGAACTCATGGTTATGATTGCTAAAAGAAATAAACATAAGACAAAAGCTTACAAAGAAAAATATTAAATTAGCTCTTTGCCTAGTAGCACCAATGCTTTTTATCCTTAACATAGGTCTCTATTCTGTAACTTTTTGCAGAAGCTGTAATGATAAAATTAGTGTCAACAGTAAAATTAGTCTTAGACTTGAACCAGGGCCACCACTGGTAGAAGTTTCTGGCCCAATATGGCCCCAGACTTTGCTCTTCCATGCTCACTGACTTGTCTTTCGGAATCCTGCATTCATTGCTTTGTGCTCTGGAAGGTCACTCAAGGCCAAATGCATGATTGTTTTTTTTTGTTTTTTTGTTTTTTGTTTTTTTTTGTTTTTTTTTTGTTTTTTTTTTTACAATTCTTAACCTTTCAGCAGTCTGGCTTCAGTCCTGCAATCGCCTTTTAAAAGGTTTCCTCTCGTAGCTTCCAAGATGCCTTCATTTCCTGATTCCCTCCTCTCTCTCTTTAGCTCTTTCACTGTTTGCTCTCTCTCGGCATATTTTCTGGATTTAGATGCCCCTTAAGTATTTTCGCCTGAACACATTCTTCTTCTTGCTATATTCTTCTTTGGGTACTTGACCTAATTTCAGGATTTCAGCTGTCAGTTAGAGACACATAGTCCCAGTGGTATTGTTCTAGCCTGGACTTTCTCCAGAGTTTTAGTGCTATGCTCCCACCACTATGAGAGGCCTCCAACCAGAAGTCCTCCACTGTGGGAATGTCAGGAACTTCAGACTCAAAAGGTCCTAAGCTGAACTATCCTTTTTCTTTTTGGACACATACCTCTCTGTATTTTCAGCACTCATGTCAATGGTACCACCACCCTCCTCATCACCTATAATAAAATCCCTACATCATCACTCGTTGCTCCCTTTCCTCAACTCCCCATATCCATTCAGTTACTATGACCTATTTCATCCACATCTGCAACATTTCTCAAATTATAGCCCTCTCCACTGAATCCCAAAGGAAACTGCTGGGTGATTATAAATACTTTAGTTGTGATAAAGATCTGGAGGATAGATGGATGCTTTCTTTCTTGCCCTCTCCCCATTAAACATAATAAACATGATCATGTGAATGGAAATTTAAAAGTGAACTCTTTTGTCCTCCAACTCATGAACTTCACTAAATCATTTAATTCTGCAGAGACTCAAAATAAGTGGGTACCCAATACATTGTTAACATTTTAGAATTTATTTGCTTTTAATCAAATTAACCCCTGAAGAGCCTTGATACTTTGAATTCGTTTTGCCAAATGGAATAGAAATCTCCTGGAATGTATTTATATTAATGGAAGAAAACCATCCTGACTGTCCAAGCAAAGGTACACATTCTTATATAGTTTCAGGAATTGATAAAGCAACAAAAGGAATATTTTTGCTTTTATTTTTTTGCCAGTACTTTTGAAATGATAATGTGTGCCTGTTTGCCTACATTTAAGGACAAATCTTAAAAATATATATTAGTAGAGGCTACTATTAAAAAATATTTTCTGATAAACATAGAGAAAAAAAGGCTGGAGCACTTAAACTAATATATGAGTTATGCTTGAATAGATAGGGAACAACTGAAATATATTTGCTATAATTGTCTACCAAGAACTAAGAAAGAAATCATTAAGAGGAAAAAAGAAATGCACCCAAAATATTTATGCAGCATCTGAATGAAAGAAACAAAATTAATTTCTAGTATCTATGACTAAGGATTGCTCAGAATTGCTGTTGATGCTATTTTCTTTTACTGTGAATCAGAGTCATTTTGATCGGTATTAAATGATTAAAGAATAAATTATATCATACATTACCTGTTGCCCAAATGCAGCCCCCAACCATTGCAAAAGGCCAAAATTTAGGGCAATGTAGTATCAGATTGACCGCCAGGGCAATCATCCATATGGCAGCACAAAGTACCCACTGGAGAAACATTCCTGGAAATAAGAGAAATTGGTTTCTGTTGTTCAAACTGATTTGAATAAATTTAATGGTTGGAAATATCAAAGAGATATTATTATAGGAATAGCTGCAACTTATCGAATGCCTGTACATGGGTACTTCGTACATTGAACTTTTACAACTGTTAAGCATCATAATTAACCCTAGTTTGAAGATGGAGAAGATGAATGTGAGATGAAGCAACTTGGCTAAACAGCTAATGGTTTGTAGACCTTGAACTTAAACCTAGGCTGTTGACTCCGAAGCTTACCAAATACAGTGCATTCCTGCCTAAGATTCTTTTGTTTGTTTGTTTGTTTGACCTGTTAGATACATCAAGAATTTTCTACCAAAGAGTATTGGCAAGACCAAGTCTATATACCTTTATTCAGATGCTGCACTTATTGCCACCTCTCACCAAAACACAGCATTAAGAATTACAGAACAGCATAACAGTAATTTAAACCTTCAGGGATCATTTGTGCCACCCTTGGGATAAAAATAAAGCCATTTATGGCCACACATAGACCTCCTACAGTTAGCGTTGAATGCCTGTGATGAGCCAGACATTACAAACCTGAGAATAAGCGTTCTGGGTCAGGGAATTCTCTTTCTGGGCTCTGGGTTGCCATTTGCTGCCAGTTATCCGAAGATGACATGGAGATATGAGGCATATCTCTACCTGACGCCTCTGTACCATCAAGGGTTTAGGGATTAAAAGGTTAAAGAAAAAGTCTACACTGGAAGAAAGACTAGGGCAGTTATAACTCAGTGTAGCTCCTCTGACTCTAACTGGGGAAGATTTTTGCCTATTTCCATTCAATTTCATGTTGGGGGAGAGAAAAAAAAAATGGCTGTTAACCTCTAAGACAAAAAAGGAAGATCGCAGAGATGAGAGGGAACTTCATTTGACAAGTTCTTCATTTCACAAATGAGAAATTGAGAACAAAAGAGCTGATGAGACTTGCCCAGGATCACACAGTTGTTGAGAGACACCTAAAAGCCAGTTCCTCTACCCGTTCAAATATATTTTGTTCTTCTTTTAGTAGTTTCCATTTCCATCCTAACTCCAAAGAAAAAGAGAAGAAAAGCTCTGGAAGAAAAAAGATTTGTAATTCTATTGTTTAATTAAGTAACAAGGTCTAAGGAACTGAGGGGATAACACAACTGTTTCCCACCCAGGCGTTCAGTGTAACATCTCCAGTTCTTTCTCCTGGCTACAATACGGGGCATGTGGCAAATATGGGGCGTCTGGGTGGCTCTGTCAGTTAAGTCACCGACTTTGGCTCAGGTCATGACCTCATGGTTCGGTTGGTAGGTTTGAGCCCCACGGAGGGCTCTGTGCTGACAGCTTGGAGCCTAGAGCCTGCTTCGGATTCTGTCTCCCTCTCGCTCTCTGCCCCTCCCCCACTTGTGCTCTCTCATTCTCAAAAATAAGTAACTAAATATTAAACAAATAATAAAGGCAAGTAGATTTTTAAAAAAGGAAAAAAAAAAAAAACCCTCTTGCTTCTCCTTCCCTGAAGTTCACATTACTGTCAAGTTGACTGTAGTGTGCCATGTCTAGAAACACTGAACTATGCAAAGTCATATAATAAACACTACAGAGTTTTTATGGGGAAAAGGGTACAAAACTCAAGTTTCATCAACGCATATGAAAAGCAAAGACAAGAACCTAATAAAAATGGTAGTACAGTTTTACACTGGCTAAGCGGTGAAGAAATTCACAAGTATTACAATAAACATGGCACTTTAACTTGAAAAAGACTTGAGGTTTGCTTATAGAAGTGGGCATTGCAAGTGTGGCAGCTTGTGAGCTTTTGTGAAGTTGGTGGATGGGGGGGTCCTAACACCAGACGTGAATGGGTGTGGTGCTGATGGAGCTGGGGGATGTTGAGGAGTGCGTGCGCAAGTGCGTCTTGTGCCTTACCGTGCATCTTTATTCCTCTGGGTGCAGTTTTCTGTGTTCACCTAGTGTTGTAGCAGAGTCGAAATCATACCTAAGCACAAAATTCATTTCGTGCTCAAACTGTTCTCTATCATACAAAGCTTGTTTGAAACTCATGTTTTCGAAACAAGTGTATATTAGTAGCACTGACTAACTTCCTTTTTTTGTAAACATAAGAGATACGGCTAAAAAGCCTTCCTGATGGTCTCTCTCCTAGCATTACCGTGACACACAATTTTAAGATTATCCTATACTGACTAAATCTCAGATAAACTGGCATGAGCATTATTAAATGATGTATCTTAAGCTCTATTCATTTGGCACCAGGTACAAGAAAATTGGTAGCCATCATTAAAACAAAAGACCGAAAAAGGGAACTTCACGTTTGAAAAGAATATAAAGTTAGCGTATTAAGGAAAAATAATTACCATCACCAGTATCATATTTTTTGAGTGGTACAAAGTTTGAGCCAAACAAAAGGACAGCCACAGAAGAGGAGATGAAACCAGTGGTTAAGTCTGTTCCATTATTGCTCATGGTTCCAGTACTGCCCAAGAGTGAGCCGGTTCACTTTAGACTTGATGCACTTTTCAAGAGCTTCTGAAATAAAATAAAAATAAGACAACTAAGAAGTTGTGAATCTGTGAGCAAGTTGTGACTTATATGTGATATTTATTGAGATTTTCCAAAGCATGCTAAGATTCCTTCCTCCAAATAAAAAGTTAGGACATTATGAAATTATGTATTCTGTTTACACTCCATGTTCATTCATCTGTTGTTTTGTTTATTTTACCAACAAATACTTTTTGATCACTAATCTACAATTAAAAAAACTTTGGGGGTGCCTGAGGGGCTCTCAGTAGGTTAAGCGTCTGAATCCTGATTTCAGATCAGTGATGATCTCACGGTTGTAAGATCGAGCCCTAAGTCGGCCTCTGAGATGGGCATGGAGCCTGCTTAAGATTCTCTCTCTCTCCCTCTGCCCCTTCCCTGTTTACGTTCTCTCTCTCTCTTTCTCTCAAAAACAAAACCCAGGGGCTCAGTCGGTTGAGCGGCCAACTTCGGCTCAGGTCATGATCTCGCGGTCCGCGAGTTCGAGCCCCGCGTCGGGCTCTGTGCTAATAGCTCAGAGCCTGGAGCCTGTTTCAGATTGTGTCTCCCTCTCTCTGACCCTCCCCCGTTCATGGTCTCTCTCTCTCTCTCTGTCTCAAAAATAAATAAACGTTAAAAAGAAAATTAAAGAAAAAACCCAAAAGAAAAACTTTGTTTTCAGAGCTCGAAAACCTTATTTCTTCCAAAATCTGGAGACAAGTCTTATTATATTATAAAAAATTTTCTCTTGTGTAGGCTGACTAGTAAAATGAAAAGATTTGTGGGCCAGGGCTCAGTTTACCTCAGTTAGTTGTGTGACAATCAAATGAAAGAGCACATGTGAAGACTTTCAGAACTCTCAGTGCCTCAAAAGCAAATCGGAGCCTGAGGACACATTTAGGTTCTATTGCTGCTACACACTCACGATCACCTAGAGGCAAAGGCACTTATCAAGTAGTGCCCTCATGGTCTGTATTTGTTTAAGCGATTCATGAAACTTTGTATCTTTCTGACTTAAAAAAAAAAATGAACACATAGAAGAATCCTTTAAAGATCTCTTCAAGAATTTCTTAAGTCTCTTCAAGATTTTCATCCTTGAAGAATCCCTTCAGGAATCTCCTACAGTATGAGATCAACAGTGGTATGATGCGAAATAGCTTCACCTGGTCAGCAGAACTATGTGAGGCAGCTATTCGGCTACCTGTGCAATCTGCTGGCCACTAGCCATGTATAGATAGCTAAATTTTCATTAAAAGGAAGCAAAGAACATTCAGTTCCTTAGCCAAGCTAACTAAATATCAAGTGCTTGATAGCCACAGATAGCCAGTAGTTACCATTCTGGGCAAGGCAGATTATAGAACATTTCCACCATTGCAGAAAGTTCTATTGGACTGCACTGCTAAGCTTATTAATAAGTTCTGGTTCCCTATGATGAAAAGGACCAAAGCCACAAATACCCAAGAATCAGATATTTTTCATAACATGTGGAAAAGGCTATTGAACGTAATTCACCCTTTTAGTTGTCGAGGTTATGTGAGAAAAAAATAACACAAAAAAGTCATTTTATCACAGGAGGTAATCAGTCTTTCCACAATACCATTTTGAAATCACATTTTGCACCTTGACGTTTTGGTTCACCTCACCTCTTTAAGCCCTTTGGAATAGAATTTAAGATAATCCAGCCTTTCTTTTCCTCCAAACTTAATGATGTGATGACTTCTTGTGGATATGTATGGAATAAAGTATATCTGAAATCGACCTTCCTTGTTATTTTATTTTATAGTGATAATATTTACTTTAAAGGTGTTTCATTTTTTCATCTATTGTTCCTTATGTGTTCTTGCAGAGAATATTAAAAAAAACCCTACCAACAATATATATATATATATATATATATATATATATATATATATTCTTTGGCATCATTACAGATAATTTCACTGAAAACAGGGATAGCTTCAAAACTGCTCAATAAATCTTAGTAAGAAAAACATCTATTTGAAATTGTATGTGGTTTCTTAAAACAAACCCAAACAAATGCTGGTAAGACAATCTCTCCCATGGGGATGTAGTTGAGGAAGAGATGTTGAGACGTAAAGAAACACGGACATAGTAACACTACTTCAATAAAAATAATAGTCTTACTGTGAAGCACAAAGAAAGTTTTGGCCCTGCAATGGCTTACACGGGCTATTGTTCAAGAGTCAAGCAGGTGGATTGCTGCTAAGATGTCAGCACAGTAATAGGTCAGAGGAACTGGATATCAGGGGGCTGAGAAGACACATGGTTTGGTGTTATCTAAGAAATTCGTTTTTTTTTTCCCATTTAAATTGAAACAAAAACAAAACAAAACCTTTACAAGCACACTAATAAGAAAATGCCTAACTTTCAAAAGTGGCAAATTATTTCAGTGAAAAGATGCCTTTATGAAAGCCTATGGACAGCCTTAAACCTCTTAGGTTTCACTCCAATTGAAATAATTTGAGGAGCTAATCAGAGTTCATGAACTGCATTTTGAGTGCTGAACGAACATTATCAATGTTAATTTATTTAAAGTTATTACCTGCTGATAAATGAAATTTATTGCATACAGCTCTGGTATGTTTCAGAAAGCAAGTGATCTAATTTCAAAGAGGATTGGCAATATGCACTATCTTTATCTAAATCAATGAAATTTATGTGAAAACGTAAAGCCACATCACGTTTAGCACGTTATTCCCAATTCTTTTTTTTTTTTTTTTCAACGTTTATTTTTATTTTTGGGACAGAGAGAGACAGAGCATGAACGGGGGAGGGGCAGAGAGAGAGGGAGACACAGAATCGGAAACAGGCTCCAGGCTCTGAGCCATCAGCCCAGAGCCTGACGCGGGGCTCGAACTCACAGACCGCGAGATCGTGACCTGGCTGAAGTCGGACGCTTAACCGACTGCACCACCCAGGCGCCCCCCCAATTCTTTTTTAATGCGGACATGTTGAGTTAACAAGTCTCAAACCACTTTTAAACAAAAGTAGTTTTTAAATGTTTATTTGTCAGGTGTCCTCTGATATTTTATTAAACTACATTCATTCATTTGTATTTTTAGTACCTTTGTTTCATTTATTAGTGAATACTTTTTTTCTGTTCATTTCGCTTGTTAATTTAAACTTCTATTGTTAGTATTTGGCACGTTCTGATCAATAATTCTTCAACCAAGAGTTCAGTTTTAGTTTCATGTTAATTTCCTCAACTCCCCTGGCAAGCTTTGCCGGCATCGTGGCTAACATTCGCAGCGCCGGAAAGGACATATTCAGAGATCTGATCTTTTCTTTTGAATCATCAGCGCATTCTGAAAAACCACGAGACACTCCACTGCAAAGCTACTGGGTTTCCTTTGATTGCGTGTACTCACTGCGCTCAGGGCTGGCGCTGAAACTCCCTCCAGCACAGCCCCCGCCGAAGCCTCCACCGTGCGGGTGCGCCCGCCTGCCCTCTCTGCTGCCAGCGCGGCCAGCCTTTACTTCCTGCTGGGTGAGTTACCTGTGACTGGGCGGGAGAAGGGAGGGTTCTAGCACCTATGACTCAGAAGTCTGTTGCCTCGGCTCGACCTGACTGCCCGGCCAGCCACTACTTCCTGTGGGGACAATTGCAGACAGACCGACGAGTGGAGGAGGAAGCGCTCTAATAAAAGAGACCCGGAGGCAGCCGAGGGCAGCAGGTTAGGAAACACCTTTCTCCAGCACCGGAGTGCAAGGTCTTGTGACTCACGTGGCTCCGAGAAGGCGTCCTCAGACCATCTGTCAATCAACCAGCAAACTAGAAAGACTTTTGTGTATTTTAGGAGGTGATTGCTCAGGGAGCTCTTTGTGTGTCACCATTTAAATGTCACGGGGCTTGGTAGTATCTTGTACTGTTCGTGGATGAAACAAAAGGCCAAGGAATTTCACACAATCGTAAAAGGCTATGTGAAAACTGAATTTGCTTTCACTATCAAGAAATTCATCTGAACCACTAAGGTCACTAACATCTCGTGACATCACAAGATATCACTTGTAATCAGTATAATCAGTAATCCTTTGTAAATGCACCCAGACCATTTATCTGTAAATCTATAAATATTAGATATTTAATATCTATAAATATATAATATCTATTTATCTATAGTATCTATATATCTATATAATATCTATCTATAATATCTATATATCTATATCTGTATAATATATATTTATAAATCTATAAATATTAGATATTTATCTAATAGGTACTGAGTACCTTGTGAGAATGTATGTTCTGTATCTCTTAAACTTGATTGTGTGTTACAATCACTGAGGAGGTTTTCTGTTTTATTTAGTTTTTAAAATACTAATACCTGGACCCCACGGCCGACCAGCTGAAATAGAATCTCTGGGGATGTGGATTAAGGATCATTTTCTCCTCCAGGTGATTCTGTTGTGAAGCCAGCCTCGAGAATCATATTCTAGATCAATAGTTGTCAAATTTTTATTGCTGGTAACAATTACCTGGAGAATGAGTTAAGATACAGATTCCTGACATCTCGATTTAGATTTTGAGAAAGACTTCTCTAGTCCTCCACCGTCTGATATGTAGCCTTTAATTGCATATGGCTATTCTAATTTAAATTAAAAATTCAGTAGTTCACTTGGACACTTCTTAAGTGTTCAGTAGCCACATGTGCAGATTATAGAACATTTCTATCATTGCAGAAAGTTCTGTCGGACAGCACTGTTCTAGACTCAAGAGCCCTGGGAGTGCAGCCGTGGCCTAGGGAGACTCTTTCCTTCATGTAGATTCCAGAATAGCAAGTGGCACAGATATGAACAAATAAGTTCAGAAAAGGGAAAGGGGAAGTGCTGGGTTCTGTCCCAGTCGAAGAGATCAAGGAAGTCCTCTCTGAGGAAGTGACATTTAACTGAGACAATTCAGTGGTTGGTAATGATTGTAGAGTTACAAGTGGGAGAAAGTGTAAGGCCTGCCCAAAGAGGCCTTATCCTGGAAGGAAATTCTGCTTTAACATTATTCACTTTTATAAGTGATAGTGTAAGATGCACATGGGAAGGAAAAGCATCATGTCACTGAAAGAATTAAGAAAGCTAAGGCTTCTTACCTAAGGGAAAGGATTAATTTAGTGGTTCAGAAAATTTTTGAGGAAATGAGTTCCCCTTTCCTCACAAATGCTCTCCCCCACAAAATATAGGGCCGAAAGCCAACCTAGAATTGTTTCACTTCATGATTGCAAGAGACCTCAATGATCATGTGCTTTATCCTTGCTTCGGATTTGCATTGAGAAACTGAGACTCACATTGTTGTGAATTCCCTAAAATCTTTTTTTTTAATTTTTTCATTGTTTATTATTTTTGAGAGAGAGAGACAGGGAGCAATCGAGAGAGAGAGAGAGAGAGAGAGAGAGACAGAATCAGAAGCAGGCTCCAGGCTCTGAGCTCTCAGGACAGAGCCCGATGCAGGGCTTGAACTCACAGACCCCGAGATCATGACCTGAGCTGTAGTCAGCTGCCCAACCGACTGAGCCACCCAGGCACCCCCGAATTCCCTAAAATCTTAAAGTGAGTTGGGGGCTGAGTCAGGCTTGAGGACATTTGTTAGAGGATGTTCCCAGGGCCAATGCTTTTCACATCATGCCACAGATCCAACCCAAACATGGATGATCCTCTATTTAAACTCAAATTTTCCTTTGAGGTTGTTTCCTATGCACTAATGTCTAAACATAAAGGTCTATGTTGAGGAGCACTAGGAAGTCCAGGTTAGCTTCATCTACTAGCTATTTACCTCTGGAAAAGTCACTTAATCTCTCTAAATCTGTTTCCTTTTATATATTATTACTGACATAACGAGATCTGTGTACCTCATCCTTTTATGTGGTCAAAGATAAAATGCATAAAAAATACTATTAGGACTTCTGGTTTCTGCCATGGCATTTAAAGATCTTGGGCGTTATCACTTCTGTCATCAGGACAAGAAGAAGGCTAAACACACTGAAAATCAAGAACTCTTCTTAGATCTACAAGATCATTGAGATCACAAGGTAAATCACCTCCCTGAAAAAACGGTAGAGGTAGGTGAATGCAGAGCATTGCACCTTATGAGTCACTAGAGCCAGTAATGGGTAACGGCTCTTCAACAGTAATGGTGAGGACCCAGGGTCAGGGGAGCATGTACACTGTAACGAGTTTACCTTCAGGAGTCCTGCCAGGTTCTCTCCATGAAGATCAGAGAAAAATTCCCTCTTGATTCTGGCAAGGGGAGGGAAAAAGGAGCCGTTATGAAACACGCCCAGAGCCTTCTGCTCTCTGAAATAAAAACTAGCCTTCTAGGTAAGCTTCTTTATCAGAACTTTACCTGACTTGGAAGAGGAGCAATTGGGTGACTTAAGCCCCTTTTAGTCTTCCTGTGTCTCATTGGGGGAGAAAGAAAAAAGGGTCCAGGGATTCCAGCTCACTAAAATTAAGGAGTACATAAGATTAGAGTGCTTCCACTCCCCAATATCTTATCACCATGTTAAAATTGTTCTGGTTCAGTAACAGTGGATTACAAGTGAGAGAGCTGGAAGACACAGACACTGTTTAAGAAGGAGTTTCTGGGGCGCCTGGGTGGCTCGGTTAAGCATTGGACTTCTGCTCAGGTCATGATCTCATGGTTCCTGAGTTCGAGCCCTGCATTGGGCTCTGCGCTGACAGCTCGGAGCCTGGAGCCTGCTTTGGATTCTGTGTCTCCCTCTCTTTCTGCCCCTCCCCCACTCACACTCTGTCTGTCTCTCTCTCTTAAAAATAATAAACATTAAAAAAAAGAAAAAAACGGGAGTTTCTAAGAAAACACAACGGCAAAAGAAGAGACAGAGGAAGGACATTAGGGGAAATTGAAACCCATGACAACTACAGCTGTAGCAAGTATAAACACAGCCTAACCCCTGGTTATGTAAAAAGAAAACCTCACACTAAAGGCCTGTTTACAACAGTGTCTATTATTTGATACATCATATCTAGCTTATAAAAAAATTGCAAGAAATAGTAAAAGGCAAGAAAAAAACACAGACTAAAGAGATAAACCTGAGAACGAGACTCAGATATGGTAGACATTTTAGAATTTTCAGACTTCAGATTTAAAATACCTATTATTAGTATACTAACAGCTCTACTGGAAAAAGTTAACATACAAGAAAAGATGTGTAATATGAGAGATGAAAACTTTACGAATCAAAAGAAAATGCTAGAAAACAGACACACTGCAACTGAACCAAAGAATGCTTTTTTACAGCTGAGAACGTCAGTGAGCTTAAAGATATATCAGCAGAAAGTTTGCAAACTTAAATGTAAAGAGAACATAGCATTAAAGTAAAACACAACAGAATATCCAAAAACTACGGGAAAATTACAAAAATGTGTCAAATATGGGTAATGAGAGTACCCATAGTAAAAAGAGAAAGGAACGGAAGTATTTGAAGTAATATTGGCTGAGAATTTTCCAAAATTAATGATATATGATACCAAGTCACAGATCCAAGAAACTCAAACACCAACTAGGATAAAAGCACAAAATATCTGCATGTAGGCAGGTCACATTCAAATTGCAAAAAACAAACAAAAAACAAAAACAAAAAAAAATCAGGCAAAGAAAAAAGAGAAGGAAAAGAATATAGTTCAGAAACTTGGATTCAGATAAAGAAAGGAAGGACATTAGGAAAAAAATAAATGAAGACAAAATAAGACCTTTTATTTTTCATTCTTAATTGATCTAATAGATAACTACAAAACAGTAAGAGCAACAGTGTATTAGGTGGTTACAGATTATGGTTATAGCTTAAATGGTCATACAGATTATAGCACAAGTGAAACGAATGACAGCGATTTCAGAAGTGACAGGAGGGAAGAATTAGGAATAGTCTATCATAAAGTACTTACACTATCTGTGAAGAGGTAAGGTGTTATTTGAAAGTGAATTTAGATAGGTAGTAAATGTATACTGCAAGATCTAAGGCAATTCCTAAAAAACTGGTAAAAAGAAGTATAGTTGATATGCCAAGAGAGAAGAGAAAGTGGAATCATAAAAAATGCTTAAATGAAACCAGAGAAAGTAGAAAAAAAAGGGGAGGGGGAGAAGACAAAGGAAACAAAGAATAGGTCAACAAATAGAAAATAGTGTAGGGTAGGTATTATTCCACCTTAAATGTGAATAGTCTGAATACAACAATTAAAAGATAGGGCAAATAAAAACAGAACCCAACTACATGATGTTTACCGGAAACCCATTTTAATTATAAAGACACAGATTATATGGGGTGGAGAAAGCTATACCATGCTAACACTAATCAAAAGGAAGCTGGACTAGGTATTTTAATTTCAGATAAAGAAGACTTCAGAACAAGGAAATTATCAGGGACAAAAAGAGGCATGACATAATGATAAAGGGGTTAACTCTCCAGGAAGACATGACATTCTTATGTATGCACATCACTGCAGAGTATCAGAATATATGAGGCAAAAACAGTTAAAATTGCAAGAAGAAATTGACACAAATTCACTGCTCTAGTTGGAGGCTTCAACACCCCTCCATAGTAATTGACAGACCAAGCAGGCAAAAAAAAAATCAGTAAAGATAGAGTTGAATTGAATAGCAGTATCATCTTCTGTATCTAATTGACAGTTATATAATATTTCATCCAACCACAATAGACTACACATTCTCCTGAAGCTCACATAGAGCACGGACTAAGAGAGACTACATTCTGGACTATTTAATATATCTTAATGAATTTAAAAGAATAAATATCACAGAAAGTATGCTCTCAGACCACACTGAAGTTATACTAGGAATAAATAATGGAAAGAGAGCTGGAAAATCCCAAAATATTGGAATATAAAAAACACATATAAGTAAGTCATATATCAAAGAAGAGCTCTCAAAATAAAATATACTTCAAACTAAATGAAAGTGAAAATATTATGTATGAAATGTATGACATGCAGTGAAATCAGTGCTTAGAGGGATAGAATTCATATATTAAAGAAGAAAGCTTTGAAATTAATAATCTAAGTGTATACAGTAGGAAACCAGAAACAGAAAAACAAATTAAATCCAGAGTAAGGAAAAGAAAAAAAAAAGGCTAGAGTATAAATCAATAAAATTGAAAAACAGAAATCAATAAAGAGAATCTATGAGACAAAAAACTGGTTATGTGAAAAGAGAAATAAAATTAAGAAATCTCTAGCCAGGCTAATTAAAAAAAGGAAAAAGAAGACACAAATTACTATTGCTAGAAATGAAAAAGATGCCATCACTACTGATATTCTGGATGCTAAAAAATAAGGAATATTAAGAACAACTTTATACCCACATATTTGATAACCTAGATGAAACAGACCAATTGCTTGAAAGACACAATCTGCCAAAACTCACTCAAAGAGAAATAGATAATATCTGAATAAGCCTGTATCTATTAAAGAAATTGTATCAATAATTAGTAGCCTTGTAAACAGAAAGCATCAATCCTAGAAAAGTGCACCAGTGAATCAAACATTTAAAGAAGAACTTATACCAATTATCTACAATGTCTTCCAGAAAACAGCAACAGAAACACCTCCTAACTTATTCTGAGACCATCATTGCCTTAATACTAAAACCAGATAAGGAAGTTACAAGAAAAGAAAATAACCGACCAATATCTCTCATGAACATGGATGCAAACATCTTCAACAAAATATTAGCAAATATAAGATAACAACGTATAAAAAAGTATTGTATGCCATGATCAAATGGGATTTATCCCAGCTATGTAAAACTGATTGAACAATCAAAAATCAGTTTCTGTAATTTATCATATCAATAGCTTAACAAGAAAAGTCACATGATCCTATCAATAGGTACAGCAAAAGCATTTGACAAAATCTAATACCCATTCATAATAAAAAAATACTCAGCAAACTAGGAATAGAGAGGGAACTTCCTCAACTTGGTAAAGAATGTCTACAAGAAAACTACAGCAAACATATTTAATGGCAAGAAACTAGAACTTTCCCACTAAAGTCAGAAGCAAGAGACAGGTGACCCTTCTCACCACTGCTTTTTAACATTATACTGAAAGTCCTAACTAATATAATAAGACAAGAAAAAGAAATAAAAGGCAACAGATTGGGAAGGAAGAAATAAAACTGTCTTTGTTCAGAAATGATATGTTTGTACATATAGAAAATTCCTAACAATTGCCAAAAAGAACTGAAACTAATAAGCAATTATAGAAATGATGCATGATACAAGATTAATATAGAAAAGTCAATTGTTTTCCTGTATACCAACAATGAACAATAAAATTTATAATTTAAAACAATTCCATTTACATTAGCACTCACCAAAATAATTTGGTATAAATCTAACAAAATATGTACAAGATCTGTATGGGGAAAACTACAAAATTCTGGTGAATGAAATCACAGAAAGACTAAATAAATGGAGAGATATCATTTTCACGAGTAGAAGACTTAGTAATGTTAAGATGTCACTTCTTCCCAAGTTGGGCTTGATTCAATGCAATCCCAGTCAAAATCCTAGCAAGTTATTTTGTGAATGTTGACATACTGATTCTAAAGTTTATATGGAAAGTCAAAATACCCAGACTCACCAACACAATACTGAAGAAGAACCAAGTTGGAGAAACGACACTACCCAACTTCAAGGCTTATTATCTAGTACTGCAATGAAGACCATGTGGTATTGGTGAAAAAATAGACACATAGATCAGTGGAATAGAATAGATAGCTCAGAAACAGATTCAAACATACATAATCATCTGTTCTTTGGCAAAGAAGCAAAGGCAATTCAGTGGAGAAAGTATCGGTTTTTCAACAAATGGTGCTGAAAGAATTGGACATCCATGTGCAAAACAATGCTAGAGGCAGACCTTACACTTCTCACAACTGAATATGTACCATACACCTAAATGTAAAGCACAAAACTTAAAAGCTTGGAGAAGATGACGTAGTACAAAATCTAGGTGAACTCTGGTTTGGTGATGAGCTTTCATAAACAACCCTAAAAGCACAATCAGTGAGATACACAATTGATGAATTGGACTTATTAAAATGAAAAAAAAATGTATGCTCTCCAAGACATTATTAAAAAATGAAAAGACAACCCTCATACAGGAGAACATACTTGCAAAACACATATCTGATAATAACTTCCATCTAAAAATATTTAAAACTCTTAAAAGTCAACAACGCAAGTTGAAAAGTGGACTAACGGTCTGAACAGATCTCACGAAAGAAGATATAAAAATGGCAGATAATCATACGAAAAGATGCTCAAAGTAATATATCATTAGTCAATTGAAAATTGAAACCGCAATTGCAAATTAAATTGCAGTTTGAGACCATGTACACCTACTAAAATAGCTAAAATCCAAAAATCTGACAATATAAACAGACAGGCTGTGGAGCAATTAGAACCCTCATTCTTTGTTGGTTAGAAATGAAAATGGTATATAGTTCCTTTCAAAGACAGTTTAGCAGTTTCTTATAAAACTAAACATAGCCTTACCATATTATCTAGCTATCATGCTTCTAGGTATTTATCCAAATGAATTAAAACTTAGGTCTACACAAATGTTTATGGCAGCTTTATTCATAATTGCTGAACACTAGAAGTGCCCAAGATGTCTCTTAATAGGTGAATGGATAGACAAACCATAGTACATCGTATGGTGGAATATTATTTAGAAATAAAGAGAAATGAACTATTAAATTACAAAAAGACATGGATGAATTTTAAATGTGTAGCTAAGTGAAAAAAGCTAATGGGAAAAAGCTGCATACTGTATGATTCCAACTCTATGACATTCTGGGAAAAGCAAGACTAGGGAGACAGTAAAAAGGCCTGTGTTTCAAAGAGTTCAAGGAGAGGAGGGGATGGATGAATATGTGAAGCACAGGGATTGTAAGGACAACAAAACTATTCTTTATGCCACTCTTGTGGTGGGTATATGACATTCGACATTTGTCAGAATCCACAGAACTGTGCAACCTAAAGAGTAAACCCTAATATAAGCTCTGGGCTTTAGTTCATAGTAATGTATCAATATTGGCTCATCAATTGTAACGAGGCAACGCATCATTAATATGCAAAGATGCACACTAATGAACCTGTTAATAATAGGGGAAAAGTGAGAGGGGAGAGATGGGCCGTATATAGATACTCTGTCGTATCTGCTCATTTTTTCTGTAATCTGAAACTGTTCCAAAAAATAAAATCTACAAAAATATTATTATTTTGAGTTTGTGATTATTTTATAGCAGCCACACTCTTTTCCCCAGTCAGGTGAAGCATACCAACTACATTAAATTTAAAATACAGTGATATATATGTGTATACACACACACGCGCGTGCTATTTGTTTATCTTTTACAACCATTCACTAAATATGAGAAATACTTCTAAAGTGAGACTTCTGTCAAGTACTATTTTATTCTTCCCTAAAGAATCAAAACCACTGTTTCCTGTGTGTAATCTCAGAACTCATGTTTATCATTTTACGACCCTTTGGGGTATGTATGGATGTAAGAGCTTTAAAAAAATCTGTTATTTTCTCTGCTTCCCCTAGTTGCTAAGTGATCCTAGAGGCTCCTATAAGGTACATTTTGAGGATCTCTATAATGAGAAATTACAAATGGTGTGAAGGCAGAAAAAAACCTGCTGATTCATCAGATAATGTAATAATGTACTTTAAAAATATTTTTAATGTTTATTTATTTTTGAGAGAGAGACAGAGAGTGAGCAGGGGAGGGGCAGAGAGAGAGGGAGACACAGAATCCAAAGCAGGCTCCAGGCTCTGAGCTGTCAGCACGGAGCCTGATGTGGGACTTGAAACCATGATCTGCAAGGTGGTGACCCGAACTGAAGTCGGATGCTTAACTGAGTCACCCAGGTGCCCCTGTGATCATATGCTTTAGTGTTTAAAAGAGCTCTTCCTGGTTCTTTGGAAAAGATGGAATCAATTTAACATGAATAATTTTCAAGAAGAGTTTTACTGCATAATGAAACAAACAAAAGTTTCTAAGAATAATTTGAAATTATTAGGTAATATTAGATAAAATACACTATGGTACTGAGTGTTGTTGACTTAATGTTGAGATAGATATTCCTATCTTGATCCAGAGCATATTTTTCATGTTAAATATTTTATAATAAAGTTTATCTTGTTGAATAATAAAACTATTACCTTATGTTGACTTTTTAGAAAGGTTCACAAAAATTAAAGCTTTGTTCCTTAAAAAGTTCACAATTCTGTAAGTATGCTAAACCAGTGATAGTTTCAATCTCCTGAGTTTAAGAAAACACAAACACTATTTGCTTGTTTTTTATTTATATTAATTTTATAATGTCTTTAAAGCAGTGTAGAATGAGAACATAAACTGAAATAGTTAAGAATAAAGGATAAAAAACAGGGAACTTATGGCTTGCCTGGGTGGGTCAGTGGGTTAAGCCTCTGACTCTTGGTTTTGGCTCAGGTCATGGTCTTATGGTTGGGTTCATGGGATCCAGCCCCCATCAGGCTCAGTGCTGACAGTGCAAAGCCCGCTTGGGATCCTCTCTCTCCTTCTCTCTCTGCCTCTCCTCCGCTTGTATGTGTGCACTCTCTCTCTCTCTCTCAAAACAAATAAATAAACTTGAAAAAAAGAACAGGAAACTTAGGAAAAAATCAAGATAAAATAAAATAAAAGGTACAGATCCTAAGGACTCATATAACTACTATAATTTAATTTCAATTTTGGTCTGAGTTTCACAAAGAAAAAAGGAAACAATTGGTTAGGATAGTTTGCCATTTAACTGCTATTTTTGAATTTTTTTTAACGTTTATTTATTTTTGAGACAGAGAGAGACAGAGCATGAACGGGGGAGGGTCAGAGAGAGAGAGGGAGACACAGAATCTGAAACAGGCTCCAGGCTCTGAGCTGTCAGCACAGAGCTCATCACGGGGCTCGAACTCATGGACCTCGAGATCACAACCTGAGCCGAAGTCCGACGCTTAACTGACTGAGCCACCCAGGCGCCCCTTAACTGCTATTTTTGTAAAACAATCATTCAGGAAAGAAAGGTACTAACAGCACATTTTACAAGCAGCTTTATAAACTTGGAGTGGGTCACAAAAGGTCTGTGTTTGAAGCATTTTTAATGTTACTATTAATTGAATTTTCTTATATCTTTACCATTCTTATGCTCATTGGATAAATCTTTATGAAGTATGTATTATAATAAATCAGGCACTGCTCTAGAGGTTGGAAGTAGACAAAAATCTCTGCATCAAGTAAGCTTTCACCTTAGTAAGGAGAGCCAGATAATAAGTGATATATATAGTATATTAAATAGTAATATATGGAAGGGGAAAAAAGAAAAAGAAAGGAGGAAGGAAATGCAGAATGTATGTGGGTGTGGGTGTGTGTAGAGAAGCTGCATTTTTAGAAGGGTAGTCAGGAAAGGCCTCACTCAGAGAGAGACATTTGAGTAAAGGCATGAATGAGGTGGGGGAAGTGTGAGGGACTGGTGAGCACAGGCCCTGAGGCATATTTGAGGAATGGCAAAGAGGTCACTATGGCTGGGACTAAGGTGGAGAGAAGGGAGAGTGGTAGGAGATGAAGTTAGAGAGGTAATAGTGGTGAACAGGATGGAAGTCATCGAGAGGACTGGCTTTCTTTGGGGAAAATTGGGAACCACTGAAGTATTTTGATCACAGTGGATGTATTAGTTATCCATTGTTGCATAACAGATTATCCCAAATGTAGTAGCTTACATAACACTTATCTCTCACAGCTTCTGTGAGTCACGAATTCAGGAGTATCTTCGGGTAGACTCTCACTGAATGTCTCATAAAGTTGCTGTCAGATGTTGGATGAGGTTTCAGTCATCTGATGATGTAGTTGGGCCTAGAAGGTCTACATTCAAGTTGCTTTACTCACATGACTGTCAAGTTGGGTCCAGCTAATGGTTGAAGACCTCAGTTCCTCTATACATGGGCTTCACCGTGGGACTGCTTGAATGTTCTCATGACATGGTGCATTTTTCCCTAGTGTGAGAAATTAGAAAAGGTGGAAGTGTCATTGTCCTTTATGACCTAGCTTCTGAGATCACACACCATTGCTTCTGCAGTATTCTATGGGTCACACAGTTCGTCCCTGATCCAGTGAGAAAGGAGACTATGTAAATGGCATATGGATACCAGGAGCTGAGGATCACTGGGGGCTGACTTAGATGCTGATTGCCAGGGAAAACGGGAAGAGAATTACTGAAATAATGCCCTTGCATGGGCACAAGCACATGGGATCTAGCACAGAAGGAGAGGGAATAGCCCTTGTTAGGTGCAGAGAAGTCACTGATAGGAACAGTGTATCGGTGCAATTGCAAAAGGGTGAGAAGTGGGAATTTGACCACTCTTTTCTGGCTTTTCGTTTTTTTCTGCTTCTCAATGAGGTAGAAAACAAGGTCATAGGCCAAGAATGAGAACTGGGAAGAGGTTTTTGAGGTTCATATTTCAAAGTTTTCAGTATCACTCAAGTGATACGGTGGTCGTTGTCATATTACTTGTTTCATTATATTAGTAAGAAGAAAAACCCCTCTTTTTGACCATTGTTGTACTCTAAGAGGCACAGACCACATTTTAGTAGAGTGAAAGGAAACCAACTCTGTTTTTTTTTTATTTTTCATTTTAAAGTCTGATTTTTTCCTCTTTGGTCTCAAGACCTTTCTATGTTTATAATATGGAAACTTTTATCTATAAACATACTTTGTTTTGCAATTAGGTTATTTTCTTTACTTCCGCTTATGGAATAGGATAAAATACAGACAGATCAATGTGCTTAAAGGAGACTCTAAAATGTGGGACATGTTTTTTTCCTAGCCCAATCAGGCTGAGACCATATGGGACAAACCTTACACTAAATAAGCCAGATGTACAGACTCACTGAGATGTGGGAGACAGCACAACAAAGGAATTGCGGGATGTTTCAGCAAAGGAAGGAAAAGAGTTAAGGATTTTACCAAAGATTGGAGTTTGGGTGCAGTGTAAATGCAGCAGTGTTTTGATGGGCAGTATGTAAAGGCACCAATATCAGTTCTGGACTGTGAAATGTACCTTTTTTTTTTTCTTTTCCTTTTTAAGTAGGCTTCATGCCCAGTGAGGAGCCCAAGTTGGGGCTTGAACTCACAACCCTGAGATCAAGACCTGAGCTGAGATCAAGAGTTGGACACTTAACCAACTGAGCCATCCAGGTGCCTCTAAAGTGGACCTTTCTTGGAAAGAAAGTTAAAATAGATGTCAAGTGTTATTCGCAGAGACCTGCTATCTGAAGCTCTGCACGTGGCCTGTAAATCAAGGCTGCTTCGCTTTGTCACAGCTGAACTCTTCCAGACAAGAGTGGGATGTTTTATTACTACTGAATCATTTCAAACAAAAGTGTTTCTGATAGTCTATGATTTTAGAGAAAAAGATTTCTCAGTAAGAAATCAGTAGATGCTCCAATATTTGCGCTCTTATGACACTTTATGGCTGCAGCATATATTTGGGAGAAATGTTGTTTTCTGATAAATTTTCACTTGGCTTTATCTACAGTTCTGATTCTGGACTGATGAATGGTAGAGAAGATTTTTGCTTTGTTTTGCGTTGTTTGTTGCTATTATTACAACTTCCTATAGTTTAAAATATTGGGACCTAAGTCGCTGTCTCTTCCTGGGTAATCTTGTTCAAGACACTTGAAGAGATTGTATCTAATAAAAAAATGTAGTGTAAGGATGTTGGGAGAAATCTTCATCAGTCTTTGTATGTAAGATTAAGCCTCTTTTATTCTTAATGACCAAATTACAACGCCTCCCACAGTATGTTGACAAGACCTCAGCATCCAAGAGTCTTGCAATTATGTCTGGCAATCTCCAAAGGGAGCCTCCCAAGTGCTCACACTCCCAGTGTGACATCTTCGTATTCTTCCTTTCTTGTGTTAGCTTCCCCAGGCTAACAATCACTACCATCCAAGTCGTCTGAGAAAGACCTCCTCTTGCTGTGACTGATGAGCAGGTGGCACCCTAGCCATGTTCTCATAGCTGTTGCTCACCAAGGGAGCAGAGCATTGAATGGTTCTATATGGACCTCAGGGGATGCCTCTTCTCACTATGATATCTTCTGGGTCTTAGAGCATTCTGTTCATGCTAAGTCTTTCAGGAAAGCTGCTTCTCTCTTCTGTGCCTCATCTCTTGCAAACAATCCTCAAAAACATAACAAGCAAAAAGAAAACAAAAAATCAGAGAAATAAGTCAACCAGTAGTAGTAGTAGTAATAATAATAATAATAATAATAATAATAATAATAGAAATGAAGTCCGTATTCTCACAGATCTAACTCTGATCTTACCTTGCATAATGACAGATCAAACTACAACACTTGACTTCAGCTACAGAGTGCCACAATTTTGTCAAGAACAAAGAACTTGCCTTACATTTATATAGCTAAAGGGATCACCTGTTGATTTTCTAAAAACAAAGGAATGGTGGACATTTAGGCTCTTTCCATAATTTGGCTATTGTTGAGAGTGCTGCTATGAACATTGGGGTACAAGTGCCCCTATGCATCAGTACTCCTGTATCCCTTGTAGCAACGTGGATGGAACTGGAGAGTGTGATGCTAAGTGAAATAAGCCATACAGAGAAAGACAGATACCATATGGTTTCACTCTTATGTGGATCCTGAGAAACTTAACAGGAACCCATGGGGGAGGGGAAGGAAAAAAAAAAAAGAGGTTAGAGTGGGAGAGAGCCAAAGCATAAGAGACTGTTAAAAACTGAGAACAAACTGAGGGTTGATGGGGGGTGGGAGGGAGGGGAGGGTGGGTGATGGGTATTGAGGAGGACACCTTTTGGGATGAGCACTGGGTGTTGTATGGAAACCAATTTGACAATAAATTTCATAAAAAAAAAAAACAAAAAAACAAAGGAATGGTTTGTCTAGGTAATTTGAAGGCTACATCTTTAGAAGACCAAAACTTATTATAGTGCTACATTCAAAGTTCTTGCTTAATTTTACTCTTCAGAAATTTAAAATCTCTTGACTCAAATCTTAGCTAAAAGGAAATCCTTTTGCATAAATAATCTTTAACATGCCCTCCAATGAACATATATGGCCTCTCATAGCTTGCTGGTTGGTCTGACCATGTGGTATTTCTTTAACAGTGTTCCACAAGGTGAAAGTCAGCATACTACTTATGGTGGGATGACAAAGGAGAAAGATCACCGGGGGTGCTGATGAGCATATCATTGATGAAATCTAGCAAGAGCTCTAACTGAGGTAGAGAATTAAGTCAGGAAAGAAAGGCACTGATGGGGCTCTAAAAGAAAGCCTTCTGGATGGAGTATAAAAACAACACAAATAATAATTATTGAACATTTACTTTGGGCAGGCACGGCACATAAGACCCTTATCTTCATTATCTTGTTCCAGACTTAGAACACCTTGAGGAGGCACATGCTAGCCTTATCTCCATTTTATGGATGAGGACACCCAAGTTCAAAGAGTAACTTGCTCAGAATCACTTAGCTGTAGTAAGTGACAGTGGCAGTTGTGAGCCAAAATGTCTGTGATTTCAGTACTTGGAGTTATTAGCTCTCAATACAATTTTCAAAATATCGTGAGATTTGTGCCTTTTTCTGACTAAATAGACCTGAAATGCACATGGAAGTCAGTATCTGACACAGGTAAAGAACTAATACATCTATGTGTCTTGACACGCATACTCGAAAATTCTCTAAGCTTGCTTCCTTCACTGATATAGTCAGCTACATCTTGACTTTTTTGGTTTCTGACTTATGAGTCCTCCTATTTTTACTATGTTACCACTATCCTTGTATTTTTCGGGTAGATGTCTCATTTTCAAGCTTATCATATTGATTTCTCCCTTTAGGATGAAAATTGGATGTAATTCAATTTCATGGACCAGAACCACTAGTAAGAGATAGCTTTACGGTTGCTAAACAATCACAAGGAAAATATTAGATATATTTGAAAAAAATTGTAAACCATTAGCTATGCATCTGATGTGCAAAGTGTATTAATGAAAATTTATAATGGATCCAGCAACCCCATTTCTGGGTATATATCCAAATTAAATTAAATCAGTATCTCAAAGAGATATGCATTCCTATGTTCACTGCAGCATAGCCAATGTAGGGAAACAACGAAACAACCTAAGTGTCTGTCAACAGATGAATGGATAAAGAAATGTGATATATAATGGAATATTATGTGTGTGTGTGTGTGCGTGTGTGTGTGTATATATATATATATATATATACATATATGTGTATATATATATATATATATATACATATATGTATATATATATATAGTGATGGAAGAGAATTCAACCGTAAAAAAAGAAGGAAATCCTGCCATTTGAGACAACATGGATAAGTCTAGAGGATGTTATACTAAGTGAAATAAACCAGTCACAGAAAGGGAAAAAAAAAACCCCTGCATGATCTCACTTGTATGTGGAATCTAAAAAACTCAAACTCAGAGAAGCACAGTATAGAATGATGGTTGCCAGAGCCGGGGGGAGAGGGTGGCAAGGAAAATGGGGAAATGTTGGTCAAAGGGTACAAACTTTCAGTTATAAGATGAATAACTTCTGGAAATGTCATGTATAGTTGGTGACTAGTTAAAATATTGTTTTATATATTTCAAATTTGCTGAGAGAGACCTTAAGCCTTTTCACCACACACACGCACAGAAAGGTAACTGGATGTAAGGTGATGGATATGCTAATTAGCTTGATTGTGGTAAACATTTCACAATGTATATGTACGTCAAATCATCACATTGTACACCTTAAATACACACCATTTTTATTTGTTAATTGTACTTCAATAAAACTGGAAAAACCATACTAAAAAGGACCCATGAAGGTGAAACACTTAGCACAAGCAAAAAATCCAATATGAATATAAATGTAGTTCCTTTAGTTTAATCTTTAGTAGATTTGATTTTTCTCTCCACTGCTCATGAGAAGGAATAAAAAATTAATTAAAAGCCGAGTCCAATCTATTCATTTAAGCAGAAGCTTTATCTAATCCTTCGTCTCTCTTAGCAAAATAAAAGCCACACAAATAGTGCCCAGTTTATCAAATAGCCTCTCAGTTCCCCGATTTCTCTCTCTCATGGTGTCGCTGGCTATAGGGGAAGGGTGTGGCTTATGGAACAATATGAACATGAAGAGTCAAGAGTCCTGAGATGTCTTATGCATCTTCTAGTTTCCAGAACTGCATCCAATTTAATGTTGGTATTTTCTGCTGTCATTCATGGTCAAAGTGTAACTTTTGTCTTTTGCTTCTATCACTTAATGGAGACTGTCAACATCATTGGTGGCAGCCACATTGCTAAATCCAACAATTATGTCTCTGTCATTATTTACGTGACCCTTCAGCAGGATCTGTCATGGTTGATTTTTCCTTTCTTTTTGCTATTTTTCATTGATATGGCTTCCAGAACACCACATTCTCCTGGTTTGTCTCCTATCTTCCGAAGGCTCCTTCATCAGTCTGCTTGGGTGGTTTCTCATTTCATCCCTGACCTCTTAATGTTAGAGGGCCCAGATTGCTCTTCTGAAATCCAGTCCCATATTTTGAATAGCTTACCTGAAAACTCCACTTAAAGGTCTGAGAGAAAACTCAAACTTACCCCCACTCTGCCCTTCTTGTAATCTTCCCTTTCTTAGCCAGTGGCAACCTTATTCCAGTTGTTCAGACCAAAAATCTTGGAGTCCTGAGGTTCTGCCAGTCCATGACCTTGTCTCATGCCCAATACGAGGGAGACAGAAATTAGGATATTTTGTTCCTAAGGTCCTGCCTTTGTGATTCCCAACACTTTCTCTTCTCTTACCTCACAATGTCACTCTACTATAGCACATAACCACATGATTGTTTTGAAAACTGGAGTTTTGAGTAATCTTGGGGTAAAATTATATATAGTTTACAGTTTACATTTGCAGTTTATAGTCTGAGGTGATCTGTTTCATCAGAATCAATTATATCCATCAATTGTCCTCTGTAGACTTGACTGATAATTTTAACTGGCCACATTTCCTTGGCTTTCTTTTGGCCCTGCATTGGGTCTCAAATTCAACAATGTCTAAAACATCATCTTTCCAGGAAGGGACACTGACAGCTATGTTTCTGCTTCTTCTAAGAACTAGTACTGCAATTCTTTTCAGAATTACTCCTCTGTCTCCTCCTCGAGCTTCCTTGAGCATTGCTATTTTCTTACGTGAGTCTGCCCCGCTGGCCTCATTTGGTTGGTTCAGGGATGTCAATCTGGCCTAAACTAAGCCAATCATAGTCTTTAAAAACCCTAGTTACAATGAACTGATCTATTATTATATGACACTAGGTGGGTCAATTAGAATCCTTTCTTAGAATTTTTGAACTTGGACGCACAGAGAGTAAAAGGCAGAGAGTAAAACTGCCATTTACTCTCTGTGCGTCCAAGTTCAAAAATAGAGATAAAAACCTAGTTTAAAAATAGAGATAGAACCAAGTTCAAAAATAGGGATGGAACCTATGAAAAGTGAAACTAGGGAGCTGTTGTGGCCACATTTCCAACTCTGTAAAAGTAGTCTGTAGTGAGAGAGAATGAAACCAATATCCAGAGAGAGGCACTGATGAAAGGGGGGAGGACTGGTGATATTTCAGTCCCTGGATCTAGTTTCCCTGAGGCCCAGTTGTATCTCTGGCCTTTCGGAGGTATTAACGGAGAATAGTATACTTTGTATTACAGAGTCCCATTGCTAACTAGCTTAGGGGATAAAAAAGGAATTTATTTTCTTATATGGTTGGGAAGGAGCTTACAGTAGCTAATATGATCAGTGAAATAACTGCATTAACCAGGCCTCTATTTATTTCTGGAACTGACACTTCAGAACTGCCAGATCTCTTTTTATCCATCTTGTATCTCTGCTTGCCTCAGCTTTTGACTTGGTCTCAGTTGAACCCCCGCCATTAGGCTTTTTCTAGGCTGCTGAGGAAGACAGTTGTAAGCTGCTCCAGTCTTTCATCTATCCTAAACTGTGACCCCAAAGACAAAAGCTCTAGGGAGAAAATCTCTGTTAGTTTTAATGAAAAGTCTCCTGAGGTCCCCTGATTGATTGGCTTAGCTCAGGTCTTAGGACCACCTCTGAGCTAATCACTCTGGCCAAAAGCATGGGTGCTATGATTGGCCAGATCCAGTTCCTATGCTATTTCTATGTGCGTGACATAGCTGTAATCAAAACATAAAAGTCTAATTAGAATGGATATCAAAATATATTCTAGGAAGACAGCACCATAGCTCTCACTGTTCACTACCCTATTGTTGGTTTAATCCTTTCTTAGATTCCATGCAGCAAGAAAAGTCATTTTTTTCCCTAAGCCAAATGAGTTATTTTCTTTCATTTGCAATCAAGAGTCTTGATGCATATACACTTTTTCATCTCTCTTTTCCTTAGGTGCTTGTCTTCCAGAATGGAAGCGTTTGCTGAATCACCCGTTTTGGATATGCGGGAATCCTCTTCCGTTTCTGCCTATTCCTCATTCTCCATACCCAATCAAATATCCTATGTGAGTTCTAACTAAAATATTTCTACAACCAACCTCACTGTTCCATCTGTATTGTCACCACTGTTCTTCATGCCTTTATCATCATATGCTTGATTTGCTGCCTTCGTTAGTCTTCTTACTTTCAGTCTTGTTTTTTGCATTCTGTCCTCCACTCTATTGTGCAGGTAAAATGGTAGTGTCGTTTCTCTGAATAAAATTTTCTCTTGGCACTCACTGCTAAGAAGCTAAAAACTTCTTGGTGATGTGTACAGGAGCTTTTGTGTACTTCAGCTAAGGATGCCTCATGTGTCCCTCGGTGTTCAGGTCTTCACATCCGTTCTTACCTGTGTGTCACATTAATTGGCTTTGTATTATCTTTGTCCTATTCCTTGCAAGCATTGCTGCAAAGCTTGTCCTAAACGCCAATATCAAATCAGATGTCTTTTATTTGCTCTTGGGATGCCTTGATAACCTGACTCTTTCTGCCTTTATTATTTACCAGGTTCTCAAACATACTGTTACACATAAATCACTTACGGAGCTTGGTCCTTACCCAACCCAGATACATTGCATCAGAAATATTTTTTTATTTATTTAAAAAAAATTAATGTTTATTTTTCAGAGAGAGAGAGAGAGCGAGCAAGCGGGGTTGGGGCAGAGAGAGAAGGACACACAGAATCTGAAGCAGGCTCCAGACTGCATCAGAAATATTTTTTTTAAATGCCTTTCAGAGATTCAGAAACAGATGGTTTGTAGAGCAGTCATTTGGCTGACACTGTGTTTGAGTATCTCTTGCTACTGCCTGCTTTTGAAGTTCTGATTCCTCTACCTATTTCGGAGACTTCTGATTGGCTGAACTGTCTTTGAAATCTCTTCAGGTTTACATCCTAGTCATCCCTGCTCTAGACCTTTGTGCTATCAATTGGGAATCAACTATTTCAACCATTGACCTCTCCTATAGTTATATAGCCCCTTCATTATTCCCCATTCTTGGATTTATTCTATTCTTGCTTTATCATCTCAACTTCAACTCCTAGTTCAAGTATAAATTATTTTTCTCAACTAGTTTGGCTATATCTCCAATCACAAATTCTCCCTCTAATTTGAGAGCCCCGAATTATGATTGCTAGATAGTTACTAGTGCTTTTATTTTATTTTATTTTTTTAAAATTTTTTTTAAAGTTTATTTATTTTTGAGACAGAGAGAGACAGAGCATGAACGGGGGAGGGGCAGAGAGAGAGGGAGACAGAATCAGAAGCAGGCTCCAGGCTCTGAGCCATCAGCTCAGAGCCCGACGCGAGGCTCCAACCCACGGACCGCGAGATCGTGACCCGGGCTGAAGCCGGACGCTTAACCGACTGAGCCACCCAGGCGCCCCCTCTAGTGCTTTAAAATTATTGCCAAGCTCCAATTAGTGGTATGTTATAGCTGAGGGCAAATTGTGTGCATCTCTTCCAAATTCCACATTCAATGAAATCATATTGTTTGAAATTGGCTATGGTGAGAATATTTACATCACAGAAATCAGCAAATACTCAGAAAATGTTACTTCCCCCTTCCCCCTGAAGGACTGGTAAATGTTACCAGCCAACCCTATTTCCAGTAGAAGACCCAGATGTGGGAATCCTGGTGCCAACCTAGAGAATCTGGTATAATCCTAGTAGGTGAAAAACAGATACCATGGATTAATAGCAGCTGAAAGCAAAGGTGGACTGAGCCTGGACAGTTAATGGTCTCTAGCCCTTAAAAAAGTAGAAAAGTAGGATTCTAAACCTGTTCCACTCCTACATTGATCCATCTCAGTTAATGGCAACAACAGTCACAAGGACTTTACACAAGTCATTTAAGCAACCTGTGTATCAAGTTCCTCATCTATAAAATGGGAATACTAATAACATCTGTCTCATAGGTTATGAGGATTAAATGAGTTATGATTGGCAAAAGGCATAGGATAATGCCTGGCACAATCATGATTTCCTGACGTAGTATATAGACGTTTAAATAATTTCAGATAGAAACCCATAGAATTAACCTTGCTTTTATCCTTTTTTTTCATACCCTATGTCCACTCTGTCAAGAAATCCTTTTACCTTGAATATATATGTATATATCTGGATCTGACTTCATCTTATCACCTCTACTGTGGCCATCTTGGGTCAAGCCTCCATCATCTCAATCTAAATTGTTTTGATGATGGTCAGCAGATAGTTTTTCTGGCTTTCACTCTTGTGGCCCCTCCTACCCACCCCCCAACTCCCCGTTATTTTAGTCTGTTCCTAAAATAACAACCAGAGTGATCCTTTTCCATCATTTTTACACAATGTTAACTCCTTGGCTGAAAAACCTTCCAATGGCTCCCCATTTCCTTAGGGGTAAAAGACAAAGTCTTCACAATGGCCTACAAGGTCTTGGCCCCACTCCAAACTGTCCTCTGACTCTTTTTCTATGACATTCCCTCATTCAGTCCTCACTCAATGGCCCGTCTAGCCATTCTATAATGGACTAAGAGAGGAAAATATAGTAGGATTGTGAAAATAAGAATGGGTATGACAGTAAGAACGGACATAGTGAATGAAGTGGGGGCAGGTGTGGAGGGTTGGGTTTAAGTAGGTACAGAGCAGCCAAGAAAGAGTCAGAATAGGAGAAGGTCAGAAATTTTTCCAAAGCAAATCAAGTAAGAACAAGATCTATATCCAGCCACTTGGAAATGGGCCTAGTATGAAGGAGCCAAAAAAGCAGCCCCAACTAATACCTTGCAGAGAACCTGGCAAGCTTGAATGCTCCTGAGTCCTAGGTAGAACTGGGCCAAGTGTGGGCTGGCTTTGTTGTGGAGGTAGGTATTCAGTGTGAGAAAGCCTATGCATGTCTTGACAAAAAATATTTCCAAACCTGGTGGTATGCAGAATACACTCCACTAATAATATTGACCTCCTTCTCTACTAGAAAAATGATGAGAACTGAATGTTCCTTGGGAGCAGCTGGGATGAGTGTAGGATGAGGGCAAGGGTTAACACAGCAAAGAGCAAAACTGGCAAACAGGGAATTTGGAGAATTAGGCTTGATCTAGCTCATGGATAAACTTCCTTTTTTTGAGAGAAGAGAAGGCATAGCACAAAAGTAGATTATACCGAGTTTCATCATTAAAATGTCATCTTGATAGGGCCAGGGTTGTAAACCAAACAAGCAGATAGTCAAAAACAAAGCAAATCCAAAAAACAAGTCTTTTGCTTCTCCAACTGAAAAATATTGCACTAAGAAAAAGATCCTGTAACAGAATCTTTTGGAATCCTACAACAAAATCAGGGTGGGATCCTGACTATTGTCTTCTAGCCTAGCCTCATCCCTTGGCTCCTCTCTTTTCTGGTGCTGATTTCAGTCTTTAATGCTGTTCCAGTCTGCACATGTACCTTTTTTGCTGTGTTTCTCATCCATGTGCTCACTGTTATCTCTTTGTTGCTAAGATTCAATATCCCTTACGATTAAATGGCTGTGCCTTGTGTACTCACTACTCACTTTGCTTAGGTCTCTATGCTTTAGTTTCCTGTTGATACAGTTGAACCTAATATTTTAATGTTTCTCTTGCTTGCCTTGTTCTCACCTGCATCTACCTCATCCTGGTTTCTTCCATTCCATGTCCTTGGGATGGTAACTCAGATTACCCTCAGATATATACCTACAGAGATAGACTATGTAAATATCTCACTGCAGGATAGAAAATTCCATCATAACATATCCGGTCACAAAATAAAAGATTATGGAGTGCCAACAAAGTCAAAGCTTGGTTTTACACTACAAAAATTTGCTTTATCTGGGAGTTTAGGACATGGTGATGAACCATTTCTACTCAAATGCAGTCAAGCTGTTGGTTCCCTATGTAGTCTTCCACACAGCTAGTGTATCCTTCCCCCAGCTGCTGAGAGCACCGAAGCTAAGGCTTAGATCTACAACTTTTTGAGAGATTGCCCTTGGCTGATGGGAGCTGGCTCAGCTGAGATACTTGGGAAATTACTCTTCTCTTCTCCTACCAGTCAACCTGGATTCAATTTCAAACCTCATTTTTTGTGTAGGATCAGGTTGAAGTTGGAGGTTGGGGGAGAGCCCATGTAATCACTATACATGGCTCTTTGAGAAAGGTTATGTGTCTGTGACTTTGTGCTGACTGAGTGGTGCCAATTAAAATGATCCTTCCTCCCGTCTTTAAATAAAATTTACCTGGAAACTTAGAATTTTTAGGTGATTCAAGCATGAAAACCTTTCTCCAACTCTGATTAGGGTATTATTTCCAGATGAGGGCTCTGATACATCTATTGGACAAGCTGTCAAACCCATACTTCATCGAGTATGCCTTAACCCAGTAATGACTTGCGTCTTTTGAGGTAATATAGCTTCAGACTTATAAAATACAGGTAGGAGGTAGTATGTTAGTCCCCCACATCAAATTGCATTGATGTGAGGCTCTAGAGAGAGATATTGGATTCTGTTTCCATGGCAACTGCTTCACTGCTCAAGGGGAAAACAGGACAGCAATTGAAGTCTGTGTTAATAGCAGCTCTAAAAATAATCAGTAATGTGTTGAAAC
This sequence comes from Lynx canadensis, assembly GCF_007474595.2. Taxonomy (NCBI): domain Eukaryota; kingdom Metazoa; phylum Chordata; class Mammalia; order Carnivora; family Felidae; genus Lynx; species Lynx canadensis. The sequence goes on from NC_044306.2 coordinate 69,739,635, forward strand.
AAAGTGAAACACCCAGGAAGCAATAGGTAAAAATTATAACCACGAAGGGTGGGATTGAACAATAAGGTGTTGTGCAAATATTATTACAAATACAATATGCTTTAAGAATTACAGGATGGCTGATGACAAATAGATTTCTGAGGAGAATCAGTTATTTTATTTGTTCATTCAGGTGACTATTGAATACTGATTCTATGGCAGCTATGAGGTAGGGCCTGAAGACACAGAGATGTCTCTATCTTCCAGGTTGCCATGGCTTTCTAGAGACGATAGAATAAAAGTCCACCATAGTTATAACGGATGTTTCGTTTGTCTATCTAACGCCATTCTGTTTCCCACTGTGTTGCAGCCAGGAGATTAAGGATTTGTGTTGGATGGATATCACATCCAGCTCCAGGGGCAATTCAAAATCATTTACAGCAGCTATTGTTTTAGCAATAAGCATGTAACCAAGGTATAAACCTCTATGACACTCTTATCTATAGTGATTGTCTTTTGCACAAAGCTCAGAAATCTTGTTTGATGGTTGTGAGATGCTTCTAATCTTTTTTACCTAGATGCAAAAGAGGGATCATGCAGTCTGCTGTTTCTTCAAGAAGCCACCTTGTGATCAGGAGGAAAGTCAGCCAAGGATACAGCCAAAAAGACCACAAAGAAACTTAGCCAGACATGGCTGAACTGAGCTAAAGCCTACTCTACCTCTGGATATTTGAGGGCAACTAGCCAATAAAATTCTTTTTGTGGAAGCTTGACTAGGGTCTCTGGGTTTTCTGTTGCCTGAAACCGAAAAGCGTATCCACTAATGTCAAATGACAATACCAGGGGATGGGTGAAATAATGGAAATAAGCAGAGGGAATTATTGGATGTACAGAGAAAGAATAAATAAAGGGAGAAAGAGTAGGTAAAAACTAACTTAATCTTGGAGAAAGGAGTGCAGGAAAATCCTATTTCCTGTATTGTGAGGTACAGAATCCAACTTTTCTGTCAGCATGGTGCCTGATTGTCTAACTCTCCAGGATTTCTGGCTACTGGCAAAATGGGTCTCTCTTAACCCAAGCTTCATGGCATAGATGTAGCATGAAACTAAAGAGGCTTCAGCTCCAGTGCCCTTCACTTACACTGCCCCTCTGGGTTTGGGGTCAAAGTAGCAGGCCCAGCTACACATTGGCAGATTGTCCTAACTTAAAGGTCACTCTCTAAAATCTGGTAGTGTTTCTGGGCTGTGGGCAGGGTGGAGGTGGGCTGATGGCACCATTGAACTATTTCTATATTTTTCTGGCTTCTATTAAGCCCTGGTAAGCCTCATCAAGTACCTGGACCTTATATTTGACCCCAATGAACTACTCCCTGCTCTCATCTCTTCCTTGAACACTAAGAACTAGGCTTCCTGGCTGTTTAGCACAGCACATCCCCAGACTGGAAGAGTGCAGAAAAAAGGTGAAATCCGGCTGAGTTAGACCAGGTCCTATGGACAGAAGCTGTGTGTGTGTGTGTGTGTGTGTGCGCATGTGCACACACGTGCAAGTGCCTGCATGTGTAAATTATTTCATAATGTATACATATATCTAATGATCACATTGTACACTTTAAGCGCATATAATTTTATTTGTCAATTATACCCCAATATATCTGGGAAAAAAAAGCACTAAAGAAACAGAAATTGATTGAGTCACAAGATAATCATTGCTAAGGTGAAGGTAAAAGAACGGGAGTTTCATGGTCTCACATGCAGTGCGTAAGTGCTATTAAAAGACACCACCACTTGGGGCGCCTGGGTGGCTCCTTCGGTGAAGCATCTGACTTCAGCTCAGGTCATGATCTCGCAGTTCGTGAGTTTGAGCCCTGCGTCGGGCTCTGTGCTGACAGCTCGGAGCCTGGAGCCTGCTTCGGATTCTGTGTCTCCCCCTCTCTCTGCCCCGTCCCTGCTCATGCTTGGTGTCTTTCTGTCTCTCAATTGTAAATAAATGTTAAAAAAAAAAAAAGAAAACAAAACAAAAAACCAAAAACCAAACACCACCACCACCAAGCTGGAGATGAAAAGTACTCTGCAATAGAAAGTTCAATAATCTGAATTTCTGTTCCTGCTCTACTTCTAACATTAAGCAACCTGAGTGATTGACCTAGAATTACTTTTTTACACTATCAATCTGTTTGGTAATATGGAAGTCAGCAAGAAAGATTTAAAAAGAGTTTAATTAAGAAAACATAATTTAAAAATGATAGAATGATCTATATCTTTGGATAGTGCTGCTGAACATATAAAGGTAAATGAGAGAGAAGGTCTTGTATAGTGAAAATATTGCCTAATTTGAATTCAAGAATTCCGATTCTGGCTGTGCCTTATCTGTGCCTTTCCTTAGGTCATTTGCTTATGCAGGTCTCCATCTGCTTCCTCTCTAAGATCAGTGTGTCATATCAGCTTATCTCTCAGGCCTCTTCTGGTTCTAAGAGTCCACTGTAAAATACAAGTATGTTTCAGTTATCCAAACTTGGTATTGTTTCCTTTATATAAAAATGTTTGTTTGAAACAATCCTTGCTGGAGTTTGTAGCATTTCTTGAATCTGAACTCTCATGGCCATTTTTTTTTCTTCAAATACTGCTTTTGTCAGATTCTCTCCTTTCTTTCTATACCTCAAATTATTCTTGTCTTAAATCTTTCTCATAACCATGTCTAAGAAGTCTCTTATACTCCTTTATGTATTTTCTAACCTAGTAACTGTCTGTGTTTCAGTTTATATATCGTTTTCTGACCCACCTTTCAGTTTACAAATTCTCAACTCTATTTTGTTTTTAAAATTTTTTTAATGTTTATTTATTTTTGACAGAGAGAGAGAGAGAGAGAGAGAGAGACAGAGAGAGACAGAGCAGAGAAAGAGGGAGACACAGAATCCGAAGCAGGCTCCAGGCTCCGAGCTGTCAGCACAGAGCCCGATGCGGGGCTCAAACTCACAGACTGTGACATCATGACCTGAGCCGAAGTTAGACGCTCAAACGACTGAGCCACCCAGGCACCCCTCTATTTTGTTTTTTAGTAAACTGACCAGTAAACTGGTTTTCTTTGACATATCTTTCCTTGAGTTCAGTGAGTTTTTTGGAACTTTGAACTGATGTCTTTTGCCAGTTTGAAAATTCTCTGTCATTATCATTTCATTATCTCTTTCAATATTGTTTCTGCCACATTGTCTTTCTCTTTTCTTCTGGGCCTCCAGTTATGTATTAGATCTTTTAATTGTGTCCAATGTATCTCTTAAACACTCAGTTCTTATTTTTTTCCAACTTCTTCTCTGACAGTTTTTATATTTCTTAGGGACCTGTTTCTGATTTTACAAACCTTGCATTTTTACCTTGTCCAATCTGCCTTTTAAACCCAAATAAATACTTTTCATTGTAGATATTTTTTTTTTCAGATTAAGAATGTTCATTTGATTCTTTTTAATGGTCCCAATTTTCTGTTGAAATTTTCTCATTCTTCATCTTTTTTGTTCATTTTTTGCTTTTTTAACTTTCTAATCTTAGTATTTTAAAGTCTGAATCACCAGTGGATTCTTTATCTCTTTCTCTCTTTTTTTAAAAGTTTATTTATTTAAAAAAACTTTTTTTAATGTTTATTTATTTTTGAGACAGAGACAGAGCGTGAACAGAGGGGCAGAGAGAGAGACACACAGAATCTGAAACAGGCTCCAGGCTCTGAGCTGTCAGCACAGATCCCGTTGCGGGGCTCGAACCCACAAACGGTGAGATCATGACCTGAGCCGAAGTCGGACGCTTAACCGACTGAGCCACCCAGGCACCCCTAAAAGTTTATTTTTGAGAAAAAGAGAGAGAGAGAGAGCACATGCACACACACATGCACAAGCAACGGAGGGGCAGAGACAGAGGAAGAGAGAGGATCCCACTATCAGCGCAGAGCTCAATGTGGGCTTGGGCTGTAACTCACAAACCGTGCAATTGTCACGTGACCAAAATCAAAGAGTAAGATGCTTAACCAACTGAGCCACCCAGGCATCCCCCTGTCACTCTTTTTAAAATCATTGTCTCAAAAAAAAAAAAATTTAAAAAGGGGCGCCTGGGTGGCGCAGTCGGTTAAGCGTCCGACTTCAGCCAGGTCACGATCTCGCGGTCCGTGAGTTCGAGCCCCGCGTCGGGCTCTGGGCTGATGGCTCGGAGCCTGGAGCCTGTTTCCGATTCTGTGTCTCCCTCTCTCTCTGCCCCTCCCCCATTCATGCTCTGTCTCTCTCTGTCCCAAAAATAAATAAACTTTGAAAAAAAAAATAAAATAAAATCATTGTCTCTATTTTATAGCTCAGAAAAATAAGACATTGCATGAAAAATGAACTCCACCGTATAACGTGTAATACAGTCACAGGTCTTAAGTAGAATTTGGTGTAATGACTATCATTTCCCACGTTTAATCAATAAGCATTGTTCCTCTTTTAGAGGACCTGCAGAAATTACCCATATTAAACACACTGAAAATAAACATTAAATACCATTAAATGATGAGTAGCTCTAAATTTCTCTAACCTCTTTGCATTCATTAACTAGCTCTCCAGAGTGAAAATAATTATGGTTTTCTATTTCTTTAAAATATTGACTGAAAAAGATTTCCAGTTTCAGAAACATAAAAACTAATGTCATTTGGTTCTAAACAAAAATATACCTTAATTATCAAGCTAAAACCATAGCCAAAAAAAAAAAAATGACATTATCACTTGAGGTTTTCCTCAGCCTATTTGTTCACCATGTAATCAGACTCTCTTAAATTAATTTCAGCAGAAAGTCTGCCAATTCATGGACTTGCCCCAAAGCACATCAGGGGATCGTTAATACATTGGGCGGTTAGAAGAACAGTGGTAGTAGAACATCTTATTTTATACAGAAGTGGGAATCGTTATGAATTTTTTTTTCTTGTTTCAGTAACAAGATTATAGTACTTTATAGTATGGCATACTTTAATGTTTAAAGAATAAAAAAATGCAAGCGAGCACCATAATACACTTGAAAGAAGTGTATTTATTTCACGGGCCCAAGTGTATAACTTTCACAGGCACAAAGTTCCCTGTTTTAAGCAAATCTAGCTAACCCTCATTGTCCATTAGGACTGTTTCATATATGCCATCTTACAAATAAGCAACACTTTACAAAAGGCTCTTATCTACTACCTAGTTCTTAGAATAAATGTGTTTATACTTTGAACAGTCATGTCATGTGGATACTATAAAGACTATAGCACGCTATAGTCATGTGGATAATATAAAGATTACTATACTTGATGCAATTTATTGCCTTCTGTCATGATTTCTTTAATCTCTTTTTACAGTGAACAAATGACTTTCTAAAAAGTCTGAATCTTGTAAGTACAGGTCACCTCCTGGTTAAAGCTGGAGTACTTCTCAGCAGCTAAAAACGTGATGGGCAGCCATTTTTCCTGGCCTTCTAATGTATGATCCAAACAAAGTTTACGCAAGTCAGAGAGAAGGACAAAGTTTTCAAGTCTTATTTTATGGAACTATGGGGATTCCAGCCAAATTTCTTCTGACAAGAAATTTTCAGTTGCCTTTGGGGGAGATGACCACTGGCAGCCTACTATTGGAGACATTTGGTGCAGGAAGCCATTGACTTGCACAGGTGTATGGGAAGAAGAATGGTCAAGCAGTAGCCTGGGCTAGAGGAAGTCCAGTGTGAAGTGAGATGTGCTCCCAGGTGCAAAAAGTGGCCAAATAGCATTGGACTGGGCTTCTCCAGGTGATCAGGGCCAGCAGTGGTGACTCTGTGGTGGCCCTGTGGATGGCACCTATATCTCTTTATTTCTTGTCTTTTCTCTTCATATTGGTCATTTTCTTTTATTTTTAGCATGCGTATAATTTTCAGTTGCTTTTCAGATTATGAATGATAAACTGTAGAGGCTTTATAGAATATTCTTCCAAAAAGTATTAAGATTTTTGGTCAAAGAGTTACAGTGAATGACCTTGATCCAGTCAAGACTTGTTTTTCAGCTTTGTTATGCCTATTTCCATTTTGCTTTTATTCATAGGGGTGGTCATTAGCCCTAGGGAATGCCTAGGTCTCAGCGCTTCAAGTCTCTTCCATCTTGAATAACAATCTTTTAACACCCTGGTGCTGTCTGGTTGCTGAAATCTACCTCAGTTCTTGAGCTTTCTGTCTGCTGTTTACTAATTTATTCAGGATTGCCTTGCACATTCACAGTTCAGAAGCTGACCAGCCATTTGAGGGAAATTTGAATGCAGATTTTTGGGCACTCCCTCTGAAGTTCCTTTCTCTCCAATATTTTGCTTCTCAAATCCCATCTCCTTGGGCATCCCCAAACTCACTCTCTGACTCCTCAGACCTAGCAGCCCGCTGCTTTCTTATTGAGCTCTTTTCACTCTTGCCAACACTAGGAAAGTGCCCTCAGAAAAATTCTGAGTAGTGCACATTGTGTGCTTTCTTTTCTCAAGGATTCTTGCTGCTCAATGTTACTTGAGCTAGCTCTCCAATGTTTTCAAAGAATTTTTTATGTTTTCCCAACTTTTAAAGTTATTTTTGGTATAAGATTTAGTTCAACATAAGCTACATTATTGGGTCGAGCGCCAAAAATTTTATCCATTAAATTTTAATTTCAACAATTTGTTTTATTACCTCTGAATGGTATTTTATTTTTATTTTTATTTTTTGAGAGAGAGAGCATGCATGTGAGTAGGGGAGAGACAGAGAGACAGAGAGAGACAGACAGAAAGAGAGAAAGAGAGAGAGAGAGAGAGAGGAAGAATCTTAAGCAGGCTCTATGCCCATCATGGAGCCTGACTTTGGTCTCAGTCTCACGACTGAGAGCATGACCTGAGCCAAAATCAAGAGTCAGATCCTTAACTGATTGAGTCACCCAGGCACCCCACCCATGAATAATATTAAAAAAACTTTTTAAAAATATGTCCTCATTATTTTTAATCCCTTTTTATTGCATGCTCACTTTGTCTTCCTTTAAACATTTTATATATATATATATATATATATATATATATATATATATATATATAATAAATTTATATGTGGATTCTGGCAATTCTAAAATTTCTGTTTTTTTTTTCCTTCTTTGCATGCTTAGTGATTTTTTATATTCACCTCATATAAACTGATAATAATTTGTGGAAGTTTTAAATTTGAGAATCCTTCCTTTTTAGAAAACTTGTAAACAGTGGATTATATATGTTTTTCCTTATTTATTACGGGTCTAGGCTTAAAGTAAGAAGGCCTTTGAGTATGTAGCTTTACATACTGCTGAGGCAGAAGTTATATATTTTAATCTCAAATTATGCTTCCCATGGAAAATTTAGAAAAGTAATACAAATGTTTAGTGATATAGTTAGATTCACCAAGCTTCTTAGACATTTGAAAGCCTTAGCTACAGAAGTTCCAAACCCATCTATTAAACATTTATTTAAAAAAAATTATGTATTTGAGAGGGAAAGTTACCTACTTGCTAGCAGAAATTCAACCAATTTTAAAGGATTTTTTTTTCTTACTTAAGGAAAAGAAAAATCCCTTTTCCAGGATCCAATAAGAGAATAGGTGAAAATAAGCTTTGGTTCAGTTTGAAATTTATGATGGATTGGTAGGTAAATTATTCATTAAATGAAAATGAATAATCTATGAAACTAATCAAGCCAGTCTAGTACCATTACTTGGCAGATGACAAATTTGGCCAGATTAGAATTGCCATATTTGATGCTGGGTATAGGCATGATCTAGAAAACAATGGGAAGACTTGAAATCTGAACGTAGAAGATGTGTCTATTAGATGTGGGCAGATTCTAAGGGTGGTACGTGGGCGAGAAGGTGGAGAACTGACAGAACTAAAAGTTTTTAAAAGCAATCCAGTCTGGAAGGTTGGGTCCTACATGCTGCCCGACTTGCTAGACCACCGAGTATCTTTTTGGAACCCAAAGTAGCATGACTAATTTTAGCAGAATATACTCCTGCTTAATTTTGAAGTCTTTTGTTAAGTACAGAGGGAGATAGTGAGCAAATCCTGGATACCATGCTGCATTGGTAACTTGGTAAGACTGACCACTATTTCTTGAACCTGCAATTATGTATTCATCAGTGTTTTATTCCATCAATGTTTTCTTTCCCTGGTCTCTTTAGAGAGTGCTTAGCATCATCCTTCCAAGAAAAAAAGAGCAAGTACATGGTTTACAGATGGCTACCTTCTTTCTGGGTCGTCACATGGCAGAGACCAGAAAAAGGAGGCAAGCTCTCCTTTGTCTCTTCTTACAAGGGCAAAAATTCCATCATGAGGGCTCTACTTTCGTGACCTAATTACTTCCTGGAGTTCCCATCTCCATTTATATCATACTGGTAATTAGAGTCTCAACATATGAATTTTGAAGGGGCACAAACATTCAGTTAATAGCCCTTACCAAAAGCACCTAGCTAAGAATATTTTGTTTACAAATTCCTCAACTCAGTGGAACTAAATGTAGATCTATTGTCATAAACTGTATTTCTGGCTGTTTCTATATTATGAGCAATTAGTACAGAGGTAAAAAAAAAAAAAAAAGGAGTGTTGTCTTTGAGCTGATGATTACTTCAATCAAGTTTGCTTTATTGCCCAAAAAACTGCAAAATAATGTGCCTTCTTAAACCAAAGCATTGGTAATTTCCTATGGAAAAAGAATTGGGGTGTGTTATATTTAGGGAAATGACATGTTCATTCTTATACAAAAATTTAGTTTTCTTCTGTGTGTCACACTACTTTGTATCTGCTCATTTTTTATGTTTCAGAAACCCATTCCAGGCTTGTCACCAAAGCTTTTTGGCTTATAATTTTTGTCTATGCTACACATTATGTGGCCATGGGAACCCTAGGACCGCCTTTGGAAAACAGTGTGATTTTCCTATAAAAAGTGTCTTTATGGGTACAGATCTGGCGATGGCCTGCAGAGGATTTGATTTCTTCCTGTAATTTTCCTTAGACAGTCCCTCCACACCCAGGAGTGTTCCTGGTTTTCATTCTATGGTTTGTGAATTTTTGTCACTCTCAAATTTCTTCTTTTCCCAGTATCTACATGCTATGACCTTGCTTTGAGAAAGGGCTAGAATCAGTACGGCTGGGTAGGTGCGGGTGCCTGACTGGGCAGAACATATGATATTAGCACAGTCTGTCTTTTCCAAACCAAGGAATGAAGTGTCAAAGAGGAAATGAACTCTCATAAAGAGGAAAAAAGTACAGAATAACTTTACATAAATTACAAATGCTGTTTTGACACTTACGACAACTTTTTGCTCTTTTCTATTCTTCCTTTTTTGGCATTTTCCTATCGTCTTGCTGGCCTGCCCTGTTCTTTTTGGGGTTCCTCAACTAGAGCCATGGTTCTCAAACTTTAGCATACATCAGATTATCTGGAGGGCTTGTTACAATACAGATTGCAGACCCTCTCCTCCAGAGTTTCTAGTCCAGTAGGTTTTGGGTGGTTCAAGGATTCACATGTCTAATAAATTCCCAGGTGCAGTTGATGCTGATGGTCCAGGGCCACATTTTGAGAGACGATAGTCTGGAGATTGTGTTTTATCATCTTAACATTTTCATTCATTTATTCATTATTTCATTCACTCACTCATTCAGTCAACATTTATTGGGATATCACTACCCTTTAGTGGGTCTTTAATAAATGGTAAGTTGTTGTGCATTTCCCTGAGTCTCAGCAGCCTACGGGTACCAAGCACTCTTTAGTGGGAGGACTTAAACTGCACAGACTCTTAACCTCTCCTGCATAAAACAAGACCTCCAGCACCTCTCAAACAAGCATGCAACTGTGTCACAGATGCCAGGGTTTGTCACTCAAATGCTTATCACCCAGTCGTTTCCAGTTACCACATTCCAGCTTCTCATGGATGTTTTCTGTCTGTGCAGCTAGTAAGGGTGACTGACTCACTGCTGAGCCTGCTGTTGCTGCTGCTGCCTTCCACGTGAAGCATGAGGGTCCGTGCCACGGGTGCCGCCTACCAGGGCTCCCCAAAATTGCCAATACCTTGAAGCGGTCAGGAAAATGGGGTCATCCCTGATCCTGCTTCACATTTCCTTGCCTGGAAACCACAGCGGGCTGCTGATGCCTCAACATATCACAGAACAAGATGTGAAAATATATCCATCTGTGTTTGTCTGTGGTTATTTCCTGGGGCTTGAATCTACAGGACTGGGAAGGTGGGAATGGGTGGCTGGGCAGACAATGTGATATTAACACTTTCTGTCTTTTCTAACCCGGCTTCTCTATCAGTTCATGAAACGTGCATGTGCAGTTTTCACACCCCAACGACTTCTCAGATATGCAACACATGTCTGAATCGCAGTGGGGGGACACAGCTGAGTCTCAGAACGGCTAGATGCAAATGAAAAAAGGACCCCAAATTTCTGTCTAGCTTCTTCCTCTGTACTTTTAAGGTGTTTGTTTATAATCCCGTTGCATTTCTAGAATGCCAAATTTAATCTAGTCTAGCCAAGGGGACTTCCTTCCACTGAATGTACTTTGCAGCTTCTTTCTTTTATACAAACTCTGCCTTAGGTGAGGAGAAAAGAGATAATTTGTAGCTCTGCATAATTTTCTGCAAGGAGCCCAAGGATTCAGATGGCTTTATCCAATCTTCACTCATCGACATAGGCTCAAATGGTTTTGGTTTTCCTATCCCAAGCCACAAATTACCTAGGGCTGGCGTGTCTGTCCTCATTTCTGTCTGTGGCCTGGGAGTGGAGGTGGGAGGTAGGGAATTGAGGCCTTCAGCACCCATGGCTGAAAAAGAGGAGCTTAATTGTCTAGACTGTCCAGGGGCTTTTAGAGGGACCTCAGGGAGTTTCTGATTTACCTAATTCTTCTCTGACTCCATGATGACTCTGCATTCTTGGGGTTTAGAACTATAGAAAAAAAAATGCTGGCTATTATAACATGTGTAAATCATCTAATCATCCAGAAGGGAAATAAGAATGATATAAATATGCTCTTTCAAATTTATGTCAGGTTGGCTGTCATACATTTTATTTGTTCCTTGTATTATGCTCTCTCCATACAAACATTGCTTGGTTTCTGGTCATGTGGCAGGGGCATCCTGACGCAGACACAAGTTTATGTAAATAGAACAAATCCTCCCAGGGAAATGAGGCTAAAGGGATGATTATGGTAGATTTCCACAGCAGGAAAAGGCAAGGAGGCTCATGTTCCTCTTTGCCAGGTATAACAGTAGATAGAGGGGAGGATACCCAATGCAATGAAACGTCAGGCCCTTCACCCCTTGGAAATGTGCCTATGTGGTGCCCTCCTGGTCACACGTGAGAGATCAAGTTATGACACTCAGCGTCACTTCACAGATTTGTAAGGCGGGCTCTGAGAAGACAGGCAGTTTTCTTTTCGAGTGTTTCTTCTACCTACAGCAAGTGGATGTGGGTCGACAGGAAAGATGTCCTTAGGAGTGACTAAATAATCTAACATCAGATGAAAGTGCACATGTTTTTAAATCAAATATAACACAATAACTGTAACTTCTTTTGCATATAGTTTTAAAGACAGATATAATATAGAGCACAATTTAAGGAACTACAAACTTCTTGGTAGCAATCAAACACCTTTATGACAACATTTCAAAGACTATAAGCCTAAGGGTTTTTCAGGGTCAGGACAGGCCAGCTCGGGGATGCCCAGGCCTGGTGTTAGAATGGATAGCAAAAGTATTAGCAAATTCTCTCTTGCACTGTTGGTGGGAATGCAAATTGGTGCAGCTGCTCTGGAAAGCAGTGTGGAGGTTCCTCAGAAAATTAAAAATAGACCTACCCTATGACCCAGCAATAGCACTGCTAGGAATTTACCCAAGGGATACAGGAGTACTGATGCATAGGGGCACTTGTACCCCAATGTTCATAGCAGCACTCTCAACAATAGCCAAATTATGGAAAGAGCCTAAATGTCCATCAACTGATGAATGGATAAAGAAATTGTGGTTTATATACACAATGGAATACTACGTGGCAATGAGAAAAAATGAAATATGGCCTTTTGTAGCAACGTGGATGGAACTGGAGAGTGTGATGCTAAGTGAAATAAGCCATACAGAGAAAGACAGATACCATATGGTTTCACTCTTATGTGGATCCTGAGAAACTTAACAGGAACCCATGGGGGAGGGGAAGGAAAAAAAAAAAAAAAAAAGGACGTTAGAGTGGGAGAGAGCCAAAGCATAAGAGACTGTTAAAAACTGAGAACAAACTGAGGGTTGATGGGGGGTGGGAGGGAGGGAAGGGTGGGTGATGGGTATTGAGGAGGGCACCTTTTGGGATGAGCACTGGGTGTTGTATGGAAACCAATTTGTCAATAAATTTCATATATATATAAAAAAAAAAGTATTAGCAAATTCTGTATGACAAGCAAGACAGAGTGGGTGCCCAAGAACCTAGGCTAAAGCCAGGATTATAGTTCTAGAGGGCTATAGGTCCTAGAGAGTCAGGAAAGTTGTGAGCAAGGGTTAGGAACCCAGTGGAAGGATCTGGTCAGCACAGATCCAGGAACGAAGTGTCCATTTGTAGTAGGTGTATAATCTCTGTAACAAGCACGGGCCAACAAGGAAAAGCTTTAATACTTAGGTTTTCAGTGACCGGAGTCCTCATATATTCCTTTTCACTTTCTGAATGGCTCTGAGGAGGTACATGAGCCTGAGCCCACAGTAGCAGCAAAAGGTACATGTGACAGGAGTGAGGAAATGAGAAATGTGAGTGAGAAATCTGGAGCCCTACGCACTGCCCAATCTGGTCCTGGAATTTTCCCAGCTTCAAGGAGAACCAGCCTTTATTGCATTTGGTTCTTACAACTGGAAGCCTTGAAGGATTTAAAGATTATTTTACTGCTGATGAAACCTAAGACTTATCACTTAACTGCATAAAGGTGTTAATTTGCTTCTGAACCCAGCCATTTCACTTTTAGAAGAGTGAATTATAAATCCACACATTGGAAGTTTTTCAAACTATGGATTGCTGGGCTCTACCTCAGACCAATTAAATTAGAATCTCTGGGGAGGTGGATGGGGCCTAGGTGTCTATATATTCTAAAAGTTCTCAATGATATTTTTCTTTAACTTTTTAAATTTAATTTTAAATGCTGAAAGTATCATAGACTCTTCGTTGTAAATAAAAATATGTAAAAATTATTACTTCTCCTCCTTTTCTAGACAGAGGCAGAGCATATGCAAGATATAAAGAATATAAAAAGACTATTTGTCTACCTACCACCTCTTTCATAAATCATAAATGGATAGCCAATAGATTGTCCCCAGAGAAACATCCTTTCACAAATATCATACAGGTCAAGAAATCAAATGCTACGACAGGCTCCAGTTCCTGCTCATGTTGCTTTTCCTCACTACCTTCTCTTGCCTCCAGAAAGGTATAAAAAGTTTCCCAGGGAATTAAAAAAAATTTTTTTAATGCTTATTTTTGAGAGGGTGGGGAGGGGCAGAGAGAGAAGGAGACGGAGGATCTGAAGCAGGCTCTGCGCTGACAACTGCGGGGCTTGAACTCATGAACTGTGAGATCATAACCTGAGCCGAAGTTGCACGCTTAACCGACTGAGGTACCCAGGCACCCCAGAGTTTCCCAGGTAATTTTAGTGAGCCTTATAATTGTCTTTTGGGGTGCCTGGGTGGCTCAGTTGGTTAAGCGACCGATTTCGGCTCAGGTCACAATCTCACGGTTTGTGAGTTTGAGCCCCGCGTCAGGCTCTACACTGACAGCTCAGAGCCTGGAGCCTGCTTCCGATTCTGTGTCTCCCTCTCTCTCTGCCCCTCCCCTGCTTGCACTCTGTCTCTCTCTCTCAAAAATAAACATTAAGAAATAATGAAATAAAATAAAAAAATAAAAAAAGAATTGTCTTTTCACTTTGTTTTCCTCATGGATTTTTTTTTTTAATGGAGAGAAAGTACTTTACACATGAGGATTTGATCAGTCTCTCTGATCACATAATATTAATACCAGTAATAAGTATTTTGAGTGTTATATGTACACGCACATGTTATAGGTATGTGTGACTCTTATATCGTGGTAACAAATTTTCATGCCAGTATTCATTCAAGGAATTGAGGTTTATTTTTCCAAAACAAAATTAAACTTCTCTCTTGAGCCACATGACACCCGATGGTAGAATATACCTTTCTATTCAGTGTCAACAGTGACCATGAGGAATAGATTGCCACTGCTTCCCCCTTCTAGAATGAGGCTCCACCACGCCAAGGGAAATAGGTTGCTGCCTTGGGAAGCCAGGGGTTGCTGAGGCCAAAGATCGTGGTTGTGTGTATCGGGCCACTTGTGGGCGATATATACAGGCCCAAATGAGAAAACCACCGTGTTGGCCATTTTAAATGCTGAGAAACAGCCTGAAAAGAGATGACCTCAACAGAACAGAGGGCTACCAGATCCCAAGGGACTGAAGAGACATCAACAGCCAGCGGGAGAGACAGTAACAGGGGTGTTTTTGAAGCAACTGCAGATGCCCACCAGATGATCAGCTTTATATACCTGCACTAAAGTCCAGAGACCTTATAAATCAATTCACGACAATGTAATGGAGTAGCAACACATTTCTACTGTTACTACTTTTCTGTTCCCACTACCCTTCAACTCGGGAATAGCCAGAGAGACTCGAGTGGGGTGAGTGGGCATGTGGGTAAGGAATTGAAGGTCTTAACAGGAAAAAAAAAAAAGCAATCCAGGATGAATTTTCCCTCCCCCTTTTCAGTAGGTTTTGGCTATGCTTTTTGAGGGACAGATGATTTCTGGAAAAGGAAAAGTTAAACAAAATTTGAAAATTTTGACCCTGTTTGGATCAAACATTTTGATCAGGTTAGGTGCAGATTATGTGTGTGTGTGTGTGTGTGTGTGTGTGTGTGTGACTAAAATGAGTGGAGACATTTTAAAAAATCCAAGTATGACTAGAAAAGTCATATCCGGGTTTTTTACCCAAGGGAGTGGGAAAGCACTACTAAGCCACAGAGCAAGTTTGAATAGGCAATGGGGAGAATGATGAAAACTGTTTTCTGATTACATCTGACAGACAGTCGTGTCCACTGTGTTGGTTATATCCACATATTGACTATACCAATAATTCAATGAGTGTGTTCCTAAATCTACCATGATACCTCCCCTGACCCCCTGCCTCCTTGGTGCAATGGTGATTCTTGTTAAGATGCCTGGGCTAGGAGAAGGGCCTCTGAGAAGTTCAAAAAAGTGCTAGAGGAATAAAGAACATTAACTAGCATTTCAAATTGTCATTCCATCACCGCTATCTGCTTTAACCATTACAAGAAACCAATGGGGTACGTGCTGTCATTAGTCTTCTCTTAAAGACGGAAAATGAGGCTAGAGAGGTAAGGCTACCTGTCACAAGGGACCACAGCTAGGAAGAGAAGAAGGGCTAGAAGCCAGGCTTTCACTCTCTGGAGCCCATTCTCTAAATATCCTACACTTTAGCCTCTACTAATCTCTCTTGTGGCTGTAAGGGGAAGCAATGCACTGGTCTTCTTCTAGTAAAAAGACCTTTTTTGGGGAGAGTGGCAGCCAAGCAAATTTACTAACTCATGCACCTCTCATCTAACTCTGAAATGTTTCTTCACTAAAAATTAAATTGCTTTAGAAACAGCCAGCAGAGGCTTCTGTTTGTTACAACCTGGCGTCTGCTTTTAATTTGAGGTGCACTTTTAATTTTGAGAGGTCAGTTGTTCTTCTCGATGTGTGAAAATAATAATATGGTTATAATAAAGCAACGCTGTCATGGCTTCCTTTCAAGAACTTAACATTTAGCACCGAGAAAATAATCTTGTGCTCATGGAAGTGAGCTTTAAGAGTTTTGGAACACAAAGAAAAATGCTTTTGGAAAAATGCTTGAATTCTCATGAAGGTTAGCCAAAATCCACAGGTACTTCTAGGCCATTGTCAATAGTGGAATTGTTCCTCTCCTTTCTCTATGTGGCAGAACTTTTAAAAAAACAGAGAGGTCTGAGTTCGAGTGCTAAAGTAACAGTTGTATTAGAATTTTTTGGCATTTTATCACTTAGAAGATTGTTCTTTCCTTTTCTCTATATTTTAATTCCCTGATCTTTTATTTCTTATTGCATTGTAAAATGTAGTAGTTTTAGGATTATATATCATATGCTAATCTCTTACCCCCTCCCCACCCCAGGATCCCAAACTTCTTTTCCAGTGGGGAAAATGTTTCCTGTAGCCTTCCTGCCTTCTGACTCTATTTGCCATAGAAGCAAAAAAAAAAAAAAAAAAAAAAAAAAAAAAAAAAAAAAAAAAAGGAGCTTAAATGACACCCAGAGGTCATCAACCCTACCTTTGTGCCAGGACATGCAATCTCCCCAAGCCAATTACTAACCTGTTTTTAAAACAACCTCCAATCAGAGAGAATCCTTGACTTCTTTTTGTGAGCTGTTGCACTGTGCAAGACCACACTATAAATGTCTTCGCCTATCTGTACGTACTCTTATCTCACTGTTCTATTTTTTTCCTCGTGGAAATTAACCCTTTCTTACCTTTTTATAAACCTGTAGGCCCCTTCTTCTCAGAAGAGTTGGCAGACACATGTTACTCTGTAAACAGTCAAGATGGTAAGGTGAGTCGTAGTTCTGGGAACCTGGGTGCTCTAAATCCCCAGCTACGTGGGAGGGACAGCAGGGCAACGGGATTCCTCATTTTATAAAGTATTTATCCGGCTGCTGCCAAGCAAACACTCCCAATCCCTTTTTAACTTAGGAGACTGACATTTCTGAGTCTGTTTCCAAACAGGACACTAGAGGGCTCCCAGAGGTTAAGAATAAGTGGAAAATTATTTGAATGAAAACTGCTTCTGTACGGCTTTTGTTGTTCCAGAATTTAAAATCAAAGTTTATTTTTTAAACTATTAAAAAAAAAAAAAACTTAGGCATCTGAAAACTTGGATAGCAGCAGCCAGTTCACAAGTAACTGTTTTGCTTTGCAATCAGTAGTTTTCAAGGGAGCTTTTAAAGCTGAGCTGAAATATTTGAAATGTGGAACACTCTTGACCATGAAATATGTTCTACTTACATGCTTCAGCCTTTAAAAGTTCTTTGCATTACAGTCAGGGATTACATTCTTCCTGGAGCCAAGCATGGGGCCAGCTGTGTAAGTAAGGTTGCTTGTGAGTTCTTCTTTTTCATAATGTGAAAAAATAGAGCTTAAGATCCCTTTATTTTCTTTCAGCTGACTTTTGTGGGAAGAAAGGGAATGAAAAGCAGTCGGATTTGTGTTTTGTGTGTATGTGTGTGTGTGTGTGTGTGTGTGTGTGTGACTGAATCAATGTAACTTCTGTTAAGATATATGGATGTTTATGGTTTCATATTACAATAATTCCTAATGCAGGATGTTGAAACACTCTGAAGAAAAAACTGTACCATCAGATTAAGATAATATGTTTCTGAAACTGAATGTTAATACTTGATGCTTCTGCCCAATTTGTAATGCAGGACTTTAAAAAGTAAACACGGGATGGCAATAGATTGTTTTTAAAAACTACCTATCACTTGTCTTAAATTATTTCTAAATGTCAAAAAGGAAAAGCCTGGGTTGGTCAAATGTCAATACATTTCTTTCAGAATCAAATTAAATGACTCCAGCTACAAGTTATAAAATATTCTTGGATTTTAGGGCTTTGTTTTCATTACTCTAAACTGAGTATCAAATCTATACATCTATCTTGTGTCTATTTGTTAAACTCTCTTTAAAAAAAAAAACATTTCATGGTGGTGATATTTATGAAAGGAAAGGGTTACTTTTTTTTTTTCCTTTACTCTTGAAGAGGAACTGAACTCGTCTGAGATTGTGACTCAGTTAACTCTGTTTCCATTCATTCTCAGACGCAAGCCACACTTCTCCTCGGGGAAGCTGATAGGAGTTTAAAAGGTTTGTCTTGGCGAGCGTCGGAAACATTCCCAACTTCATCACCAACCCTTTACACTTCCACCTTTACTCTACCCACTGGAGACCACTTATATACCTAAGCAGAGGCGACAGCTGAATTCAGGAAACCATGCATCATGTCAGCAGGAACCAACGGCAGACTTTAAAGTCTGCTCAACATGTGGATGCAGCAGAGAAATGACCTGTCCAGACAAGCCAGGGCAACTCATAAACTGGTTCATCTGCTCCCTGTGCGTCCCGCGGGTGCGTAAACTCTGGAGCAGCCGGCGCCCAAGGACCCGGAGGAACCTCCTGCTGGGCACTGCCTGCGCCATCTACTTGGGCTTTCTGGTGAGCCAGGTGGGACGTGCCTCTCTCCAGCAAGGAAGGGCAGCAGAAAAGGGGCCGCACCGGGGTCGTGACACCGTCGAGGCGCCCTTCCCTGAGATACCCTTGGATGGTACCCTGGCCCCTCCAGAGTCCCAGGGCAATGGGACCACGCTGCCGCTCAACGTGGTGTACATTACCCTACGCTCCAAGCGCAGCAAGCCTGCCAATATCCGTGGCACAGTGAAACCCAAGCGCAGAAAGAAGTATGCAGTGGCATCTCCGGCCCTGGGGCAGGAGGCTTTGGTTGGGCCATCCCTTCAGCCACAGGAAGCTGCAAGGGCAGCTGATGCTGAAGTGCAGGGAGGAAACCCGGGCAAGGTTGGGGAACGACCCTGGAGGTTGATACGGGGTTCAGGGGTGCAGGTTGGTGGCTCAGATTTTCAGCGGCCAGAGACCAGGGAGAGCAACATCAGGATCTACAGCGAGAGCGCCCCCTCGTGGCTGAGCAAAGAAGACATCCTCAGAATGCGCCTGTTGGCGGATGGTGCCGTGGCCGGTCTTCACCCAGTTTCCTCTAAGAGCGGAGCCCGCTTGCTGGTGCTGGAGGGGAGCGCCGCTGGCTCTGTTCCCGGCTGCGGCCCCAGCCCCTGTGGACTGCTCAAGCAGCCCTTGGACATGAGTGAGGTGTTCGCCTTCCACCTGGACAGGATCCTTGGGCTCAACAGGACCCTGCCGTCTGTGAGCAGGAAATCAGAGTTCATCCAAGGTAACAGCTTCACATGCTTCGTTATTTGCAGCTGTTGGGGATTCGGGTTGATTTTTCTCTTTTCCCTCACTCTCCTTTTCGAAATGATTTTCTCCACCCACGTTTCACATTTGGACAGCAGCAGCATGTCTTTCCATACGTTTGGCATTCTTTACTTTCCCAGCTTTGGGAGGATATGAGAGTTCCAGGGAAATGCTGTACTCAACATGCAAGAGTAAGCCCACACTGTGTAATCTTTGCTCTCCATTTCCCTCCCTGCACTTCCCAGTGGCTTATTAAATCTAATTAAAGCCAGTGGCAATTTGCATGATGAGAAGAGGAAGCGGGGTGGAGGCAAAGAACTTGCTGACAGTCAGGCATATTATTAGAGAGGTTACTATGGAAGTAAGTAGAATTTCATTCGTTAGGAGTTTTTGAAAGGAAAGGGGAAATGGGTTATCTTTCTTCAGCAGATGGAATCTTCTTAAAAGGCCCGGAGCCAGACCATGTTAGCTTCGACCCTTTGATTCTTTTACAGTGGATTTAACCTCCTTATTTTGCAGAGAAAATGAAGCAAAAATAGGTAATTTGTTCAGTACATATGCTAACTAGCCCTACGGTTTCTTCAAGCCTGTGACTGCAATTTATTGAGCCCGATTTCTAAGACTCTCTCAGGTGACGGACGATTTGGCAGGTTCTGGGGATATGTAGCCAGTCACTTTAGTTGCAGGCAAAGGGGCTGATCTGTGGCCATGCTTATGCCATATAAAGGATATTCTCTGAATCCTGAGGCTGTTCCAGGCTTTGAATACCAAGTAGCGTGGGTCAGTGGCTCGTGTTTGCAAGCAGAATAATGCCAGAAATTGCCAGTATGAATCTAGGTTGGCCCAACAGGCTAAAAAGGACCACAAAGGGACCATAGACTCAAAGAGTATTTTCTTGCTTTGTGTCATAAAATTTAGCATTTTATGGAGCCTGGACTGGAGTGGATTAAGATTCTTGGGAGTGGCCAAGAACTAAACTGCATTTCCAATGACTTTAGCATTGTAATTTAGTCTTAAAACCAGTACTTCTTGAAGTACCAGTGATATACTTGGAAGTACTTGGTATTCCTTACTTATCCTGGTTCATGCCTAAGTGCTTCAGATTCACAGGTATGTTTCGATGTCTCCAGTTCACAAAATAGTCCATCATGATTGTGCTGATACAACTCAAACATTTAACAAAAGGTTGGTAAAAGCTAATTTTTATTGGGTGCTCGCTGTTGGCCATGCACGATAATAATTGATTCATACAATTCGTACATGCCTTGACTGTATGTTTCTCACAACAGTGCTGTAAGGTAGATACCACTATTATTTACATTTAGTGGATATGAAAATTGAGACTTATTTAGCCAAAATAATCGGCCTCAACTTCCACAGCTAGTAAATGGCTAAGCTGAGTTTCAAACATAGACCCGGCAAACTGCAGAACATAAGCTCTAAACCACTGGGCTTAGGTGACTGTGTTACTTATTATCCAAAGTGGAACACCCTGGAGTAAAAGAAGATATTAGTGGGCATTGAGATAATGGGTATATACCAAGTCTGTCTTGGGCAAAGCAACACATAGCATAGAGTGACTCATTATCCTATACTGTCATTCCCTATCCTGTCATAAAAGCCCCTGTGTAGAGAAGGTGAATTCTTGAATAGATCCTGAGGCATAGTACCCCAATATGGCACTCCCCTGGGATGCTCTTGGATGAAAGTCCAAAGAATAAGATAGTGGGTAGGAACTTGGAGCTGTTACCAACCATGGGACCCAGAAATGTTACAGTATCTCTGTATGGCTCAGTTTCCTCAACTGTAAAGTGACAATAATACCTGCCTCATGAGGTTATTGTTAGTGAATCCATGAAAAATACGTGGAATGAGTGCTTGTCACACAGTAAACCTTCAATAAATATTGTCTACTTTTGTTACTACGCTATACACATGAGGTACCAAGCTCACTGAGTCACTCACATAACCTCCAGTCCTCACATAGATATCATTTCTTTATGTGACATGAACAGGTCTAAAACCCTGGTTTCTTGATTGCTCAGTTAAACTTTTTCAAAACTAGGATTCCTTGAATATATTTCATTCTGTGCTCTGAATATCCAGCATTTTTGGGAATAAAGAGTGCAGTTGCATTCGATTTGAAGGAGAGGTTTATAATCCCAATATATCCTAGCATTCTTCTCTTGTTTCGGAAGTAAGTAGTGATGGAAAGAAACCAATGAGGTTGTATTGATATGACTCTCCATGTGATGAGTTAAATACCTAAGATTATATCTCAAACAATACTATATCTTTCTTTGTTTTTTCACTTCTCCTCTGTAGTTATTTAAAGACGTAAAATCAAGCCAATTTCCTCAGGAGTCTATGAGATGATTTAAATATAGTTATGAACACTCTACACAATATAATTCTACTTATGTAGGCTATTACATTGGTATAAAGTACATAAATAGTTCAGTTCTGCTCATGGTAGGAGATGTATGTGGACAGTCTTAGCTTCTTGGTATCTCTCTCTCCATCCACCAATTTCTAGGCTTTTCCTGACATGTCTTCCCTTTCTTGATTTTTCTTGTACTTTTTCTTGTATTTTTTCTTGTACTTTCCTCTGGGAGCCTCTTATTCTTCTTTTGGTCCAAGCTTAGATTTGTTTCAGCCTCCCTGTCTACATAAGGAGGTGATAGATTTTATCTAGTTACCCACGACCTATTTCTGCTTCATTCTGTATCATCTCTTTGTATTTTGGTTGTTCATTCAATCATCTTTTTTTCCCACTAGGTCTGTAGATGTGTGAAGGCAGAGATATTTCCTGTCTTGTTTTATCATTTCTAGATTCTAGTGGGGAGTCTGGCCCATAGTAGGTGTTCACTAAATATTTTTGAATGAATGCAGGAATATAGTCTGAGCCTGTTCCACTGACTCCTAACAGTAAATCTGTATTTGCTTCCATCTTCCCATACTGAGGACAAGGACTAACATTTTTAGCCCTAAACATTTGTTTTAGTACTAACAATTTTAGGCCTAGATTTCTCCTGGAGGATCTTACAAAGAGCTCATCCTAGAGGTAGTGGGAAATGTCCTTGGCAGTCTCTGTATCATGCAAATAATAACGTTGATAGAGCTTATTCTTATGAGGACCATCAATATAGTCTGCTGGCCTCATACTATAGTTATTCGATAATGTGTTTTCTGTAGGAGGAAGTGTTGGATTTAGTTTAGGTATGTATTTCTCTGATGATCTGGCTTGGTCTAAAAGTAGATATTTTAATATCTGGGAGAGTGAGTAGTCAGAAAGTCCTGTAAGTCATCCTGTCCTAAGCGTTGTTTCTGTTCTGACTTTTGATTAATGTTTGTGAAAATAAATTCATGCTCAGTACCGTTGTAAACTCTGGGTCTAGAGTTTTTTCTTGTCTAGCAAGAAAGCGGGACACAGGATTAAAATGCGAGAGATGGCTAATGTCCGGGAAAAGACAAGAGCCCCGATTGAGGGTCCTTGTTCCATTTTTATTAGGATCAGAAGGCTTACAAACATGGTGATGCACGTGCACAAAGAGACAATGAAACTGTGAACAGTAACTCATGGACGTGAAGGAAGGGGGGTTTTGAAGATATGCGGGGTTAGGGGTTTGCGTTAATATGAAACAAGATCCTGGTTCCAGGGGAAGGTTGTTTACAGCAGACTTAGGCACTATGTCTGTTAACCTAAACTGGTCTAGGGGACAAGAAAGACAGAGCATGCAACCTCAAGGTCAACAAGGCACCTTTCTTTTGCTAATTATCTCTGCTCTGGGCAACCTTGCCCCACAGCCGGTCTATAGCCCTATTTACCTGTTTACCTAATTTGGTTCTTCCTTCCTGTGAAAGCAGCTTTCTGCCATTGTACTAAGCTGGGGGGCGTTTCCGCCCTGAATACCTAATCTTGTTTACCGCATATACCTTCATATTGGGGCCTTTGCCCTGCCCTCTCTATACCTATTTACCTAATCTTATTTACCCACACTTGGGTGTGAGCATACTATAGCTTTCTGATTCTTTATGCCTTGTTAATAACCCATCAGTGCAGGCCCAGGGAATTCCTAACCTTATGGGAATAAAAACCAAGAACATACCACAGTACCAAGAACACAGCTAGTATGTATTGTGAATCAAATATAGATATTTGGCTTATCTAAGTAAATCTTTCCAAAAAACCTGTGCAGTAGAAGTTTTTTAACCTTCACTTTAAGTCGATAAAAGATAGGGACGCCTGGGTGGCTCAGTCAGTTGAGCCTCCGACTTCGGCTCAGGTCATGATCTCCCGGTTTGTGAGTTCGAGCCCCATGTCAGGCTCTGTGCTGACAGCTCGAAGCCTGGAGCCTGCTTCAGATTCTGGTCTCCCTCTCTCTCTGCCCCTCCCCTGTTCACACTCTGTCTCTCTCTGTCTCTCTCTCTCTCTCTCTCAAAAATAAACATTAAAAAAAAAATTAAAAAAAAAAAAGATAGAAGAAGATTGCTCTCGGTCATGCAATGAGTTGGATATCCAGAAAGAACTTCCTTGTCTTTCCTACTTTCATCAATCTGCTTCCTTCAACAAATCCATTAAGGGCCCTTAAGGAGGTCTTCTCCCTCCATCACCACAACATATTAGTGTATCTGGTTATTTAATATAGTGAAATAGATGGCTTACACAGTGATGCACCAGTACAGGCTACGAGAGCCTCTTTTTCTCTCAAGGAGTCAACTACCCTAACCACAGCAAAAGTAATGTTGAGGTTAGGATATACTAGGCACCGTTTTAGGTACTGTTCATGAGTTATCTCATTAAATCCTCATAAAAATTTTACAAGGCGAGTACTCCATGAAAAACGTTTTGTAGACACGGTGGTGGAGGCCCAGAGTAATTACGAACTTTGCTCGAAGTCATGTAAATTGCCTGTATGTAAAAAGGATACGTGAGATGCAAGAAGAGATGTAAAAGAGAATCAAATGCTATGATTAAATGATCTACCTGCCCCCAGCCTCTCAGATTGATCTTTCTGTTGATTCAGTCCAAAGACGAAAGGTCTCCGTTACAAAGCTTGTCTTCAGGTTTTGTTTGTTTCTTAATTACTAAAACTGTTGTGGGTGATCCTTTCAGCACAGAGCCATTAGCTCAGGCTAGCTTGGGACAGGTCCTTGATTGTATAATTTGATGACTTCTATGTGATTCTCCTTGAATACAAAAAATATGTATGTGAAATTAGTGGACTCGCTGACCTTGTACTGTATACCAACCAGTTTTTGACAGATGCTACTCCAAAGATAACCCAGAAAAGAGGACGGGTGTACTTGAGGAAAGGCAAGGTTGTAATTAGGTAGGGCGTGCCAGTGGTGTACCATACTACAAAATCTAGCAGTTATCACTGGAGCAGATGCCTATCCTGGGCCTATCTATGTGGGAAATGCACAGTTGAATCAGAATATACCATCAAAGGGCTGTTTTTAAAAAATCATTTTCTGAAATAATAACACCTTCTTCAATTGTGAATTTATAATGAATCTAGTGTTATGCATCACACCATTCCTGTACTGCATTTGGCGTCTTATGTCTATTGTATCACTTAACCATTATATAAAGCAGATACTACTGATACTTTAAATACGGGAATCCTGAAATTCGGCAAGATTTCTGAAACTTGTCCAAGGACACACAGCTAATGAGCAATGGAACTAGAATTTGTAACCATTCTGTCTGATACTAAAGCCTCCTCAAGTTGATTCTCTTAACCCATATTGCCTCTCAGATATAACTTGGTATAATTATGGGATAGTGGCAAAAATGGGCAAATTTTAGCATGGTGATTTCTAATTTGCCACTACACCAACATGTCTACTTAATTTCTTTCTTCAATTCAACAATTTAACATTGCTGATATTTTTATGCAAGAAAAGTAGGACATATCACTCTGAACATTGCTGCAAGCTTTTTGTTTTTTGTTTTTTTTTAATGCAAACCAATGCTTACCAGATTTTCTTGTTTTACCATAAATGATCATATAGATGCAAACGTGACTGAACATAGTAGTGTATTTTCTGCCAAACTATTGCAAAAGTCTTAAATCATTTCAAAGGTCACCAGATACTATACGGTGCTGATACATTTAATTTTTTTTTAACAAAATATTCTAAAATGTTTATCTAAGATTAGAAAAGCAGACTACATTCATATAAAAGTCAAGAGCATAAGAAGATCCAGCACCCCTCTGTGATCTTCGATTTAGCAGCTTTGCCCAAACTTCCCTAGCGGTCTGCACAGTAATGTGAATGAATCCCAAGGGACACCATTTTGGTAGCATTTAAGCATTATACTATTTTTCATGCCCAGCATGGAAGATGCATTATGTATGCTTTATTTTTAGAATGCTGTCTTATTGCCACAGAGCTGTCATACCGAATTAAGGTAGCCTGGTTCCAGGAATTCTGTATGTCAAGGCTGCTTAGATGACAAACTGTAGGCACCCCACCAACTTCCATATGAATTCATTGTAGATCCCTAGTTGCTCACTGTTTCCCAACTTGCATTGCCTCATTTTATTATAAAGTAGGAGAAATCTAATGTGTATTTTCCACTCTCTTTTTGAGTCCATGTGCACAGCACTGTATGTGCTGAGTGATGGGGCAGTTGCCAGAGCGGGGGGACGGCACCTGCACATTTCATGTGGTTTTAGGGTCTCAGGTGAGGACAGAAGCGTTGTGTAGGGAGTAATGAGCATAATATAGCTGTCCTACAACCTGGAAACACATGGACTCTAAATCCTAAAAATCTTGGACGTATGTACCAACTTTCTTAAAATATTTATTTGGGAGTGTAGGAGTCACGTTTTATTGTTAAAAATCTGGATGGAAAAGATTGTGTTCTTTATCAGAAAAGCCTAAGGTTTTATCTTTAGCAATCAAATTGAGCTGGTCAGCTTAGTACTTTAATTCACTGGCGAACACAAGTTTGCTGGCATCCCCTCCAAGCAGCACTCTGTTCCAATGTCCTCTTGTTTGCTCACTACATACCTTCATAGACAAGCGAGGGGACCTGGTAACCTTGTCTGCCAGGCCTCTGCACCTTGTCCCTTGATCCCACACATGGCTGCGATAGAAAGGACATGACTAGTTACCACAGCATAAAACATGCACGTGCCTCAGTTCCATGCAACTCACATTCGTCTTTTCTCCTTTTAAGAAATACATTATTGAGCACCTACTCTGTGCCAGCTGCTCTTCTAGTCATTGGGGGCTACATCGGTGAACACAAAAGTCAAGAATCTTTGTGGGGCTGACACCAGTGGCCTGTGTGAGAATTCGGTGGTCCGAATCTTTTGCCACTGATTTCAGGATCCACTCAGAACCTTCCTGAGCTCAAGGTTATGATCTTTCCATTAGTACTAAATCTGTTTCCATCTTTAGATTGGTCTATGGACCACACGGGTGCAGAAGGACTAGACAACCTCATTCTGATTTCAGTGAATGGACAAATATTGCAGTCATATTCAGTCATAATTGATAGCATTTACTTTCTAGAAGCACTGTTCTAAACATGGGGAAGAAGCTGTGAGCTCTCTAATTCAAATAGCTTTGTAGTTAAGGGTATGGATTGTCATATTAGTTTTCTAGGGCTGCCGTCACAAAATACCACAGGCGGGGTGGCTTAAACAACATACATTTATTTTCTCACAGTTCTGGAGGCTGGTAATCTAAGATCAAGGTGTCCATAGGTTTGCTTTCTTCTGAGACTTCTCTCCTTGGCTTGCAGATGGCCACCTTATCTTGTTCCTCTCACATGGCTTTTCCTTTGTGTGTGCCCATCGCTGGTGTCTCTTTGAATTCTAATATTTTCTTATAACAATACCAGTCATTTTGGATGAGGGTCTACCATATGGCCTCACTTTAACTTAACTACCTCTTTTTAAAAATATTTTTAAAATGGTTTATTTACTTTTGAGAGAGAGAGGGTGAGGGCAAGGGGCAGAGAAAGAGGGAGACAGAATCTGAAGCAGGCTCTGCGCTGACAGCAGAGAGCCCAATGGGGGCTCAAACTCATGAACCACAAGATCATGACCTGAGCTAAAGTTGGATGCTTAACTGACTGAGCCACCCAGGCACTGTTTAAGTACCTCTGTAAAGGCCTTATCTCCAGATACAATCACATTTTGAGGTACTGAGAGCTTCAACATATAAATTTGGAGGAACACAATTCAGTTCATAATAACTAGCAATCTAGACTTCTAGTTTGAATCCTGATTCTATACCAGTTGTGAATCAAGTGGCTGTGTGACCTGGGATAAATTAACTTAATCGCTGTGAGCCTTGTTTCTTCATTAGTATAATAAGGATGATGAGAGTGAAAATAATGATGAGGACAGTGCTTAGCTCATGAAGTTGTGCAAATGAAGTGAGTTGATATGTAAAAAAATATTTCTAAAAGTGCCTAACACATCGTAAGGCTCAGTACATGTCACCTTTTATTTTCATCCAGGTTTAAAGCTGATTTAGCCCTTTGTGATGCGTTTGCTTAGATTTTCTTAATTTGTTTATCTGGACTAATGTTTACTTGAACTAAGTAAACAGGCACCTAACATGGTCATTTAAAGAAAGTGCTTGGAGTTGATAGTGGATTGTAACAATATCTACCATCTGGGGAACACTGAACACTTTACATTTATTATGTCACTGAATTTCGCAGTGGCCCCATGCATCAGATATTATTAGACAGATTTTCTGTGGAAAAAAATGAGGCTCTGAATATAACCTATGTCCTCCAAAGGTCGAGAGGTCATGTGTAGTGGGGTTGGAAGAACCCCATAACCTTGTTCTTAATCACTGTACTATACTATCTCCCATAAGCCCTTCATATCATGTGTTAGTCTCCAAGGTTGTAGCCTGGGGCTTTCCCAGTTAATCACATATTGGGATTGTAACCTGCTTTTTCCCACTGTCCCGCAGTCTGATTCCTGAATGTAGCCATGATGCCTTAACTATTCCCCTTCTCATGACAGTGATCTGGGGTCAGGAGGAGAGAGGCCGGTGGGTCTTTCCACCACCCCCATTTTCATTATTCCAGTGACTCACAGGATTATGGAAACATGGAGTGACTATTGAGCACAAGCTGGATAGAACCTGGTCATGGAAATCTCTGCATATCCTCACCTCCGTTTCTCAAGTTTCTCTCTAATCTTTCTTAACTCATTTAGAGTGAGGACACTGTTTACTGCAAGGGTATCACACGAACCAAACTTCGATTCTGAGACAATTGACTATTCCTTGGATCTTCAGAGCTGTAGATAAAACTTGAGGGATTCTGAAAAATTCGTTCATTCATTCACTAACATTTTTTGAATGCTTGTTTTCATGCAGACATCATGTCAAGAGATGGAGGTCCAAAAGTGATTAAGAAATATTCCCTGTTCTCACAGAGCTCTCTCAGCTTGGAGGGTAGCAACAGCTAAGCAGATGTATCATATAAAATGGGTATAATAAGACTGCAGTGGAGATATTTTTAGGAGAACTTGCAGGCATAGAGAGGGAAAATTTAGCCCAGAATGTGTGCATAGGGTGGTGGGTGGAGCATTGTAAAAACTTTCCAGAGAGCTAATGTCAGAACTGGATCTTAAGTCCCTGTGGGTGGAGTGAGAGATGGGGTGGGTGTTGGAAGGGTAGAGAGAATAGAGATGTGGAAAACTTGTGAAGGCAGAGGTGCTTAGGAAACTGCAGAGTTCAGAAGGAGACTAGGGTTTGGGAGGGTTGTGGGTGGGGATGAAGTAAGATAAAGCTGTGGTCTGTGGAAAGTGGCTGGGTTTTATGTCATGTAAGGACATGGACTTTATCTTGCAGATAATGGGGAATCATTGAAGGGTTTGAAAAAGAGGAGTGATATGATGAGTTTTGCATTGTAGGAAGGTCACCCTGGGCAGGAATTCATGGCTCTTTTATCTACATTAATAAACACTACCTTATTATCTACATTAATAAATTGCCCAGGACTGGGTCACCCTAATGTGACCAGGACTTTGTTCACACAATATGATTGTTGGTGGAGCCTGGCTCCATCATAACCCCCCCCCCCCCCCCGGAAGTCACATTTGATTTCTGTTTTCAACGTTTATTTATTTTTGGGACAGAGAGAGACAGAGCATGAATGGGGGAGGGGCAGAGAGAGAGGGAGACACAGAACCGGAAACAGGCTCCAGGCTCTGAGCCATCAGCCCAGAGCCCGACGCGGGGCTCGAACTCACGGACCGCGAGATCGTGACCTGGCTGAAGTCGGATGCTTAACCGACTGCGCCACCCAGGCGCCCCGTGATTTCTGTTTTCTAAATGGAATATCGAGATAGGAATTTTCTGGGAGTTTTAATTTATACAGTGGCAGTCCAGAGCAGACCTAGAAAGCAGAAGTTCCTGTCCATTAGTCTGTTCAGAACAGAGAAGGACACTTTGTTTTTAAAGGAGAACTGATGATTTAGATTATTTAAGTAGTTTGTGATGGAGGAAGTCACAAGACCTTTTCCTTTCCTGCTTCCTCAGCTTCACACTTAGCTAACTCTTGAGGAAATATGGAGATTATTTTAACTCAGTCCAACCTAGAGAAAACAACTTATAAAATGAAAAACAGTTATATAAGTAAATAAATACTTTTTTGGTTGTTTGAATAAAAGTGTTACAAATCACCCAGAAATCTGTTTCTGGTACAAGTCCCTGTAATGAGGATTTGGTTGGCTATAGAGAACGTATACATAGGTTTTATACCTATGTATGTACCTATGCATAGGTTTTATGATTTAAAAAAAAAAAAAGAGAGAGACAGAAGAATTCTGCCTTTCTTCTGCCTCTCTTTTTTTTTTTAAATCATAAAAACCTAACCTAAGTTTGGTTCTTTTAAATATTTGACAGTGCTGTATTTTTCAGTATATCATTAGACTCTCACCCACCCCTGAGATAGATTTGGAAGGTACTCTTCTCAGACCTTGGGGAACTCAGTGCCTCAGTCAAGCTGACTGAAGGACCTGGCTCACGTCCTGTGGAGACCAGTGATAAGTCAGGGATAGAATCAACATTTGTGATTTCCTTTTCTACCACACCTCATATTCTCAGCTCCTTTTCAGCTAAATCTCTTCCCCTATTTATTGTGACATTTCAGCACACAGCTATTCTAGGGTACAGCCTTTCTTTATTTCTTAACTTTGCACTGAAAGCTCAGTCTTTATGTTAGTCCTTTACTCGTTCCCTTCAAACACTCATTCAACTGGCAGATATTTTTGTTTGGTTGTCATTTGTGTGCACACTTGTCTTTCTCCACTAAACTCTAAACTGTCTGAGGCCTGGGCCTTGCCTGACCTGGGGACCTTGCAAGTCTTCCGTGTTTGCTATGCCTCGCTGAATCCTTTCTGTCTGAAACCCATGAACTAATAGGTCTATTTGAGGACAATTGAGGGACCATTGTAAAAATTTGTGTTTTGAATAAGTAAATTAACAACATTTGAAACCCTGGGCAGAAGGACTCATCGAATCCTCCAAATTTCCTCCTTCCTCAAGGCTGTCCCAGAATCTTGTGTGCCTGTTTTATCCTCCCTCACATTCACTGACTTGTTCACATTGACCAACTCTAAGCCAAGAGATCTCACCTGCTTTTTCCCTTCAGCGTAATATTTTTAATTGCCAAAACCCTACTGGGATAAAAAAATTAGAGCAACCAGTACTTAAGGGATCATTAACAACTAGACACCTGCTACATCATCATTGGCATGACACCAGCACCAACAGTTGCTTTTAGCAATTAGAGATCCAAGACATTGAGGTTTGTCTTCAATGCGTTGTGGATAGTTGTGGTGGAATCTGGCAGAATTCATTTCCTATAACAAAGATGAGTCTCAAGTTTTGATTGGCCTTTGTTTTCTTTGATAGATTTTGTAGTCATTTTTAATGATGGACTCTGAACCTGAATTGCTACTTCCCTTTTTGTCTTGTTCGCGGGGAGCCTTGGAGCAGTCTTGGAACTTGGCCCATATGGTAGAAAGGGTTTTTGATATCAGAACTCAGGACATCTTTACTAATTTTTGCCCAGGGAGAAATGCAGACAGACACTCACAACTTGACCCAGCGTGCTTAGCATTCACCTTTAGTTCAACAAAACTAGGCAGTCAGTGTTCCAAGTGGAGGGCATTTCATAAATCCAGGCAAAGGAGATTGTATATAGCACATTCTTGGTGAATTTTCATGTTCATCTTTTCAGAAGAATGTCTTCTTTGTCTTTCGAATAAAGAATGACTTGGGAGAACACCAGCAGTAGAGGAGATATTCAGATTTGGGGGAAAAAAATAAGTTTTCTGGCAAGTCTCATTTTTAAGGCAGCTGTATAACCTTTAATTCACATGAACACCCACATATCTTTGAAAACCTGCTTTCTCACCACTCTGACAGTTAAAATTTTATCTCTTCACTGTTAAGATTTCTCTAGAGAGTACAGTACTGCATCATTTTGACAAACCTGAATGTGAAGAGATGAATGTCCCTCATCTCTGAAACACTTCAGGGTAAGTTGCTTTAACCAGTTTCCTGTTTTCAGAGGCTATTTTTCTGTCATCCCTTCAGATCTATCAAAGTTCATTTAATTCTTTTAACAGCCATATTTTATAAAAAGTGGAATTATTTTCACAGTAGTACTCATAGCCCTGAGATCTGGAGCCATACTGACTACTGTTATCTCAAGGGCCATATGCACAGAGACTCAGCAAGAAGACCAGTGTGTGGATGGGACCCACCCCACCCACGCTCAGCCTGAGAGGTACTACTCATCCTACTTTCTTCTTGCTTTCTAGAAATCCCCCTTGCCTGAGGTGCATGGATTTCCAGCAGAGCAGGATGGAATGTTTTTATGTTATAGTCAGTACTCAAAATATTTTGTTGAGGGGACGTGAATGGAGGTGGAGAAAAACCCGGAATACTAATTGAAAATGAATTATTCCTATCAGCTTAAAGCTCCCTTTGGAAGATTGAGAACAGCTTTTAAAATAATAGTTTAGAAAATGTATCATTCAAACAATTCGATGTGCTAAAGTAGAGAAATGGTAAATGAAATACAGTATGCTCATAGACTAGATCAGGGGCCGATTCACTACAGTCTGTGGGCCAAAGCTGGCCCCTCGCCTGTTTTGAATGCCCTGTGAGCTACAAATGCTTTCTCCAGTTTTAAATGGTTGAAAAAAATCAAAAGAATAATAACATTTCTATGACACTTGAAAATTCTATGAAACGCAAATTTCAATGTCAGTAATAAAGTTTTATTGGAACACAGTCACATCCATCTGCTGATATATTGTTTTTGACTGCTTTTGTGCTATAGCAGAGTTGAACACTTGCTGGGGGAATAGTTGTAATGGAGACTGGATGGCTGTCAAAGCCTAAAATACTTTACTATCTACCTTTGACAGTTTGTTGACCACTGGGCTAGATTATTGTATGGCAGTTAAAGTGATGCTACTTAAAAATATTTAATTATAAGAGAAACTCTTATGGTAAAATATTTAGTAAAACAATTGTGACACACTGTATATACAAGACAGTCCCAAATGTTTATTTTCTTTGCCTGTTTGCCTCTTTCTCCTGGTGGAAATGTAAACCCTAAGAAAATAAATAGAAATGGGCATTTATTTATTAATTTTCTTATTTGGAGTTTCTGGAACAATGCTTGGCATACAGTAGATACTCAAAAAACAAATAAAGGCAGCAGAAGACTGATGAACTGTGCAATTGCATAATGTATATGTGTAATAACATGTGTAATAATAATAATAGTTACAGCAAAAGCTTTCTGGGATGTGCATATATGTTAGGCATCAGGTTGAGGACTTTAAATGCATCCTAAAAGCCAGTTTTAGAAGGTGTGTTATCGCCACCCCCCAACCCCCCTTTTTTTCAGAGGATAAAAGCAAGGCTTAGAGAGGTTGCTTAACTTGTCTAATGTTACAAAGCTAAGAAGTAATGTGACCAGAATTCAAAAGATCTGTTGGATTCCAGAGTCTAGGCTCTGATCATAAGCTATACTTCTTAAATTTCTAAAAACAATTTCCATTTTTTTAGGTGAAAAGAAAGGGATGGGGAAAATACCAGAGGTCAGTATATAAATAATATAACCAATTACTGGGACAGAAGATTATAGATGATTTTTGTTTTCTTAGCCTTACATTTTGATGTTTTCCCACATTTCCTGAAATGAGTAGATTTGCTTTTAATTGCTTTAAAAATAAGAAACAAATGTTTCTAAGGGAAAGGAAAACAGCCCAGAAGGTTAACTGTTCCAATTGTTTATGTAGATCATTTCCGTGTTTCTCTGAGGGCCTCCTGTGACTTGCTGAGGAACCTGCTGGCCTGTCTCCTGTATTGATTTGTGTTGTTGAGCTTCAGTATTAGGTTTCAACTCCCTTTGAGTACTTCCTAGCCCTCAGAATCTAAAGTGCTATCTGTGTAAAACTTTTATGTAAAGACACTGATGGCTAGAACTTCTTGGTGTTTATCTTTAGAAATCTAAAGTACGTGTGTCTTTGAAAGCTATGTTGTGTCTTCCACTCATATTTGATTACACTGGTCTCTACATGTCTCCCACTGCACGATGGACTGCTTTTATGTGAATTTTATTACTATGATTTTTTACATTGGTGCAGTATTTGGGGTACACTCATTTAAAATTATATTTATCTTTTATCTAAGAAGACAGTTGGGTCCCAGCAGCCCCCAAATCATTTAGGAAAGTCAAAGGAAATAAAAAGGGGAGATTGATGTTACAGATGAAGTTCCTTAGTTTGGATCTATGTTGTTTATTTATTTATTTTTTAAATTGTGTGTCAATGACTGTTACATAATTTCCAAAATCTAAAGGACTTCTTACATACCCAGGTCTAAACTAAATTGCCAGGCTAAATGGAGGAAGACTTTTTTTTGAGCTAAACTGGAATGCAGGTTATCAGAATGATTAAGTGAATGCCACTAACATTACTGAGGTCACTGTAATAGCAAATTCAAGACAGGTTGTAGAAGATGATGGTTTCCTGTAGTAAAGACCACACAGACATAGGAACTCTACAAGAAGGCAAACAAGCTAGATGGTAAAACAAATGCCTTTAACAAAAAGGAATACAGTTATAGATTGAGTATCTCTCAGGTTATGTGAAAGGGCTTTTAAAAATTCCTGTGATGTGTCTTAGACATTCCAGTCATAATTTCAGAGGCCTCTCTTGTCCAGGCCTGTTAAGAATGAGTTAAGTGGGCTTTTCTAGCACTTTGTGACTTATTTATTTTTTTTTCCCAAGAGCATCATTCTGATTTTTAAGTGATAAGCAAAATCACTTAACATCATCTCTCAGTGACTTTACTTGGCAGAAATGGGGGCTTGAAAGCGATGTTATTGGTTTTAAGCTTGAAGTGTCATTTAATGGACCCTTCATGGTCTTTTCCATTTATGATGACTTCACTCAGGCTCATCATTCTTTATATAGTTTAGCAGTGGAATTTCTAAACTATCAAGAGTGAGACAAAAGCAATTAGGGTGACAGATTTTTTTGAAAACATCATCTGTACAGATGCAGTTGAAGAAATGACATTTGCTTAAAAGCACTTTGTGAGGTTATGTGTGAATAAACGTCCATTATGAAGAGTGCTGTTTCCATCAGAAAAGAAAAAAATTTCCATCTTGCTCCTTTTTTGTGTCTTTGGAGAATATAGTGACTGATGTGAACCAAACAATTTCACTTTTAAATTTGCGACTTCTAAAAATTCTTTTTCTGTGGCCTCAGAAAATCAGACAGTTGTTATTACAAATAGCAGCTCCACTCAGACATTGAATAGACAATTATAAATGCCTGGCTTCTTTCCTTTTTCGTGGTAGCTGGCTTTTAGATGTGGAGTAAAACCACATTAACCAGAGGACGTTGTTATTGGTGATTAGTGGCTTATTGCTGGGCCACATCTATAAAGCGTCTTGTTTCAAAAAGCTTTCCTTTCATTGTCCAGCAAGGACCATGAAATATCATTTGCTCAAACTCCTGCGTTTGGTAGGTGAGAGATTGAAGCTATGAGTGACTGCCTGAAGGCACATACTGAGTTAAAATCATGCTAAAGTATGTTTGTTTTTTGGATTCTGTAGATGGCCGCCCATGTCCTGTCATCCTCTGGGACTCATCTTTATCTCCAACAAGTAATGAGACTCACTCTTCTGTTAAGCTCACCTGGGGAACTTACCAACAGTCATTGAAACAGAAGTGCTGGCAGAATGGCCGAGTACCCAAACCTGAATGGGGTTGTACTGAAATACATCATCATGAGTGGTCTAAGCTGGCACTCTTTGATTTTTTGTTACAGGTAAGTTTATCAAATCACATTAGTGGTTATCTAAGACTGACACTGAGTTGTAGAAGTCTGACACGAAGGAATTTTCTGTACCTTGAGTTTTTGTGAAGCCAGAGTTTAAGTTCTACAATGCTGTATTTGGCAAGTATAATACCACATTACAAAATTTTGTGTTCTTTTGGGAAATATTCAGAAATGTCCCTCAGCTCTTTTATTAGTTTACGAAGGAGTAATTTTTCAGTTCTTCAGTTCTGCAATAATCATAGAACCGATTTGTTGAGGAAACCCATGAAAAGCTCTTCAAGGTGAATGGTCTTCTCGTGTTTGTGAGGTGGATAAACTGATGTTTGATGAGGCTAAGGAACTCATCCAAGTTCTTACAACTATTAAAACCTAGAGGCTGGAGCTGGGTTTCCCTGGGATCTGTTGATGGTAAAAATTTGTCTTCTTTCTACACCTGAAGTTCCATCATTCCACATTGTGTTTCACTGGTCCCTTGGCCATGTAGCTTATGGCCACCATTTCTCTTGTGTTCTTTCCAGTAGTTTTTTGCAAATATTTAATTAAGATTGGATATTGTAGAATAATAAATATTGGCCATCTACATAACTGAATGACTCAGAATCCTACAGGTTTCTTATAACTTATCTCCTTTTGATAAGGATCTCAATACTCTTGATCCCTTCATTCTGATTACTGCTTTTCCCTTTCTCCATTTTAGAAAAACTGATTGGCTGCTGTTGTTGCATTGTTAAGTAGTATTTTGTGGAAATTTAGGTCTGTCTTA
This sequence comes from Lynx canadensis, assembly GCF_007474595.2. Classification (NCBI taxonomy): domain Eukaryota; kingdom Metazoa; phylum Chordata; class Mammalia; order Carnivora; family Felidae; genus Lynx; species Lynx canadensis. Next base: position 69,775,831 of record NC_044306.2, read on the forward strand.
GGACATTTTCAAAACATTCTCCTTTTGTTTTTAATTTTTTTACTTAAAAATTATTTTTTAATTTTTCTTTATTTTTGAGAGAGAAACAGAATGCAAGTGGGGGAGGGCCAGAGAGAGAGGGAGACACAGAATCCAAAGCAGGTGCCGGGCTCCAAGCTGTCAGCACAGAGCCCACTGTAGGGCTCGAACCTATGAACCATGAGATCGTGACCTGAGTCAAAGTCAGATGCTTAACGGACTGAGCAAAGCAGGTGCCCCTCTCCTTTTGTTAATTCTGTGTGTGTGTGTGTGTGTGTGTGTGTGTGTGTATGTATGTGTGTGTGTGTGTGAAGGAACTAGAAAGGGTTAAAATTGTAAGAAGGAAACCAGTTTAGTGCAGAGTCACAGTCTAAGGCGTAGGAAGTTTCAAGAGGAGGATGATATATGTTGTCAGTTCTGCAGAGCCATCAGTGAGAACTGACCTAGAGAGCAGGCCATTTGACAAGGAGGCAATCAAGAGTTACCAAAAAACTGTTATTGAGTCCAGCTATGAGGCTCAGACTGGTTTCAAGCATTGTATATATATTATATCAATATTCCATTTAATTAACATACTGACTCTGTGAGATAGGCATCTTTTCTCCATTTTATAGCTGAGTAAAAGGAAACTGAAGCATAAAGAGGTTATTATCAAGAACTGTGGAAAATCTGAGATCTTACCTTTCTTGAAAGCTAACAAATTAGCCAGCCACCTGTTCATAGATGCTAGCAGGTGACAAAAGATTCCTGGGTCAGAGACAGACAAATGACTTCATTACTCTTAGTAGAGAAAGTGGCATGAGCTTCATGTTCCTTTGCCCCTCAAGTCCCATTGGGTTGATTCAGGGTGGCCCTGGTGAATGCTGCATAAAGTGGGTTTGGGTCACTACAGAGAAACCCTAAGCTTAGGAAACCCCAATCTTATAGAGGCTGCTAGCAAACCTGCCCAACCTTTCCCTGGAAGGAGACATTATCGTGGTCAGCAGACAAATCAAATCTACTTTCCACATCAGAGGGAGATACTCTTTATATCTTCAAAGGCTATCTGCTATACTAACATCTTTGAAGAGACAGTGCAGAGCAAAATCTGATGTCAGATTGCATAAGGTTGCAATGGAGAATTGTTTCTCAACAGTTACCTAAAACTTGTTTGGTATTACATAGCTAGTAAGTTCCCAAAGATTGGGGTCAGCAGGTTTGGCTACATTCCATATTTTTTAACCATTACTGTGTGACAACTACCAGGTTATCCTTAGGTTAATGAAGGGAGTTGATGTGATAAAATGTATTAGCAATAAAATGAAGAATGAGTGAAGATTTCTAGGGCTAAGTAGGTAAAGATATTTACCATGAGGCCAAGTGTTTGGGGAGTGGTCAATATAGATCTTGAAGCTCCTGAGGGTGATGACTAGGGGCAGGATGGAGAGGAAATTCATGAGCTTGGCAGTGAAGTCTATGAGAAAGAAATGACTTTGAGGTTTGTAACTGAGTCACATTAAGAGCTAACTTACACTGAATAAAGGGCAAACCCTTTAGAAGTTGTCTCTAGTGACATTTGTTTTAATTCTGGAATCTTCAACTAAATCTCAACCTACCTTCTGTTTTTGTCATTCTCCTTTCTCCTGAGGGAAACAACAACTATGGTTCAACCAATAATAATGTATTTATGCAATTCCTACCGTGCATTATACTGTAGAAATTGACACAGGGTAGCAAACTAGTAAAGATGGTTTATTCCTCCATCCCTATCCCTGTTTTTTTTTTTTTTTTTTAAATCACTTAGGAAAGAATAGTGTATGAAATAAAGATAGATACCTATAAGAATGGCTGGATGAAATAATATAAAATTTCTCACTGGTATAAGGTTAGCAAGGGAGAGCATTTTGCCATAAAATAGTAAAGAGGGAAGAGTCTCACTAAGAATGCAGGCTGTAAATGATAAAGAGGATAGACACAAATGTGAGGAAGAATATGGGGTTGGTAATGTTCATAGGATATTTAGGGCATCCTGAATGTACCATTTGTCTGAAACAGAGTCATTTAGGGAAGTAGTGATACTCCCTGCCTATAAGGGATATCATAGATCACGGAGGAAGAGAGCTTTTTTTTCACAAAAGGTGTGTTCACATTGTCACACTCTCTTCATTACTTTGACTGAGTGAGAATAAATTCCAACTGAGCCGTGGTCTCCTGAGTATGTCAGCAGCTTCTATCATCATGTCCATTGTCTGTGGTCTTTAGGATGAATCTAGGCACATCACTAGTATAAGTTTTCAACAAAGATAAGTATTTTAAGTTCTTAAATTATTAATAATCTATTATATAACACTTTCTATGTGCTTGGTACTGTTCTAAGCATTCTATACTAAGCACTGAGATATTAACTTATTTAATCCTCATAACAATTCTATGAAGTAGATATTATTATTATTATTCATATTTTAGAATTGAGAAAATTAAGACAAAGAGAAAGTAAGTAATTTGGCTAGAGTCACATCTCTGGGACCCAATAGAATTTGGAGTCCAACTCATGAGTTCTGGCTTAAGAGACACACTTCTAAGCAATGCTTTCTTCCATTCATTTTATAGGACAATGGCACCATCATCTTCCAATTTCCCAAGCCAAGAATTTGGGAGTCATTTATATGCCTCGTGATACTTATCCTCACGCGCATACAGTGACCAAATCCTTGGTATCTACCCAATCCATCTTCTTGTAGGTATGGCTCATGCTCCTATCTTAGTTCAGGCTTTGCCAGTTATTACCTGGATGATTCCCTCCAGTACACTCAAACTGCGTGAGGCGAGATCACATTTGGCTTGAGATATTGGGCGTCAGGCTGCTGCTACCTCTGCAGAAACTGATTCTATTGGCAGGTCAGTTCTATTTGTAGTCTGTCTTCTCTCTCCTTCTGCCTGGGGGAGGTGGTAAGGGTGTCTTTCACATTCTTGATAATCCGTGAGGCTGTGATCTCTGCAAAACTTTACTGGAACCTGTTCAAGTCATGACACCAAGATTGGACTTTCCAATTTTGGCTTGGCTAAAGTACTGAATCTGAAAGTCAGAAGTTAATTCGATTGTTCAGAGTTAATTTGGTTAGTATCTAAAAGAGTATATCAAATTATGCATATGAGGATGTCATCTGTGAGAATAGACCTACTTTTTTTTTTTATTCATCCAATATTTAGTTACTTCCCAAAGTGCAACAGACAAAAGGCTAATCTCCTATAGGTGCTGTAGCATTTTATTATTTTACCAGTAAGGTGTGAGAATGTCTATTTCCCTCTCTGTTGCCAACCTTGGGAAGTGGAAAACTGATTAATATTTTTAGTGATTTAATGGAGGGTAACAAGATCTTGTTTACATTTTTATTTCTTTCATTATAAGTGAGATTAAGAATATCATATTTTTAAATATTAATTATTTACAGTTCATTTTTTTGTGAGTTGTCTGTTTAAATTATTGCCCTTTTCATTGCATTCCATAGCTTTTCTTTATTGATTTGTAAAGATGTTTGTATATCATGAAAATTAACCTTTATCAAGCTTGTATGTCTCAGATAATTTTTTTATTTTGTTGTTTTTCATTTGACTTTTCTCATAGTAGATATTACTCCAGAGAAATTTTACATTTTCATATAATATTATATCTTTAAAAATATCTTTTTATGTTTATTTTTGAGAGAGAGAGAAAGAGAGAGACAGAGTGTAAGCAGGGGAAGAGCAGATAGGGAGGAAGACATAGAATCCGAAGCAGGCTCCAGGCTCTGAACTCTGAGCTGTCAGCATAGAGCCAAACACAGGGCTTGAATCCATGAACTGCGAGATCATGACCTAAGCCAAAGTCCGACACTTAACCGACTGAGCCACCTAGGTACTCCTGATAATATTATATCTTAATTTATCTTTTTACTTCCTGTATTTAGCATCATACAGTGTTTACAGAGAGTTGTTTGTTGAAAATGTTTGCTAAAAATAAAAAAAAGGAAAATGTTTGCTGAACAAATAAATGAATAAATGGACATACATAGGCCATTTTTCATGGGTACTATAATAATTATCTTTACTACAACAATCCTTCTCATCAATTACACTGCAGTGTTTACCTTAAAGTCAAATATATGCCTCATTTAAATGGTGGCTGGGAATGTGTTGGGAGTGCATTGGATGGATTTTGTTAACAATCTTAGGAAAGTTCTGCCTGAAGCAAATGAAAATCACTTGTTCTAGGATGCTACAGCAAGGCAAGAGAGTACAGAACCCAGTTGTTAATTTTCTGTGCACAACATTCTTATTGTTTTACCCAATTAACAAATCTACATTCATAAAGGCCATGCCATTTTACTGGGTCTGTAAAATGTGACGGAGGCACAAGTAACCTTTTATTCTTGAAGCGTGGGGGTATGAACTACATAGACAAAAATTTACCTCTGTGAGGATGACAAAGGGCAGTATTCTAAAGAGCATTTGAATTTCTAAGATTGGAAAATTTCTATCAAAAGTTCATATAAAATAACAGGAAAAGATTTAGGAGATAGAAAACTTGCTTTTTGAGCTCAGAGATAGTCTGTATAATGGTTAGGAACTGAGATTCTGGAGCCAGCCTTCTACATTTCCACCCTGATTACCAATACTAATTTTTTAACATTGAAAAGTTAGTTAATCTCTCTCTGCGTCGGTTTCCTCAGGAATAATTATATTGTTTATATAGAGGGCCATTGAGAGAATTCAATACTTTTACACACATGAAGGATTTAGAATAATGCCTATACATGATAGGTTCAGTGAGTATTACATATTAAGAAAGTGATCATCCAGAAATAATAGTAGAGGTCAATACCAATATAAGAATTAAAATATTTTATCATTATTTTTATTCATTAAATTTTAAGTAATTGCCAAATCATTAATTTTTTCTACTCTTATGGACTTCCATACTTATATTATAGATCTTATGCTATTAAGTTTTAATTATTTTTGACTAGTCTGTCTTTTTTAATAAGCTGTGAATTTCTCAAGGGCAAGTCCCTGTCTTATCCAACTCTGCAACCTTCCAGTTAATAGCAGAGTATCTGAAAATGTCACACTCAGGGCGTTATATTTTTGGTCAAAGAAAACTACCTAGTTATATTAAAATATTAAATCAAAAGTGTCAAATTAAAGATGTCAGAAGTGAAAGAAATAAAAGTGTAATTGCAATAGAGAAATAAGGTTTGTTAAGAGAATTAGAAGTTTAGGGGCGCCTGGGTGGCGCAGTCGGTTAAGCGTCCGACTTCAGCCAGGTCACGATCTCGCGGTCCGTGAGTTCGAGCCCCACGTCAGGCTCTGGGCTGATGGCTCTGAGCCTGTTTCCGATTCTGTGTCTCCCTCTCTCTCTGCCCCTCCCCCGTTCATGCTCTGTCTTTCTCTGTCCCAAAAATAAATAAACGTTGAAAAATTTAAAAAAAAAAAAAAAGAAGAAGTTTAGAAAATAAAAAATCAAATGAATAGAAAATATTAAGTATTTTTACTATTTAATGAAGTTCTTTCTGTACTTGTATTTTCTAAGAATAGCTATTTATTTGATGAGAAATTAAGGAGTGTTTAGACAGAGGAGGACTAACAGAGATGTGTTTGGGGAGATGTTTGCTTCTACCTTCAACCAAATAAGTTATACATATTTCTTTGCACTTGCACTTACAGACTTTTTTTGGTCCCTATTCTGTTCTAGACACTTGGCAGGTTTAGTGCTGGTGATAAGATGGTTGAGACAGTGTTCCCGACCTCAAGAGTTATAAGTCTAATAGCATTAATAGAAAACCATAATAAAATGTATCAGGCATCATAATTGAATGTTAAATTCTTTAGAAATAAGTAAGATGCTATTGGTTCTTATAGATTGGTAGAGAATGTGGATGAAAAACGTGACATTTAATCTAGAAACAAAATCTTGCAGTATCAGGTGAGTATAGAGATAGGAAGAGAGTTTCAGAGAGAGGGATTCTAACAAAGGGCTAAAAGTATGAAAAAGTTGAGTGGGAAAAATTATGCTTATGGAAACCTCCTGTGCCAGTAGGTAATTTTCTCCCAGGTGGCTGAGAGTAGTAAACTTATGTTCACAAATTCAGCAAACAACAACAATATGACCTGGTAGGTCTTTTCCCCCTAGAGTTGTCTTTTGTTAGTCAACTCTCCTACCTTTTACCTGGCTTCTAATGATTTAGTTCCTGAATATAACACATGAGATTAATAGGTGTTAATCTTTGACATGTTGCCTTCCACTCTTTTTTCTATGCATCACTTTTTTTTCACTTAATGATGTGATAATAGTAAAAGTAAAACTTCCAACCAACTATCACCTAAACAAGAGAAATATAAGTTCTCACTAAAAGAATATTTTGTTCTGTAGGAGTATCCAAATGCTAGGCAAAGAAAGATTCCCATTGTAGCCTCCATGATAGATTATGAGAGTCTTCCAAGCATCCCCCACCTTTTATCCCTACTACTCAGTGATCAAAGATCTCACCTCTGACTTTCAGAGATCACTCATAGACAGGTGCTCTGACAACAAGAGACATACCAATCCAGGGTCTTGGACACTGGGATTTCTAAGAGTTTGGATCAGTTCTATTGTTTTGCAGAAGTAGCATACTGCCAATGACACGGACAGTCAAGAAAATTTGATAGAAGAGGATCCCATGATCAGTGACATTGGTTATCAGGCACATTATTGGTTAGAGATGTTGGTGACTGGAGACAAGTGACCAAAGTCATTGTTAAGGAGACACTGGTGATGAAAACAGTGTGATTGGTGATATTGGAGACACATGGGAGTGCTCAGATCTATCAACTGTTAGAAAAACATTGATCAGTGACATTGCTGATCATGTTTCTTGATGAACTAGGACATTGGTGACTGGTAGCCTTGTATTTATTGGTAAGTCCAAGCAAGCAATTAATATAGTTTTTTTGTTCATTTGCTAGCAAACAAAGAGATGATGTAAGTCAGATACTGTCTTGTCTTCAAGTAGTGAAGAAAGTCTGGGATTAGCTTTGGCAATACTGGTTGACATGCTGAATTGGCAGGGACCTAAGGAGCAAAGATGGCCAAGGCCCAAAGGTTTGGAAAATATATGTTACTGCTTTTTATTCTTTGTTGAAAAATCTTCACTATTTCTTTTTATGATGAGAATCACAGTTGTTCACTTGATTACAGAGAATATCTTGCTAAGGTAAAAGACATGGGAGTGTCTTATTCTAGGCATTAAAAATGACCAACTCTAAACTTTGAAGGTGTAGGCGTGCTAAGAACTGAAACATTATGGTTTCTAGAGAATTTTAATTGTATAAAGCTAAGTATGCCCGTTAAAATGAAATTCAAGTGTCCCTTCCTCAAAATCACTCCAATTATGGTTTTCTTTTTATCTCTATTAATACTTTCTAATCAGATTCTTATCAATATAGGTCCAGACGTTGTAAGGGACTTCTAGCTGATCTCCTTGTCTCTCTCTTCCCCAACTGTGATTTGCTGTGCAAATTATTGCTGAGTTTATTTTTTCCTACTTTCCTTTTAATTGTACTAATTGCTTCTCACAAGAATGAATGAATGAATGAATGAATAAATAAATGAATATGTAAATAAATAAATAAATAAATAAATAAATAAATAAATAAATTAAAAAAACTCAGAAGACTTCCATTGGATTGGAAAATAAATTTTAAATGCCTTCGTGCCTTACTGGAGAAATTTAAACATATACAAAAATAAATGAACCCTCAGGTACCTGTCATCCAAATTCAACAATTAATCAACTCATAACCAGGCTTGTTTTATCTGTATCCCATGCTACTTCCCAAGCCCACATTAATTTGGAGCAAATCCCAGACATCATATTCTTTCATCTGTAAATATTTCAGTCTGTATCACTAGAAAATAAAACACGCCCAAAAGAAAAATTAACAATAATGCCAGTCACATATCCAGTCAATGTTCAAGTTTTTGTCTTATAAATTATTTATTTATTTATTTGTTTGCTTGCTTGCTTATGTATTTATTATTTCAGGTTGTTTCTTTGAATCAGGATTCAAAGAAAGCCTAGACTTTGTGATCAGTTGATATGTCTTTTAATCTATGGATTCCACCCCCCACCTCTTATTTTTTCCCCCCTATTAGCCTACTTATTGAAGAAAGCATATGTCTTGTTTTCTACAAGTTCTAGATTCTGGAGTTTGCTAATTACACTTCTCTGGTGTCCTTATTTGTCCTCCTGTCATGTGTATCCCATATACACTGGTATGGAGTTTATAGACTTGATCACATTTAGATTTCACTTATTTTCTCAAGACTTCTTCATAGATAGTGATGTATTCTTCTGCTGGGAGAGATAATGTCTTTTGGTCTTTCTTTTTTGCAATGGTAGCAGCTACTGATGCTCAATGTTGATCCATCAATTCAGTAGGCATTGAGAGACAGAGATATTTTAATTCCTCATCTCTTCTTCCTTTATTAGTTGGAGTACTTCTCTAAGGAGTAATTTCCCTTTATCTCTTATCTAGTTATCGTTGGTATGGCTGACATAATACCTGGTTGTCTAGTGGTACCATTTATCTAGAAAAATATTAACACCGCTTTTAAGAAACACTATGACCTAGGGCACCTGGGTGTCTCTCTTGGTTGAGCGTCCGGCTCTTAGTTTCGGCTCAGGTCATGATTCACGATTTGTGGTTTCGAGCCTCACATTGTGGTCTGTGCTGACAGTGCAGAGCTTGATTGAGATTCTCTCTCTCCCTCTCTCTCTTTCTGCCTCTCTCTTTCTCTTTCCCTCTCAAAATTGATAAATAAACTTAAAAAGAATAATAATAATAAAAAAAGAAGCACCATGCTTTGACCTCCTAACTTCCTTTCCATTCTTATCTTCCATCTCTTATATGTACTTCTGCACTGTAGGCTGAAGGGTTAACTGCAGGGTTATGTGTGCGTGTGTCTGTGTTATAGTTTGGTTAATTTACTGTCTATTGGACCCCTCCCCAACCCCCCGCCATGCTTTACTCACCACTGTGCTACTGCTTCTGCTCTCTCAGCTAATATGCAGCCTGTTCGTCACACTCCAATCAAATCCCTTCTTTGCAAAGTCTTCTGGAACTAATTCAATCGTATTAAGCTTCCTCTTTCCTCTGAATGTTCAATATCATTCTAAAAAATTTCCACAAGTTTTGAGTACATTAAATCCACAGGGCAACAACATAGAATAGTAATGATGTAAAACAATAGTACTGATATAATGTTGGCTTCAAATCCCAGCTTCTTCAATAGTTAGCTCTGTAATCTTGGGCAAGTTCTTAATCTCTGAGCTTTGCTTTCTTTATTACTTAAATGGAGAAAGGCGACTTTAGTTGGAGACTGATGTGAAATGAAATCCTTTCACATGAAATGCTTATCATGGTACCTGCCTCCCTATGGTCTGAATGTTTGTGTCTCACCAAAGTTCATATGTTGAATCTCAGCCCCCATGGTGATGATATTAGGAGGTAGGGCCTCTGGGAGGTGACAAGGTCATGAGGGCAGAGCCCTATGAGTGGGATTAGTACTGTTGTAAAAGAGGCCTGACAGAACTCCCAAGTCTCTTTTACCAGGTGAGGACAGGGTGAGATGTTGGCAGTTTGCAATTGGGAAGAGGACCTTTACCCAAAAGAGATGATGTTGGCACCCTGTTGTCACACTTTCAGCCTCCAGAACTGTGAGAAATGAGTGTTTATGAACTACCCAGACTGTGGTATTTTGTTAAGGCAGTGTACATGGACTAAGGCACTGGCAGATAGCAAGTACTCAATAGATCAGCTCAGATATCATCTAGAATCACCCTGTTTATAAGAATTTGAATGTATATATGTACACATAGCTATGATTTCTTGAATCTCCAAATACTGCAAGTCTTTAGTAGTAGGGCTCATGTAGGTTTTTCTGTGAATTTTCTGCAATAAAGAGCTGCTCACTATATAGCATTTGATGCTGTAGGAAACCATGTGATTCTATGAGGTTGTTTCTATGGACCTGCTGCTCAGGTCAAGTTGGGGTAAAAGGCTTGTCATTTTTTGCACAGATGAGGGAACTTCAGGAAAACCTCCTTACATGTCTGTTAACTGAAAGGTTCTCAGCCTACAGAACCTGGGAAACTAGTTGGGATTATATTCTGAGATTCTGTTCCTCAATGTCTCCATTCCCTTTGTTGAGACAATGAAAACAAAACAAAACAAAACAAAAACACCTCAAAGAACAAAGACTAACATAACAAACACAATGTTTCCACCTTCTAGGATTATCCTGTCAACTTTTTTTTTTTTGCATATTTGCTTTTATAATTTACTTTAAAAATATAAACACATTAAAAATACTTCAAGTCCCCTTTGGCCATGTCTTCAAGTCCTCTTCCTACACTTTCTCCAAACAGATGATCACAGTCATGAGATGAGTGTGCATGTTTTCAGCCAATTGAAAAATAATTTTATATGCATAGTAAGTGGATATTTGTGTGTTTTTAAAAACTTAGATACTTTAAATGCAGTTGACCACATATTACTCCTATACTTTTAAAAATTCGAGAGAAGCAGGGTTCTCTGTGGTTTTATGATGCCAATAAAAGGGGTGGTGTGGGAGGTGGATATTAGAAAGATTCTATTCCTGAGAACATCGATCCAAAGGTCAGAAGCCAAGAAATATTCCCTAGGTTGAAATAGCCTCTTAATGTAACAAATACCTTAAGGCATTTATTTGTTGCTTTTGGCCACTTCAACATCATGTGAAAGGCTTTCTTGGCTTCGGAGGTGTTTTATTTAAATAGTTTGCTTTATAACCATTTGTTCTGTTTCCTGTTTGCATAGCATAGTACTTTTTATTTTACTTTATAAACAAAACCCAGGAATTATAAGCATACAGGGTACTGCTTTTGAGGTTCAATTCAATTCAACACACTTGAATTGAGGAATTTCTGTGTTCTGTCTAGACAATTCCTAATCAATCTGTGAGGCTCAGTCATCATTTGAGATTTTGAGACTTGGCTTTGAATCTGACACAATGTCATTTCTATGCCTGGGAACTATTGTACTCTTGTTTCTCAGTGTAATTCCTCTCCAGATGTCCTCTTGGTTAATCCACACAGTCAATTCCCCTTTGACTATTCATGGAATACATCCCATTTACACATGCTCGCTCCTTCAGAATCCTGTCTTCCAAAGACAGTCTGATAAAAGTCTTTGGAAGTCTGTGAAATCTGTCCCCCTCACTGAAGAAACTGACCTGCCAGCTTGTACCTGTCCCCTTAGCAGTTAGGCCTCAAAACCTTGGAGAGATTATGAAACAGAAAGTAGAATTGTATTGGCCTGTACTTCAAAAGGCAAATAGTTTCACTTCTTCTGACCTTCAAGTGGAATGTACGTCTGCTGCTAAAAACTTTCTACAGCAATATGACAGGATTGAGAAAGTAAACACAAAGGCACTGGCCTGTGAATCTCCGTTTTGGGCTTTGACATCATTGTTCTAGTGAAGGCCTGACTTTTAGAAACTGCGTTCTCTTACTTCACAGCATTTAAGCTATTTTTTTGATTTTTCATGGAGACGACTTTGAAGAGAAACAGTTGTCTAGCCATACTGACCCTGGTTTATCACAGAAGCATGGCTTATTAGCTACCTGGCCTTTACAACAAGAATGCATTTCTTTGGATCCCGGTCCACTTCCTGCGTTAAGACTGCTCTGTGTTTCAAAGCATATCCCTCCTGTTAAGGATCATACGGGTTCCTCAGATGTCTGCTTCCAACTTAAAAGCTTTTAGAATTTTATATATTCTTTCCGCCTACTGTCTAGCATTTATTCTCAGAGATTTCTGGCATTGATTATACTTAAAGCCTAATTTGCATAAAACGTGGACTAGGAAATTGACTCACAGAGTCTGCTCTTTTATCAGTCTGAATCAAAGGGGAAAATGTCTGGTCAGGTAAGTTATATTCATAAGCTTCATATTGCTAAGTGACAACCAACTGAGCATTCCGGGGTCAATTCTAATTTAATTATTAATCAAAAGCACAGTATATGTTATTTAATGATATGCCATTTTTACTTATTTCAACCCTTGCCATGGAATTTATAGACTGGGCTGAAATTGATTAGTGCATAATTACTATGTCTCAATCCTAAATCTTGTATACATAGCTGGGCTGGAGAGATCAATGATTTGAGGCAGCCTGTGTGATTCCATAACAACCTTTCAATATTCAAAGATTGTTGAATGCATCATTTGAGCTAGCTTTGGGATTGGCTTCCCCACTAATCCTATGCCATTGAACCACAGACAATTTGAAACCAACCTTAACTGCTGTGTTCCAGGAAAATAGGAGGTCTAAGCATCGGACCTGCATAAAGCCACCAGGAAGCAAATAAGAAAAGCATGGAAAACTCAATATAAATTGTATTTTCATAGGAACACTTGAGAGGACAGGCAGATGTTCATCTGGCTCAATGTTTTTTGATGTAATTATTTTTAAAAGATTTATTTTGAAAACAATTTTGCCCACGGGTGCCTGGGTGGTTTAGTCGGTTAAGTGATTTCAGCTCAGGTCATGATCTCACGGTCCATGAGTTCGAGCCCCACATTGGGCTCTGCACTGTCAGTGCAGAGCCTGCTTGAGATTCTCTCTCCCTCTCTGTCTCTGTCTCTCTCTCTCGTCTTTCAAAATAAATAAGTAAACATGAAAAAAAAATAATTTTGCCCAATGAAGTAGATTCAGAGAGGGTTAAGTGAGAGCTGGTGCATAAAGATGCTGTTAGTTCCATGCCCTTGGCAACCATATTCAAGTGTTTGTTTATGGACATAAATAACTAAGAGATAAATGGAACTTGAAAAAATTATTACCAGATGGGATTGTTTAGGGCAATGGCTTTCTTGTGGCTATTTCAGGGGGTCCGTGAGGTCAACACTATTTCCATAATAATGTTGAGACTGTTTTTTGCTTTTTTCATTATGTGGATATTCTCAGTAGTGGGTGAATCTGTTGGTGCCTCAGCATGAATCAAAGCTGGCACCAAATTGTACCAACAGCTGTCCTACTCTTCATTGCCACTGTGCTCACATGAAAAAATACAGGAAAAAAATGCCTGATTCACTTAAGAATTTCCTTGATGAAGCAACGAAACTATTGATTTTCTTAAATCTCTACTGTAAATATACATCTTTTAAAAATTCTGTGTGGTAACATGGGAAGAATGCCTAAGGCACTTGTAATGCCTCCCACAGTGCAATGTTTGTCTTGAGGAAAACTGCTTATGCAATTGTTTGAATTGTGAGCTGAACTAGCTGCTTTTTTCATTAAACACCATTATAACTTGATAAAACAATTCCATTTCTCTTATTAATTTTGTTGGAAAGTGTAGCAATTTCTTTCAAACAGTTTAACATTTGGTGGATGTATCAGTGTTATTTTTAATTTTAATTTTTTTCAAAAATTATTTATTTGTTATTTTTAAAGCTTTTATTTAAATTCTAGTTAACATATAGTGTAATGTTGGTTTTAAGAGCAGAATTTAGTGATTCATCACTTACATATAATACCCAGTGCTCATCACAAGTGCTCCCCAGTGTTATTTTTAAATGAATTAATACATAGGTAGTTAATGTTTTTTAGGTTTAAATTCTATATAGTAAGTAGCCCACATAAATTAATCCCTTTTGGTGTCTTCAATGACTGTATGTGTCAAAGGTTCTTAAAGAAACTTTGAGAAGCATGGCCTAGGGTCATTTTTCTGACATAAACTTCCCTTTGTATAGTAGCTTATAACTTCACAAGTGTTACAGCTCTGTGATTCTAAGATTCTGTGATTTTGATTTTAAGATTCTGAGCTTTTTACAAGAAAATGGATAGAGGAAAACATGAAGGTCTTGTCTAAGGAGAGGTCTTTTGGTAGTTAGCTATCTGCATTAGATAGGTTTCAATAGGTGAGCTGAGTGAAGCCGGCAATCATTCCCTCATTTTTTCAACAGTTATTGAGTATGTGCACGGTGCAAGATGTGATATTGATCGATGTGGAGGATACACAGTGAATCATACTTAGAAGCATCCAGATTGTAATCTCCATGAAAACAAGAAACTTGTCTTTTCTACCTCAGGTGGCAGTATGATGAGTCAGGCAGAAGTTGGTAGAAATTCACATCATACACTAATTGTATCTCCTTGGACAAGTTACTTAGGATCTCAGCTTTTTTCTTACTTGTAATGTGGGGAAAAACTGATATGTATCCTTTTAGGTTATTTTGATAAAGACTTTATGATATAAACTTGGATTTTGTATCCAAGTTGCATAAAGGGCTTTATTTTATAGCTATTTGCTAACTCAAGGAGCATAAAAGCAAATCTATCTTCAAATAGGAACTTCTGTGTGTACATGTAGCAATAGTCTTGAAAAAAGTTTAATTTAGGAAAGCAGAATTTATTTATTTACTTTTTTCCCAACTCTATTGAAGTATACTTGACAAACACAATTGTGTTTGTACAATTGTAAAGTGTACAATGTAATGATTTGATGTTTGCCTATATCGTGAAATATTTACCACAATCAAGGTAACTTAAACATTTATCACTTCACATAGTTACCTTTTGTGTGTGTATGAGAGAGAATGCTCAAAATCTACTTAGCAAATTTCAAGTATGTAATATAGTATTATTATCTATAGTCTGAGCCTCAGAACTTATCCCTCTTGCAGCTAAAAGTTTGTACCCTTTGACCAACATCCTTTCATCTTCCCACTTTCCAGCCCTTGGCAACCACCACTCTACATTCAAGCAGTACTTAGTTTTCAATAACCAGAGAATAATCCATCTGTCAGAATTAATTAGCTTTTTATAAAAAGAACCAATTTCCATTGAAAGATATGAGTTTAAATAGCTTTGGGATATGCTATATTAGCTTGTGTTAATCATGGTTAAAGAAAGAGTCAGTGACACTTGTTAAAGGTAGTAAGGAAGACTATTCAAGATGATCCTTGTAGGGATAGGAATCATTGCAATGGGATTTTCTAGTGGGGGAGACAGATAAGGCTCCAATCTGAATACAGCATAGTCAAGTGTGAATGTGTAGCCAAGGAGCAGGATAGGGGTCAGTGGATGGCAAATTATGAAGAGGAAACACCAGGGGTAAGAGGAGTTCTAGTTTAAATGGCCTAACCATATTCTTGCTGAAGACAGACCAGGGTGATCAGACATCGCCCTGGGGTCAGTGGAAGATGAGGAAGATGAGATATTGAGAGTTATCAGGTATCAGTGGTGGGGGGATTCTGGTTAAACTGATTTACAGGGTTTTGCTAAAACTAGATTTGATATGGAAGGCCAGGGAGAAAGTTTCAGGAGCCTGACTAAAGTTACATCAAGCAAAGAATCTTTGTCACTGTAATCAGAATTGTGTTTTCGCGTAGTCATTTAGATGATCTTGTTTTTGCCAATCTCCTTATAATAAAATACCACATTATTGGGGAAACTAAAATTGATAGAATTTCCATAAAAATACTAAAAGCTAGTACAGTCAAGTCAAGCAAAAAGTTAACAGTGTTTCCTCAGATGTAAATGTTCGTAATCTTAAGCTTGTTTACAACTCTATTTAACGTGAAATTGTTAAAAATGGTGTTTCATTTCCTCAAAAGAAAGCACTTTTTAAACATTTTACTTATACCAAGGTTACTTTGTTTTTGGTTTACATTTCTTTGTTTAATATAAACTCATTCCATAAATCAGAACTTCATGAAACATAAAAATTATTGTTTTCCTTAGTCTGAATGTTCTTTATAAATCTTTACAGGAAAGTGGGTGTGTCTTTGGCAGAGGCTGCTTCCTTGCAGCCCTGCTTGTGCAGATTACAGAAAGGGAATTTTCTTTGTCTAAAAAGAGATTATCACTTGTTTGGTGACTCTCTCCAGAGTCTTAATGTGGCAGAATGATGTTTGACTTCAGGTACTTTTTCTGAGGTACAGTATATGGATTCTAAACATTGCATCCATAGAAATAGATCCAAATATATTGCAGCCTTAAAAAATGCTTTTGTGTGTAAATACTGTTATTTCTTTACTTATGATTCAGTAACATGGACGAAACTAGAGATTCTGCATTCACTTGGTTCATATTGATAGATATCTTTATGGAATTCTAAGATTAGGTAGTATAGAGCAATGGCTGCTATTTACAGAGGCAGAGGCAAAAGAGAGCCTGTGGCCACTGTTAGATGTATGTATTGCAAACTCATTTTACTTTTCTCATTGTTCATCAAATGTTCTGCTAGTCACGTTTACATGCGTAGTAATTTAACAGGCACCTGTTGCCATGGCAACACAGAACAAAAATGAAATCTATTATTTTATGAGGTGAGAGTTCCCAAGTGATACCGGTGTAGGTTGGTGAGACCACTTTTGATTTTGCTTGTGTGTAGTTCCCAAGGTAAGACACTAAGTCTGTATTAACAAGACTGTATTATCCTACCACGGGGACTGTAGGATTTGTTTGAAGTTCCTCTTTATGATCTGGTCTACCTTCACACATTCATTACACTACGGGGATCCATCTAGTTTTTCACTGATAGCATGGCAATCATACCCTGGTTCACATCAAGACAAATTCATATATAAGGATTTTCCAATGTGAGTTAATAGCTTATAAGTAAGTCTATATGTTTTTGTGTTTCTCTGTACCTAGGGTGGGGCTGTTAATGGTAGCAATTCTCACTGTCTTTTTGCATTTCAGGAGCACCTGGGTGGCTCAGTCGGTTAAGTGTTTGACTCTTGATCTCAGCTCAGGTCATGACTCATGGTTCTTGGCCCCACATTGGGCTCCGTACTGACAGTGTGGAGACTGCTTGTGAGTCTATCTCTCCTTCTCTCTCTGCCCTTCCCCGCCCATATATGCACACACTCTCTTTCTCTCTCTCTCTCAAAACAGATAAATAAACATCAAAAACAAAAACAAAAACAAAGTGAATGCCAACTTTCAATAGTTCTTTTCATAATAGACATTTATCCAGTGCCTACTAGGTGCCAGGCCTTGGATGAGTTACTATGGTAAATTGTGAAATTCCATCTATTCCATGTCTTATTGTATTTCTTAAACTCTTTCTCTAAAAATGCAGTTTTCTTTATAAAGGTTCTGTTTTTAAGTGGTTAAAAAAGCAAACAGCTTGAAAAGAGATGGTGGTATTGACTTCCCAATCAGAAACACACATACATACACACGTATGCTCACTGAGACCCTTTAAGAGCTATGCGAAAACTGAGGTGGAAAAATTTTACAGGGTTATGTAATTTAACTAAAAAAGTTGAGTGAGGAAAATATCTGGATCAGAGGAATTTCTCATCTAGATTAGGAAGAACATCTTCATTTTATTCTCTTCAGCTTGCCTGGGTTCCCTTTAGTTTTTGTTCTTTTAACATTTCCCTCGATGCCCTGTTCCCTTGCCTTTTACCTTTCTTCCAGCTCTACATGAGAAAATGATAGTGAAACGTGAAGACACATCAGATTTTTTGGCTTCCCTTATAGGTACAGTCCTCTCCCTCAGCTTTTCCTCTGCTACCTGCCTTCACCTTCACCTTAGCGACAGTGTAGTCTTGCACTGTGCCGCTCAAAGTGTGATTCAAGGACCCTGCTGATTGACTAGTCTGTGACAAGTACAAAAATTGCAAGTCAACACTTAGAAACTTTGGTAGCAGTTTGGTAAAGTAATTTCATCTGTTGATTCTAACAAACTATTTGGCTGGTATTTTGTACTTTTAAAAATTTTATTTCTCTGAGGGTGCCTGGGTGGCACAGTCGGTTAAGCATCTGACTCTTGGCTTGAGCTCAGGACATGATCTTGTGTGGGATTGAGGCCCATCCAGCCCTGTGCCATGAGCATGGAGCCTGCTTGGGATTCTCTCTCACTCTCTCTCTCTCTCTCTCTCTCTGTTTCTCCGTCTCTCTCTGCCCCTACCCCACTCACGCTCACTCTCCCTCAAAATAAATAAACTAAAATTTTCTCTAGTAATAAATTATTATTTTTAAGTTTATTTATTTATTTTGAGAGAGAGGGAGAGCACAAGCGCAAGCAGGGGAGGGGCAGAGAGAGAAGGAGAGAGAGAGAATCCCAGGCAGGCTTTATGCTGTCAGCGAGGTCCTGATGTGGGGCTCGGAGCTCAATCCCACCAACCATGAGATCACGACCTGAGCCCAAACCCAGAATCAGATGTGCTTAACCAACTGAGCCACCCAGGTGCCCCTATTATTATTATTTAACAAACGACAACCCACATGAATTGTGGGGCTGAGGGAAAGAAAAATAAAAACCGCTTCGTCTTTCACTACAGACAGTCCGAGAAGCGCTGGTCTAATGTACTCTCAGTTTTTCTAAAGGTGTCTTTTGATTTCCTACTTTCACGCCTTCGCTTATTTTTTTTAGCTAAGACTTCCTGTCTCTCAAAACACAACTGTAATATCTTCTCCTTCATGCTTTTTTTACCTAAACTCCTACACTGCAGTTCTTCGTACTTCTGCTGAAAGCTTATAACCAGCGTTTGCTGAATGCAGTAACATTTACTATTCTATACAAAGGCACTTGGCTTTTTTGCAGTGCCTGCCACCTTGGCTACACCTGAGAGATACAACCAGGATGGGAAGGAGCATGGACTTTGAGATCATAGACATCTGGGTTAGAATCCTGAGTTCTGTCATTTATGAACACAGGGACCTTGGGTCAGTCAACCAGCCTCCTTGTGCCTCTCTGTCTTTGCTTATCAGATGAGACTGTGGGTAGCACCCATATCTTCAGGTTGCTCTGAGGATTAAATGAAGCAACACGTGTAAAGCATTCAGCGCACAGTTCCTGGCACAGAGTAAATACTCAGTAAATGACTGCTGTTATGTTTTTCATTAATATTAGGAGCACTTTTAGAATATTTTTTCTTGCTTTTGTTCAGGCATTGCCTGAAATTAGTCATTTAATCCCATTATTTTGAGGAAAAAGAATATGTGAAGAAAGTACCTCAATTGCTTTGGTAGACCCACATTTTGAAGGCACAGCTAGAATGGGTGGTGTGCAAAAGGGTGGAAAGTCATTGGATTTCTGTAGATTCCTAAGGGGCTCTGGAGAGCTAGTCAGTGCAGTGCAGGCATCCTTCTTTAGGCTCTGTAAACATAACTGAGTCACTCAGGAGATGTTTTCATGCAGGCAAAAGTAACACCACCAAAAGGAAAATGGAATTAAAAAAAGAAACTTTAGGAGAAGGCAGTATATCTAAAAATATTGCCACGACCAACCAAAAAAAATTTGGCTGGAACACCTGGATTTTTCTGAGTATAATTTTAGTTAGGTAAACATTGAAAAGATATATTTTCCTAAAAGAGGACAGAGTAATTTTATGGAAAATGATGGTTGGCAGTAATCTTCTGATTCAGAAGGTCAATTTTGTAAAAGATTTTCCTTGTTTAAAGGGTGAGAGGTTGTGAATTTGAACAAGTTGCAGAGATGATGATCAATACTCATAGTCACTTACCTGATACAATTTACCCCCAGTGAGCCTTCTTTGTAGGATAATTACCTAAGGATGCAAACATGTTCATGTGAACTACAGTGCTTAATTATGCGATAGTTAAATGAAATGATTGTTTTAATGTGTGCACTAAAAAGTATATTAGCACCATATTATGGATTCGTAGCTATCTAGGATATGCTTTATCAGACTTTAAAAATAGGTACACTCTCTTGGCAGTAAGCAGATATATATTCAATATATAACTAAATTAAATGCCAGGCACATGGCACTGAATTTAAGGGAGTGGATGACGGTTTTGTGGTCAAATTATTTTGGGTATATTGAATGTGAATTCAAAAGGAAGACTATAAACAAAATTCTGAGAAGAGCTAGGGAACAAGATTTAAGAGCTACGTAAGCCCTTGCTAGACAAGGGCAATAATACAAAGACATAATTTACTATAGTTAGAGGATAAGAAAGACAAAGTAAAACCCAGATTATTTAGGCCTTACAGACTGGTTCTGTATCTGTAGGTGTACACACAAACACATACACACATACACACACTCGACACGTGTTACCGTACCCACCGACTTCAAGTGTAAATCTGAATAAAAGGAGGGGTAAACATCTCATGGAAGAGGAGTTGAGTTGAACACACACACCCGTTTTTAATAATAAGGTCTGTTAGACTTGAATGGCACAACAGCCTGTCGGGGAAGCGGTGAAATCATCACAGACTGTTGAGTGATTCAAAATTAGATCAGATAAAGCACTTTAAAAATACACTGTAGGAAACAATCTCATGCTGGGAAGGCAATAAAAAAATGACCTAACTTGGTCTTTTCCACCTCTAACTTTTAATGCTTCCTTGTAGTTTAAAAATAGAAAAGTATAATATTTATAGAAGTACCGAAAGTTGGGGTCTAAACTCTAAAGTGCTTATCGTTTAACACTAATATATTTGATACTCATGGCTTTGTTGTAGAAATGACAGAAATGTAGCTATAGGTCTTAGTCCTTTCTTCACTGGTGTGAAATCAAAAACGAAGAGAGCTCAGGGTTCAAGACACCATTTGTGAAGAGTTTGATAGATTGGTCCTTATAACTTAAGTTCTAAACCATTTATCCAACATAACAGACCTTGATGTTGTAGTCAAAAGTAAATAGGATTTATTTTTTTTTCCCATGTATTATATTTTTCCCCGTGTATGCCATTTGATGATGGCATTATAAACATATGATGATGAGGGGACAATGGTATAGAGAGTTTTGGAGAATTAATAGTTAATGTAGCAAAAAAAGGGGAGATTGGATGAGAAGCAGCTTCTAGAAAGCCTATTTTTCATGTTCCCCCTGATTCCCTGATCTTAAATAATTGCCAATCAGATACAATCTCTTTATGTCTCTTGGTTTCTCTTATATTCAAAGGCAGTCAAGTTACTACACAAAATTAATCAGACTGTTTGAAGAAAAAGGGCACAATAAATTTTTCTAATAGTTTCTGATCTATGCTTTTTTCATCTAACCTATAGTGATTTCCTTGGGGCACTCTTGCTCACCTTTGGGGAACCCCTGTCCTCATGTCAGGCAAACACACTTTAACCAGAAGTGGGAACTTACTGTTCTCTGCAGTCGGCCTCTGTGACCTTTTGGAGAAATCATTGCTGAGACTTACAGCCCCAGGGATCAGCTGCCTGGAGCCAATCCTGACAGAGGCCTCCCTTTATCTGTAGGTTGCTTGTGGATCAGCAGTATACCCCCTGAGCTATCCACATGCCTCTTGGCTCACTGACCACCCCTGTCCCATGTGACTGGTTTTATGCAAATGTCATAGAAAATTGGCTTAGGCTGACCTCTTTTATAATCCTTGTTTCTCAAAATATTGCTATTTGATACAAAGTCCACTTATGTGGGGAAAACAGAGGAAGGTCATTCGTCCAGTTCTTAAAGTTTGCTGTGGTAGTGAGACAAAATTAAAAGACCACTTCATTTCCATCTGGGAGTAGTGGTGGTGGGGAGGTACTGACCATGGGCAACTCTTTTCCTTGGTGCCCAGCCCACTGATAGGTGGTAGAAGATGTTCAATAAACATTTGTTGGATGAATGAGTGAATGAGTGGGGACCATTTCAAAGTAGGCTAAATTTTGGCACTACTCTCTCTGCATTCCTTCCTGAGCAATTGGCCTCCTCGAGTGGCTAGCCCCACAGGATCCGCAAAAACACAAGGGAAGAGAAAGGATGGGAATGACTGCCAAAGGAATAGAAGTGACAGCGTTCAGTCCAGCTGTTTTTTGAATCATGAGCATATGTACTTTCTTTGGCTAGCCTTAAACTGTTCACCATGATGTGTTAGGGGGGAAATCATGGAATTTTGGAGACAAATATAGTTGTGTGTCAATCTTTGCTACTTACATATATTCTACCAAGAGCAGATTATTTAACCTCTCTGAGGCTCAGTTTTTCTTCATTAGCGTGGAGAAATTGCCTTTTGTCTTCGAAGCTTGTTTTGAGGTAAATCACATCATATAGTGTGTGTGTGTGTGTGTCTCAACAATTATAACTGTTTTCAGGTTTTTTTTGAATATCTTCTGGGTGCCTGCGTCAGGGCTGGAGGGTGTATACATATTTTAATTAATCTTCTTACTGACTGTAAAAGGTATAGTACAATAGTATCATTCCCATTATACAGGTAATTAAGTTGAGAGTCAGTGACGTAAAGGAATCTACACAAGATTGCAGAGCTAAGTGTGAGAACAGAGATTTGACTTGAAATTTATCTAATTCCTAAGCTGAGGCTTTTTTTTTTTTTTTTAAGTAGACTTCACTCCCAGTGCAGAGCCCAGTGTGGGGCTCGAACTCATGACCTGTGAGATCAAGACCTGAGTCAAGATCAAGAGTCAGACGCTTAACTGATTGAGCCACCCAGGTGCCCCTAAGCTGAGGCTTTAATTTACCCTGATTAATAAATATTATTTCTTTCCTGCCCCAAAGAAATGCAAATAACACAATTTTCCCTTTCTAATTAATCTATTTACCTCTTCTGTAGGGTAGAATCCCTATCCCTGTAATAAACCCCACTGGGCCCAATAGCTTTGTTCATTCTGCTCACTTATTTAGAATCTAACTGTGGGGTCCACGCAGGTAGTGTTTTTTTGTTATCATTATTGAATGTCACATCTTTTCCAAAGATTTGTTCTAGGTTATTTCAGGTTAGATAGTGTAATACTAAAGCCCAGAGAAACTAGGGGATGCAGTAAACTTTTAGAGCCACTGAGATAACTCAGGTTTTCTATAACCCAACCCAAGGAAGAAAACAAGATACAGCCTTTAGCTATGTGAAAGTGCAGTGGTTTCCATCTTTTGTCATGAATACAGTCAGAGATTCTTCTGGCCATGTGTCTACATATGATGTCAGTGGGAATTTTTAATGCTAAGGGTGGAGATGTCTAACTTGGATGATCTGACTTTGGAACTGTTAGAAGCTGGAAATGCTTTTAACCATGGCTGAGTCAGAAGGATATGAACCCTGGACTTATTCTGACAGTTGCCTTTAATTAAGTGAGCCTGACCTTATTAGATTCTGGCAAGGCAGCTATTTAGAAAACACTAATTCTTTGGAAATCTAGCTTTTCCAAGTTTTGTTTTTGCTCAGCATCTTGGATATTGTTTTCGTTTTCCATTTTCAGATTTATAATCGCTTAGATATAAATTGCTGTGGATTCAGACCTCGAAAGGAAGATGCCTGTGTACAGAATGGACTGAGGCCAAAGTGTGACAACCAAGATTCTGTGGCTCTAGCACACGTTATCCAGCGAAAGCATGACCCAAGGCATTTGGTCTTTATAGACAACAAGGGTTTCTTTGACAGAAGCGAAGATAACTTAAACTTCAAATTGTTAGAAGGCATCAAAGAGTAAGTTTTATGCTATAGTAACATCTGCAGGACATCACATTTCTGTTACATAAGTAGTACGGTTTTGAGAAAACTTAAATCCTATTTAACCTATTTAATCCTGATTTAACCCTTGAATGGCATTGTGGATCTGGAATCTGGGAATGGAGGTCCCGTAATGGGAAACAGACCTAAGCCAAAACGAACAAGATCACAGTCATGGCGTCACTATCACCAACCCATGCAACCTAGAAAACTCTTGCTACATTTCACATCTATCGTGTTGCTTGTCCCTCAGTGGAAATCCATGTGGGTAAGGGTGGAAGCATGCAGGGACCTCTGTAATAGGAATCGACAGAGCATGGATGAGCATGTGACAGAAGCTCCATTATCAGGCCATGGGGCAGGGAAACTAACAGGCATGCAGATATTGACACGGCGGGATGTCCAAAGGCACAATAAACTCAAGAGACTTCTGGATGCAGTAGGAAATTAGAGCTAATCTGCTGACTAGGACACAGTATTAAAGGACAGTGGCCATTTAATTCAGGTAGAAAGGTTTTGGAACATTTAGAAATGTTTCCAGTAGACATAGACTATGGGGAAAAGTATCTTAAGCTTACCTATTTGGAAATAAAGGAAACTAATGGGAACCCTCCTATAGAGTCTGGGCTATTCAACCTTGGCTGCAGCCACTGAGGCTGAATTTCAGGCCCCAGCTCATAGCCACTCTTCTTGGTCTTCCTACCTTAGTCAGAAATCAGAGTGTCCGGAACACTGGGGTATGTTTGAGACTTGAAAATAAGGGGGTGCATTGGTGAAAGACTGAGCCAGCTGTGTGAAGCTAAGTGACTTCTAGAGAGCACATGGATGAGTCTAAAACTGAGGGTAGAACTCCAGTTTTCCAAATCCAAGTCCAATAATTTTCATGCAGTAACTTGTGTGGTTCATGCTGTTATTTTTATTCTTGTTAATAACACTGAGGCCTATTTCTTTAGTTCTTCCTAGCACTCCAAATCAGCTAACGTGTATTTTATGTACTTTCAGGACTAAAGGTAATACTGTTCCTATGAGAGTTTCACGAGCCCCAATTTCATGAGTTTTTGCCATGTCTTGCCCTGTTAATACTCGTTATCACATCTCTTTGTGGATTTTAGGTGAATATATAGCAGATTCTTTCTTTAAAGTGTTAAACTAAGGAAATTTTATATGTAGAAAAATTTACAAAATGCATCACTTACTGAGTTGATGTCATGGAGTCTTCTTAAATCTCTAAATTTTCTTTAGGAATTAGGAGTGCTGGAGAATATGGTCCATCCATTCTATACATTCATATTAATGTGAATACTGCTTTATTTATGCTTTCAAAGAAGATTTAACATTAAATGCAATATGAGGAGCAATGAGTTTAAAGTTAAATTTTCTTTGAATAGGTAAATCACACTTTGCAAAGCAAAAATGAGGACTTTGCTAGCCCAGATTTATGCATAGACTATTCCTATTAATCAATATAACGCACAGACAGGTAATTTTTTTGATTTTCCTTTATGAAAAGGATTAGTCACTAACGAGATCCATGATTTTAACAGTTTCATCTCATACACTCTGACACAGCTAAATTAGTTGAAGGGTCATAGAACTTATATATCATGGATTATTAATATTTCATAGAGGAAAATGCTTACTTAATTAATACTGTGGCCACTAAATTATATCGTACATGTCTCTAGGGAGCTAAGAGCATCTTATCAGCATTATTTAATTCCATTCTTACTCAGATTCATTAAGCACGTCCAGCATTGTGGCCTTTGGTCTTTCTGCAGCACTCATGCCCCTTGAATGCCACCCCTAACTCACTCCACTGAAATTTGGAAAAGGTGTTTCAGAGGCCTGAAACTTTGGGCTATTTGTACATCTCAAACAAGCGTATATTCTTGTTTTCGTTTTTAAGGAGCAACTAAGTTTACTTGAAAATTACTATTAAACCCCCATGATTTTATTGTGCGTTCATCAGTATTTGAATGAAAGCTGGATGGGGCCAATGGGAGATTCAAACATTCCTTAAGATTTTGAACCAGAAACTTGACAAAGTTCTTGCGATAATGTATGTGCTAGACCCTCTGTTTTTACTTTCTAAAAGAAGAGCAGGACATATTGCCCCTCTTAACATAGTTCAGCAAGGACCCTTCCGGATTGGCCTCAGGTTTTCCAGGGATGGTTCATTGTAGTATGCCTTGGCTCTAAAACTTGAGTTTTGCTAAATTTATTTGAAAACAATTTAATATTCCAGTTTAGTGACATGCTCCCAGATTCTCAGAATTCCGAAGTATAATCTGAATCAGAAGCAATTCTTCATTTAATTGGGCATTATGTAATGATTTCTTTCTTTTTTTACTACCTACATTTTGGATTATTTCACATTAAATTCAGGCATGCATTTGTCAGCATTTTGCTTCTCACATTTTCTTGCATAAAACCCCACATTGACACTTATGAGGATACTATTCTACTTGACAGATTGGAGAGGTTTCCATGGGTGAAATGGAGCTTAAGACGGAGGAAAGTATTTTTGCCCAGCTAACAGAACTCTTTAATTCTGTGCCTCTCATTGCCTACAGATAATGACCTTAAGTAAGACATTAGTATGTCAAGTTCTCAATGGAAAATTCAGCATAGAAAATTCAGTTCCCTTGAAACATATTCTTCTAGTATATTATTATTAAGAGAAGTATGTCAGTTTGACAGTGACAAAAATGTTTTCATTCTCCAGGTACCATTTGATAGTGTGATTTATGCCAGATTAATGAAGGGCAAAGCAATTGGGTAAGGCATAATATTTCTAAGCAATTACTAAGAATGAAATATCATTTTATCTTCTCAGGTTTCCCGAATCTGCAGTTTCTGTTTTGAAGAGCCAGCACTTGCGGCAGAAACTCCTTCAGTCCCTGTTTCTTGATAAAGTTTATTGGGAAAGTCAAGGAGGTAGACAAGGAATTGAAAAGCTTATTGATGTAATAGAACAGAGAGCCAAAATCCTTCTCACCTACATCAACGCACATGGGGCCAAAGTATTACCTATGAATGAATAACGAAAGGATCTTCTGGCTAGAATACTAGATATATTTATGCATTTGGTTTTGTTTTGTTTTGTTTTGAAATCAGGTACACAAACCTCAAGTCCTTTTAGGAATGAGGCAGCGTGGAGGAATACATAAAAGAAATGAATTTGACCAAGTGTATATGATGGATCTGAGGTCTATAAGCAGGCTTAAAACCTTTTAAAAAACATACTGTTCAAAAAATATTTGTTTATATTTTTCTCTAACATCACATCATAGGAGTCTCAACATCTGGTTACAGGTGGCCGCAATTATTATTCCAGTTAGCTTTGTCATGCCATTTAACGGAACAGCGTAAACCAGAGGTGCGGACTCCTTTAACAAAGCATATTTTATGCCATATTGACTGGTCTGACTGAGTACTGATAGGAATGGCTCTTGATATTCTTTGGTTGCTGATTGTTAAAACAGGGCAGCCTCAATATGACCCAGAGGCGATTCTACATTGGAAACCTGAGGCTGCGATCTGCAAAAAACATCAGGGTATGCGATAATTCTACATAGAAATGGTGGGTTATTTGCAAAAGCACCAGTATATATTTTATTTTATTTTATCTATAAATGATCAGCCATCTCTGATTCTGAGCAGCAAGAATCACATTTTCCATTTTTAAAATAAATTTATTTTGTTTTCACTATAGAAATCATCCAAATCTGACGGTTTATATAGTAGGTAGTTTTGCTTTCTCAGTTTGAGTCCAGTTTATGTCTAGTGGCTTAGAAATTAAATAATTTTAAGCTACAAGTTACCTATTTGAAAATATAATTTTAGAATGCCTTTTTTAATGGATGCTCTTTTGAAAAATTTTGTCATTTTTACAGTGGATACACTATAGTTTTTGTATATTTTATTAATAATAGCGGATTTCTTCAGATTTGTTCTAATTACATTTAGACTGATTTAATTGATCTTGCTCAGATATTGACAATAGAACCAGATAGCGCATGTATTTAAATATATTGTTTGGCTTATTCTAATATGAGAAATATGAACAAAATAAATTAAAACCTGACTCTTTTCAATTCTCCTCAATGACTAGAACTAACAGTGAATTTGGATACAGGCTCAAATAATTCTCCCCAAACTCCCTCTGCCTTCATTTTAATTAGGCATAGGGACGTGGACATATAGTTTTCATGTGTTGGGTCTTTGTGTTTTGGCAAGATACCATTGCATTTTCTGTGTCCTAATCAAGGGCAAATTAATATCACCATAAATTAGAACTATTAAAGGCATTAAAATGAAGACTTTTTTTTTTAAATAACTATGTATTCCAATTTATACAAATGTGTCGAGGCAAAATGTCAAAACAACATGGTAACTACAAGAGGTAGTTACCTTGGTAAGGCCAAGGAGAGAGGGGTCATTTGATTATCTAATTATAACTTTTCTAGGCTCACATTCATGTACTGTTTTCTAGCATCCCTATTTGCTGGGCTGACCTTTGGAGAAGTGGTCTTCAGACCATTCTTTTCTTCCATTATCCCTCTACAGCTCTGAGTTCCTCCCTCTGATTCTACACACCCAGCAAACTCTGACTCTCCTGAGTCTCCTCTTTTACCTGATGTATTTGGGCTTTTTAAGTCCCCCTTTCCCTCATTAATCAGTATATTACTAAAAAAATTGGCCTAACAAAAGTTTGGCGACCCAGGTTTTATATTGAGCCATTGACTTGAAATAACTCTTTGTGAGGTTGCCTTATACCTTGCCTTATCAAGCTGGCATGTTTGCATTTTAATATGCTTTTTATGGAATATATCATCTTTATCTAAATTTGGGAAATTAATGGCGGGAATTCCCATCTCCTCAGAAAGGAGCTTTAATTTTGTGTCTCAAGCTACACTGCTTTTGGGCAGCCGGGTTCACTCTTACGTGGATCTAGCCTTCCTTATTTCCCTCCAGTTATTCTGACATGCTTAATTTTAAATGAAAGGTCCGGGAACACATGTTTATTTTAGTCACCTTTGCTTTTTAACAATGTATTTTGTGTTATAATCAGTGAATAATTCATGCTGCATTATTTTTGAATAATGGATAGCTGCAGCGCCAGGCTTTTAATTTTAAGTAATGCTCTTTTCTCTTACTGAAACAATGAGAGTACTCGGAGCCTTTCAAATGCACTCAGATTATGCCCCGGTTTGGTTCACGTAAGCATATTATGTGGTTTATTTATAACTTGATAAATTTAAAATGAAACAATTTACCTTGGCAGACATACAAAAGCTGATTGTTGTGTGATTTATTTTCTTTAAGCTGATAATATGCAAATAAATGCATATCTGAAAAATCTATAATAAAAATATTAGAAATTAAAGATGTGTGCCTTTTATTTTGTAAATGGGTTTTCTTTTGATAGATTACTCTTCTTCAGAAGTTAAATATAGAAGACTGCTACCCTTGCCCATGGTGAAAGAAACAATTGAACCATTAAGAGTTTTATTGGATTGTGTTTATGTATGCATATTTGGTATTGTTACTAGTGATATCATGCTTTCTCTTGGCGCATATACAACATTGTTTTAGGTGGTATGCAAATTAGTTAACAGATGTCACAAACTGTGAGAGGTTAGTTTTTGTTTCTGTTTGCTGGGGGTGAGTCTTAGAATTAGAGTTAGGGTTTTCCATAGAGCATTCTTATTTATTAAGTTTATTAGGTACCCAGGGAATTTATTGAAATATAAAATGTCTTAGACTTATGTTCAAAACATTTATGATCTCTGAGCCTGTATAATAGCCTGTTTACTCTGACATGCTTAATATTAAAGGTCCAGGAACACATGTTTATTTTAGTCACCTTTGCTTTTTAACAATGTATACATTACATTATATCTAATGACTAAAATAACCTGGATATAGATTTATCTACAGTGTCTTATGACATTCTAATGTTTATCTCAGCGCAGAACAAGGTAGGGCACATTTAGAGCACTAGTCTGAAAATAAGATATGGAAATTGCACATGGGTCAAATAAAGACGATAAAGACCCTCCTCTAAAAACTAGTATCATCAAGAATTAGGAACTTTTATTCATGAAAGACAATTTGACTTCTTAGAAAAGTTATCTGACACTTTGAAATAGCCAGAAGAGATTTTTGAGTGTTCTTTCAGTGCAATGCTGGGCTTGCTTTTGTATTGAATTGTCTATTTAACAATGTTGTAGGGCAGAGGTCAACTTGTAGATTTTTATCCCATAGAGATGCAAATAATTTCTGCCTGGTGGAAAAGACAACCCTAACGGTTTTGCAGTTTATTACCCTGTTGGACATTGACCAGTTTTATATCTAGTCCAACAATCTTATCCTAACATTGCCTGTAGATACTTGGCTTTTGAAATACTCTTTGAAATGGTTTTACCATCTTACTGGTTTTCTCATTAATTTAATTGTTTAAATAAAATCTTCGACATATGTTCATTTTATATTTGCATAAGGATTGGAGTTTCATTCTTTTGAAAATTTTGCCTTTATAAACTTTTGACTACAGAGTCCTATTCTGTTTGCTTGATAGTCATGATTCTAAATTTTTGAAAATGTTATTTTAATAATCTTTCAAAACATTGTTATATACTTTAAGAACTGAAGGGTACCACGTGATTAGCGTTTTGAGCTTATTTTCCTTTAATCTTTTAATTTTTTAAAGATTATCAGCTGATAATCTAGTTCAAGGTCTGACTCAGAGGGGTTGCTGGCAGACTGTTTTGCAACCTAAAAATGCACATGGCAAGTGAATGAAGTCACAGAAGTCTTTTCTTACAACAACATTGCATATGGTTAACTTAGTTCAACCATTTTTTTTCCATCTTAGAAAGTTACCTTTTTACCGTTGTGATTCCAACATGCATTTAGTTTACTGATAAAAAAATGCACAATTATGTGCACATTAAGAAATCTCTATGCATCTCCTTTCTAAAAAATGTAATCTGTATTTCTTAGCAGTACTTGTCAAGATTTCTAAAGCTTTTGAGACAAAGAGCTAAAAAATAAAACCTCCCTTGTCAGTGGCTTTAATCACATGCTGCAGAATAGCTAGCTGGGCTATATTTCAAAAGGCAAACTGGGCTGCAAAGAGTGGGACCAGTCACTAAATGAGACCGAAACAGCTGTGATTTTGCAAGATGTGCCAACATTTTCTTTAGCTCCAGGACACCAGACATTATTTGGCTCATAAAGTACCCTATTTTATTGGCTCAACTTCTGTTTAGAACAAGAGATCTTGTTCTGTATCCTTGTTTCAGGCCCTCAGGGGTGTTAAAATTGAGGTCAACATTTATTTTTTTTCCTTGTAGTAACTTTGTATAAAACAAAAACTTTGATTTAGATATCCTCTCCAACTTTGTGAAATACATTATCATTAAGCTTGCAAGATTTGGGCCTTTCTTAAGAGAATGATGAAATAATGTATAGCCTCTCGTAAGTGTCAGTTTTCCACTCTTAATCAGGTAATAAGTGCCAGTTACAATATAGGACGTGAGTTTTGGTGACTATTGTGACAATACTATTTGCTGCTCATATTGTATCATTTCCTTTGTCTTATTTATTATTGGTTGCAAGTGGAGATAGCATGTTGTGTTTAAAGACGAGTGACATGGCAGTGGCTGGTGTAGCAAATTCCTAATTAAAGACATAAATTGCTAATTAAATCTTCACATTAGCCTGGGCAGTAACGCCCTCCAAGTGGTGACAACCAAAAATATCTCCTGATATGGCAAAATGTCCCCTTAGGAGGCAACGCCATTCCGCGGTTGAGAACCATTTGTTCTTCGTGCTTTAGTACATTCGTTAACAGAAAGTCTTCCACAAATGGTAAACCTTTTAATTTTTTTGTCCTTTTGCATTCAGCTAATGAAGGTTTTCTCTGTCGAATTCCTTGTATTAGACTGTATTGCCACATTGCAAGGCATCACTCAGAGACCTAAGAGGTCCTATGGTTTGGAGAAAGAGATCAATAAAAGAAGCCATATAATAGGAGGAAGGGGCATATTGGGCTCTGAAATAAAATTTTTAGGTGAAGAATAAATCTAGGAGAGTATAATTAAGTATCGGGGTTTAATTTTTGGAATGGATGGTAGTTGAGGCAGAAGTGCTTGAAAATCTGCTCTACCTTCCTCTGTTCCAGAGGCCCATATCTATAGTCTTGGAGAAGTTGCCTGGAATATAAAGAAGCCATACTCTCATCAGGACCCAGACAGCTGTGTGGGAGCCTACTCTGACAGTGTCAAAGGAAATGGAGGGTGTTTCCTTATTAGCAGGATGGGAAAAAGAGTAGCAAAGTGCATTGGAGTGGAATTGTTCCACTGTGATACAGTCAGTAGACAATGGATGGTGAAGAATCACAGTGGGAAGTAGAAGAATGAAATATCAACAGGGTAGACTAAGTAATGCTGTAGTAACAAAAGGCCATCAAATCCCAGTGGCTTAAAGCAGTAAGTGTGGATTTCTCACAGCCTATGTCCACCACAACTTGGCAGGAAACTTTGCTTTGCATAAACACCTAGAGACCCAACCTGATGAGGCAGCCTGGATGTTTCCACTTCTGTACCAGAGTGAAAGAAAGTTCTGAAGGGCTTTACACATTGCCACAGCTAACTGGACAAAAACAGTCTGGAGAGCAGGGAAATTTGAACTGTCTGATAAGTAACGTTGGTAACTACAGAGGATGGTGAAAACTTCCAGTGGTGGTTCTGATTATATTTGAGGCAAACATATCCTGAATTTATTATTGTCTATCAAATAACCCTCTTTGGGGATACTCCTGTTTCCTGCCCCCTCCAACTTCACCTCTGCTTGGGCTTTTAGGCCATAGTTGATAAGTTCAATGATGTACATGTGACTTAATGCTGGGCCAGTCACACTCCCTCTGTTCAACTCTGTTTTCTGTCACGATTGGTTCAAAATTGAACACCTGACCTAAGTAGGTCAATCAGAAAACTTGCCTCAGAATTTTAGAATGGAAAAAGATAAAAAGAAACCAAGACCCAGGACTAAAGCAATTATGGGTCATGTTCTGGAGATCTTAGACTTTCCTCTATGTGAGTGGAGAAAATTAATTGTAGAGGAAAAGGACAGATCAAGTGAAACCCTCAGAGGGGCTGGTAGATGAGATGGGAAGGTCTGGTGCCTTTTTAATCCTTTGTGTTAGTTGCTCTGGAGGTCCCTTCCAATTTTTGGTTTCCTTGAAGTTCTTTCTTAATTCACCTTTTTGTTTCAACTTAATCTAGGTGGATAGCTTTTGTGATCATTGCAATGCATGGCAAATCTGTAATTAGTTTCTAAAGTAATTAGGTCTTTTTCTAACTTATCAATTTCAGAAATTATATCATGAGTTCTTCCTATGACAGATAAAGATGTTCATGCTCTTAATTTCGCTGACTCTCCCCCACCAACTTCTTTCCTTTGCAAAAAAACTTCTAAAATATTTATCATGCTTACATGTTAATTTTCTTAATATTTACTTTCTGGTTTTCACTTTGTCACAGCTGAATTAATTCTATTTTTGAATGGATTTCCTGCCCACCATCAATTACAGCTTCTTCATTCTTGAGGTTTTTGTTTGTTTTCTTCATTCATCTCTTTGCTGACTGGCTTTGTCATCAAATGATTTTTACAGACTTACCCCTGAGTTCCATATTCAGTGAGCCTTGCTTATTTGTGTATAGCATTCTGTTTTGTTTATGTAGGTAAACAACAGCCTGGTGATTTAAATTTTGGATTCCACACTTATTTTTTTTTTATTTTTTTCAAAACAAAATACCCTTGGAAGTCTATAGACATTATAATACTGTCACTTGGCATTAAACATTGCAGATAAGATTTCAGAGGCCAGACTGTGTGTGTGTGTGTGTGCGTGTGTGTGTTTTCCTCTAACTAGTAGGTGATTTGCTTTTCTGGTTTTGATGTATGTTGAATTCTTTTTTTTTTTTAAACTTTAATTTTAATAAATTCTCAGAATGTGTCTTAAAGTTGGTCGTTCTTCATCACATTTTTCTGGAACATAACACAGAATCAACATATTTATATATTCTTTTAGGATGATTTTTACAATATATATTTGAATATTTTTTTTGGTTCTATTCTATTTGTTCTGTGTTCAGGTAAAGAGATTTATTATGTGTGTATGGACTCTGCCTCTGAATCAACTGTATTTTCCTTTTTTGCTTGTCTCTGTATTTTTTTGAACAAAATGTACTATTTTCTCAAGTGTTTCCTTTCTATCTCTGACTTTATTTCAGCCCCATCTGTTCTACTTCTTCCTGCTTCCCATTAGTCTTAATTTCTCCTAATGATTTTATTATCTTCAAATTTCTTTTTGGAGAACTCAGCTTTGATCTTTTGCTGCTTTATTAACTCTTTATTGACTTTTCATTTTTCATGTTTTTTATTTGAACTCGTTTTTCAAAGAACTTTTAAAAATATTCTTTGAGACTGTAGGGAATAGATTTTGAAACTATTAAAATTAAAATTAAATTAAACTAAAAAGTTCATTCCCTCAGTCATCCTAGCAACATGTCAGATTTTCAGGAACCATGTGTGCTTTGTGGTTACCATATTATCAGATAGCACAGATGTAGAACATTTCCAACTTTGTAGAAAAGTGTGTTGGCTGGTGTTGCTGTAGAACACAGGTCTCTGTATATTTTCTTGTGTGGTGGGGTTTGTATTTTCTGTCTTCAGCAGGAGTTGCTTGGTCCCCCCATCTTCTCCCTTACCTTATCTGCCAGGCAGCATATCTAGGTTAGGGTTTTGGTCTCTGTCTTAGTTATCTTGGGTTGCCTTAACAAAACACCACAGACTAGGTGGCTTTAATAACAGGAATATATTTTTCACAATACTGGATGGTGGAAGTTCAAGATCCAGATGCCAGCAGGGCCAGTGTCTGGAAAGGGCTCTCTGCTTACATTGTAGATGGCCACATTTTTATAGTGTCTTCACATGGCCTTTCCTTGGTATATGGTGGTAGAGAGAATGCAAATTCTTGGGTGTCTCTGCTTATATGAGTACTAAACCCACAATGAGTGTTCCACCTTCATGACCTCATCTGAACCTTCAAAAGGCCCCATTTCCAAATACCATCACACCGAGGGCTTCAATGTATGAATTTCAGGGTGACACATTTCAGTCCATAGGACTAGCCCTTCCAAATTCATGTCCTTCTCATACACAAAATACATTAATTCTATACCAAAGAGGACAAAGTGTCTTAACTTTTTCCAGCATCAACTCTAAAATCTAAAGTCCAAAGTCTCATCTCAATATCATCTAAATCACATAGAGGGGAGACTTGAGCTATGGTTTGTCCTAAAGCAAAATTCTTCTCCAGTTGTGAACGTGTGAAACCAGACAAGTTATGTGCTTCCATAATACAGAGGTGGGACAGGCATGGGAGAAACATTCCCATTACAGAAGAGACAAATAGAAAAGAAGAAAGGGGTGACAGGTCCCAAGTAAGTCCAAAGGTAGAAAGGCAAATTTAGGGTCACCTGGATGGCTCAATTGGTTAAGCATCTGCCTCTTGATTTCAGCTCAGGTCATGACCTCACTGTTCATGAAATCAAGCCTTGCATTGGGCTCTGAGCTGATAGCACAGAGCCTGCTTGGGGTTCTCTCTCTCCCTCTCTCTCTCTGCCCTTCTCCCTGCTTGTGCTCTGTCTCTCTTTCAAAATAAATAAATAAACATGAAAAAAATTAAAAAGCAAAGGCAAATTTCACTGGCCTTTAAGCATCAAGAACAATCCTCTTTGGTTTGATGTCCCACCTCCCAGGGCCATTGGGGTGGCAACATCACTCTCACAGGTCCATGGCTTGGTCTTGCTCCTTTAGTTTGCCATCACCCCAGGGCTCTCTGCAAGGGACCTGCCCTCCTGACTCTCTGGGAGGGCAGCCTTCTCCTGAGGCAGCTGAAACCAGCAGAAACCAGCTCTGCCCCCTGGGCTTGTGGTGAAAATAGCAGTGATCTCTGAATCACCTTCAGCACCATTCTTCCCTTTTCTTTCTGAGAACAGGACACATTTACAACCCAACAGCTTTATAGTCTCATCTTGTTGGTCATGCAGTAATGGAGGTTGAGAAGTCTCATGATCTGCAGTCAGCCAGCCTGATAGCCTTCTCTCATCTGTCCTGCTTTCTCTTGTCCCTTTTAGTCTAAACTGGCAATGTCATTCCTGGTATAATCCCATTTTCTTTTAATTAGGTCTTTGAGAACCCTACTGCTTATTTTCAAAGAAATCTACACAGTGCGTTCTGGTTTGGTGATAGTTGTTTTACAGCTTTCTACAAGATATATCATTCTTTCCCAGATTTTAATTTTCTGTATTAACTTCAGTGGTCCTAAGAATAACGTTATGCCATTTTTCTCCTGCCATGTTTTACTGAGAGGCCATTATAAGTTCTTAGGCAAGGAAGCCATGTCATAAAAGTGTTTCTTAGAGTTGATTGGCATGTGTGTTGGGAGGACAAGGTGGGGAAGACATGATGAAATAATTTAGGAAGTTTTAGAAATTACTTAGGCATAAGGTAATCAAGGGATGAGGTAAGATGGGTCTAATTTTGAAGTATTTTTCACACGTAATTGTGGACCATTGCATATTTTAAGATTCAAAGTGAATTAACTAACAATTCTGAGAAAAAATGTCATTGCTGTTGGAGACAACTTGAAAAGATATTCTGGAAACACTACATAAAACAGGCTGCTTAGGGCTTTAGATGTATTTTCTTCAGATATAGTCACCACCCCAGTATTATCTAAAGAGGCCTATCTAAACTAGAGAAGGTCACTTGAGTTTGTATTATTCAGAAACATTCAGAAGGATGGATGAAGCAACACACACACACACACACACACACACACACAAACATGTGGGCAAATGCATGAAGTGATACATCTAGATAAGGAGCTAGATTGTTTCTTTTTCCATAATGAACAAGCTGATTTCTCTTCTCAGTTGATTATAAACCAAACTACTTGCTATTATCAGGATTGAGGCTCGGAACTCAGGTTGGGGTGCCCCAAACTATGAGATCAAATTTATATCTCAGGATGTTCTGGCCTAATTAGCTCTCAGTTGGTGATGATTACAGAGTTTATTTGCTAATTTGACTTCTCTAGGGCTTTATTTATTCATTCATGTAACAAATATTTGTTGAGTGCCAGGTAGGTGCCAAACACCGCTTTAGGTCTTAAGATATAGGAGAGAAAAATAAGTGAGCACCTGCATCTTTAGCAGCCCTCTTTCTTCAAACCTTTGAAAATTAAACTGCATGGTTGATATTTGTGTATATGTGATATAACAGAAATCAGAAGCATCAGCCAAAGTTTTGCATACATTAGAACTAATTTTACAGGGTTCCTTAACCTTTCCTTTCTGCTTTTGAATGTTCCTGTTAAAAACAGAAGCATGGGGGCGCCTGGGTGGCGCAGTCGGTTGAGCGTCCGACTTCAGCCAGGTCACGATCTCGCGGTCCGTGAGTTCGAGCCCCGCGTCAGGCTCTGGGCTGATGGCTCGGAGCCTGGAGCCTGTTTCCCATTCTGTGTCTCCCTCTCTCTCTGCCCCTCCCCCGTTCATGCTCTGTCTCTCTCTGTCCCAAAAATAAATAAACGTTGAAAAAAAAAAAAAACAAAAAAAAACAGAAGCATGATTGTTCAGATATATTTGTGTACATAATCAGAATCTTTCGAGTAATATCTCCAATATCGTTCACAATACCTCCAGCCAATGTATTTTATCCTCAGGAATTGTGTGTATTGCGCAGTTTACATTCTGCTCTTTTTCCATTTTGTCTTGGTAGGAAAAACTACCTGTATCAATCATGACAAAGACTACAGAAAGAGAGTTTGGATTTTTGCCAATCTTGGTAGTCTACTTTCAAATCAAGGAAATGTTCTACGATCAATATTTAAATAGCGTATTTGGCCAAATGTTCTCCTCTGAAAGAAATGGATGACATTTTTTGAAGAGTAAGAGTAATGGGAACCAGACAGCATAGTTCAAGAAGCTGTCCTCCTTAAGCCTGCTTTCCTTTGTTGCAACATAATCCTTTTCAAGAGCCTTCAGCATCTCAGATCATTGCTCTATTGTGAGCAGTATTCTTTTCTGTCTTCACATTTTGTTTTTAAGTTCATGGCAGAATTGCCACTTCTATCTTATCTTTTCTAGAAGCCTCTTCAATGTAATTCCTGGCCATTGGAATAATTTTGTGCAATATACAGCCATATCGTTTTTGCAAAATCTCCAGTGACTCTTTCTCTTTTTCAATAATGCTGATTTCCCCCCCTCTTTCTCTAGGACACAGAATGCAGAATTTGAATTCTTTCTGTTCTCATGGTTTCCTCACTCCTATCTACTTTTCCCCCTATGTTTTTGTTCTCAAAAAATTCATAGCTTTGTTTCTGCTGCTTAGACAAATGGCAGCTAAATTAGCTTTGTTCTCACTGAATACTTTACAAAACTCTTGCTTTTCTTATCTTTTAACACTTTAAAATTTCTTATATAAGTATAGATGCCATTTAAATCAACTGAAAGAGCATGAGATAAAGCAAGAGGCAAATATTGGATTGTACAGACGCAGTTGGAGATCTGGTTGTTATTTAGGCTTATTTGGTACAAATTTTTCATTTATATTTTGAAAATGATTACATGTGAGTTCCAGAGAGTTGTGGCATGAAAGAAATAGGGTATTTCTTCTAATTTAATAACAACAGCCACCCATAACAGGTTCCTACTATGAAATTGGCATGGTTTGATGCACTTAAAAATATTATCCATCCAATTTAGTCCTCATGACTCTATCTGACAAATGAGAAAATAGAAGAATGGAGTTAATAATTTGTCCAGGAACAAAGAGGACCAAACTGAAATTCATGTCCGAATCTACGTGACTTTACCACGTATGCTTGTTATGATTAGGCTACACTGCCTTCCCAATTCCATCCAGTCTCTCTCCCCTCTGTCACAGTGACTGACCTCCCTGATAGAATTTGTCTTTCTTATACACACTGAGATGAACTGCAGAAACTACGGCCAGGTGTTTAAGTGGAAAAATGGACTAATAGACATCTGATAGAGATAAGCAGAAGCCACTCAAGTTTGCAATATTTCAGACATGTCTGGTCCTACCATGTCTGGTATGTGAGATGGTGATCCTTCATGTCTCCCACTATCAGTAACTAATATTTAGAAGTGTTATGTTGGGCCATGTGTTGAGGCTTTATGATTCATAAGAGACAAAGAGAATTTCAACTCTCAATTGCCATCTCAATTCATTTGTCATGATGTTGAGTTACACAGAACTAGGACACATGTAAAATAAATACCTCTTTCTGTTCCAAGCCCTGATGAGCATTTTTCTCGATGCATTTGGATTCCTCTGGTAAGAAAATCACAATGTAAAGCCATTCTTTACATTCGATGTTGGGTTTGAACAAAGAGCTGTGAGACTGCTGTGGTGTGAAAGCCAGTAAAGTTCACAGAACAAAGGAGGGCAAAGCCCCCTTAAAATCACAGCATTCCACTTCATTTTACTTTGTGTTGTTATGTTGAAAATTGAATTTGCTAGTTTGCAAGTAGATATAATAGCCATTAGAGCTTTGGTCAACTGATTAGTTAGTGTGTTTAAAGCAAGAGATTGAAAAAAAAATAAAGAACACATTTAAACTCCTATAAAATCAGCTCTGTGCTGGGAAAGAATTCTTACTTTCACTTAGTCATATAAAAAAGCTTATTTCCATGACCAAACAGTGATACTTGATAAACTCTTATACCATTACTGCAATTGAAACACTGTTTTGCATTCTTGTTTCCAGTTGTATGAGTGACAGCACTCTTAAAAATGGTATAAGTCCTCAACATATATGGTCAACAATTAAATATCTATTTGGTTGGCTTAAATAAAGCTTTGGAACTTTATATTGAGGATTGTGGAAGATTGAGAAGTAAAATATACACGTCCTTTTATAAATAGGCATGCACGGTTTTTCAAGAACATTGGGACTCTCCATGCAGCTGTCTCATCGTGAGCGTGAAGCAGCTTCAAAGTTTATAGTCAATTGGGTATCTGAGATTGTGACACACAAAACAATATGAAATTCATGGCTTCAGTCCAGTTTCTTGGGGGGGGGGTGGTTATGAGGTGCTTTTTAAGAATACCATATTCTTTCTTTTTTAAAAAACATTTTTATTACGTTTATTTATTTTTGAGATACAGAGTGAGACAAAGTGAGAGTGGGGGAGGGACAGAGAGAGAGGGAGACACAGAACCCGAAGCAGGCTCCAGGCTCTGAGCTGTCAGCATACAGCCCGACGCGGGGCTCAAACCCACAAACTGTGAGATCATGACCTGGGCTGAAGTCGGACGCCTAACCAACTGAGCCACCCAGGCACCCCTAGAATACCATATTCTTTCTTATAAAGCCAAAAGAGTCTCTCAAATCTATTTCACTGCTATAATGTGGAAATGAGAGAGAGAAGCCATTCCCAAAGAACTAGTTAATAAACCCATTATAAAATGCTATTGTTGGAAAACAAAGCTCTATATTTTATCTATCAAGACATTCATTTATATGGTAATTGACTTATTTTTATTAATGTATTTCTCTATGTCATTCTAAAAAGGATTTGGAGCACCTAGTTTCCAGGTAGGAGTAGCAAAATACCTAAAGCTATAAAAATACAAAATGACAATGAAAACGTGAATTTTGGAAAATAGAAAAGAAAGAGACTAGGAAATAAAGTGATTATTTTGAAGATGTTGGCATTGGATGTAGGACTTTATGAAACAGGAAAAAAGTGAGCAAGGCACTTAGGGACCAGGACAATCAAAGTGTAAAAGATTTACGAAGATATGGGAAAGAAATGCCTCTGATGTCAAAGCCATATAAAAGTTTTATTAATTCCAGGATTGGTTTTGAAGATTAGAACCAAATTGTAATATATAAAACATATTTACATTATAGAATACATATGAATATGAATTTAAGGCACTATATTAGAAATATTGTTATGTATATTATGCATACTGTATTATATATGTGCATGCATATATTTAATACACATATATACCCGTAAGATATATACATCTTATATACATAGATGCACATATGTATATATGTATGCGTATAATATATACAGACATTTATAATATATATATGTATATTGTATGCATATATGTATCTATATTATATAATGCATTAACGATTTAGCGGCTGTACATACCCTGTCCATACGTAGTCTGTATTCAGGCATACACCTAAAATTTGAAGTCCTTATACATTCAAGTCTCACAGAACCTTTACAGCTGGTGTTAGCCAAGTAATGATTCCTGTTAAATTTCTGGTATACATTAATTCCTTCAACAAACATTTTCTGAATGCCTGCCATACCTATTCCAGGCCCAATAAAAAAGAGTGAATTCAACAGACATGGTTCTTGATTATATGAGACTTACATTTAGGGGAAAATATGAACAATAACATTGAAAGTTGAATAAATGTTGTGAGAAATAATAGAGTAGATGTGTTACAGTTTGGGGCACAAGTTAAGGCCTTCTGGAGGGGGGGTATTTAAACAGATCTGTAGATTGAGCAGCATTTACCCTGAGAATTGGAGGAAAAGCATTCCAGGTAGAAGGAACAGTGCGCAGAATTGTGGAGGTGAAAAAAGCGTCATCCTCCAGGAAAAAAGAGAAAGCTAAGTTCTCTAAAGTGTGATGAATCAGGGAATAGTACAAAGGTGGTTAATGATATCATCAGGGCCCAGATCATGAACACCTGACTTGAGGGCCCTGCTAAAGATTTTGAATTTTGTTAGGAGTGCAATGAGATTACCCTGTGTGGAAAAGAACTAGAGATGGGCAAGTTTGGAAGGGATACAGATTAGAAGACCATTTAGCAGCTCTAGTGAGAGATGATAGACTATGATGAGGCGAGTGGAGATGAAAATCTGGTGATGTCAGGTACATCTTAGAGGGCATAGTCAACAAGATTGGCAACAAAGGTTTCAAGAATGGCCACCGGATTTCTAACTTAAATAATTGGGTTCATTATGGTGCCCTTAACTGAAATGGAAAAGATCAGTGAGAAACAAATTTGTGGATAAAAAGAAAAAGAATACTTGGTTGGATACATGCCAATGTACATTCGAGTGGAGGTGTCAAGAACAAATGAGACGGATGGGCTCAGCAGGGGTCTCTCTACATTGGCACTACTGATATTTGGGCTGAGATAAGGTCCTGGGAATTGCAGAACATTTAGCAGCATCTCTGGCCTCTACCCACCAGATGCCAATAGCACTGACCTCTTGTTATGGCAGTCAAAATATCTCAAGACATTGCCAAATGTCCTTTGGGGGTAAAAGCACCACTAATTCAGAATGACAAATTTAGCAATATACTTTGGGAATTAATGGAATATAGAGGGAATTTAAAATCCATTCAGGTCGAAGAAATCACCCAGGGAGTTTAAGTTCCACCTTTTGGTATAACAAATAGATGCAGAAACTCTCCCACCATGTTTGAAATGCTTGATAAAATAGAACAATATCACAAATTTAACACTGAGAACATAGAAAGAAAGAAAATATCCAAGCAATAGAATAATAATAAATAATAAAGAAGAATGAAACTTAAGTAAATAAACATAGAACTGATGCTGTGGTGGCCCTGATACTGGAGTTAGAGGGGTTCCATACTCCTTGTGAAATAGCACAGGACTGGAGTTTTAGTTCTTCTATATGGACTGTGCAAGGCAAAGATTCAGAACTCTTTGTGAAAAATACTCTTTCACAAAGTATGAACCACGGAAGGCTGAAATTTCAGTGAAAGGTGGACATAAATATCTGCCCCATGACCCAGGATTTGATGAGGAAACTGATACTTGTCTAGTGTCTGGGAAAAAGGCTACTCCAAGCAATCAGAAGCCTAAAGTTATGTCCCATTTTGGTTGGAGTCTAACTTTGGAGTATCTGAGAAGGCCAGAATCATCTAGCTGAGAAATTAACCTAAAAGGTAGTCTTTATGATACCTTTTGGATAAATAGAAGAAGTGAGGCAAAACTTCCTCAAAGGATCATTCCCACAACTGGTCAACAACAAGACTCCATCAAAAACCAAACCCCTTTCCAGGAGTACTGAATTAAAAATTAAAATATAAAGAACCCATTTATCATGAAACAAAATTTATAGGCACAGTACACAGGAGAATTATTGCTCTAATCACTTGAAACAATAAATAACCTAAAGCTGACTATAAATCAGTAATGTGGAAAATAATTAAAAATATTAAAACAAATATAGAAGAAGGATGAGACACCAGGACAGAAAAAAGAAGAGAAGATGGAATTCTTGAAAAGACAATTATAACAAGTGAAATTACAAATGCAATGGAAATTAAATAGCAGCTTCTTGCTCTGCAGAAACCTAAGCTACGGAAAATAGAGCTGAGGAAATATCCCAGATTATAGATACTAGGTGGTGACAATCAAAGAGCTTAAAGATGACTTTATGGAAGATAGCATGAAATGGACCAGCACATATCTGTTAGGAGTTCTGAAAGGCTAGGATAGGAAAAAGAGAAAAATGACAAGAACTGAAAAAACAATGCTTATAAATTCAGCTTAAGTACTGGGTTGGAAACTGCAGATTGGTGAAATGAAATACAAAATATTTATTTATTTATTTATTTTTTTTATTATTTTTATTTTTTTTTTTAAATTTTTTTTTTTCAACGTTTATTTATTTTTGGGACAGAGAGAGACAGAGCATGAACGGGGGAGGGGCAGAGAGAGAGAGGGAGACACAGAATCAGAAACAGGCTCTGAGCCATCAGCCCAGAGCCTGACGCGGGGCTCGAACTCACGGAGTGCGAGATCGTGACCTGGCTGAAGTCGGACGCCTAACCGACTGCGCCACCCAGGCGCCCCGAAATACAAAATATTTAAAAAGAGTGATCTTCAAAGTAAAGGGGACAGAGACAGAAGAGAAGAGGATTTACCAACAATTCCTGAGGAACCTTAAAAATTAGAGAAGGCAAATCAAGTTTAAGAGAATGTTTTGGAGATTAATCTGAGTAAGTTTTCTCCTGTGTGGTTTTGCTACTCACTATATACAAGCAAAAAAAGGGAAAAAAAAATCAATCTACCTATATATTTCTTTTTCCTCCTGGGCACATGGACAACATATATACCTCAAGGACTAAAACTATTCTGTTTCTTTATATATTAGTTTGATCTTGGGACCTTCTGCTTGTTTCAACACACACCTATCAAAGGTCCTCAACCACAGCCCCAAACTTTCACTTGGTGTTAACTTCAGTCTTTTTTTTTTAAATGCTTATTTATGTATTTTTAAGAGCCAGAGAGAGAGAGAGAGAGAGAGAGAGAGAGAGAATTCGAAGCAGGCCCTGCACTGTCAGCATAGAGCCCCATATGGGTCTCAATGTCATGAACTGTGAGATTATGACCTGAACCAAAATTAAGAGTCAGATGCTTAACCGACCTAGCCACCCAGGTGTCCCAGAACTATAAACAGTCTTAAATTTTAATTTCCCTTTTCTTTTATTAAAGTGGTAAGGAATCAACTCTGTTGTGTGAAAAAAAATAATTTTCTGGTTTTATTGAATTATGATAATCAAATATAGCCTTTATATTTATTTATTTTTTGAGATGTTCTTTGTATCTTAATACATTTGGTAAATATTGCATGACTCATTGCAACGGATATATTCTCTGAATCATAGAAGATTTTGTAGATTCTGTTAATGTCATCTTTAAAATTAAAAAAATACCCAATGACTTTAAAAATTTTTGTTTTGATTCCCACTATAGGCTGACAGCATTTAGTTAGAATTTTCCTCTTTAATATTACTATTGAGTTTTTCTTTAATCTCACATAGACTTTATTTTATGCATTTTTCTATGCCCTTGTATTTGTAACATAAATATGTTATTTTTATATCCAATATATTCTTATTTTTTGTTTCTGTATTACCTGACTTTAGATGTATCTCTGTAAGTAACATCACACTAAATTTATACTTCAATTTGATAGACTACTTTTAAACAAGTCAATTTTAGTCATATTATGTTATTGTCAAGATCATTACCCTTGGTATAACTTTAATTTTGCAATTTTTGGGTTTCTTTGGGTTCTTTTTTGTCATGTGCCAAGCACACTTGCCCTGTTTACACATATTAATAATTAGTATTTGTAGTTGCCAGATCTTTTTATGTAATATGAATAATGGCTCAAGTTTATCTAGCACTTTCTATGTGACAAATACTTTGTGAGGATTTTCTCTTTTAGGTTTCCTAACAACCTGTGAGGAAGGTGTTATCATTATCTCTGACTTGCAGGTGAGAAGCCTAAGAGAAATTGGCAGGTCACCCAAGATCAGAACACATAAGGAACAGAATT
This sequence comes from Lynx canadensis, assembly GCF_007474595.2. NCBI lineage: Eukaryota > Metazoa > Chordata > Mammalia > Carnivora > Felidae > Lynx > Lynx canadensis. Next base: position 69,820,769 of record NC_044306.2, read on the forward strand.
GAATTTAAACCCAGAGTGCTGGACTCCAGAGCTAGTGCTCTTAACTGCGGGTTTCCTCCCCACATATTAACTCAACTAACTTTCATGTTATCGTGTTTTACAGATGAAGGGCACAGTACCCAGAGTGCTTCAGTATGGTGCGCACAGGAGCGTGAACAGTAAACCAGAGATTCCAAAAGCTGAGGTCTGACTGGGAAGATTATGGAACAATGTTCCCTTGGGAAATGTTTGGGAACTTGGATGTTTTAATTGTGTAGTAATTTTGTAAGAGACATCAAGTGCAGCAGATAAGAGTCCAGTACCGGGGCTAGACAAAGCCTGACATTGACTTCCAGCTGGGCCACTTTCTTGCTCTGTGTCCTTGGACAAATTGCCAAGCTCCGCTAAGCCCAGGTTCTCCATCTGTAAAGTGAGAAGAGTAGTACCTGACTGAGGTGCTGTGAGCATTGAACGAGATACTGTATTTGATACGCCCACTAATACAGTGCCTGGTGTAGAGTAAGTGCCATAAATTGCTCTAGAATAAATTTTATGGCTTAAAATTTTGAGGGGCGCCTGGGTGGCGCAGTCGGTTAAGCGTCCGACTTCAGCCAGGTCACGATCTCGCGGTCCGTGAGTTCGAGCCCCGCGTCAGGCTCTGGGCTGATGGCTCAGAGCCTGGAGCCTGTTTCCGATTCTGTGTCTCCCTCTCTCTCTCTGCCCCTCGCCCGTTCATGCTCTGTCTCTCTCTGTCCCAAAAATAAATAAACGTTGAAAAAAAAATTAAAAAAAATTTGAACCATTCAAGTAATAGGAAGAATGGATGCTATTTTGCAAAAGAAGGAGAAACTTTGGAAGCAAAAAGAGAATATTTTTCTATTTAAATGCCTGAAGAGATTTCATGTGGAAGAGGAAAAATAATTAATCAGGGATTTCCTGAAAAACAAAAACAGAACCTGTGGTTGGAAGTTATAGGGAGCCCGATTTCATTCCAATTTAAGACATTTTTTCACAATCAAAGCTATTCATAAATTTCTGCTTCTGAGGATGTTTGAGTAGAGACTGGTGACTGCTTTGTTGGGTGGGGTGGGTCTGACTCTAGATTTTTAGAACAGCAGTTTGCAAACTGCCGATGCAGGGCTTGTCAGCACTCACTGGGAAGGAGAAAAGGAGACAGTTGGGGAGGATGAAAGAAGAAATACATACAAAGAGATCAGGACCATTATAGGGGACTATCTCTTAGTCTTTCATGAGAAAACAGTGTGTTATTGTTGCAAATTAACCATTTATTAATTGAGTATTTTTTGAGAGTCTAATTTATAAATAACAATTTACAAATCCCTGCCCTCCTAGAGCTTACATTCTGGAGGAAGAAGGCAGATGATAAAAGAATTAATGGTACAGAATGTTGAAAGATTGTAAATGGGATGGGAAAAAAAATAGAGCAAGTTAAAGGAGATCAGGAGTGCCAAGGTGAGGGTTGTAATTTTAAACTGGGTGATTAGAAGACCTTCGTAAGAGGTGACATTGTGAAAGCAGGGAGGGACTGAGGCACACATATACTTGCAGGAAAAGCATTTCAAACTGAGGGAACATTCATTCAAAGGTACTGAGGTAACAACTGCCTTATGCGTTCTGGAAAGAACAAGAGGGCTAGCATGACTGGAGCAAAGGGAGCCATGGGAAGACTTGCAAGGGATAGTATCAGAGAAGTAACAAAGGGTTGAGCCATGTAAGGACTTGTATGCCATTGTAAGTACTTTGGCTTTTATTCAGATTGAAGGATTTAAGGGATGACACCATCTAACTTTCCTTTTGATAGGCTCAGTTGATGTGTGAAGAATGTACTACATGGGTGAGAGTAGAAGCAGAGAGGCCAGTTAGGAGGTTGTTGTGATCCAGGTGGGTCATGATGATGGTTTGGTCCATGGTGAAAGCAGTGGCAGTGAAGGGAGGTGGTCAGATGCTGAATGCATTTTGATGGTGGAGCTAGCAGCCTGCATGTGGGTATGAGACATATAGAAGAATCAGTGACGACCAAGATGAGGAAGACTGTAGGTTGGATGGGTATTGGGTTGGAGAGAGGTTCACTTTTGTAAATTTTAAGATTGTGGTGTTTATCAGGCATGGAGAAACCTGAAACGGAGTGACCAGCAAGATAGATGGAAAACCAAGCTATTTTAGTGTCCTGGAACCAAGAAAAATAAAAACAAAACATAGCAAAGAGAAAGGAATGAGAAACTGAGTCTGAAGACTGAGAATTGACAGTTCACTAGTGCCCTTAAAAACAGTTTCATTGGAATAGTGGTGGTGAAAGTCCAAGTGAGGTGGTTTTAAAAAATGTAGGGAGAGAAATTGGAGACGGTGAGTATATAACTGAAATATAGTTTAAGGTAATAAGAAATTAATTTGAAATTCACAGTCCCTGGGAAATCTAATTTTCTTATATCATTCTTTGGAATTTTCAATACTCTATGACGTTTTTACTCTTCTCTATCAACCCAACCCTAGAGAAAGATCTCTATATGACAAGAAAGAATAATTAACCCCCAAAGACTTATTTGCACACAATGTGACCAAACCAATAGGATATTAAGTCAAGCGTGCCTTAAACTCGTCTCTTAGCATACTCTATGGAATGATCTATTAGATAAGTTATACATTTTCAGATACTTATCATTATGGTATAGGCTTTTAATATTATGAGCAGTTACAATTTACAACTCAAATATAAACAAATAATTTTCCTATCCTGATGTTTGATTCTAAAGTTATTTTTTGCCACAAAGCTTAACATGCTGATCATCCAGTCTGTTCTCTGGAAGAATATCCTTATTTGGGAGAGAGAAGAGTAAAAATTGAAAAGCAATCTTTTTTATTTTTGGTCTTAAAAACAGAAGCACCTGGGACTTTAATGAGAAAGCTACGCCAGTGTCGGTGGGGATATTTTCATGAATGTCCCAGCAGAGAGTCAGGCTGCTCCTTCTCACTAACTAGTGTCTGTAAATAACACACATTTGACAGGTTCTGACTCTCAGAACATAAAGACCAAATTGTACAGTAAATTTTAGGTTATTGTGTTTTATATCAGAGATTCTTGTTCTATGTTTAGTGGATGATCAAAGAGCCCTGAAGCACCACTTTGGTTTATGTTTTATGTACCTTTTTCTTCCTGCAATACCTTCTTTGACTTTACTTGTTCTGCCTTTCCTGATGACTTTCAATCAATCCAATGCCATGTATTTGTTGATGACCTTCCAGGCCTGCATCTTCTCCGTAGGATTGACAAAAAGCCAACAAAAGACAAAAAGCAAAACAACCCCCCCCCCCAACAAAATAGATCTGGAGCAAATGGGTGGAGAGGGGAGTTAAAAGAAAATAAGTCTTGGGCATGGAACCTATTGGAATAAACTATGTACACTCGATGACTTTCCATATGATAAGAGGTAAGAAAATATCAGTGAAATATGGTGCTGATATCTGATTACAGTAACAGGCATTTGTTTATGTTGCTGCGCTGGATAAACAGGGAAGAGATTAAATACATGAATACAGTGAAGTCACCACCTTTAAAAAGTTTAGGAGTACTTTGTGGTATCTCTGAGAAAAAGAAACAGACATAAAATATCAAGTGGCTCCCTAGTAAAAGTAATTAGAGACTAGATATTACCTGAGTTAAATAATCGTTAATATTAGTTAATATTAATGTAAATAATCGTTAATATTAGAACCAAATATTAGTTAAATTTGGGTCAATATTTTTCTTTACGAAATGCTTCCTTATTAAAGATTTTATTTTCTTTAGTATTTTAGGAATATTTCCCATCATTTCTCAGCCATATAATGGAGGGGAAAAAAGCTTCTCTGGATGGGTATTGCTTCAATAACCACCTCCCACCTCTGCCCCTGGGCCCAGGTGCTTCTAGCACTCTCCAGCCCCCATTTCCCTGGAGGAGAGGTAAAGGAACAAGGACAGCTGTAAAAACTGGAACGTTTTGCTTAGGGACCAATGGTAATAAGCACTTCCTGGAACTCAAATCTGGGTCAAGATATTTGCCTGCCTGAACTTACTATCGGAAGATAAAAATTGTGCTTCTTTCCTAGCTAATCGACATGTTCACTTGATCCTAATGTATGCTTTTCTCTACCCCATCTCTAAACACAGAGACTGTGTCTGAAACCTGGAAATTAACCTGGAAACTCATAACCAAGCAGACATAAGCAATATCAGACAAGCATAAGGGAGCATTTGTAAGTGCCGAAATCACAGTGAAATCCTATGCAACAGTTGGTCAGGGAGCATTTATTTATCATTTTTACAGACCATTGGATTTCCAAATATTTCTGCAGAATTACTTTTAATTAGAGCAAATTAATCACTTGGTAGAATTTAGCTTTGATTCTCAAATAACCTTGAGATTATGTTTTTTTCCTTTGCTGAGGATTAACTCATTCCCTAAACCCAGGTACATAGAAGAAATGTCTAAACAAACTTGCAAATGAGCATCATTTGTGTGGCATTTCCATTGTGAAGCTATGAAAAAATTTCATAGTTCCTTTCAAAGTATCTGTCCTAACAGCGCAGGGATCCCATTTAATTCCAGCGATTCATGAATTTCTGTTGTTGACTGTTCCTCAGGGTACGTAGTCTGTTTTGCAGATTGGAGTTGATATTTAATAATATTTTAAAAAATTATCTTATTTCAGGGGCGCCTGGGTGACTCAGTTGGTAGAGCGTCCGACTTCGGCTCAGGTCATGATCTCACAGTTCGTGGGCACGACCGGGCTCTAGCTGCCATTCTTGTCTATCCCTCCTTTCCTGTAATTTTCTTCGTCTCTCATTTACTGGATTTTTTCAGATAGCTCTGACCTTGTTTTTGTTATTATTTCTGGATAACAGTGTGGGCAAGCATCTGCTTCTGCAGTTGGCCAAGGTTATTCGCCAAGAACAGAACACAGTTTTTTTTTTTTTGTTTTGTTTTGTTTTTGTTTTTTTTTTTAGCATATTGCAAATAAAAAATTCTCTCTTTTTTTAAAAATATTTGTTTTGGGGCACCTGGGTGGCTCGTCGGTTAAGTGTCCGACTTCGGCTCAGGTCATGATCTCACAGTCTGTGGGTTCGAGCCCCACATCGGGCTCTGTGCTGACAGCTCAGAGCCTGGAGCCTGCTTCCGATTCTGTGTCTCCCTCTCTCTCTGGCCCTCCCCTGCTCATGTTCTGTGTCTCTCTCTGTCGCAAAAATAAATAAAAACATTAAAAAAATTTTAATAAAAAAAATATTTTTTTTATTTCAGTCGTCTCTACACCCAATATGGGGCTTGAACTTACGACCCCGAGATCAAGGGTCACATGCTCTACTGACTGAGCCACCCAGGCACTCCGTGAGATAAAAAATTCTTCTTTTTTAATAAAAAAATTCTTTAAAAAATGATTTCATCAGAATGGGAATATTTTGCCATTAAAAAACAATGGAAAATATGCTCACTATTTTCGGAGAAGAAAAATGTTTATAAATTATACATTTGCTTGTTGGATGGGCACAAAATCTATCTCACCTTCCCTACTCAGAGGTGTCTGCATTAGATCTTGTAAAAATTTCAGAGTGATAGCCTCAACAATGATATTTCAATAGTGCTTTCTCGCTTAGGTTGGTATTCACAAATCTCTGTAGGAAGTAAATAGCACTTTATTTAGACATACTTCTTCGTTTTAATGTACCTCTCAAGCACATGTGCCTTCAGGGTTACTCATACTTTGTACTGGTGTGTGTACTATTGAGAATAACGTGTTTCAGGGATAGAAATAAGGAGGTGGCCCCTGTCTGTAGGTGGAAAAAAAAAAAAGACGTGTGCACAGCCAGTGCTTAGAACTCCACTTATCATCTTTAAGAGGCATCTACGGCTACTTCTTGGGTCTTTCACAACTGTAAGAAGCTTGGGGCAAGGGAAAGAGTCCTGGCAGATTGTTAGATTTTATGTATGACTTATTTGTCACTTCATGATATCTTTGACACTTATTTTTACCTAATTTCTCCTGTACAAATTGTTGTTAGGGGTCACACTGTGTTTGTTAGTATTCTCCTGGATTATCTTCTCTACTCATGCATCTTCTCTACTTCTCTACTCATGCATCTCCAGAGAAGCTAAGTCCAAAATGTGATATTTCACACTTTTAAATTCCAGGGGAGGCAATGAGCCATTTTCTTAGACACACTACCAGGAAAAAAAAAATGGAAATGAACTCAGATTAAATTTTATGGGTCATGGCCAAATTCTCATCTTTTGTAACCTTATTAAGAAATGTTATGAAAAACCTCTTGCCTATCTTTATGCATAACTTTTCTGTCCTTTTTATAAAATATTGCTCCAAAATTCATATAAGAAATCAAATAACCAGCTTTAATATGGTCATTAGGAATGGCTTTTGAATACTTTTAAAGTGAGTTATTCATAAGTCCACTTGTTGTTTCCAGAGAAGTTTCTCTTGTGTGGATATAGTGTTTTGTTGCTTTGTTTGTTTTCTTACTAAATATATTTTTGTAAACTTCCTTAAATCACTTCTCCATTTCTTATTGTTAAGGAATAAGTGAGTAGACTTTATTCCCTTTCCTCCACCTAAAATCATGTATTCTTTTAGATTTCCAGATACTGACCTTGACATGAATAATCTTGATATCAAAAAAGCCATTCCTGAAATTAACCGAATATCTATGTTCCCCACTTCCTTAACACAATAGTCAATCCATAGTAGTTAATTTTAGTAAGATCAAGTTTGGACAATATATTAAAGGAAATGTTTAATGAAAATTCAGCATTTGATGTAAAACCAATCCATATATTATACAAATAAGTCAGCTCTGTTTTTCTTGAATTTTTGCAAAACATGGGTTTTTAATTCTCGGGATGTTTTAAAACAGAACTTTTAACTGTGAAGTGTTGGTTGAATCTGTGCCAAGCAGTGAGTCCCTGCATAGGCCCTGTGGGGTTTAGACTGTAGTAAAGCCTCATTTTGGGGTAAGAAGTATTTGTTTTGAGGGGAAGAGGCTTATTTATAGAAATTGGAAGATTCCATACAGAAAGAAACATTAACAATAACTTAAAGTTTTCCACTGTAATCCATTTGCTATAATGACTTTCATAAAATCATATTCTGTTTTAAACACAATATAACTGAATTTAATTTTTTTTGGAAAATGGAAAAAAAGAAAAATAATCAGTTATAGTTGCACTACTTGTAGTGGCATTACATTTACCCAAACATACCTTTGAGGCAAGCATTATTTATAATCTTTGTTTTATACACAGGAAAATTGAGGAAGGCTTACAAAGGTCAATTCATTTGCCCAAGGTCATATGGCTAGTACTTTGTCATCTCTGGCCTTGAATCCAGGAAATCTAACTTCAGAGGTCTTGATTTGAATGTTATGCCACATTATGTCTCTGCAGAGTTATTTTTGTAGATTAAAATTAGTTGTATTTATGTAGATTGAAAATAAAATTATCTGGCTTTTTCCAGAAAGAACTCGACCATATTTCTCTGTTAAAGATGTGAGTTATGGGCTCCAAACTACTTTATGTAGAATAATTATTGACAATATGATCATATTGTTCAAATTATTGGTCTATCAAATAATTATTTTTATATAATAAAATTATTTTGGTATAATAAAAATAATAATTATAAAAATTATGTTTAACAATATCCTTAATGAATATTTGGCTTAGGAACTAAGTTAAAATACGTTTAACTGGATTTCTTCCCCTTTATTTTTGACTAAATTTTCCCTTCTCTGGCATAGTTCTCAATCCTTCCCTTTTCTTTGACTGTGGACACCTAGATTAATAAATGAACATATTTAGCGCTGAAAAAGATACTCGCATACTGTGAAACGTTTCCTCTTTGATTTTAAAAAAGGGATCAAGACAAAATTAATCATGCTCCCTTTTAAAATTCATTCCTGCAACTATAAAGACACAATAGTGCTCAAGATTCCTGATTGTACAGAAAATGAAAATTGGAGAAAAGATGAGGGAATTGCAGTGAAGAAGGTGTAACTTGCAAAAAGTCAATCTGAATTTTTATTGTCCAGTTTGAAGGGCATAAATCATTGTTTGATTAAGAATGTGACTGTTCCATGTGTAACTATCTTCTTTATATGCAGAGCTAGACATTAGCAGCAGCCCAAGCAAACCCTTCAGTGCTTTCTTGGGCAAATTGAAATGCTGAGAACTAGAAGCCTGGCGTGCAGAAAACAGACTTTGAGAGAGGCAAGCAGCTGCATAGAATGTGAAAGACGCTTTGGTTTTTCCCAGATGCTTATTTATTAGAGTACAGAATGACAATAACACACGTTTGCCATATTGGCATATTATAGTGTACTTCTAGGTCCTCGGAGTGAAATGGGGAGGGGAGGATTCCTTTCCCAGAGATAACTTGGGAGCCCTCTCCTCCACATTGGCCATAATCAGGAATGGAGAGGAAAAATTGAAATGCCAGTACCCCACATATATTTTTGTGAGTTATACTGACATTACAGTGTAGTGATCAACTGAGCAAAAAAACAGACGGTTCGACACAATTGAGGGATATGTGACTCTGCTACTCACTAAAAGGTTAGCTTAAGAAACAGCTGACCTTTGTGGGGGCTTAGTTTCCTTCTCTGAGCACAATGGGAAGACTGGATTGCTCGATCTTCTAGTGTCACCTTTATAGCATTTTCAGTACCTCAGTTCTTAGTATGGTGTTAAGCACATAGGAAGCCATTAAATAGCTGCTAATTAAGTGACTGTTAAATAAGATGCAGGGGAACCTGGCAGTAACCAGATAACGCAGACGGAAAAAGAATACAGGTTTTACATGATTGATAAATAATACATAAATGAGATTGAGGAAAGAAGGATTACAAAGTTATATTTTAATGGTCAGTGTCTGACTTGAACATTTTCCTTGATTTCTATCAGGGCTTTGATGCCTGAAGTGATAGTCTTCAGAGTGAAACCAAATCACTAAATTCTATAAAGTGTTCAGATAATCAGGCCTAAGTGGAATCTTGGCTTCAGTGATTCCTAACTTAACTTTTAAATTCTTCAATAGGTAGGGTAGTGTTATGATTGTGTGTCTCTGCCCCCTCCAAAGATATGTTGGAATCCTCACTCCCAGTAGCTGTGAATTTGACCCTATTTTGAAATGCAGTCTTTGCAGGTTTCATCGGGTTAGGGTGAGATCATTCATCCAATGTGACTGATGTCCTTGCAAGAAGAGGGAGATTTGGACACAGATGCAGAAGATGGAAAAGGCCATGTGAAGATAGAAGCAGAGTTTGGAGTGATGCACCTGCAAGCTGAGGACCACCACGGACTGATGGCTGTGATCAGATGGTAGGACACAGGCGAGGAACAGATTCTCCTTCAGATCCCTGAAAAGAAGCCAACCCTGCCGATACCTTGATTGAGAACTTCTGGCCTCCAGAACTGTGAGAGAATCAATTTCTCTTGTTTTAATCTGCTCAGTTTATGACAATTTGTTATGGCAGCTCTAAGAAACTCCTATAGGTAGGCAACTTCTTCCAAGTCATTTTGTGTTGGATGATGGACCTAAAATACATCCAAGTAATAGAAATAAGCCCCTGAGGAAGAGTTGTGAGAAACCTGAGGATTGTAACCTTGAACTAAATGTTCTCACTGATGCCTCGAGAGGGGGTCCTTTGTTTCCTCCTGTGTTTAGAAGTTGTTCCCACCATGACCCACAATGTCAACAATTTGTGAATCTGCAAGACTCTCCTGCTTTCTTTTAGTAAAAATGATTTCAGACTTTAACTCTTTCAAGATTCAAGTATTCAGGTATACATATATGTGTGTGCATGAAGGCAAATAACAACAGATCTCAATGATCTATAAAGAGGCTTCCCAGTATGGCTGACTAGCTTTTGTAGCAGTAATATGACACCATTTTTCTATTTACCAGTATGTAATGGTAGGTATATGTTATGTTCCCTGTCACCTCTTTTGTCGCCTCAAACAAAATATTAAGGCAGAGTTCCTGCCTCCCAGGAACTTGAAATGGAGTGAAAACAGGAACAAGAGTGCAGACCCTGGAGTGAGACTGCCCTAGCTTTGACTGACCTCTACTCATACTCTCTCTAAGACATTGAGCAAATTACCCTTCCTCTGCTTCATTTGTTCATTCATAAAATGAGGTTAATGATAGTAGCTACTAATTTTATTTTATTTTATTTTATTATCTCTACACCCAAAGTGGGACTCAAACTTACAACCCCAAGATCAAGGGTCACATGCTCTACTGACGAAGCCATCCAGGCACCCTTGATAGTAGCTACTTTATATGCCAAAGGAGTTATTTGTGTTAAATTAAGTGCTTGGCTTAGAGCAAATGCTTAATAAATGTTGCCTATTGTTATGTCATTAATGTCATTTATGAAATTGGTTTTAGAAACTATATTGACTATATAATCTTGAATCATATATCTATAATATAAAAAATTTTACATTTAGTATATAAAACCCCAAATATATAGAAAATATATAGAATAATTAGAAAAGACTATTGGCAATAAATGCTAAGAAACATAATTGAACTCCGAAACAAATAGAATTCATTGCATGTTAGACTTAACTATTTTAATCTTGGTATAGAGAACCAGTATCATAGACGAAGAAAGGAGGGCTTGCAAGTGAGTTGTGTAAAGAAGACCTCTGACCAATTAATTTTTTTGCCAACTGCATTAATATTTTTATCAGGTTTTTCATCAACTCCAAGAAAAACTTGCAAATTTCTTTTCTTAAAACTTTGTGTTTGATTGAATGTTTTCCAAAAGATTTCTGTGATTGCCATTCTCATTGCTTAAAAATAAAAAAGTAAAATTTAAGACAACAAATGCCAGCTGTGACAGGCAGAATAATCATCCCCTAAAGATATCCATATGCTAATCTTTGGATCCTGTGAATGTTTTACCTGATGTGGCAAAAGTAACTCTGCAGGGGTGATTAAGTTAAGAATCTAGGCGGCTGACGGTATAGTGGATTATCTAAATGGACATAATATAATCACATGAGGTAGTCAGAGGAAGATATGACTACAGAAGAATAGTCAGATGGATGCAAAGTTCCTGGTTTTGAAGATGGGACAAGAAAGCCATAGCAGGGAAATATGGGTGGTCTTTAGAAGCTAGAAAATGTAAGAAAATGGATTGTTTCTTAAAGTCCCCAGAAAGAAATTCAGTCCCGCTGACTCCTTGATTTTAGACCACTGAAACCTGTGTCAGGCTTTTGACCTAAAAAACTATAAGTAATAAATTTGTATTGTTTTAAGTCATGAAGTTTGTGCTAATTTGTAACAGCAGCAATGGAAAGCTAATCCATCAACTACTATACATAATCACAACAAGCTAGGAAGAGGAATTCTTCCATGATCTCTCTTTATCTACTGTTTTTGCCTTTGTTCCTTTAGTCATTTTTTTTTTAATAAGAGGAAAAGTTCCCCTTCTGCACAAGGAAAAGTATCAGGTACCAAAAATTTCCTCTGGTTTATGAAACAAAACACACACACACACGCACACACGCAAAAATAAAACCAGTATATAAAAACTGTTGTTAAAACAGTGGATATCAGGCATCACAACATAGTGATCCCTGGAGGACAGTAAGCCCCCAGGTTGTAGCACAAGGTGAGCCCCCCAGGCAGAACCAAATGGACTCCTTGAGTTGAGAAGTTGGATATGAGAGAGTTGAATCTGGAGACAACAAGGAGGCTAGATTCTTAGGACAGAATATTGGAGATGAGAGAGCTGCACAGAATTAGATCCTTTGAGATGTTAAGATGGTCCCCATGAATATTCAACAAAGCACTAATCAGTGCATGCATGTGAAGAAGAAACTATCCAACACTGAGAAAACAACCAACCAAAAGGATTAAGTGAACAGTTTCTGGCACTCACACAGGCCTGGGAATGATTCCCATTTCTACTAGCCAGAATGGAAAAAGTCATAATTCAAGAAAGGTCTTGCCCGAGTACTAGGAAATTATTAGAATGAGCACCTCTCTGCTTCTGCCTAAAAAAAAGAAAGGTAAGATCCAAAAAGCTTAAATTATTTCCAAGTACCTTAATTGCATCTCAGAATAAAACAACAAACAAGGCAAAATTCATCATGTTTGTTATTAAACAAGATTACTAGTAATGCAAAGAAGTAGGAAAACCTAATGCATAATGAAAAGAATATTCAGAAAATCAAAATTGACCCAGAACTGCCACAGTGTTAGAATGAGCAAAAAAGGATGTTGAAACCATTGTAACTGTATTCCATATGTTCAGTGTGTTCAGTAGGGATAGAAAAATATTTAATTCAAAATTTTAGAGGTGAAAGCTACAATGTATGACATGAAAAATGTATGGAATTAAGAATAGATTAAACATTGCAGAGGAAAACATTAGTGAACTTGAAGATATAATAACAGAAACTATACAAAATGAAAAGCAGAGAGAAAAGAATTTTTAAATTGTAAAGCATCAGTGAGTTGTAGGGAAATTTCAAGCAGTCTCATGTACTTGTAATTCAAGTTCCTGATGAAGAGAAGTGGAAGGGCAGAAAAAAAAATATTTGAAGAAACAATGGCCAAAATTTTTCCAAACTTGATGAAAACCTTATTCCACAGATAGGAATCAGTTCATCAAAAACATGTATGTCTCGAGTAACAGAACTTCAAAATACATGAAACTAAACAGGTATAATTGCAAGGAAAAATGGAAATATTCTCAGTGATAGAAACATCAGTACTCCTCGCTCAGTAAATGATAGAAGTAGGGAGAAAATCAATACGCATATTATAGACTTAACACTATTAACCACCTTGACCTATTTGAAATTTATAGAATACCCAATGACAAAATACTATACTATTTTTTCAATTGCATATGGAATATTTACCAAGGTAAATCATATTTCCAGCCAAAGGACAAATTCCATTCAAAATCCCAGCAGGTGTTTTGTAAAAATGGACAAACTGGTTCTAAAATTCTTTCAGAAGTATAAAAAATTTAGAATAGACAAAACAACTTGGAAAAAGAACAGTTTAAAGGACTAGTACTAACTGGTTTCAAGACCATCAATGAAACTACAGCAATCATATAGTGTGGTACTGCTATGAAGATAGACAAATAGATCAATGAAAAGAATAAAGCATTCAGAAATAGGCCCACACATACTTGGAAATGGATTTTTAACAAAGATGAAAGAGTTATTTCATGGAAAAGGGATAGTCTTTCCAACAACTTGTGCTGGAACAACTGAATGTGCAAAAATAATAAAATTAAAATACTTTGATCTATACTATCTCAGAGTACACAAAATTAATCCAAAATGTATTATAGACCTAAATGTCAAACCTAAAATGGTAATAATTCTAGATGTAAACATAGGGGAAAACCTTTGTGACCTTGTGTTAAGCAAAGATATCTTATATACATTTCCAAAAGCATAATCCATAGAAGACTAAATTGATAAATTGGATTTCATCAAAATTTTAAAAATCTGCTCTTCAAAAGACACTCTAATGAAAATGGAAAGACAAGCCATATACTAGAAGAAAATTCCAGGATTGTGACTGGAAAGTATAAAGAACTCTCAAAATGAAATAATTTTAAAAAAGAATCAACCCATAAAAAATCAGCAAAAGATCTGAAGAGATGGCTCACAAAAGATTTGTGGATGACAGATAAGCATACAAAAAGATGTTTATTCATTAGTTATTAGGCAAATGCCAATGAGAACCATAATGCAATGCCACACTGTAGACAGTGTAAAAATGATTAAAATTAAGATTTAAAAATCCATGCCAGATGTGGGAAAAGATATAGAGGAACTGGAACCCTCACTTCTTCATGGCAGGAATGTAAAATGATACAACCATTCTGGAAAACCATTCGGCCATATCTTCAAAAGTTAAACATGCAATTGTCACATGATCTAGCCATTTCATTCCTAGGCTTTTACGCAAGAGAATCACCAAAAGTCTTATATACAAATGTTCATAGCAGCTGGATTGGTAAGAACCACAAACTAGAAATAATCCAAATATGTATCAGCATGTGAATAAACAAGTGGTGCTGTATCCATACACTAGAGCATTACTAAGCAATAAAAGGTAGTGAACAATTATTTATATATGCATCAAGATAGATGAATTTCAAAATAACTATTCTGAGGGAAAGGAGCCAGGCAGAAAAGGAGAATATATATTGTATGATTCCATTTACATGTAAGTCTAGTTATATTTATAGTAACTAATGCTAATCTTAGTAATATAATCTATACTAGTCTACAGTAACGTAAAACAGGTCAATGTTTACTTGACTGGGGCAAAGGGAAAAAGAAAGGACTAGTTTGGGGGTGATGGATGTATACATTATTTCGATGGTGGAGACGGACTTCCCAATATGTACATAACATCACTCAGTATGAGCTGTGAGGATTAAATGCACTTATACAAGAAAAGCTCTAAAAAATGTAATAAGTAAATACTTGCAACTATTAAATATTTAATGAAGAATCTGAATTAAGTGATTTCCTATATCAGACCTTTATGATTTTCTACTCAATTTTTCATACTTAGAACTGTTCTTCACACCTTCAATGATTTTGTTTTTCATCCTTTTTTTTTTCTTTTTCATGAGTTTTTTTCATTTTACTTCTCCTTTTACTTTTATTCTAAAAATGCAGCCCTACTGCTGTGGAAGTCTACTTCTTGCTATCATTGGATTTCTTTGTCAGTGAAAATAATGGATAGTGTAATAGTCCCTGGATTAAAAAAAATCAACCAATAGGGACACTTGGGTGGCTCAATTGGTTGAGCTTCCGACTTTGGCTCAGGTCATGATCTTGTGGTTCCTGAGTTCCAGCCTAGCGTCGGGCTCTGTGCTGACAGCTCAGAGCCTGGAGCCTCCTTCAGATTCTGTTCTCCCTCTCTTCTCTAGCCCTCCTCCGTTTGTGCTCTCTCTCTCTCAAAAATAAATAAACATTAAAAAAAATCAACCCAATAAATATCTTTTGGATGAAGAAATTCGTCACAAAACAGATTAAAAAAATGTACCTGCTTTCTATAAACTCTTGTTAAAGATGTTTTACATGATTGATCAGCTTTTATATTAAGAAACCTAGCGTTTTAAATGTACGAAGTAATAAAAGGACTGAACTCACTGTCTTTTTAAATTATAAAAATAATTAGGGATAAAGAGTTTCCTGATTATGTTTTGCACTATAGAATAAGGACAGGGGGAAAGGTAAGCTATTTCCTACTTCAAGTTTTTGGTTTTTATTCACTCTGGGTTAAGGCAAGAAACAGTGAAATAAACTAGATCCTATCTGCTCATAGGTAGTGTAACTGGGATTCTTATGAGGAAATATAAAAAAGCATTTTAGTTCTCTTAATTTATACAGGGGAATTAGGAGTAGGAAGGGGAATAAAGAGAAGTGCACAATGTGTCAACTCAAATAATGCATTCTTTATGTTCTGCCTTTTTTTCTTTGCAATATAGAAAGGGGATACAGACTGGAGAAATCCAAAGATGAAACAAAATAATTGTAGCAATTCTCCCATGTAGGAAGGACTATGTTGGTGAAATGAAATAGCCCAACAATTTTCTTTCCACTAAATGAAAGAGGAGGGTACTCTCAAGAGCGGTAGTGATTATTTTTTTTACAAGTTAAGAGTAACTAGAGTCAAATAGCATTTCCTCAGTGCCCTGTAATAATACCTTAGATTCCTTGTGTATATAGCCAAACATGTAAATAAAAATGCCTTCATATACATTCAGTATCATAAACTATTTTGTGGGGAATGTGCACTGGATACATAAATACCATAGCAACAGTTTATGTTGGTCTTATTCAACCACAGAGGGTCATATTGAATATGTTGAAGGAAAGGAACAGACTCAACTATTTTATAGATACAGACTACACTTAAAGAAGCAAGGAAGTATTATTTCGTAGAG
Organism: Lynx canadensis; assembly: GCF_007474595.2. Lineage (NCBI taxonomy): Eukaryota > Metazoa > Chordata > Mammalia > Carnivora > Felidae > Lynx > Lynx canadensis. The sequence goes on from NC_044306.2 coordinate 69,836,754, forward strand.
AAACAAAATCATGAATGTTTCAGTATTTGTGGGCAGATGCTTTAGAATATTGTGATTTATCATTTCTTTATTGTTAATATAATTGCTTTTCTATGGACTTACTTGTTGCCGCTATATCTTGAGCTGTAACCACTGTTCTAGACAATTTTGGCCATTATGTGGGTTAAGACCCTATACAATTTTTTTTTTTCCATTTTGGACCTTCTGTATCATCGCAGGACCTATCCGTGACTTAAATGTTTGTGAATAATCTGTGGTCGTTGAATGAAGCAAACTTTGATGAAATAAGTCCCTTCGTGACCATTTTTTGAGTGTGAAAATTTCAGAACTTTTTCCCGTAATTGCACAATTTAGTTTTGTTAGTTTTAGGTTTCTTTAGTTTAGCTATCTGTGCTTCTAATTTTTGTTTTGACTACTACACGTGCTTCTTGCAAATTCCTCTGCTTCATCTTTCAAAAAACATTCAATAAATATTAGCCATTATATTTATAAAAAATAAAAATAAAAAGGAAAACCAGCTACAACAAGAATAGACAAAGACAAGAACAGAACAAAAACTTCTTTCTCCTTTTTCTCTTCCTCTTCCTCCTCCTTTTTCTTCTTTTTAAATACTTACTTGTTGAATCTCCCCCTCTTGGGGAGAAATACAGTTACTCTAAAATGGCAATGAAAATGAAATCCATCAGATGTTGTAAACCAATTGTTTCCTACACACTCAAAAGTCAAAGCTATACAGTTCTCCAAGTAATTGTGAATATTTTTCCTTATTAATTGTCCTCTAGTTTTTAAAAAATCATGAAAGTATGAAATAGGGACAAATGTGGCAAAACAGAAGGTGTTGAGTGAATATAGGGTAAAATGAAGTTATATGCAGGGATCCAGTGCCATCATGAAAACTCAAGACTTTCAGGAACTTTTGAAGGGGGACCAATAGCTTATAGATGCTGCTTAGTTAATTACATACTGTATTTCATTTGCTGTGAAGTACTACTATTGAATGTAAAATTATCTTTACCCTTACAAATGAAAATATCTTGTCTCTTGCAGATTAAAATATTTTAGCCCCCCCAACCTGCAAAAAAAAAAAGTTATGTGGTGGTAGTGTGTGGATGTTGTGGCCTGTCCCGGAAGGACCATTCTCAATCTGACATTTTATTCAGTGCAGAGTTGCATATAGACGAACATGCTTTCAACATCACATTGGCTTAGATATTCCCCTATCTCTTAAATAATTTTTTTAAAAAAAATTTTAATGTTTATTTATTTTTGAGACAGAGAGAGAACATGGGGAGGGGCAGAGAGAGAGGGAGACACAGACTCCAAAGCAGGCTCCAGGCTCTGAGCTGTCAGCACAGAGCCTGACATGGGGCTCGAACTCACGGACCGTGAGATCATGACCTGAGCCGAAGTCGGACGCTTAACCAACTGAGCCACCCAGGTGCCCCTTAAATAATTTTTGAAATGAAATTAATTTTCTTTCCATTTTCTCTATAGCAAAATTTTGATGAAGCTAAGTCAGCAATCATTCTTATTTATAAGGTCTAACCAAAGCATTTCAGTCAACTACTAAAAAAACATTAACTTCTCTAATTTACACTATCTATTTTTATTAAAATATTTTAGGGTATATCATTACACACACAAACACACACACATATATATGTATATATATGTATTTTGAATTTAGGAGATATCATTATATATATATACATATATATATATGTATATATGTATATATTTGGAATTTTACCCAGGAATCTGAATGTATTCTAATATTTTTTGTAATAGTATGCTAATTGCAACACTTTAATACTGATATTAGAGAATAAGTACACTGACAATTTCATACTCAAATAAACATTAAAAAAAACTATTCCTATAGAACTATAGTAATACTATACCAAATGTATGCCAAATCTGGCTTAGTTAAATTAATAACTATTTAATTATTCTGAGAAAAAATACAGATGAAAATTAATAGTATACAATCTCAACTTAGGAAATATTTGTTATTTAAGGATAAAATTACTTCATTTTTGGATTTTCAACAGAAAAAGCTTCTTTTCAATGAGTATGTTGGTTGTAAATGAATCTCAGACATTTTCAAGCAGCTCCAACGTCACTTATATTTAGTAACTCTATCCCACCTATTTTTTGAGATAACGTATGTACTGGGAAAAATGAAATTATAATTTTTGAGTGTTTTCTACAATTAAGATATTTTTGATAGGTTCATTGACATACAATTCACAAACCACAAAGTTCACCTATGTAAAGTGTGCAATGCAATGGCTTGTAGTATATTCACAATTGTGTAGCCATCATTATAATCTTGAAAATGTTTTAAAGTTTATTCATTTTTCAGAGACAGACAAAGCACGAGCAGGGAAGGGTCAGAGAGAGAGGCAGACAGAATCTGAAACAAGCTCCAGGCTCTGAGCTGTCAGCGCTGAGCCTGACGCAGGCCCCAACCCATGGACGGCGAGATCATGACCTGAGCTGAAGTCGACGCTTTACCGACTGAGCCACCCAGGCGCCCCACTATAATGATCTTTAGAGCTTTTTCATTTCTCCAAAATGCCCATTAGCAATCACTCACTATTTTGCCCTACTCCAAGCTGCAGAGTTAAGCTGTTACTGATTTCTATTTGTAAAGATATGCCTATTCTGGAACTTTCATACACAGTATATAATCTTTTTGACAGGCTTCTTTCATTTAGCATACCGTTTTCAAAGTTATCCATATTGTAGCATGTATAGAAACTTCACTCATTTTTATTGCTGAATAATATTCCATCATATGGTTGTACTTCACATATGTATCCATTTATCAATTGTTAGACATTTGAGTTATTGCCACTTTTGGTTCTTATGAAGAATTCTATCACTATAAAAAAAATTAATGCATTAAGAGGTTTATTTGAGTAAATGGCCTGCAGTGGATTTTGCCCCAGAATGGAGGAAGGAACAAGCAGATAGCCCTTTTTCTTTCGACAAAAGCTCAAAGTCATAAAATTTTGTGCGATGTCACTATGAGCACCCCTAGCAGTATTAGTGCCATTGGAATAATAAATTTGATATAGTAGTGAAAAAAAAAAAAACAGAAAATTCCTGTATAAGTTTTTGTGTCGACATGTTTTCATTTCTTGTGGGTATATCCTAGGAGTTGAACTGCTGGTCCCATGGTAACTCTAAGAAACTCCTAGACTGTTTTCCAAAGTTGTTGCACCATTTTACATCCCCCAAAGATATGTGAGAGTTCCAATTTCTCCACGTCCTTGCCAATCCTTCCTGTAGTCTGTATGTTGGATTATAATCATCCTAGTAAAGGCTGTGGAATGGATTATCCCAGTTTTGATTTGTATTTCCCTTCTGGCTAATGAGGTGGACATCTTTTCATGTGTTTATTGATCATTGTGTATCTCCTTTGGAGAAATACCTATTCAGAAACGCCTATTTAATTGGGTTGTTAATTTATGGTTGGTTATTGACTTATTATTTTAATTAATGAGGGTAGACTCCCTAAAGCTGTTTTTTAATTGGTAAGCTTTAATTGACTGTATAAAAAATGACTTCCACCTTTAAGGTAGAGCCTTGTACTTAAGCCTAGTATATAACATTGGTTTTTATATGAAAGTATCAACACATTAAAATATCAATATAATTTTATACTTTATTTAAACATCAGTTATACCAAAACTATTTCATTAAGCAATACTTTTAAAATAATTTTATCTTTCCTTCAAAGACAACATTTCTTGGGAAGAAACACATCAAGAACATTTAAGAAAGCAAGAACTACTTATTGGCTTATAAACAGTCGGGCTTGATATCATGAAAACATTTACAGTTCCAAGAGGACCTTGGCATCTAGACAATGACAATATTGTTTGAGTAGAAGTTATTTTTTTAATGACGCTAACTTTTCCCTATCCTGCTTTGGTAAGTTCTCCTGAATGTCTGTGTAGGAAGATTAACAATGTTGTCAACATGAGCTACATGTCTGAATCCTAAACACTTGAAGGTGGCTGGATTTCATAGCAGCAAATAAAAATATTTTCTGCCGAACATCAACATTCTAGCATATTGATCCTGAAGATCCCTGGAAATGTACCTTTGGTTTTTAACATGCAAGCTCTTTGTAGAGTGGCAAGGTTAATTAAAATAAATATGAAAATACTAGGGACTCCTGGGTGGCTTAGTTGGTTAAGTGTCCGACTTTGGCACAGGTCATGATTTCAGGGTTTGTGAGTTTGAGCCCCGCATTGGGTTCTCTGCTGTCATCATGGAGCCCACCTTGGATCCTCTGTTGCCCTCTCCTCTGCCCCTTCCCTGCTCTCCTTCTCTCTCTCTCTCTCAAAAATAAATAAAATAAACATTAGAAAAAGAAAATACTAAAAAATGTTTTAGAAGAAAGCAGCATTAATATATTTCCTGAGACCATTCTCAAAGGGTCTCTAAGCATGAAGCATAATAATAACATTTATGTGTAATTTTTTAATTATATACTTGGCATTTCATCATTTATACTCATCTGTCTTTCATAATAAAAACACTCATTAAAAAATTCAAACCACTACAGATTAATATATTTTTATCTTTTAAAGATTTATATTTGAAGGGCAAAACTTTTCTTAAGTTTTTTACCTATAAGTTTCTTGAGAACAGAGAACCTGGTCTTGTGGACCACAGAACCTGACATAAAGAAAGTAAGTGCTTAATGTATGTTTATTGGTGAGTGAATTAAAGCTATTTTTTAATTTGTGAGTTTTAACTGACTTAAAAAAATGATTTCCACCTTTAATGTAGATCCCGTTCAACTTTAGCCCCATATAAGATATTGATTTTATTTAGCATCAATATAATTTTATACTCAAAAAATATAGCTCATCTCCCCCCTCCCCCCTCTGCTGGGATGCCTGGGGGGTGGGAGGCGGGACTTGCTCTGCTTCAGCCCAAGAACATTCAGGAGGTTAAAAGCCGTTTGCTGGGCACCTGGGTGGCTTAGTTGATTAAGCATCTGACTCTTGATTTCAGCTCAGGTCATGATCTCAGGGTTCATGAGATCCAGCCCCTGCATGAGGCTCTGTGCTGACGGTGGGGAGCCTAGGATTTTCTCTCTCCCTTTCTCTCTGCCCCTCCCCTATGCATGCTCTCTCTCGTCTCTCTCTCTCTCTCTCTCTCTCAAAATAAATAAATAAACATTTAAAAACTTAAAAAATAAATACAAGCGGTTTGGAGAGACCAAAACCATCAGGGATTTCAGGGGGAGGAAAGTCCAGGGAGAGGAGGGATGGTTTGGCAACTGGGGTGAAGGACTGCCTTCCTCAGTCTGGCATCCTCTCAGTCCCCCTGGCAGTCAGGTCAGCCTGCAACCTCTGTGGGCAGGTTGGGGCTGCCAGATGCTCCAGGCAGGTAGACTGGACAGAGACCCATGAAGGCTTGCTCTGCAGGGAGCAGGGCCCTGTCCCCACAGCTTCTCTACCAGTGGTCCTTGACCTACGCCTCTGAATTTGCTCGATCCGTTTCTTCTTGATGGTATCCTTGCAGGTGGCCTAGATCACTTTGCTCTTAAGGGGTGCAGACTTGGGCCCAGAAGATAAACTGCAGGTCCTCCTTCTGACTCTCCTTATTAAATTTTTACACATTAATTTTTTTCCTAAGGCAGACCCCCTATTATGGCAAAGGGTGTCTGTAAGGGTTATTGTTGAAAAGAGGACTCAGATGCTTATCTATGCATTTTTCCATCAGGTCTGCAGCTACTGGAGACATGATCTGTAAGCCTTCGTCACCTAATCTCTCAGACCCTGAGAAGTCCATCTGGACCCACTGTCTGTTACAGGTCACAACCCCACTTCACACACAGCTTCTCAGTGGCATTTGTATTCATTTCTTTTCAGATTCTCCTCGGGGAAAAAAGGAAGAGGAAATCCATTTGCCTTTTACATTATTTAGCTGCTGATGATTTCCAAAACAAATAAACATTGATTACCATTGGAGAGATTGTAGACAACTACAAAGCCATTTGTCCTGCACACCATTGCTTCATGATTTTGAATATTTTTAGCAAATGCCAAATTAGCACCGCAGCAAAGCTGTGGAACAGTGACTGTACAAGCCAGTGCTGAGAAATAACAGAAATCGAAAGCATTTGACTGGCCACAAATCAATTATTTCAACAATTTTCTTTTACTTGTAAGAATGCAAGCGATCTTAGGCATGAGTTAGTATTTTTAGAGTCCTAGTTATCATCAGCTTCTTTCGATTCTAGGCTCAATTAAGAAATTAGAATTGCGTAGAAAGGACCAAGCATGACAACAAACCTTACTTCACCTCAATCATGAGCACACATGCATTGGTTTTTTCCTCCCTAGTGATATAGAGATACTATGGGTGAGATAATTAAATTTCTTCTGCATTAAAGAAAAACATGGAGGAAGTAAAACACAAAAGAGATTTTTTTTGAAGAGAGAGGACCTTAGAAATGTAATCTAGTGATTACTCAACTGTTCTTATTCTGCAGACAAGGACATTTAAGCCCAGAAATGCCCATTTCACAAGAACAAACTTGAGACACCAAGCAATAAACCTCAAAATAGATTACAGTAACAATTAACTATCTGCAACACAGCTACCAAAGGGAAAATGTACAAAAATAGCTCTTTGCTAAACATATGCCACAAACCCATGGTCAAAGATGAAGAACTTCAAATAAACCCTGCCAATCTTTTCTGCTACAGAATCATTAGCAAACCATCAGGGTTCCAAGTCCATTAGAGATTAGAAATAAATATTAGGACTGGGGAAAAGTCTCCTACTTGGTCCTCAGCAGCAAAAAATGATAGATGTTATGTCAGGGGAAAAATGACTTATTCACCTTCACTGAGCAATTTTAACATCTTGCAAAATTGGCTTTACCATTCTCTCTCTCTGTCTTGTCCTTCTCTCACACATACACACAATTATTATTTATTTATTTTTCTGAACTATTTGAGAGTAGGCTGCACATTCAGATCCTTTAGCTGCTAATGTTACAGTCTGTATTTCCTAGAAACAAGAGCATTTTCTTATAAGCACAGTGCAGTTAACAGATTCAGGAAATTTAACATTTCAATCTAATCTACATTTTCTTCTTGTATACAGCTAATTACATTAGCATCTAATTTATTCTTTATTTGATTGTTTTTGGGAAAAAAAAGCAGATTTGTATACATTTTCTCATTTACCTAAATAGAATTGTTTATATAATAAGTCCATTAAGCATAAACAAATAAAGTACAAAGCCAATTTTGAAGTAAAATTATTTGTATAGATTTTGGAATATTTTTATTCCTTCCTATGTCTTCTGTCCTTGCTTCTTTCCTGCTTTCTTCCCCCCTTGTTTGGCACAAGCCAAAGCTAATTTTGCAACTAAATAAGGAATCAATGAGAGGCTCCAAACAGAGAATTAAAATGATCAAATCTAAGATTAAGGAATCCAATTGTGGCCATTGCATGAAAGAGATAGTAAAGTGGGGAGACAGTAGAGGTTGAGGAGGCTAAGTTAGGAGACTACTGAGATTTTCCAGGTAAGAGATGTTGAAAGTCTGAATTAGGGTCATGGCTGAGGGGGTAGAAAGTGGTGAGGATGACCGTCCTCTGAATTTGGAGAATGAACAATATGAAGAAGGCAGAGATTCTACTGAGTTTTATAGCCTTGGAAGATAGTGCCAGCATTGTCTGAATTGGGAAACAGAGAAGGCCTAGAGTTTAAGTGGGAGAAAAGATGAATGGTTTGGTTGTGGACCTGATGAGTTTGAGGTACTGGTATTCCATCCACTTGGAGAGATCCAGGGCATGATGTGACAACATAAAACCACATAAGAAAAACATGGGTGCTATATAGACTGGGTATAAGAGAATGGTTTGCTCTATAGTTTCATTTTATTGTTTTCATGCAAAGCCATCTTGTTTCCTTTGAGCCTATCCAGGTGGGCCTTCAGTGAATAAGTGGTGATGCTTATAGGCTTCTTCATGGTTACACTGGAAAGCGAGGCTGAAGCATCATGGTCTTGCTTTTATTCCACATAGTTGCATGAACTATTAGAATGCAGTCTTGATAAAGACAATGTTCTACCAAAGACATTTTGTAATAATGCAATTTGGTGTCTGTAAAGAGATCTGACTATTGAATTCTTTTTCACATTCTCCTTGTAAGACCTGAGTGAGATTTGAGAATATTCGTGGAAGTGAGCACAATTCAATGTCCAACCCCACACCTGTTCATGAGAAAAACGCACACATGCATGTTTTTTTGGAAAGAAGTCAAACTTCTATTGTTGTTAAAATTCTTTCCATGGAGAATGGATGTTATTTTTCTCTACATATATTTTCCTGTTGTACATGGAGAGGAAATGTTTTCTCTTGTTTCTAGTAAACAGTCATGCATAGAAAATGGAAAATCTCTTTTGAAAGAGAAACAAGTCTCTATTTTATCCTCTCTATAGCTGGGAGAGACAGCAGCTTTTCTAAGAATTCTCCATGCTCTGACTCTGCTCTCCCCTCTCTCCTCCACAAGTACAGTACCTGTCCTTTGTTAGGGCCTAAATAGGCCATGAATATATAAGAAGAATCCCAGCACAAGATGTGTCAGAGGGAAGAAGGATACTGCGGTAGGAATGGTAATGATAATCCCTCTTTTAGGTGTATTAATGAAGACAGGCACATTCCTGTGACAGTCCTGCTATGCTCCCGTTGGTCAACACTAGGAGTAAAGTTGCTAAGAATGCAGAGGCCCCAGGAGCTCTGTGCCCACTATGGAATTCTGACTCTTGTCCTGATCTTTTGTCTGCAACACCTCTTTGCCATTTTTAACTCCCATCTTACAGCTTGACTTGAGCTCAGTTGATGACATAAGGTGTGAGGCCACAACACAGTTCATTATGATTATAATATTTGTTTTAATTCTTATACAATATGAAACTTTCACACTAGGCTGTACCTGTCAATTCTCTTTTTTGTTCTTGCCTAAGAAGGATTTGCTATTTTCTGGACTCTAATAGGAGAAACAGATGCTTCCTAAGTAGTAAGGCACAGCACGGGAACTGTGATTATATTTGTTCATATAAATTTTGGTATTGTGTTTGTACAGTTTCATTACTTTATTTCCACCAGACATGCCTATTGTGTGTTCTTGAAAATGAGCATTTGAGCATTTCCTACCTCTTAGGTAGGTTTCATTTGGTGTCTTTATGCCACCTCATTTCTTCCCACATTTCCCTCTGGTTAATGCCCCAACTCTCTCCACCTACTTGTATATTTCTTAACTTTCTAGATTTAACTTAGATAAATTTTGTCTTAACCCCTTGTCCTACTTTTTATTTATTATTATTATTATTATTATTATTATTTTGTAAGTAGGCTTCATGCCCAGAGTGGAGTCCAATGTGGGGCTTGAACTCATGACCCTGAGATAAAGACCTGAGCCAATATCAAGGGTCAGACACTTAACTGACTGAACCACCCAGGCGCCACTCTCTTCATTTTTAAAATCACACAGTCACCTTTTCCTCTTAAATACAGAGAACAAACTGAGGGTTGCTGGTGAGGTGTTGGGTTGGGGGATGGGCTAAATGGGCAATGGGCATTAAGGACGGCACTTGTTGGGATGAACAGTGGGTGTTATGTGTAAGTGATGAATCACTAAATTCTATTCCTGAAATCACTATTACACTATATATTAACTAACTTGAATTTTAATTTAAATAAGTAAATAATAAAATTTAAAAACATTAAAATAAATAAAATGAAACCACAATCATGTTTTCTTACTCAGAAATTGTATACTGCTTCCTGTCTGTGCTATTTATTTGACTACTGTACTCGTTTGCATGATTAGTTTCCTTTCTCTATGTCTAAATCTTGACTTTCTAAATAAATGCCATCAGTAGAATGAGGACCAAACCCTTGGGCTTTGGAGTCAACAGACTTGGGTTTGAATCTTTGCTCTTCTCCTTAATAGCTGGAAAACCTTGAAGGTTCTTAATCCTTATCAAGCTTTGGTTTTCTCATCTGTGAAATGAACATAATCTTAGTAACTCTAAGGTTGTCCTGAGAATTAAATGAGATAATATATATATACGAAAGATTTAAAACAGTGATGAAGAATTGGACCAAAAGTTTGCTCAAAACTATTTGTTGACTGATCTTTTAAAAAAGTTGCTAAGTCCATAAATAAATCAATCAAATGGGACTATCATGTTGGTGAGGAATGACCCTACACTAGGGTGATACCTTGGTTGAGAAGCACTGGGGTGTATGCTAGATAAGACTATTTAAAATGGAAACCCTTTTCATGGAAGGCTGATAATGACATTAATAAACAACACACTCTCTTTTGGCACTATCCCAGCTCCCTTCTAATTGTTAGTAATAAATTTCTGCACAAAGGCAAACTTTCCTGCCTTTTCTTGAGACTAAACAAGTACAGCCTGCATAGCATGTACATATCAGTGTCATTGCTCCTTTGTCCAAGAGGCAGTATGAGCTGAAAATAAAGTTTGACTTTTCTGTCACTGGAAAACAGAAGCATAATATTTTTCAGAAAGAATAGGTAAGACAGCCTCACTGAAGGCCTCTGTGGAGAAGTCACAATGCTGTCTCAACTCTCTCCAGGGTACATAGAAGCAGAGGAAACAGATCTCTTCTTATCCCCAACCTACTGCCTGGCACCAGTCTCATTCTTGTCAGCCATTATTTTTAAAAACCATACCCTATTTCTTCTTTCCTTAAAAATGTTATTTGATAAATTGCCTTTAAAAGTTCTCCTTTGGCTATGTTTCTACCATTTCTGTTCCTGGTGTTTAAACTTGTGCCCCAATCCAGCTTTTCTGAATTGAGCCTCTTCCCCCATCCCTTGAAAGATACCTCAATTTTCTGTGTTTAGATCTACATTTACATTGTACATTATGCTGCGCACATCTCAAGACTATTAATTGCAGTAGAGTTTCATGGACTATACATCCAATAAGAAAGGAATGACATTTGGGTTCTAATTTAGGTTCTATCATTCACTGATTTTCTCATTTTGTCTGCATCATTTAGCTGCTGGGAGCCCACCTCTGTATCTGCAAATTAATTAATTAATTAATTAAGTAAGTAAGTAAATAAATAAATAACTCTTGAGAAAGGTTGAGGGGGGCAGAGAGAGAGAGATAGAGAGAGAGAGAGAGGAAGAAAGAGAGATAATCCCAAGCAGGCTATGCACTGTGAGTATAGACCCTGATGCAGGGTTCGAACCCACAAAACACGAGATCATGACCTGAGCCAAAGGTGGACGCTCAACAAACTAAACTACCCAGGAAGCTCTGCAAAATGAATATATTAGTACCTACTTTGACTGCTTCAGAGAATTTTAAAGAATAAAGCATGTTAATAATGAGAAAAGTATTTAGAAATATTATGTAAATACGACTGAACTTTCTACTGTTAATCAGTTATTATGCAGCAGTCTGGAATAGAGACTTAATACAATGTAAGTGGGCCATAAAATTATTACTATATTTAAAATATCTTTTCTCACAAAATATTAATGTATATATGAATTTTCTATAATTCTCTCAATGTATCTCTTAACCATCTAGATATGTTCATTAGCCACGCTGGGCATAGAGAAAATTTTTGTAACTGCATAATTATAACACAGAGATTTGTTATAGGGACTGAAAGTAGAGGGTGAAGAAATAGGAGGAGAAGAATAAAACTAGCATGCATTCATGTCTGTTACATATCACTCACAATCCTATTACTTAGACAGTTTCCATGTATTGCCCGTAAGCTTAAAAGAGAGAACAGAGGGGCGCCTGGGTGGCGCAGTCGGTTAAGCGTCCGACTTCACCCAGGTCACGATCTCGCGGTCCGTGAGTTCGAGCCCCGCGTCGGGCTCTGGGCTGATGGCTCAGAGCCTGGAGCCTGTTTCCGATTCTGTGTCTCCCTCTCTCTCTGCCCCTCGCCCGTTCATGCTCTGTCTCTCTCTGTCCCAAAAATAAATAAACGTTGAAAAAAAAAAAAAAAAAAAAAGAGAGAACAGAATTAAAAGGCATTAAGAAGAAAATTCAAAATACGGAATGTGGACAGTGATCTTTTGTTCATTTGTTTGACTTTTTTTTTGTGACTGGTTATTTTTCTTGGGCAATGAAAAATAAAATAGGGATAGATTTAAGGTTCTTTTCCACTCATGACATTTAATGACTTTATTTTTCTCTAAAAAACTGAAACAGGGAAGTTGTAAGAGAGGAAAACAAAAAAAAAATGTGTTACATTGCCTACAGATATGATCAGTTCTTTTAATTTCAACATGCATGGCATCTTTAAGTACTCATGCATTTATTCACAAAAACAGAGAGCAGCTAGGAATTTAATTTATTGAATTTTATTGAGTCAAATTCAATTCAGTGATTTATTTAACACATATCCCTTTAATCATGTTGAAAGTTTTACCCTTCCCTCAAATTTCCTTCAACTCTTTTATCATATATTTACTCCTCACATTATAGTATGCTGATAACAGAACTAGAACCCTATGAAATATTTGCTAAGACAATATAGTTTTCTTTGTGAAATATCCACAATAGGTCAAAACAAAATAAACTGTGAAATAAAAGAAATAAATTAATCCATAAATTCTACCAATTATAACCAATGTGTATCTGAGGGGAGGGGAAGTTTAATGTGTGGATTAAAATGATGTCAAATTGTATCAGATGAGTACATTTATGGATTCATGGCACCTCAGTCACAAAAGGCACACAGTTAATGAGATGTGGGGCCTTGGATTATTATTTGCTCCTTACCATACCTTTATAAGTCATTTATCTTTAACAGATAGGCTAGATGGAAGCAAACGATCATAAACTTGCCCAAATCTGGCGTGCCTTCTGTTTTCATAAATAAAACTTTACTGGAACGCTACAATGCCGATTTACTTGCCATTTATAGCTGCTTCACTACAATGGCAGAGTTGGGTACTTGTGACAGAGTCCTACAAAGCCTAAAGTACTTACTACCTGGCCTTTTACAGAAAAAGCCTGCTGATACCTGAAATAAATTACAGGTAAAAGTCAAACAATGCAACAACTCACGTTATCTCCCTTCTATGTTGAAGAAAAACCAATCCTGATTCCTTTCTGTTTCTCTGTGTTTTAATTTTTATTGTTTTTATTAAGTGCAAAAGTTGAGAATAACATTGTGTTTCCAATTTATCTACGTAAACATATGGGAGTATTTCCTTGACAGTATTTCCTTTTGAAAACATTACCAAAGTTAATGGTAATGAATACCTCCCTAAATTTTGTAAATTCCATACAAATCATATTACTAGTTATTATCCACGTTGGCAATTGCTTTCTGAATCATTAAGTAAGGAAATGTTGGAAAATCTTTACTAACATTTTTAGATCAATTAAACTTAATTTCTTTTAGCAGAATATTTAATCTTTCTAATAATTTTAATCCTCTGGTAGCCAGAATCTGAAGTATAAATCTGCAGTAGAATTGTTCTCAAGTTTTCTTTTCTTATTCTCTCCTATTCCTGCGCAGGAATAAACACAGTGGCCAAAATCATTGTTTTTGACAAGATCATGCTGTGATCAAAGTAAGTCAATGCCCAATTCCTGAGTCAAGGTAGTCTTCTGCTCTAGAAATAATGACTGTACTGATGAAGTTTTGTAGGGTGGTTGAAAGATAGAATTGGCCCCTATCAGTTATGTGAGGTATATGGAGAGACTTAGAAAAGATATTGTCCCTACTTTAAGGAATCAGAGCTTTTTGAGTGCAAGTTGATGGACTTCTGAGAGTGTACCCGAGAGCATGATGAGTAAGCATGTCAAGGACAATTTAAGTGAATGGCTTTGAAATTGTGCTGAATATCTGAGTGAAAGTACTCCAGAAGAGACAGGAATTGGAATTAGTCCTCACACTGGTAAGATACTTTCATAGGAAAGCTTTGCAGCACATTTGCAGATCAATACATTCGGCTTAGTCATGGATAATTCTTTAAGGCCCTTAGGATCTAGAGACCCTTGGCAGTTTAAAATAGAAAATGCTGGTGCATGTCCTAAAGGGATTATGACCATCCTACTAATTATTCAGAATTCTAAATGATATTCTGACTTATCAGAAGTATAGTTTTACCTGTGAGAAATGTGATATAGTAAATACTACAAAAGTAGAGAGTTGCAGGTATGGATTAAAACTGCTGTGTTTGGATATAAAATACATTTTAAATAAAGCTTGGGCCCTTTAGACTTTCCGATCTCACAGCAGTCCTGTTTCTGTATTCCCATTTGTTACCTTAATCAAAATCGCACAAATATTTAGGGGTGCCTGGGTGGTTCAGTAGGTTAAGCGTCCAATTCGGCTTAGATCATGATCTTGCAGGTTCCTGACTTCAAGCCCTGTGTGGGGCTCTGTGCTGACAGTTCAAAGCCTGGAGCCTGCTTCAGATTCTGTATCTCCGTCTCTCTCTGCCCCTTCCACAGCTCATGCTTTGTCTCCCTCCCTCCCTCTCTCTCTCTCTCTCTCAAAAATAAATATTAAAAAAAATTTTAAATCTCACAAATATTTAAATTTTTAGTTCTTGCCAGTAATTTAGCCTATGATCATCTCATTGCTAATTTCAAAGTAGACAATTATTTTACTGGTGTGTAAGTTTTTGAAGGAGAGCAGAAGGAGAGGAGACTCTAAAATATGACACTTTGGCATGAGGATTATTTTGAGCTAAAGGTAATCAAAACCCAGCAGATTCAGGAAGAGCTCTTTACCTCCCCCTGACCTGCCTAAATTTACATTGGAAAGGCAGCCTGCACCAGGAAGACAGTTGTTATCGGATATACGTTTTTAGCTAAGAAACTTGTCTGTGTAACAGGGCAGGCTTTGTTTTTCTTTTTTCTTTTCTTATTTATTTATTTATTTATTTATTTATTTATTTATTTATATTTCAGAGAGAGAGTGCGCTCAAGCAGGGCAGAGGGGCAAAGAGAGAGAGAGAGAGAGAGAGAGAGACAGAGACATAGAGAGAGAGAGGCAGATAGTCTCAAGTAGCATCCGAGCTCAGCATGGAGCCGAACACAAGGTTTGAGCCCTGGGATCATGACCTTAACCAAAATCAGGAGTTAGATGCTCCACTACCCAGTCACCTAGGGGCCCCAGGCTTTGTTTTTCAAACATCTCCTCTCACCTTTCTAAGCAGCCTTCCTTTCCTTTGTATCTCCAGCTACAGCAAATGCTGTATCTCCAGACCCCCCACCCCTTTCCACAGCTCAGGCCTAGGATTTTATATAAGCCTCAGTTCCTGAGTCCCTTTGGGTCTCATATTTTAACGGGGCTTCCATTCATGCAAAATTAAAGCATTTCTCTCCTGTTCATCTGTGTTATATCAATTTAATTATTAGAATAGCCAAAGAGGGGCTCCTGGGTGGCTCAGTCAGTTGGGCCTCTGACTTTGGCTCAGGTCATGATCTCACAGTCTATGAGTTCGAACCCTGTGTGGGGCTCTGTGCTGACAGCTCAGAGCCTGGAGCCTGCTTCGGATTCTGTGTCTCCCTCTCTCTCTGTCCCTCCCCTGCTCACACTCTGTCTCTCCCTCTCAAAAATAAATAAACATTAAAAAAGAAAAAAAAGAAGAACAGCCAAAGAACCTAGAAAGGAAGAAAGGAAAACTCTTCCTCCCCTACATTTTCTGTAACAATGCATTTCAAACAAATAATGTTTGAAGTGGTCATGCAAATAAGAGTACACAATTGAAAAGAGATGATGTGCTGTAAAATGTAAATGTCTCTTCCTACTGCCATGTGTCAACTCTCTAGTTATCTTTCCTGGGAGCACTCACGGCTACCATTTTCTTCTGTGTCCTTCCAGAGTTAGTCTGTACATATGCAAGCATTTACTCATATGTATAATTTTTATGATGCTAATAGTACCATGTTCTTCATACAGGCCAGGGCTCTGTTATTTTATCTTGATATTATATGTTTGAGATAGTTTCCTATCAGCACTTCATTATTTTTAACAGCTTCAAAATATTCCATTGGATGAACGAAACATAATACTTTTGAGCAGCTCCCACACCAGAGTTTTTTCTAATTTTCTGGCTTTCTGTTTTCTTTTTTGTGTGTCTGTGCCTGTGTAAGTGTGTGTGTGGTGTGTGTGTGTATGAGTGTGTGTTGTAGGGCTCAGACTCAGAAGCTCTATTGCTTAGTTCACTCCTACTATCCTGTTGGACTGTGTAAGTCTCCTCTGTCGCTCCATTTTACCCTTGCCTTTGCCCTTGATCACCAAATGCATTTGTTCACTTCTC
This sequence comes from Lynx canadensis, assembly GCF_007474595.2. Classification (NCBI taxonomy): domain Eukaryota; kingdom Metazoa; phylum Chordata; class Mammalia; order Carnivora; family Felidae; genus Lynx; species Lynx canadensis. The sequence continues at coordinate 69,853,087 of NC_044306.2, forward strand.
CTGTACCACAGCCGTTGCTCTAAGGTGTGGTATTTTCTCGGATATTAATATATTTTGGTAAGCTACAAACTACTGGCTAGTGTGTGTGTATTTTGTATTTAAAAATTACATTAATGGCATTGTGTTATTGATACTTCATGGTCACTACTTCCGAACTATTGCATGATATTTTTTAATATGCCTGTTATTTTTTTTTAATTAATTTGCCAGCCATGGACACGTAGGATGCTTCCATCTTTCATGTTCACAAATAATGCTGTAGCAAACATATGTATACATACCCCCATAGGGATTTATACATGAATGTTTCTATATCCAACATCGCTGGGCATCATAGCATTGCTAGGTCATACTCATGTTTGTTGGGTACTTTGCCAGATCATGCTTCCACCTGAGACATACGGGCTTCCTATGTTTTCACATCTTTCATCAGCATTCGGTATCATGTAACTTTCTAGATATTTTAATCAGTTGGATATAAAGTGATAAATAATTATTTAACTTTGGATTTTTCCGATGATCAGGGAGATTTGAAATATCTTTGCGTGTTTTTCAATCTATGAAGCTTCACTTCTTATTCTTATAGATTTCCCTTTGTTATAACTGGAGCATTAAGTGTTTTCCAATTTTGTAAGAGACTCTTCTATTCTAGATGACATTGTCTTGGTTTTTTCTTTGCAGTTTTCACCCCGATGTTCTCTCGAAACTTTGAAAAGCAAAGATCCTTAATTTTGATGTACTTATCAATATTTCACCTTCTGATTGGTGCTTTCTGATATCCTCTTTACCATTAACTTTAGAGTGCTACATTTCCCATTTTCATACTTAACACATCAAAATTTCATTTGTGTAGATTTATTTTTCTCCATAAATATCTGGCTCTCTTTCCACCATTTCTTAAATAATCACTCCTTTGCTCACTCCTTTGTGGTTCCACATGCAACCATCTTGATCTATGTAGCTATGTCGGGTTTTGAGGGTCCCTTTTTTCTATTTCCCAATTTGACTGCTTTTCATATCGCAACTTTTGTGTTGTCTATGTTGTGTCTCACAATCCAGTTACACAATTTCCCTTTTCACTTTAATATCAGCAAAATCTGCATATTGTTTTTACGTGTCATTGTCTTTTTCTTCATCAGTCTTGCCAGAGGTTTATCAGCTGTATTATTTCCTTTTTTAAGAGAACAAGCTTTTCTTGTTTCTGGCTTCACTGATTTTATTTTTTTTGGTCTATTTTCAATGTAATTGATTTTTGTTCTGCTCTTTATTATTTTCTCCCTTCTGCTTGCTTTAATTTGCTTTTCTTTTTCTAGTTTCTTAAGGTAGAAGCTTAGATTAATGATTTGGGACATTCTTCAGTCCTGACATAAACATTTAATGCTAATGAAGCTATTCTTTTTCTTTTTTCTTTTTTTTTTCTTTTCTTTTAAGAAAGAGCAAGCATGTGCAAGCAGGGGAGAGGGCAGAGGGAGAGAGACAGAGACAGAGAGAGAAAATCTCAAGCAGGCTCCACGCTCAGCACAGAGACCAACCTGGGGCTCCAACCCATGACCCCGGGATCAGGACCTGAGCCTAAATCAAGAGTTGGACACTCAACCAACTGAGCCACCCAGGTGCCCTGAAGCTATTCTTTAGTGGATTCTTCAGGCAATTGTTTGCGTGTCTGAAAAAGAATTTAACTTTCATTAAGAAATGTTTTCTCTAGATACAGATATGGGATGACAGATTTTCATATTTGCTTCCAAAATTTAATGACACTACTCGTTATCTTCTTGCTTGTGTGGTTTCTGATGAAATGGCTGCTGTAATTTTTGTCTTTGCTCCTCTGTATGTGATAGGTTTTTTTTTTCCCCCTTTGGCTGATTTCAAGCTTTCCTTTTTATATTTTTTAGCAGTTTGAATGTGATATATCTATGTGTACATTTTTAACTACTGCTTTCCGTTCTCTTAACCTCTTGAGTTTCAGTTTTGATGTCTTTCATTATTTTGGGAACCTGTACGGCCATGATCTTTTCAAATATTTCTTCTGTCTTGTGTTCTTTCCGTTCTCCTTCTGGGACTCCAGTTACAAATATTTAGATGATCTGATATTGTCACACAGCTCTTTGATGCTCTGTTCTGTTTGGTTCATTCTTTTTTTTTTCCCCCTTGTGTTTAAGTGTTGGTGATTTCTACAGATGTATCTTCAAGTTCACTGATCCTTTCGTCTGCGAGGACAAGTCTACTGCTGAGCCTGCTGTAAGAGTTCCTCAATGGATCTTTACTTATTCCCCAGGTTTGACACATGTCAGTTTTTCTACCTAAGGCATTTGCTTCTTAGGAGATAGGGGAGCAGGCAGGGAAACGTGATTTTTGCCTTTGCAGCAGTGGCAGTGAACCCCCTCCTCTATGTCTTTACCAGCAGGAGAAGTTCTCTTCAGTCTTTTACGCTGCTGCTGCCCCCAGTCTTTCACTTACTACCCACTGGAAGTTTTGTAAAAATAGTTTGTGAGTAAATGCAAATTCCTTTTGTGTCTGTTAGCAGGTGTGTACTATTAGGCTGTCTCATCCTCAGTCTTTAGGAATGTATTAAAATTTCAGATGATCCCTTCTTACCATTGTGTCTTATGATCCTGTCTTCATCGTATGTTCTATCATAGATGAGACAGTCCACACTTACGCTCTCTCTGATGGATGCTTGCCCCTTATTGGATTGGCAGGTTACTTGGTGTTGCTCTGTGACATCAGCTTTTTGAAAGGTTCAAGAAAATTGACGATTTTGCAGTTGATCTGGCTTTTTCTTGTTTTAGAGGGAGAAGCCTTCTTTTCAGCTCTCCACTGCCTAGGTTGAGAAAAACACTCTTATTGATTTCTTTTTAGATTTTTTTTTTTTAGAATAGTTTTAGATTTATAGCAAAGCTGAGGGGGGAAGACACAGAGATTTGCCATATACTTCTTACCCGTACACATGCATAGCCTTCCTCATTATCAACATCCCTTGCCAGAGTGGTGCATTTGTTATAATTATTGAACCTACATTGATAGGTTCATTGATACATCATTATAATTGATATAATTGATTCATCATTATAACCCAGAATTCATAGTTTACATTATGATTCGCTCTTGTTCTTTTACACTCTGGATTTGAACGAATGTATAATAAAATGTATTCATCGTTGTAATAGCATACAGATTATTTTTACTGCCCTAAAATCTCTGCTCCACTTATTCACCTATCCCTTTTGCCCCAATCCCTGACAACCACTGACCTTTTTTGTTATCTCCACAGATCTGCCTTTCTAGAATAATATAATTGAAACCACACAGTATATTGCCTTTTCAGATTGGCTTTTTTCACTTAGGAATATGTATGTAAGTGTTCCTCCATATCTTTTCATAGTTTGATAGCTCATTCCTTTTTGGCACTTAATAATATTCCATTATCCAATGTACCACAGTTTAATTATTCTTTCATCAATTGAAGGGCAACTTGGTTGCTTCTAAGTTTTGGCCATGATGAATAAAGCTGCTATAAACATCCATGTGTATGTGTTTGTGGATCTAAGTTTTCAACTCCTTTGGGTAAATACCAAGGAGCATGATTGTTAGGTCTTATAGAAAAAATTATGTTTAGTTTTCTAAAACATACACACACACACACACACACACACACACACCAAAAGCTGCCAAAGTACCTTCCAAACTGGCAGTGTATTTTGCATTCCCACCAGCAATGAATGAAAATTCCTGTTGCTCCACATCCTTGCCAGCATGTGTTTTGTTCTTTTTCTAGTTTTTGCACACTCTAACAGGTGTGTAGTGGCATATCATTCTTTTCATTTGCATTTCCAAAGGATATGGGACATCTTTTCATATCCTTATTTGCTATCAGCATATCTTTTTTGGTGAGGTGTCTATTAAGGTCTTTGGCTCAATTGTTTTTAAATGAACATCATTAAAAGTTTATTTATTTTGAGGGGCGCTTGGGTGGCTCCGTCGGTTAAGCGTCCGACTTCAGCTCAGGTCACGATCTCGTGGTCCGCGAGTTCGAGCCCTGCGTCGGGCTCTGGGCTGATGGCTTAGAGCCTGGAGCCTGCTTCTGATTCTGTGTCTCCCTCTCTCTCTGCCCCTCCCCCGTTCATGCTGTGTCTCTCTCTGTCTCAAAAATAAATAAAAAAACGTTAAAAAAAAAGTTTATTTATTTTGAGAGAGAGAGAGAGAGAGAGAGAGAGAAAGGGGCAATGGGAGAGGGAGAGAGAGAGAACTCCAAGCAGGTTTCTCACTGTAGGCACAAAGCCTGATGTGGGGTTCAAAATCACGAAGCGTGGGATCATGACCTGACTTCAACCGACTGAGCCACCTAGGGGCTCCTGGCTCAATTTTTAATGGGCTATTTGTTTTCTTATTGCTGTGTTCTTTGTTGTATATTTTAGATAACAGTCCTTTATCAGATGTATCTTTTGCAAACATTTTCTCCTATTTGTGGCTCATCATTCTTTTGACATTTCATTCACAGGGCAGAAGTTTTTAATTTTAATGGAGTTCAGCCTATCAAATATTTCTTCATGGATTATGCCTTTTGCATTATATTCTTATTCAATTTTATTATGAAATTTAAGGTCAGTGTGTTTAGTGCCAAAAATAAATCAACCTTGTGTTTTTTATTGTAATTAAAAAATTGGAAGTTAATTGAAGAGAACTACCATCTTATTATGTGAAGCTTTCCTGTTCAATAGTAAGTTGTGCCATACAATTTTTCAAACCTCTTTTTGCATCCTCTGGTAGGATTTAAATTGCTCTTCGTGTACATCGTGTGCGCTTCTCAAATTTATTTCTAGACATTTTAGTTATTCTTGTGTTATTTTAAGCGGATTATGTCTTCCAACTGGCAGTTATTTGTTGATGTGAAGATCATTGGTTTCTACATATTTAATTTTCCACTCCACTTCAATAAATCTTCTTACTGCTTGTAATTTTTTTTCAGCTTATTCTTTTCCCCAGAAAACAAACATGCAATCTAAATATAATGATAATATAACTTTCCTTATTTTCAATTTTTATATTTTTTTCTGTGATCCAATTGCACAAATATATTCAGAACAATGTTAATTATCATGGTGCCAAAGAAGAAATTTTTTTTTATTCTTGATTTTAATTAAACTGTTCTTAGTGTTTCCCAATTAAGCATTATTTAACTAAGTGAAATGCCTTCTAGTACTGAGAATACTAATAATTATGTTAGCTTTTAGTTGTAAGACTTTTCATTATGTATGGAAATTACTGTATGATTTTTCTTCATTGGTACCTTAATTAATATGTAAATTTATAGAAATAGATCTATTTATCTAACCATAACTAAGATTTAACAATCCTTTCATTTTTAGAATAAATAAACTTCTAGGGGCGCCTGGGTGGCGCAGTCGGTTGAGCGTCCGACTTCAGCCAGGTCACGATCTCGTGGTCCGTGGGTTCGAGCCCCGCGTCGGGCTCTGGGCTGATGGCTCAGAGCCTGGAGCCTGTTTCCGATTCTGTGTCTCCCTCTCTCTCTGCCCCTCGCCCGTTCATGCTCTGTCTCTCTCTGTCCCAAAAATAAATAAACGTTGAAAAAAAAAATTAAAAAAAAAAAAAAGAATAAATAAACTTCTTAAGCTGTATTATTTTAATGTGCTCTTGGATTCTGTTTGTTATTTTTTTTTTTGTTTTTACATTCATAATCATTCAATAAGGATGATTTTTACTTTGCTTTGCTTTTACGCTATTGTTTTTGGGTTCTAGCTCCATATTAGAATAACTTTCTAAAGAGTATTTGAGTTCTTTCCATTCTTTTCTTTGTGTTTTTGAGCAGTATAAATTGCATTGTAGTTATTTTTTCCTTACAAGTTCAGTGGAAATCCCTGTGAAACTAAACCGCTAATTTTTGGAAATAGCTTTATAGTGACATCCTCCAGAATAACTTGTTTGTTAATATTGTATACTGTTTGGGGATTTAATTTTAATTTATGTGTTCCCAGAAAATAATTTATTTCATATAAGTTCTCACTGTCATTGCACAGGATGATGAGCAAAACATTCTGTTATCATTCTTTTTGTTTCTTTTCTATTCATAATTATATCCACAAAAAATTTTTATATTTTGTATTTGTGCTTTTACTCATTTGTCCTTGATGTGATTATTAATGGTTTATATATTTTTTTGTATTTTAAAGAAAACAATTCTTAGATTCATTTTTATTTTATTAATTTAATGATTTTTAATGTATTAAAGTCTGGTTGTATATTTAATCCCTTCTATTTACTTTTCATAGGTTTATTTGTTTTTATAACTTCTCAAGATAAATGTTTTAGTCATTCATTTTATTATTTTATGAATTAATTTGATATTTGAAACTACAGGTTTTCCTCTGAACAATGTTTTAGTTCTGTTATGCATGTTTGTTCAAAGTTTGCTATTCCAGTGTGAACTTGCATTTCTTTCAGAAGTTATTTCCTTATGCCAAATACACTTTTAATATTTGATTTTGCTGAGCCAAATGAACCTTAAAGTACTTTAGTTATTTTGGAGTGGCTCTGTATAATTACTAAATAAAAATATATCTAAATAAAATGATAGGGTATCAAGTACATACGTGGGAAATATGTTTTTTTTTTCCATCTGAAAGAATAAAGCATTTCTATTGTATGGGTTGGCGATAATAAAAAATGAATAAATGAAGGTTCTAAGGCTCAGTCATTAATGTTCTCTTTTGCTTAGCTGGTTTGCATATCCTAGACTGAGAATAATGACTTCTATTCTAACCAACGTCTTAGAAATTTGAAAAATACAACTGGCTTGCTCTTGTTCCAGTTTACTTGTAACCACAAGCTTGAGAATGACGTATCCTGCTGTGGTGTAACAAAGAGCTTTACAGTGCCCGAAGGCTGTGTATGTCTATGGATAGATTCACAAAGAGTAGTTGAGTTTTATGGGAATTCTTAGAATGAGCCCATTTTTCACGATACGCAGTCACTTTATTTACCTTGGTGATGGCCTGAGGATCTGGAAATTAGATAGGATTTTAGATTTTCTATACCCCATAAAATTAGTTGGGTAACTTCTGTGATTTGGTTACGTGTAGGCTTGACATTAGCACAGAAAGCCAGAGGGATACAAGGCTGAATGATAACTGAGTGAAAGTTATTGAATTGGCATTTCCACATTCAGTTCCATTGCGAGTCGGCAAGATTGTGTTGATTTATGCTTTTCCCGCCTCTTCCCACACTCCCTATTTTCTCCATGCCTGAACCCTATATGAGAAGTTACATAGTAATAATGATTAATAGTGATAGAGCTAATGTACTGAGTATTTGTTCTTTCCTGGTATTAAGTGTTTTATATTTATAGCTCACTGAATCTTTACAACAAACCCATGAAGTACATACTGTTATTGTGGTAAGCATCCCAAAGTTGTTCAGTTCCTAATGTCCAGAATCTGTAGATATGTTAGATTGCATATTATATTATGTGACAAGAGAAATGGCTTCAGAGGGAATGAAGGATATTTCTCAGCTCTTCAAATGGAGAGATTATCCTGGAATATCTAGGTGAGCCCAATGTAATCATAAGCATTCTTTAAATGTGGAAGAGGGAGGCAGAAGGGAGAGTCAGAGAGAGATTTAGATAGAGGAAGGCAGGCAGCTTTCAGAAACTGTGAAGGGCAAGTAAACATATTCTCCCATTTTCTCCCCTTGAGCCTCAGGAAGGACATACCCTTCCTGACAGCTCAATTTAGCCCAGTGAAGTCCATGTTGGACTTCTGAACTCCAGAGCTGTCTGATAACACATTTGTGTTGTGATAAGCCACCAAGCTCCTGGTAATTTGTTCCAACAACAATGGGAAACTAATGCAATTATCATACTTATTGGCAATGATGGGATAAAAAACTGAGGTTAGCTAACTGTATTATTGTTTTTGTAAAGCCAGGTTTCTTATCAGTTACCAATAGCAAAATTTACCCTTTTCTAGTGCACAATTTTATGAGTTTTGAGAAATACATATAGTCCTAAAACCAAAACCAAAACGAAGATATCAAATATGTCCATTATCTTAACAGGTTCTTGTACCTCAGTCGTTAGAACTTCTTTCCATCCTAAGTGCCTGAAAACCACTGACCTATGTTTTGTCTCTATGATTTCTGCCTTTACAGATTGGCATAACAATGAAATAATAGTTGTGTGGATAGCTTAGCAACTCATGTCCACAAAAAGTGTATAAAACTGGACAAAGTTGTCAAAAACAATCATGAAGCGCACTGAAAATTAACCAAAAGCAGATAACAATTTGAGAATTATTAATTCCCAAAAACCTGTGAGAGCTTTGGGCTAGGATGGCAGGAATCTCTGGCCATTTCCCGGGGATTGCTCACATCCCTAGTCCCTGCCTGGAGACAAGAACTAGATTCACAGGTTGTGGCTGGGTGAAAAAACATGTGGCTTTGTTGCCAAAGGGGACAGACTAACTCAATTCAGGGTAGGGGTCAAACCCCCCCACTTTGCTGATTAACAATGGTGATGGAGTCAATTGGGAATAGGCAGGAAAATCCTCTAGCCAGACATTTCATGGGGAAATGAGAGAGCCATAAAAGTGCTGAGACAAACTTTCCATGTGCCTACTGGCTGACTGGGAACCTATGCATGGGCATGAGAAGTCTAACAGGGCCCAGGGGGGAAAAACAAGAAGAATATGAAGAAAAAAGCCTAGGGAGACTTGAAAACAGGCTGCAACATTGTGTTTCTCAAACCACATACAGGTAAATTGGCAAGGGGTGGAAACTACATGGTCAAGGTATTTTAGCAAAACCTCTGTCTAAAGCATTAGTTAACCCTTTAGACAAATACAGGAGGTGATAACTAGGAAGCCAGGCTAAAATATCAATATGAGAATGAAAAACCTGAGCAGAGACATCAGTGATTCTGGAGCAGATAGATTCTACAGTTTAAATCCAGACAAGGACCTTTTAAAAGTCCAATAGGCCTCAGAAAAATAAAATAAAAAAAAGAACCCAGAGTTGCTACAATAGATAATCTAAAATGAACACTTTCCAAAGAAGCAAAAAAAAAGACAAACAAAGAAATAATAAAGTGTGACTCGTACTCAGTTACAGAAGCAGAAGCTGTCAGTAAAGATTGACTCTGTATGGGGTCATCTGCTAGATGCAGCAGAGGTTTAAATACAACCATTATAAATATATTCACAGAAGTAAAGGAAACGCTGTTCCAAGAATAAAAGTAAATCAGGATGCCCATGAGTTGGTAAATAAAGAATGTTAGTAAAGAAATGTAAACTACACAAAAGGAAATAAATTCTAAAGTTGCAAGTTACAATGACTGCAATGGGGGGATCCACAACAGCTTTGAGGTGGTAGAAGAAAGAATCCCCATGAATGTGAGAAGCACCATGAATTCCATCTATCTCCTATCTTCAACTAGGAGAGAGAGGGAAAGGAATAGAAAAAAATATTTAAGAAATAATGGCTAAAAATTTGCCAAATTTGATGAAAACTATGATGCCCCGGATCCCAGAAACTTGCTGAATTCTAAGAAAGATAAATACAAAAACAACAACACCTATCCATCTTGTCAAACTGTGAACGCCAAAGGCATAAAAGAAAATCTCGAAAGCAGCAAAACAAAAATGATTTACAACAATATGATTAATAACTGATTTCTTTTTAAAATTTTTTTAATGTTTATTTTTGACAGAGAGAGAGAGAGACAGACAGAGCATGAGTAGGGGAGGGGCAGAGAAAGAGGGAGACCCAGAATGTGAAGCAGGCTGCAGGCTCTGAGCTGTCAGCACAGAGCCTGATGCAGGGCTTGAACCCACGCACCGCGAGATCATGACCTGAGCCGAAGTTGGCCGCTCAACCGACTGAGCCACCCAGGCGCCCCTAACTGATTTCTTATTGGGAACAATGGAGACCAAAAGGCAGTGCGGAATGACACATGCCAAGTATTGGTGAGGAAAAATAAAATCAGTGAAGAATTAAATATCATATTTGTGTATATGTGTATGTATATGCACTATATGTTATATGTAAAAGTAAAAATCGACAGAGAAAGTAATACGGTAAACTAAAAATGTTATTCCAAAGGAAGGCAGTAAAAGAATGACAAAAATATGAGAAATAGGAAAAAAAACCCAGCAAAATGTAAATCCAACCCTAACAATAATTATGTTAATGTGCATAGACTAAACTCCAATCTAAGACGGTGTTTGCCAAATTGAATACAAAAGATCCAATCCTATGCTTTCTATGAGAGAAATATTTTATTTATATCCAAAGAAATAAATAATTGAAGTAAAAAAAGGAAAAGAAATGATATGCCATTCAAACAGTAATTCTCAATAACCTGAAGTAGTTATATTAACATCAAAGTAGAGTTTAAGACAAGAAATATTACCAGAGGCAGAAATAGACTTTTCTAATTAATAAAGTGGCCAATACACTAAAAAGATTTAACAACTGAATATGAATAAATGCACTTAAACAGAGTCCCTAAATAAATTAAGCAATTTCTTACATAATTATAACAGAAATAGACAACTCAATAATTATAGTTTATTTCAATACTCTTCTCGCAGTAACTTTCTTTTAGAAAAAAATAAAAAAACAGTAAGATTGCAGAGGACTTGAGTAACCCTATCACCAACTTGACCTGAAATATTGAGAACTTCTCACCCAACAACAGCAGAATGCACATACTCTTCAATGCACATGACCCATTGTCCAAGATAAACCCTACGCTAGGACATAAAATGAGTTTCGATAACTTCAAATGGATTGAAATCATGTCAAGTATATTCTCCAACCACAACAGAATTAAATTGGAAATCGACAGCAGAAAGAAGTCTGTGATTAGAGGAAAATTTGTAACTTTATGCACTTACGGTGGAAAGGAAGAAAGATTTAAAACCAATAATCTCAGCTTCCACCTTCAGAAGCTAGGAAAACAAGAGCAGCAAACCCAGTGCCAATAAGAGGAAGATGGAAATAATAAAATCAGAGTGGAAATCAATGTAAGAGAAAAGAGAAAACCATTAGAGGAAAATCAATGAAACTAAAAGTTAGTTCTTTGTAAAGATCAACACAGTCAATAGATATTCTGCTGGACTAATAAAAATAAAAGAGGGAGGGATAGAAGCTATTGCACAACAACAACATTAGATGTTGACCTTGATCTTACCTCTGCCAGATGTAGATTGCAGAGAGTGGAACTCCCAAGATAAATTTGGAAGATGGGAGGTCACTAGTGTCTCACGTTTTATATGAAATACTAGGTAATGCTAGTCAAACAGATATTTCCTATGCCATAATGACATAGAAGCAGTAGACAGAGAGGGTCTGACATGATCCCCAGCCTCCTGCAATGCCAAAGAATTTTAGAAGAGCATCCTAACGTTCTCCAGGCCACTAAGAAAGGTTTGGAACCTAGCTAAGGGACAGTTAGCAAGAGGATTCTCTAGGGGGTGAGGGACACAAGAAGAATATTTTTCCTTTGAGAAAGACATTGCCCATATGTTTTAATTATTAGATTCCAAGACGGGAATCATATCTTAAATGTTCAAACCCCATTTATTATTTTTTTTTTATTTTCTAGGGAGTTTAAATCACATTTTTGTGATTTGTAGAGGGACTGTTAACATTAGATAAACAGATTCAAGCACAGGTTCTCAGGCCCTGGTAACAGGGACTTGGTACAGCCACCTAAACTCCTTGAGTTTCTTCATCTCTAAAATACTGTTAATCACTATCTACTTACACTTAATTCTACAGAACAATAAGATTGTTATGCTACTTAAATGATGCTCAGTATGGGAAAGGTGTTTTGAAAATGTCCATAAGCACCATAAAACATTATTTAGTTATTAATTGTTGTCCATTTAAATTTTTCTGCTGAATTTTCCTCTAGTTTGCAAATTTTTGAAAGCTTTTCAAACTACTACAGAAATTTACTGTTTTATTTTTTTTTTTAAAAAAAGAAAGGAAAAGAAAAAGAAAGAAGCAGAAGTCTCGTTCATATTAAGTCCTGTAAAATATTATCCTCTCATAAGTTTCTGCTTAGATGTAAGATGTGAGATTAAGCCCACATTTTTCTGAAATTTTTACCTTGGCCTTTTCCACAGTTACCCTGATGGACTCTTCTTTTCTTTACCTCTTCAAAACCTGCATTCAGAGAATTCATACTAAAATTCAAATGTTTGCCAATAGCTTTAGGTGAGAGCTCCAGTAGAAGTGTGGATAGGATAGGGAGAGATCAAAGTTTCTTATGAGAAATCAAAGTTTCACACGTATTTTTTTCCAATCCCCAATATTCTGATTCAGCAATTCTGGCGGGACATCTGTATTTTGAAATAGAGTATTTTAAAACACTGAAGGCAGACCTCCTTACAACTTCTGACCTGAGGGATAAAGCATTTTGAAATCTTTTTTAACGTTTCTTCATTTTTTAGAGACAGAGATAGAGCAAGAGCAGGGGAGGGGCATCGAGAGAAGGAGACACAGAATCTGAAGCAGGCTCCAGAAGCTGAGCTGTCAGCACAGAGCCCAACACAGGGCTCGAACTCATGAACCTCAAGATCATGACCTGAGTCGAAGTCGGAAGCCCAACCAACTGAACCACCCGTGTGCCTGGAGCATTCTGGAACGTCAGAAGTCAGTCAGCACATATGGAGGGTTAGGAAGGACATGTTGGCCTGCCTGCCATGCGTCCATCACGTCAGAGATAACTGCCTATTGTCTTAAAACCAGTCAGCACATAGAGCACTCTCTTACATCTGATGGGCTTTGACGGAACACATGGAGTCTTTGTCACCAGTGCTATCCTGAGACATAGAAGTGCAGTACCCCAACTATTTTATTGTATGTTCTTTGTCCCCCATCTATATAGTTATTTATCTTGGTGAAATGGTAAATGTTGATAAACAGTCAACTATTAATGAAATATAACTCAAGGTAAGCTATATTTTCATCCCTCATTGAATAATGCTTTAATTCATACTTCATGTTACTTCATCCTCAAGGGTTAGATTTCACAATGATATGAGCGAATTACTCAGGCATTCATGTTTATAATAGTCTTGGATCCTTCTGAGGCCCTTACATAAACATTTTGTTCCTGGAAAAATTATTAGAAATAGCAACATCTAATTTATTGTAATTATACTTAAGATGCAATAGTGTGATAGGCAAGCATTTATTTTTTAAAAAGTTTAATTTCCTATAGGATTTGAAGATGACTCTTAGAAAAGTATTATATACTTTTACCATATAGATTAGCAGCCAAATATGTCATACTTTAATATTCTTTTGTCGATGTAAAATTCATATGATATGAATTCTCAACAGATTGTTCTCTGAGCCATGTGGATAGTGAAATTGACTCTTCCTGAAGATGAGAGCAGAGGCCATTTGCTTTAAGCAAAACATGATACTATTTTTTAAGTTTCCAGATAATTCTGATGTCCATCCAGGTTTGAGAAGCACAACGTTTTTAAAGTATATAAAATTTATTAAATAAGACTACTTGGTTTTACATATAAATGCAATAGTGTCAGTTATTTTTTATAAAATGCACATTTATTAACTGGCTTCTAAATGCCAGGCACAATTCCAGACATTTCCATATCCATGATTTCAAAACATTCTCTTTAGAGATGTAACTTACTAGGTTCAAAGAGCAAACAAACAATATTAGCCTCTTCTTTGGAAGGAATGCAACATGGCGTCATGATGCTTAAGTCAGAGGAAATATCTCCAACAGCTACTGTTTTAAAATGAAACAGGCCTTGTCACATTCCTTTTCTGAAATATCTCCAGCCTTATTTGTTGTTGGTCGAGCAGTAGTGAGGAAAGGAGGTGAAGAGAGGACAGAATTACTCTATTTTCTTATTATAGACCTTCTATTCTGTGCTATATGATGCCAACAGAAATAACTTAAAATATCCCAAGTCCCTTAGAAGGTTGGGAGGTACAGTTTTGCAATGTTGTGAGGAAATGAGGTCTCATTCCAAGTCTCAGATGCCTGGAATGCAAAAGTGTTGGGTTACTTTAAAGTTCTCCCCCTTCCCAATGCTCTTTACTGCAAGTATCCTGAGACCATGTCAGGGATGGGGCAAAGGGATTGGTATTCTTTTAAAATCCCTTATGAGGTCTCTGTGCTGCCTTTGGTGCCAGGGTAGTTGGGAAACATTTTCTCTCAACAGTTTTTTTTTAAACTTATGAGAGAACAGGGACAAAATAATACATAATATGTCAAAACTCTTAAAATTCCTTTCTTCCTCAGAGCCAAAACCTCAGAGCATCAGTGTAAAACTTCCACTTGAATCCCAAGGCCCTTGGAGGAGTTGATTCATTGAACACTCACAATGAGGGAGGGAACTCTTTCCCAAGAGAAAGTGTGGGAGTCAGGACTGGGAAAGCTGGGACTCAACTCTATGTCTGTTCTTACTCACTCTTCTGAGATTAAAAAAAAAAAAAAAAGACAACTGAGATATTAAAGGGGGAGAAAAAAATCCAAACTCCTCTGCTTCCTTGGGCACTATAAAATCAAAGATCTAATATGAAGAAGAAACTTAAACGATCATTTGGTCCAAACACCTACTTAGAGACTTTATATTATATTGTTTGGGTGTGTAATCTCTGATAATGTAACAGAGGTCCCAAGACATTAACTAAATTATTTTAAATTACATATCTGGCTGACTGCATTCTAACTCTTTAGAATCTAAAGGCTTATTGTTATTGTTTTTAATTTGACAACCGTGTAACAGCTTTCTAGCATGGATGACATCCATTTCCTCTGTCATTCTCAACCTTATGCTGAAACTGGGATTTTACATCCTTTTCTGAAACAGCAAAGTGCTGGAATCTCTCAGTTTTCCTTGTCTTGTTGTCCCTGGAATAAAAGACTCATGGTCTTTAGGCAGCAAACACCAAATTCCCTCTTTCACATTTTTGGTCTGGGCTAGATTATGTTAAAATTTAAGATGAGGTTCATATTAACATCTAGAGTGTCTTTGTTTCTCCCACAATGAATTGTTTTTGTGTATGAAAGAATATTTATGTGATTTAATACATTATTATTTTTAAAACATCAACTCATAGCACCTTGTTTATGAACAGATTAGCCTATATGTTGCCCTATAGCCGGTCTAATCAGACCTGAATAAAAATGCCTTAGAACACTGACTGAAGAGAGCACTTATCTAGACACAAACAAAAGAGTTCAATAATGTCACTTATTTATTCAATTAACCCAGGGCATTCAATGTTCATCATTAATCCAGGATTATTTAGTGATTAGATAAAAGTGGAAGAAAACACTAAAAAGTGTAATATGTTAACATTCTTAAATCGTAACTTACCTCTAAGGTATCTGTGAAGGTAAATTGGTCTTGATGCATTAAAATAAATGTTTAAAACAATTGTGGTAGTATACTGAGAAAGTAAAACTTGTCCTCAAGTTTGCATCTGTGATAATAGATATGTCTTCAACCAGGTTTATTTAATTTTTTGTCTTATTTTCCTCATTTTTTATTTATCTATGCATTAATAAGAAAAACCAGCTTCAAGAAAACAAAAACATACCCAAACCATTGATTTGAGTATCTTTGGAAACGTCGAGATCTTTATTAAAAGTCATTTTAGGTAGAAACAAATTTATTCTTTGTGTGTTTTATTAATTCTTAATAAGTCATTCTTTTAGGGTCTACATACATATTCAGAAAGTAAATAATTTTGGAAAAATATTGATTTTGAAAAAAAAAAAAGCTTAATTTAATCAGAGCTTGCACCAAACAAGATCTCAAATAAGACCACTTTTTCCATGGATGGGGATAAAAGTAACAAAACTTTTTCCATGGATGGGGATAAAAGTAATCAAAACTCATTTGATGCCATCAAGAAGAGGATCTTGTTTCTCTCATTAAAAACAAACAAACAAACAAACAAACAAACAAACAAAAAACAGACAGAGCAAAGGTAGATAGGGATAATTATAAATGGAGTCTTCCCAAATACTACTGGCTCAAGTTCAATAGTTGGGCATTTCTATTGAAGTATCTTTGTGTTGAATTGCATAAATAATTGCCTACTTTGTGTTTAGGTTTAATCTTAAACCCTTCAATAAATAATAATTTTAAAGACAGTAATTTATTTGCTTGTCCCCACTGAATTTCAGATATATAATGGGCGATCATCTTTTGTTTTCCGAAGTACAACTGTCTCTTTAAATGAAAAAACACCAATTTTAAAATCTGAGATTATAAAATGAGAAGTTAATTTATTAGTAAATTATTTCCTGGCTTCCAGTTAGAGTGTCATGAATACAATTTATTAATGCAGAGCATTGTTTGAATTGCCATAATAGTCCATGGATATCAGCTGTCCAATGTTTGAAATGTAGGTATATGATCGGCATTTAAAAGGATTCTTTTGATTCATTACCGATGGGACATCACAAGACAGTAAATAAAACTCAGCAATAGAAACTCAATGAAGAAGGGTTAACTATAGGAAACAAATAGTCTTAACTCAATAAAATTTAGAAAACAACTTTTTTAAAGGACATTTTCTGACTCTTCTTACCATGTTTGTAGAATATTAAAAAGTCAGGGAAATACTCTGAGGACCCCTCAAATTTACTGTCTGATACATTGAAATAAGTTCCTATTTGTATCTAAGGAAGCTAAAGATAATGTTTGTTGCCAAATTTCACATGTATATGAACTAAGGTTGATTTCCTTAAACCAAGCAACTTTCTTACAAAGAGTTCAATTTCTATATGTACATAGGAATAGAAATTGGTTGAATGAATTTATACATATGAATAGAAATTGGTTGACATAGGGCACTCTCAGAATTCAAATCTTAAATTGAGTATTGAATGTCCTTTGATGAGAAATGGATCAGACTCTATGGGATGTCGCTGACACCAGAGATGCAATCTCTGGAAAATTAATTTCTTGAGCCTTTCATGTCACTTGAGGAAGGGACGGACATGTTTCAGAGGAGAAAAGAGCTCAAAGTGTATCAACTTTTAGAACTTTAGATCAATAGCACTTTTTCAATTACTTTATATGTATTTATGTCAGAAAGGAGAGTTCCATGTATGCTGTATAACAAGCAACCACAGTGTCTGAATAATTTAAAGCCAAAGGTTTAGTTTTCTGCTCATTCCATATGTATTTCGAGGATTAGCTTTGGGCTGTATGCCACCTCATCCTCACTCAGGAATTCCAGGTGTCAGAATGTCTACCCTTTAGGGGAAAGATCATAGTGTGCTGGTTTTTCAAGCTTTCTACCTGCAAATGACACATTACTTTCACTCCTATATTATTGACCAATACAAGTCGCATGATTATGTCTAACTTCAAGAGACAGCAAAGCACAATTTTACCACAGACTGAAAGAGAGCAAGAAATGGTAATGAAAATACTAATGAACTATGCTAGTGATTATGATCACCTAGAATACTGGTCACCAATTTTGAGCTTATTAATCTACATATTACAACAAATACACTTTCTCCCTCTTGTGGGTAAATAAACGTCTCTGGATTTCTCAGTGTTCCTGTAAAAAGCCCTAGCCTTTTGAGAGAGAGAGAGAAATAGAACACAAAGTTAGGAAATGTTTGCTTTCACTTTTTCTGGAAGCATTTTACTCTTCACATATCATGAGAATTATTTCTGTGCCCATTTAGACTAGGTCCCTAGGTTAAGCTTCAAGATGCATGAGCAACTGGAGAACTCTCTTCCTAGGTACTTACATTCCCAAGTCTATGAAGTTCAGAGGTTGGCGATATTTCTAGGTCACAAAAGCAGGAGACATCCAGTGTTTTATCTGGCCCTTGGAAAGATGTATTTACATTCCCAAAGATTAGGGTCAGAATCCGGGATCTTCTCCATCCTTTCCCAAAGGAGCAAAAGTGTCTTTTTTGTTTTTGTTTTTCCTTCTTCTCCTTTTAAGAGGGGTGGGGGGCAGACAGCTGTCTCTTCACTGGATATAAACAAAGAAAATCCATTGTTCTCCATTCTTTTGGAGACACAGACGTTGAGGTTTGTGTGGGTAGAACATTTTATGTGACTTTCCTCGTATCACTCCTGAGGCAAGAACCAGGGTAAGAGGGACCACAATGTTATTATTTGCTTTTTAAGTAAATAATGATAGTCTGGCTCATAGTCCACATCCTTTGTGCATCCAGGAAAAGATGAACCAAGATCAATATTAAATATATAACACTTCTGTAAGGGAAACAATCCAAAAGCCAGATCTCGTCACAGCATCAAGACCAGGCCTCTAGTTTTACACAGCAGTCTCCACCTCAAGGGATGGTGCTGGGATCACTCCATGAAGTCCATCCAGGTCTGGCATCCCCTGATCCAGAGATTTATGAATATAAAAAGATATTTGCCTTACATGTGCTCAATATACAATGACTGCTCAGCTTCAGGACAGTCATGATAAAGACACCTGTGGGAAGGGGAAAATGCGAGTCACGTAGCCAACTTGTCCCTACAGTGATAAGATTCTGCTGGGCAACATATCAAGGACTCTTCCACTCCTTCCACTCACATGTTTTGTGGTCTGAATGTTAACCGCTTGCCATACTTACTGCTATGCTCCTTGGACAACATGTGCCATCTGTAGAATAGATGTCCACCCCCTCTGCACCTACAGCCTTCCCCATACGTGTCCACATGCATTTAGTAGGTAATTGAATGTATGTGATTAAAGGTCAGCCAGGAACAACTTATTGAAGACAACCCTGTACAAAGATACACGGTTGGGATGATGTACCCATGGAATTCCCCATCTTCTCAAAAATGTGTAGTTTTTTAAATTATTTGAGTATTTTACTCAAAATGCATTATACTTAGCCTGAAATTTACTTTCTCTATTGTGGGTAAAACTTTTTAGTATTAGTAATAAAAATACAATCGTTCTTATTTCTACATACACACATACACAATGCCAATCTATGGATGGTAGCACATTTCAAATACCTCTTAAAGCATCATAGGAAAAATGAGGCTAAAACACATTTCAAACGTGTTGCGAAGCGGAATGGAAATACAGTTCTTGGAAACTAATTTTAAAAATTTAAATCAAGTTTTATTATGATTGAAAAGGCAAAGTTAAGTAATAGTGCTACCCACCTCAAATTTTCTTTTAAATGAAACACTTAATATATTTGCATGCATAGTGCATATGTATATTTGCACGGTATCTCAATAATCACCCAGTATGTATTCATAAGAGGATGTATGATTTTGGTTTGAAACAGCATTACTTAAAGAAACTTACATTAAATGTTCACTGATACGATAGCAAATGTTGTACTTAAATTAACTTCAAATAAAAATAGAAAGTGTGAAAGTCAAGTGGAATTTATCCCTCCCTCCTTCTTTGTCTCTATCTCCTTACATTCTTCTGCTCTTTCCTTCCTTCCATTTGTTCGTATAGGAGACAAGTGTTATTCTTATGTATTCATTCTCTCAACAAATACTCATTGAGTACTTGCAATGCAGCCTTTCTATTATACAATATTCTGTACTTTGGGAAGATATTGTATACCTTTTTAATTAAAAATATTTATTTTGAGTTTTCAGTCCATTCATAAAGTTCAAAATCCAAGTGATATATACAAAGATATGTATTTAGACATTTAGTTACCACCCCTGCCTTTGGTCACCCTGTATTGACTGAACTCCCTTAGGGAACTATGTTTTATTATGTTATTGTGTAACCTTCCAATGTTTCTCCGTGCAAATATAGGCACATGTAAATATATATTATTACTTTTCCAAACAAAAGATATGACACTGTTGTGTACCTTGAATTTTTTAAAATGTGTATTCATTTATTTTGAGAGAGAGTGAGAGAGAGTGTGTGAGGGGCAGAGAGAGAGAGGGAGAGAGAATCCCAAGCAGGCTCAATGCTCAGCACAGAGCCCAATGCAGGGCTTGATCCCACCACCATAACATGACCTGAACTGAAATCAAGAGTCGGATGCTAAACCGACTGAGCCACCCGGTAGTCCCTTGAGTATTTTTAAAAACTTAACTATATATCCTGGAAGTTTTCCATACACGGATATAGAATCTTCTAAGGTCTTTCCCCCCTCTTCCTCCAAATCTTCACATGGGTAACTATACCAGTTTATTCCATCAGTTCTCTTTAGATGAATATGACTCGCTGTCTTTTGCTAACCCAAAAGTACTGTGGGAAAATAACCTTCTAAATAAATAATTTCAGGTGTCCCTGCAGGATTAATTCCTGTAAGAAAAACTGCTGGATAAAAGATACATGTATTTTAAATTTTGTTAAATTTTGTCAAGTTGTTCTCAACAGGGGTTGTGGTATTTTGTACTCCTACCAAGAATGAATGAAAATGCTTTTTTCCATATAACCTCCCAACAGAGTGTTTTGTCAAACATTTTGGATATTGACCTATATGATAGGTAAAAAATGTTATCATACTTTAATGAAGATTTCAGTTGTAATGAATGAGGTTGCATAATTTTTATTTCTCAGGGGATATTTTTACTAAATTTTCAATAAATTGTTCATGTCTTCGCTTATTTTTCTACTGAGCTATTGGCTTCTTGCTTCTTGATTTCTAGGTATTCACATATCTGGGAGATAACACATTGCCTACAAAAAGGTTCTTTTTATTTTTAGGTAGGAAAAGTGTCTTTCTTTTTGCTTATGGTGTCTTTGTGATTCATTTCTCTTATAGTGGCATTTAAAAAAATCTCACTTATGATTTTATCAATCTCACTTTAATGACTTCACTTTAAGTCATGGTTAGAAAGATCTTCCTTCTCTATTCTTTCATCAGAAAATACAACCATGTTTCTTTAATACCTCATGGCTTTATGCTTTGTTGTTATATTGTTTTTGTTTCCTTTATAACTTACCTTGGATTTTCCACCAGTACAATTAAATCATCTGCAAAGAGTGTTGATTTAACTTCATTTCATTTTTAAACTTCTAATAAAAAATAAATTTTCTGCCATAATTGCAATGGCTAATACCTCTAGCAGCTTGTTCATTAGTCATCTTAATGGTGAGCATTTTCATCTTGTTCCTGCCTCCAGTGTTCTTTCCCCATTTGGTGTGCTGGTTTCAGGGCTTGATACGTGTATGTGTGCCTATGTGTATACCCAGGTGTTAGTGAAAATTTGACTGATTTTTATTTTCTGAAGTTTTTTGTTTTGTTTTGTTTTGTAAATAAAAAATCAGTAGAAAATTAAACAAATGCCATTTCAGTGACCAGGAAAAGAATCATTTTTTTTTTAACCTTAGACCAAAAAAGAGAATTAAATATAATAAAAGATTTTCTAACATTCACCCATTTTTTTATGCCTGTAATAAATCTCACTTGTTGTTTTAAAAAAAAATTTTTTTTAATGTTTATTTATTTTTGAGACAGAGACAGACAGAACATGAACGGGGGAGGGTCAGAGAGAGAGGGAGACACAGAATCTGAAACAGGCTCCAGGCTCTGAGCTGCCAGCGCAGAGCCCAATGCGGGGCTCGAACTCATGAACTGTGAGATCAGGACCTGAGCCGAAGTCGCAGGCTCAACCGACTGAGCCACCCAGGCGCCCCAAATTACACTTGTTCTTGATGCACTATTTTAATATGCTGCTAGATGGGCTTGCTACTATTTTATCTAAGATTTTCTTAAATATTGAAGATTGGTCAGTATATCTTTTTTGCTTATTTGTTTGTTTGCAATCTTTTTTAAAAATGTTTTAATATCAATGTAACTCACACTTTATTAGAGCAATTTGATATCTTATTTTTTAATGTAATTTAGAATTGTTTATTTGTTTTAAAGTTTAGAAAAATGCTCTGTGAAACTGTCAAGGCCTAGTGTTTATTATTTTGGGGAATATCTCTTTTATGTGTAACTTTTCGTTTGATTTTTTTTTTTTTTAAGGATTTATGTAGAGTCCATGGTCAACTTTGGTAAGTTATATATTCCCAGAAAATACTTATTTCATCCGAGATTTAAATTTGTTATGTTTAGAGGTAGGAACGTTTTTTAATATAATACAATTATTCTATTTCTATGTTATTATGTTCTTGTGACCCTTCTGTGCACATAAGATTTTTGCTGCTTTTTTCCCCCTAGATTCTAATAGCTAAGATTTTGATCTATTTTTGATTTTTGTTACTTTTCTTGTCTTATTTTAATACATAAACTAATTTTTTATTAGTTCTAATCTGCTTTTTTCCCATCACTTTTTAAAAACTTTAACTCATTCATTTTTGCCTTTATTTCTATATTTATTCATTTCTTCTTCTTTTTTATGATTTATATCTGAAAAATATAGTATCTTCCATCATCATTACTTTCTGGATATTTTGAATTTTTGGTTTACAGTTCTTTGTCCTCAACATTTATAAACAAGATTTAATTTTTAAAATTTAAACAAATAAAATGATTTCTAAATGGAAGGACTTTTGTTTCTTATTTTGTATTAATTACTGAATTCACTATATTATGGTCAGGGGATGCTTTTTGTACTAGTTCTACATTTTTAGATTTATGAAGTCTAGATTTATGACCTATTGTATGATCTTTTTTATGCATAAGGCATCGGCCCTTGTGCCTATTCTCAGGGAAATATTTGCATATAGGCATCAGACCTACTTTAAAAAATATATTGTTTAGGCCTTCATTATTTTTACGTACGCTTTTATCCATGCAATCTGTCTCTGATTGGCTGGTGAATTTTTTAAACTAGTGTCTCTTATAAGTACCTCATGCCATTTAACAAAATTAAAATAATTTTGATCAAATGATTTTCACATTTCAGTATCTTTCTCTCCTATTTTTTAGCATAGTTGCAATGCAGTGCGGATGTTAACTGGAGGATTTCCAGATAGTGTTTTAACTTAACCACAAGTTGTTAAAAGTCAAAGGTCAAAAAGCTGTCTTGTTGTCAAGAGGGCAGATTCTGGACATGAATTCCTCACACAATGTTGCACTTGTAGTTTCAATACCAATTCTTCATGAACATCCTCCTTCTTTCTGATGAAAGTTTATGAAAAATCTAGCAATTTTTTTTTATTATTCCTCTGAAGCGAACATAATAGTTTAAGTTGATGCAAGTTACTGCCACAGAGCACTATTTATATAAAATGTGACTCTGTCTGCTTAGGGTTAAATTCCTTACATTCCGAAGACATGTGTGGCACCCTTTCCCCACAGAAGAATGCTTTTCTACAATTTATCAAATTTCATTGTGCTTGTGTAAGTGGACACGTCTATTATGCACAATGAGGTCTCAAAAAGATGAAGGGGATGTCAGAGAAAAATGATGACTCCTGACCTCATACAAAATGTATGTATTCTACTCAAGTTAAAGATGCAAATACAAAAAATATGCCTAGAGGTCACTGTGAAAGAAGAAAGCAAGAAATGTTCTTTTGATGTATTCTTTCCTACGTCTACTCTTTTGCTTATTTAGAAACATAGGAGAGTTACTGACACTTAGTTGAAGCAGACTCACTTGATTTTAGAAAGTGAACACAGAACTTAAAAATACAAGTTTTTAAAAACTGTGTTCCTACAAATAAATAATAATTAAAAACTATTTAGTAACACAATATAAAAATATGGAAAGAACATGGGGATATAATTCAAAGAAAGAAAATATACCTAGCCTAGAATCAGAAAAATCTAACATAACTTTGAAATGGTATCATGATCTTATATAATATTGTAGAAGTTCTTTAAAAGGCAATTTCAGTTTTAGTAAGGGTGTGATGCAAAGGCATTATGATGAACTGCTAATGGGATTGTAAATTGGTGCAATCTATTTGTGAAGAAATGTGGATAAGTGTGCAATGGCAAACACTGAGACCTAGAAAAGTACTTCTTATATCAACGGAAATACCTAGAGGTGAGTACAAATCTTCATATGTCAGCATAGGATCATTGAAATATTGTTTATGACAAAGACATTCAACCCTCTCCTTGGACACAAACTTAATGTTCAATAATAGGGAAAAAAATTAAATAAATTGTAGCATATTGATAATATGGGAGATTATATAGTTACATAAAATTAGTATTTTTGAAGAAAATTTAACAGCATGGAAAATTAGAGTGTAGCACTAAGTAAAATAAAAGCTAGCAGCATACTTGCATTTGCATACTTATTTTAATGTTTATTTATTTTTGACAGAGAGACAGAGCATGAGCAGGAAGGGGTGGGGGGAGGGGCAGAGAGAGAGAGGGAGACACAGAATCTGATGCAGGGTCCAGGCTCTGAGCTGTCAGCACAGAGCCCGATGCGGGGCTCAAACCCACAGACGGTGAGATCATGACCTGAGCCGAAGTCGGATGCTCAACCGACTGAGCCACCCAGGCGCCCCTAATATTTATCTTTATGTACAATCACAAAACATACATTTTTAGGGGTAAATATACAACACACATAAAAAGAAAAATTATTAGAAGTGAAACTCTAACATGTTAATAGTAGGTAAATGCTACTAGATGAGAGGATTATATTAATTTAATTAATTAATTATTTGTTTATTTATTTAAGAGAAAGAGAGAGAGTGCACAAGCAGTGGACCGGGGCAGAGGGAGAGAAAATCTTAAGCAGGCTCCATGCTCAGAGCAGAGCCTGATGTGGGGCTCGATCCCACAACCTCGGGATCATGACCTGAGCTGAAATCAAGAAAGAGTCAGCCACTCAACTGTCTAAGCCACCCAAGCACCCCATTTTTCTTTAGTTTTTAAGTATTTTTCCACAGTTTCTTTACTGACTGCATATGAGAAAAGTTTTTATACTAAGGTTTTATATT
The DNA here is from genome assembly GCF_007474595.2 of Lynx canadensis. Classification (NCBI taxonomy): domain Eukaryota; kingdom Metazoa; phylum Chordata; class Mammalia; order Carnivora; family Felidae; genus Lynx; species Lynx canadensis. The sequence continues at coordinate 69,877,942 of NC_044306.2, forward strand.
GGGGGAGGTTATTAGACTTCTTATTTATCTTTATTTTTAGCTTCTCACCAATCACTTTTGCAGGATTATCAGAAGAGCCAATGATCACTTTACTGAATTCAGTTTCATAATGCAGAGTTTCAGTGATCAGTTGCAGATTCATACTACCAACTCTTCATCACTTCCCTTCTTTCCCAGTGATTAGTTCCAAGCTCCATTCTGAAGCATGTGCATTGCATGTGAAATTGGAAAGAAAAAACTCTGTCCGTTCATAAAACTTAAGTAACCATATTGCTTAGAAGTGGAGAATTAAAAGAAAAAAGTATAAAAACAATAAGCAGCAATCACACACACACGCAAATACTAGGTACATTTATTGCAATGAAATATAGACAGAAAAGGGTTTAATCTTCCAATGTAACTTTTACTAAAAATACAAATTGAAAATTAAATGGAGATCTGCATTATTGATGGAACAGTTTAACTCAAGTGTTAAGGTAGTGAGAATTTTCTCTTTGGTGTATTGAAAACAATCGCGGGCTGAAGATTTGTTAGATCCGGTACTTGCACCATCTTAAATGACGGCCTATCAGCACACCGCAGGGCTGCTTTCTTAGCAGCATGCGATTGGACTCCATGATTGACCTCCAGATCGCAGAGGAGATCGGGTAGTTCCAAGTAGACACAGTTAACTCACCTGGGAACCATATGTGTGATGACGTGGGAATGAGGGATCAGCAAAGTCAGACTCCTCTGCCTAAGTAATTTTTGATTTACCACAAAGGTTGGTGAGGTGGGGTATGTACCCGGTTGCTTTGCGGATATAGAACAGATATGCCTGATTTAATCCTCCTCTTGACAATATTGAGGAATAGAGAAAATCATCTTGCTAGCTAGATCTAAGTACAGTTGTCCCTTGAACAACATGGGGGTTAGGGACGTGCTGGCACGTCCCCCCGTCCCCCCATCCCCGTATAGTTGAAAATCCATGCATAACTTTTGACTCCCTCTAGTTTTTTAAAAACTTTTTTTTTTTTAAAGTTTGGTCTATTTTGAGAGAGAAAGAAAGAGAGAGCATGTGCAAGCCAGGGAAGGGCAGGTAGAGAGGGAGAGAGAAAATCCCAAGCAGGATCCATGCCATCAACACAGAGACTGACATGGGGCTTGATGTCACAGACCGTGAGATCATGACCTGAGCCGAAATCAAGAGTCAGATGCTTAACTGACTGAGCCACCCAGACATCCCGACTCCCCCCAAATTTAACTAATAGTTTACTGTTAACTGGAAACCTTACCAATAACATAAATGGTCTATTAACGCATATTTTGGTATGTTATGTGTCTTATATACTGTATTTTTATAATAAACTAAGTGAGAAAAAGGAAAATGTTATTAAGAAAATCATAAGGAAAAGAAAATACACTTATAATACTATACTGTATTTATCAAAAAAACATGCACACATAAGTGGACCCATGCAGTTAAAACCTGTGCTGTTCGAGGGTCCACTGTTCACTATTCTGTAATATTGTCAATTTTGACTCTAATCTCCTTCAGTTGTAGGACTTCAAACAGTTATAGGTTAACATTTATTTTGCTATAATATTTAAAGTTAGAGCTTTTTTAAAGCTAAAAATATATATACTCTGACAAAAATAGTAAGCATGCATGTTTATTCACTTGCCTCTATGTCATACTGGTAAGTGCTATTTCTGACATATCTGTGTGATTAATTTTTTTCTCAGAAGTCAGTATATGGACAGACTAGTAGGTACTTTTTAACATAGGGCTTTTAGCCAAAGAGATTACATTTATAAGACAGAGGTATATTTTCTTATGTACATGGACTATTATGCAAAAATGAGCAGTGATCCAAAAACATTACTATCAAGTAGGTATTGAAATGGAAATATCCCCTTAAAAACTGACATCCGAGAACTTTCAAACTTAAAAGATATCTTTGAATCAAATGCGCTTCTTGACTTAATTTAGATTGGTTTTACTCGAATGAAACCCAGTTCACCTTTATTTATTCTTCCAACTCATTGTGGATTTATCTGATTTGGAACTTATACAGTGGTAAAATATTCATCTGATTTAGTTATTATTTAACTCACATAACACAAATATTGTATCAGATGCTGTACGAAACCAATTATAATATTCCTCTAAAACTCTTCATCCAAGACCATCTTTGTTTAATCTAGCAATTGAGATAAATGTTTCTAAAGGTGTCTTACATGCCATGCAAGGGTATAGTCATAGACCGTCAAGATAATAGTCAGCCTTACATAAATTCATCATTTCAGCATTTACATTCTGCAAAAATAAGATTTTCCTCCTAAGTATAACTTCTGCTATTTCAAGATTCAGTATACTAGATTGTAATAAAGAATCTGACTCCATTATTGATGTTTGTTTGACTGTTGAAAGCTTTCAAGCCCCATCATACCCTTTCCCCTTTTGCCCTACATCTGGGCAAGTTTTGGGAAAATCCAGTTTATTTCCTTCTTAGACTAGCAGGAAGTTTGAACAACACAAGCCTTGGTCTGCCTTTGGGACTCCTCACCCAGCCCAATTGCTTCATAACAGTAAAAATTAAATCTCTCAAGCCATTTTCAGACCTGCACTGCTCTCCTCAGAAAATCTCATTATGTGATCAATGAACCTTTCCATGCACTCTTAGTGTGTGTAATCATGCGCCATCTCAACATCTGAACCAAAACTGGAGTGGGGATCCACCCTGCCTTATAGACTGATCACAGCACAGATTCAGTGGATTATGCCCAGTTACAAAAATATGAGAACTCAGAAATAATTTGAATTCTTTTATACAACAAATATTTAAGTATTTGAAATTTGTGATTTATTGCTTCTCTGATTCTTTGTTCTTCAATCTGCTTATGTTCAGTTTATTTTGTCATTTTCAGGGTCTGATATATAATCCACCCCTGAGCATTTGATCTAGGCCTCCAATTTTCCTTGTTCAGATAATAACTCAGATAAAACTTCTTCATCTTTTTGAAACTTTCCCCTCCAAGTGTTAGCTCATTCTAAATGTTACCTTGACATAACTGGAAACTCATTTTCTGTGCTGATCTATTTGTGTGTGGTGATGCATTCCTATTGATGGCTTATCCTTTGTATACCATTCTTTGATTGCTGGATTGGTGTCCTTCCAGTTGATTCTCTGCACCTCCACCTACTACATCTTTGAAGAGGTGATTTAATGCCAAGTCCAAAGCCTTCTTGGCTTGCCCCACAGAACTAGTAAATTGGGTCATGCGCTGAACCATTACATCATGCTGAGCTCCATATGGATCTGGATGGGTCTCAACTTATGATATAAATATAGAACTACAAATTCCTAGTCCAAGAGAGAGGACTAATAGGCTAGTTGGAATGAAGGGGGAAATGCCCTTCTTTTTACCTAGCTCTTCCACTAGGGAATTAAGCATTGTTTGTTACGTGACTCCTGGAAAAAAGCTTAAGCCTTGTGGTGACAAGGTGCTTCATTGCTGTGCATGGAAATGAGACCTTGATACTTCCTCTCCTATTTTGAAGTCCAGCATTGTCAAGTCCTGATTGCTCTCTGGAATAGCAATCTATCTACATTTTATCAGCTGCCATCTTTCAATCCTCATCACTTAGTCACAAACTGTATCTCTTCTTCAGCATGATCTGTGGACCACAGGTACCAAATGAAATTCCTTCTGTGAGGATTCATATTTCTTATACACTCCCACCTTTGACGTTACACATGAAACCTTGGTTTAGTTATTCTTGGTTCCACTCTACTCTTTTCCTATCTAAGAAGGATCTGGGTAAACTTAAGGAATACTTAGAATCATAAATAAGATTCATTTATATGATCCAGAAATACAAAGCCATTTTTCTTCTTTCAGACACAGAATTGTTGAGCCACCTGGCTGGGTCTTTTGGGGGAAACTTCAATGCCTGTTTCCTTAGGTCTTTCCCCTCTAAGGATGCTCAGAGTATCTAGAGAAGCATGAGTTCAAGGTCTGTGAACTGAAGTTTCCTAGAGAGTGAAGCATAGGTTTCTAGTGTTATAAAAACTTCGTTGGAGAAACAATAAGGTCTCAGAATTTATCACTTCATTTTCACATGTTCACTTAATCCCCTATTTTTGGTATGTGCTCATCCCCTCTAACTGATTATTCCAAATTTGCAGACCCTCTGTCCTTCCTTGTCTATTTAGCAAACGTTTAGTCTTCTTGGGTTTGGGGACCAACTGTCTTCTGGTAGGGTGGAATGGAAAGAAGATCTAATGTCTAACCACATTTTTTAAACATTTGTTTATTTTTGAGAGAGAGAGAGAGAGAGAGAGAGAGAGAGAGAGAGAGAGAATGCAAGCAGGGAAGGGGCAGAGAGACAGACACAGAATCCGAAGCAGGCTCCAGGCTCTGGGCTGTCAGCACAGAACCTGATGCAGGGCTCGAACTCACGGACCACAAGATCATGACCTGAGCCAAAGTTGGACGCTTACCCAACTTGAGGCACCCAGGTGCCCTGATGTCTAACCACATGTTAAGCAGCTTTTAATGCCATCTCTTTATTTTGGTACTCCCCTTATCCCAAGCTACAAAAACATTTGGTCCTTTTACTATCCTCGCCATATGAAGATTTTGAAGGATTCAATTGGTTTCCTGGGATGTACTAAATAAAAATCTATGATCCGTGTCTTTCAGCTTCTGAAAAAGGTATGATTTTTTAAAAAAATGTTTATTTCTGTTAATGGTATAAGAAAGTGGTCTGGTTTCATTCTTTTATCTGTCCAGTTTTCGCAGTACCATTGATTGAAAAGACTGTCTTTTCCCCATTGTACATTATTTTTTAAAAATATATTTACTTATTTATTTTGAGAGAAAGACAGAGTGGGTCAGAGAGAAAGAAAGGAGAGAATCCCAAGGAGGCTCTGCTCTGTTAGCACAGACCCTAAGTGGGGCTCGAACCCACAGAACTGTGAAATCATGACCTGAGCCAAAATCGAGTCAGATGCTTAACCGACTGAGCCATCCAAGCATCCCATGCCCATTGTATATTCTTGTCACCTTTGTCATAGGTTAATTATTGACCATGTAACTGTGGGTTTATTTCCAGGGTCTTTATTTTTGCTTCATTGATCTATGTAGCTACTGGTGTGTGCATTTTTTTTAAAACAGTCTTTTAATTGTAGCTTTGGTGTAATCTCAGGAAGGGCTCCAATTAGGTCTTTTTTTAAAAAAGTTTGTTTTAATGTTTATATTTGAGAGAGAGAGAGAGCACGCGCAATAGCGCGCACAAGTGGGGGAGGGGCAGAGAGAGAAGGAGACAGAATCCAAAGCAGGCTCCAGGCTCTGAGCTGTCAGCACAGAACCTGACGCGGGGCTTCAACTCACAAGCCATGAGATCATGATCTGAGCCAAAGTTGGACGCTTAACCAAGTCACCCAGCTGCCCCAGGAAAAGCTCAAATTAAATATGTATGTTCAATCCACTGTGTTTTCCTAGTCATCTACCTCTTTGGCTGCTGTTCTCCAAAATGTCCTAAATTGGAATCAACAAGAATACTCAAGACTAATAAAGATTCATCATGACCCAAGGTTGTGAAAATCCCAGAGACTTATTAATGTATGATGAAGAATGTAGATGGCTACCACAAGCCTAACATTAACTTTGGAAAAATGAAATTATAATTTATGGCTCTTATCACACTCAGAGCTCATGAGGAAGTTCATAATTCTGAACTGAACTGTGATCTTGAAATCAGTTGTTAGTTTTTGGTAATTTTGGAACCAACTGCAGGGTAGCTATTATTGAAAGTTTGAAACCTCCTCAAATTCGTATATTAAAACTCTTAACTCCCAATGTTATCGTAGGTGGAAGAGGTGCAGCTTTTGGGAAGTAATTAGGGCTAGATTATATCATTAATGTTGGATTCTCACGATGGGATTAGTGGCCTTTTAAGAAGAAAAAAGAGAAATTATTCACTCTCTTTGTATGCACATACTGAGGACAGAGTGTCTGTAAGCTAAGAAGAGAGCTCTCAGCTGAGACCAAATCTGCTAGCCCCTTGATTTTGGACTGTCCAGCCTCCAGCATTGTGAGAAATAAATTTCTGTTCTTTCTTTTAAAAAAAATTTTTTTTAATGTTTATTTTTGAGGGTGAGAGAGACAGAGCATGAGCAGAGGAGGGTCAGAGAGAGAGGGAGACACAGAATCCGAAGCAGGCTCCAGGCTCTGAGCTATCAGCACAGAGCCCAATGCAAGGCTCAAATTCAATGCAAGGCTCAAATTCATGACCCGCGAGATCATGACCTGAGCCGGAGTCAGATGCTTAATTGACTGAGCCACCCAGGCACTCCTAAATTTCTGTTCTTTAATCCACTCATTCTATGTATTTTGTTATGGCAGCTGAGCAGACTAAGAAAGTGGCCAGCCCTGCTGTGAGGACATTAATGATAGAATATGTTGTTACAGCCTTTCTTAGTGTTCCTAACTTTTTGGCTGAGATTGCCATGCTGGACCTCAAGGGATAAGCACTTAATCATGAGAAGCATCTGGATATTAATTGTAAGTAACACATGTGCACTGAAAGCCATGTAGGCTTGAGAGAGTAGAGAAGTGAAAACATTTTTGTCTTGACTCTTCTAGCTGGCATTTTACTAGAGTCATGAGGCTACTTTTTTCTTTATTAAGGTATAATTGACAAATAGAATTTTAAGATATTTAAAATGTTGAAGATGATGATTTGATGCATATATACATTGTGAAAGGATTCCTCCCATTGAGTTAATTAGCACACCATCACCTCAAATATTTACCTCTTTCTTTCCTTTTCCTTCTTCCTTCCTCCCTTCTTTCCTTCCTTCCTGCCTTCCTTCTTCTTTTTGTGAGGATATTTCAGTTGTACTCTGTTAGCAAAGTTCAATTGTACAATTCTGGGAAATTGTACAATTCCCCAGACCTCATTCATCTTTACCTGAAAGTTTGTGCCCTTTGGCCTACTTTTGCTTATTTCTCCCACATCTCAGTCCCTGGAAACCACTTTTCTATTTTCTTTTTCTATGAGTTCTATTTTTCTTTTTTTTTGATCCCAATATAAATAATACTATGAGGCATTTGTTTTTCTTTGTCCGGCTTATTACACTTAAGAAAATACCCTCCATGTTCATTCATCCATGAAGCCCATTGGCAGACTATGGTTGTTGTCATACCTTAACTATTGTAAATAATGCTCTATGAACATAAGATTGTAGATACCTTTTTGAGATCATGATTTAATGATTTTGTTTCACTTGGGTATATACCCCAAAATGGACAAAAACAATCCTAAAATTTATATGGAACTACAAAAAATCCTAAATAGCCAAAAATATCTTGAGAAAGAAGAACAAAGCAGAAGACATCATACTTCATGATTTCAAACTATATTAGAAAGCTATATTAACTAAAACGGTATGGCACTGGTTTAAAAAACAGACAAATATAGATCAATGGAACAAAATACAGAGACCAGATATAACTCATGCATATATGTTCAATTAATTTTTGAGAAGGGAGCCAAGAAACTAAATAGGGTGATGATAGTCTCTTTAAAAAATGGTGTTGGGAAAACTGGACAGCTACATGCAAAAGAATGAAACTGGACCACTACCTTAAACCATAAACAAGAATTAACTCAAAATGGATTAAAAACTTGAATGTGAGACCTGAAAGTATAAAACTCCAAAAAAAAAAAAAAAAAAAAAAGTAGGGGCAAGCTCCCTGACATTGGTCTTAGCCATGATTTTTTTTTTTTTATTTTACAACAAAAGCAAAGACAACAAAAACAAAAATAAACAAGTGGGACTATATTAAACTAAAAAGCTTCTACACCAAGGAAACCATCAATGAAATGAAAGGCAACCAATGAAATGGGAGAAAATGTTTACAAACCACATATCTGATTAGGGGTTAATATCCAAAATATACAAGGAACCCCTACAACTCAACAGCAACAAGACAAAACAACCCAAAAAAAGTAACTGAAAAATGGGCAAAAAACCCAAATAGACATTTTTTCAAAGAAAACATACAAATAACCAAGAGCTATACTCAACATCATCAATCATTGCAGAAATGCATATTAAAACCAAAATGACATATCACCTCACACCTGTTAGGAAGACTATCATCAAAATGACAAGGTGTAACAAACGCTGGCAAGGATGTGAAGAAAAAGGAATCCTTGTAAACTATTGGGAATGTAAACTGTTGAAGCCGCTATGGAAAACAGTATGGAGGCTGGTCAATAAATTAAAAATAGAACTACTGTATTATCCAGCACTTTCTATTCTAGGTATATACACAAAGTAAAGGGAATAAATGATTTTAGTGATGAACTGATGACATTTGAGTAAAATCTTTATCCCTGCCAAATACAGACCCTGGGATAAATGCTATGAGAAGGATATTTAAAAGGATGCATATGCAACTATCATATCTCTAGTCATAAAGGTGTATTAAAGAGTTGTGTTATTTGAAAAAATACGTTGAAGGAAGTGAGTGGTTGAAACCAGACCAAAATGAGTCATAGAATGAGTAGCAGACAATAAAGTGAATCCATGACGTGTGAACCATTGTGATAGGCAGTTTAGACCTGCAAGGGAACCTGGAAAAGGAAGCAGCATAAATGAGGCAGGAAGAAACTAGGGCAAGATTATTTTTTCCAGAATAAGGAATGTGAACTTGTTTTTAAAAGGAAGAAAAATTCTCATAAAGAAAGGAGGTAGAAGGTAAAATAAATGGACATAATTAAAACAGAAAATTCTCAGAACAGACAGGAAGGGAGGGGATCCAAAGTGCAGGGGAAGGGATTAGTTTTGAGTAGAAGTAGGAATTGAGTGAAAAGAGATATGTGGTTCAAGATAAACTTGATGTAGAGGTGAGGGAATTTGAGGGAATTCATGCCAGACAGTATTTTCTTTTGGAGTCTTGGTTGTCTTTTAGGAGTGGGAAAACTGACCCTTAGGTTAAATAACATTAAAATAAAATCATAACAACTGATGTGGAAGAGGAAGGTGACATGAACAAAATTAAGTAGTGTTTTGTAGAACAGTGCTGATGGACCAGTCAAAAGTCTGAGTTTTGCAGACCTGGCAAGCCCTTTGTGGGGCTAACCTGAACATTTTCCCATCATTTTTGGTGGGTCTCCTGCTGAGCTTCCACTTAAAAGTGTTTTTGAGAAGTAACCTTTATAATAATTAAGAATTCAGTGATAAACTGGTTTTATGAGGGTGACTGGTTATGTTAGCAATTTGAGGTCTGATTTTTTTTATTTTATTTTTTATTTTTTTAAAAATTACATCCAAATTAGTTAGCATATAGTGCAACAATGATTTCAGGAGTAGATTCTTTAGTGCCCCTTACCCATTTTGCCCATCCCCCCTCCCACCACCCCTCCAGTAACCCTCAGTTTGTTCTCCATATTTATGAGTCTCTTCTGTTTTATCCCCCCTCCCTGTTCTTATATTATTTTTGTTTCTCTTCTCTTATGTTCATCTGTTTTGTCTCTTAAAGTCCTCATATGAGTGAAGTCATAGGATTTTGGTCTTTCTCTGACTGATTAATTTCACTTAGCATAATACCCTCCAGCTCCATCCACGTAGTTGCAAATGGCAAGATTTCATTCTATTTGATTGCCAAGTAATACTCCACCGTATATATACACCACATCTTTTTTATCCATTCATCCATCGAGGGACATTTGGGCTCTTTACATACTTCGGCTATTGTTGATAGTGCTGCTATGAACATGGGGGTTCATGTGTCCCTTCAAAACAGCACACCTGTATCCCGTGGATAATGGCTAGTAGTGCAATTGCTGGGTCGTAGGGTAGTTTTATTTTTAGCTCTTTGAGGAACCTCCATACTGTTTTCCAGAGTGGCTGCACCAGCTTGCATTGCCACCAACAATGCAAAAGAGATTGAGGTGTGATTTTGAACACGCTAAGTAGACTTTGTGAAGCTCCATTATTGAAACTATAAATGGGAGTAGTTATAGGATTAAATAAGATACTTTGCTATTTTATTATATCATTGTCTTTATTATTGCTAGCATCTAGTAAAAAATAAGTTAGCATGGGACATAAATCTAACCTCTCAATGAAAGAAATATGAAAGACATGTTGTCAGAAGGTCATGTGGCATGGGAAATACTGCCGTGACAGATCGTACTTTCCAAAGATGGCCCCCATGCTATTTCCCATCCTGCATGAATTTCTGGCAATATGTCTTTCATACTCCTTCATACTCTTTCATACTCCATAGAGAAATTAGATTTATATCCCATGAATTTGAAACATAGAAGACTTCTGAGGCTGTTTTGCCTAAAAAGTTTGACAGAAGTGTTGTTAGATGACTTCAAAGGCAAGATCAAAAAAGGACATTCAGTTTCTATCTTGCTCACTGAAACACTCTCTTTGGAGTTCTGAACTTAATGTGAGTAATCCCACTGCCTTGAGGTAAGGGAAGTCCAAACTATCCCATCTGAAGAGATCACATGGAAAAGCTATGAGACCATACAAAGAGAGAGATGGTTGGCCAGCCACCAGCTGCTTCACTTTGACCTACAATCTGACTGGAGCTTCATGAGAGATTCTGAAACACATCCGCCCAGCAAAGCTCTTATGGATTCCCAACAAATAAGAATCATAAGAAATAATAGCATTGTTATTGTTTTATGCCACTAAGTTTTTGGGAAATTTGTTTCACAGCACAAGGAACTGATATGATGGTTGTTTCAGCCTTTCTCAAATTTATTTTTTAAAATATTTTCTCAGTGAATGGGAAGGTTTCATTTATTGTCATATTGCACTTATTTTCTTAAGAATGGTATATTTAGTGTCTAGAGTTGACATTGTTTTCCTCCTTAGATTTATTGCTAGAAATTCATTTTTTTAAAATCTGTGAGGGTTACAATTCTCACTTCTCTTTCTCTTCCTTATTTCCATCTCTCTTGGGAGACATGAGTCTAAGTTTCATAAATGAGAGTGACAGCAAGAATATTATGCCTGGATCAGTACAGCTGTGAGAATCAGCGGTATCTTCCTTAAGCATAAAGTTATTGAAGTTACCTTTATACTGTGCATAATGTGTCTTCATATTACTTCAATATTTCTATCATTTGGAGATCATCATGGTTTTCTATTTATTCTTTTCTTCTTAAAACTTTCTCTTTTTTTTAAACTGTTTATTTATTTTTGAGAGATAGAGTGTGAGTGGGGGAGGCACAGAGAGAGGGAGACAGAAGACCTAAAGTGGACTCTACACTGACAGCAGAGAGTCGGATGTGGGGCTGGAACTCATGAACCATGAGATCATGACCTAGGCTGAAGTCGGACACTCAATAGACTGAGCCACCCAGGTGCCCCTAAACCTTATTTCTTTAATCTAATTTTCATACATGATTGAATCTTCATATATTTTGTGGCGTGGTTTCTCTGCACTTCAAAATGATCAGTTCAGTGGCTTTTTAAATTTATGCCAATATAGTTCTTGTTTGCAATCAATCTTAGGTCATTTGGCCAAACTTCATGAATCACCAAATCTCTCTGGTGATTTATTGAGCCAAGTTATGATGATGAGCATGACGATGACGGTGATGATGGTGTGCATACTTCTTTTCCTCTTTTCTTTTTTCTTCTTCTCTGTTCCTTTTAAAGGATTTCAATACACTTGTTTACATACGTAGTTCAGTGCTAAAGGAGTTATCTACACTTAAAACATCTTTACCCTCTCTGTGCACTGTAAAAATCATAGTCTTTAAAAATTTTTTTTTTAATGTTTACTTATTTTCGAGAGAGAGAGAAACAGAGCATGAGCCAGGGAGGAGCAGAGAGAGAGAGAGGGAGACACAGAATTTGAAGTAGGGTCCAGGCTCTGAGCTGTCAGCACAGGGCCTGAAGAGGGACTCCAACTCACGAACTGTGAGATCATGACCTGAGCCCAAGTCGGATGCCTAACCGACTGAGCCACCCAGGCACCCCTAAAAATCACAGTCTTAATTAGCCCTGGGAAATGTGCATTCTCAAGGAACAAAAGAAAATAAATTTTTTCTAGCTTCCTTTCTCAGATGTCTCCTGGTTTCTTATTTAAGTGATTCCGAGATAAATGTGAATTAGTTGACATTTGCCTTCTGCATCCCCAGACTTTGCACACTTTGTCTTTCTTCCATCAGGATATCAGCTCCTCTTCCCACCCTTTTCAGGCCTTAGGGCCTACATGTTCTCTTTCCTAAAACCATAGAAAATCTTACCCTGAAATTATTAATTCACAGTGAACTCTAAATCACTAAGAATGGCATATAACCCCTTCATAAATACATTTTAAAAGAAATGAAGACCTCACTGTAGATTTACCAGTGGATGGTGAAAGTTTTTGAAGGCAACATTAACTCTTTTTAATGGCCCTGAAATAACACTTGTAGGTGATCAGAAATTAGTTTGTTTTAAACTCACATCTATTAATTTTCTGACATTTACTTATATAAGACCATTTTAATTCAGATTTGGGTCTGAATTGGTTTGTTCATCTCAGGACAAAAGGGAAAATGAATTTAATATCTTCAAACTGTGGCTTTTCAACCTATAAGTTTCTCTTAAATACAGGAAATGCTCTTCATATAAAAAGTGGCGTAAAATGTAGTTTAAGTCTTCAATGGTCCTCTTATGCCTTTCCTTTGTGAAGGCAAAAAGTCACCATCAGTATGTAGGATGAGGAGGACTGTGTTTCTTATACTGCATATAAGTGAAGTCATTTTAACCATAGCTGCCTTGCTCCTGGGAATATCCCTGCAGAAGTTATGCCTTAAACAGTACTCCATTTCTAGAGGGTTAAAGAGAATGTGAATTACACACTGGAATCTGTTCTCAGTTCTTAAGTGTTCTGTTCCTTCAGCATTGTTTAATGTGGGTGCTGAATACGTATGAATAGCATGATTATAGTTTGGTTCAATTTTACTAGAATCACAGTGGCTGTGATTCTACTTCTCTGACCTCTTGGAAGCCAGACATTAGTCGGTGGAAATAGAAATTTGGTCATCTTTAGTTAGCTTTATCTATTAATTCAGTTAGTATAAACAGTTTGTCCAGGATACTATTGGGGGCAGTGTTATTTTTTTTTCATGTTTAATTCCAGCCTGGGTGGTTAGGCAGTTGCTCATAATCAGGTGTTTATTGATAGAATGCATCTCCTTGTTTATTGCATTAAGCATTTGGAGACTCCAAGTATTCTGACACTATCCTTGGTATATTATATTAACTCAAAAATAGTTGTTAAGTAAGTATCATTGCATAATTAAATACCTGGATTTGAATCCCCATTTCACCATTCCTAGTTGTATGACCTGTCTCTTTTTCAGTTTCTTCATCTGTAAAATGGTGGTGATAATAATAGTTTCTACCCATTTGGGTGGATTAAGTGTTACTACAAGGAAAGCACTTAGGAAAGTGCACCCTATATTGATAGTAAACTCTGCTTTTAGCCCCCCATGCCTTACCAACACACCCATACCAGCAGAATAGAGCTAGAGTAGTCATTCTTAACCTTGGCTTTACACAGGAAATTTTGGAAGACTATTAAAAAAAACCTGATGCCTGGGCTCCCACTGCTAGTATGTTTGATTTAATTGGCTTGGGGTTTGACCTAGGTACAAGGATTTATAAGGGCTTCCCAACTAATCCTGAAGTGCAGTGAAAGCTGAAGAAATACAGGACTAGATGTGTAAATAAAAGCTTGTCTGCCACTAAATCTCATGGCTTTTCTTCAGAATATCTGAAAATCAGCAATGAGATACCAAAATCACTCTGCTTAGATTCACAACTTGCTTCATGCTAGACAAAATTCAGATATCTTTATAATCGTAACATTGTTTAGGCCTGGATTAATGCCTTTTTGGCCCAGGGGGTATGGGGTTGTTAAATGTGTTGTAGTGCTGTCTTGGGGAGCTATGAGCATCCTGACTAATAATGAATTTCACACATGCATATATTTTTAAAGTGACGATTTCACATTTTCAAACATTCTTTGTAGGAACTATTTCTTTGATTTGATACCAGGGAATAGGATGGCTAATACTCTAAATAGGCATTTGTTTTGCTGTAAGAATTCTTTAAGCATGATGTCGGCAACTGACAAGATGAAAAATGGTTCTGTGATTCGTTTCCAGTCTCAGGCTTATAGAACCACTTGAGTGTTTTGAAATGCCCTCCCACATCCTGTGATTGTACTAAATCAGAACTGAAAAGATCTCAACAATCTGAGCTTGATCCAGGGGTTAAAATACCATGCTCTTTCTTTTTCAAAATACACTTAATACTCTGAAAATAAAGTTGACTACGACATATTAAATTTGATTAACAGATAAATTTGAGATTCAAACTTATCATCCTGAGTTATAAATTATCTCTGCAAGTACAAAGAAATGATATGTATCCCTGACATGCCCTTAAACATCAAGCACATGGAATAAAATAACATAACCATGGATTTGGGGAAGCATTTGCAATTCCAGACCATTTGGGTCAGTCATTAAAGTATGTTGTGCTTTTAATGCCTTGTAAAGTTATTCTCAAGCAATGTTCTAACTATGACTCATGGTCAGAGAACCTGGCCAGTGGAACTTCTCAGTATGGAGTGTTTCCTGTGGCATAGAGAGACTTCTACTGTCCTTCAGCATATGCACGTTGAAACCAGCACAGAGAAAAGTCAGATGGGAAACACATGTCAATTTCGTTCAGAAAACATAACTCTTTCCTTAGATTCAACATAAGCTTTACATCATGAAAGAATGTGAGGTCATTAAATGACAACATAATCTCACTTGAAATGTATAAACAATAGTGGAAGAGCCCACAAAAATAGTTCAGCTGAAACATTTTCTAATTGTTTTTAGTAAGAAAAGAGATAGCCTTGAAATTAGATAGCTTTCAGATAACAGACTACATTCAAATATCAGATTTAATTTTAGACAGAGATTTAGGACTATGATATCTATGATGAATTTCTTCATTCAAGAAATATTTATAAAATACCTACCAGGTGTCAAACATGGTAGGCGTTGGGACTTAGTAGTGAACAAGACTAACAAATTCCATGCCATCATGGAACTTACTACAAGTATTAGAGAGTCACCAAGCGGAAATGATTATTTATATAGTTTTAATGCCAATACAGATAGGTCCACCAAAATCTGGAAAGAATACAAATACTCACATAGCACTTGCTATGTATGAGACACTGTCTTAAATGTTTACACAGAACAGCGCATTTAGTCTTATAATAATCTGTGAGGTGGATTCTGTTAATATCTCTCTTTATTGTGTGAGGAAGATAAAACACACTGAGGCTAAGTCACTTGCCTAGGGTCAATCCAGTCAGCAAGTGTTAAATCTGCGGTTCTCTTCATCCCAGTTTATCTGGCTTCTATTTTATATTATATGTTAGTGTTGCAATTATTAGTTATTAATTTCTTTAAGAGAAAGCATATTAATTAAGTAATTTCAGTAAAATAAGACTTTGGTGTTGATTATCTGGAGCAATAGTACAAGTTAAAGAGAAAAAAACAGTAAAAAAACAAAACAGTAAGAAATTAACCAAGAAGTAGTAGGAATGTGTTATGTGTTAACATTTTATGTGCTATGTTTTAATATTTAAAATATTTCTAGAAACATTAGTTTTATTTTCTCAAATACACAAATAGTTACAACTCACCCTAGAAAATTTGGAAATATAGGAAAGTAAAAAGAAAAAAAGGCATCAATAATCAACCTCATTATCCCAAAAGGACATTTTATTTCCTTTTATTCTTTTTTGTGTATGTATGATTTACATAAATAATGAAGACAATGGTGCAGTGATTACAAATCAAGCTTGTGTCCTAGTTATTGCATCTATTACTATAACTTGAATGTATCTCATGGCGTAGAAAGTTATTTCTAAAACTTATTTTCGAAAGCAGCCCCCATCCCATCTTTTGAGGAGAAGAAAATTCTCTTCCACATGATCCCTTGATGCCAGTGTTACCCAGAACATGATATTTAACTGAGCCACCCTGGTGGTTTGAGAGTTAACGTACGTGTGTGTGTGTGTGTGTGTGTGTGTGTGTGTGTGTTTTATCTTTAACATGTTCAAAAGAATTGTCTGGAAAATAAAGTAAGTTATGTATGTATGTATGTATGTTTATTTTGAGGGAGACAGGGAGTGAAAATGAGCTGGGAAGGGGCACCGAGAGAGGGAGAGAGAGAGAGTGCCAAGCAGGCTCCCCACTCAGTGCTCAGCCCTACACAGGGCTTGATCTCACAACTGTGAGATGATGACCTGAGCTGAAATCAAGAGTCAGACGCCAAACGGACAGAGCCACCCAGGCGCCCCAACCTTAGTTATTTCTTAACAACTATATAAACTACTTGCATCAAGAGAGCAGTCCAAATCTCTCTAAATAAGAGAACATCCTCCTAATGAGGAAATCTTCTCAATGGAAGGGAGTACATCCTTCTCTTTTGTAATGTTATGATGCTACTCTCCATTTTCTGAACCCAGTATCATCTCCTGAACAAGTGAGATAGATGTGTCACATTGTAAGTACTTTTGATTCCTAAGGCATGCCACCCTAAAGCCTCATGCTCATGTAGCTCGCCAGCATTTTACCATAGCATATGATTTATCTGGTATGATTCCAATGTATTGTTGGAGAAAATAAATAATGCTGCACTGTATATAATTATCTGGGAGACTAGGCCTTTGACAGGGGAATTACCCGTTTAAAGATGGATGGCAAATGCTGCCAGTCACCAGAGAATGTCTGGAAGTATTGGCTTGTTTCTAAACGATTCTTTAAAGAAAACTTCAGTTGAACAAATGGTTATAGAGGTCATATAATTTAAATCCCAAATTCTGCTAGCAAAGCAAGACTCTTGTATACTAGTGGGCACTTTTATTTCTTAGCTCAAGGACAGAGTAAAGTAAAAAGACAGTGAGAAAAGAAACTGTAAATGTTCCAAAGCCCGCCACTACCACCACCATCACCACCACTGACAAAAATAAAATCCCAAGTCCAATTATAATAGAAAAGCAGATGAAATTGAAAGGAGAGAGCAAGACAGGAGAAAAGGAAGCAAAATGCAGGAAGTACATGGTGCGATGCATGTGGCGATTCTACTCAGTGGTAGATAATTGAATAAATTATGTAGCCTGGTCTGCTAGGCTCTGTGGTTCAGAGAACTAAACATTGCATTTTAGGTGTTTCATTAGAGATTGTGCAACTTGGAAATATGGCATATCTTTATTTTCCTGTCTTGGAACATAAGAACAGAATGAAAACTTCATTTTCCTATTAAGGTCTTTATTAAGATGGAATGCATATTGGACAACATTATGAGGATTATTTAAAAATAATAAGGAGGCCCTTTACTAGTTTTATGAAGAATATATATTTTTGTGATATTCCCTAATCTAATTTGTGCCCTTTATATGGCTTTATGATTAGTATATTTATCATGACTTTAAAAGAACTCCAGCTATTTACCAGTATCAAATGGAAAATCCTGTAATGATGAACAGTTACTGAGTGATTACAGTGTTTCCAATGCGAATCTAAAAGACTCATGTGAATTTTTTCATTTAGTTCTCATGAAAATTCTCTGAGTTAGGTGGTGTTATTATGCCATTTTTCAGCTGGGCAAACTGAGCGAAAAAGAGGTGGCTTAGTAGAAGTACAGAGTCTGATTCCAAAAGCTGTCCTCTTTACAACTATGTTAAGTAGAAGAAAAACAAGCCAGGAAAAAATTAGATTTCTTGAAGTATACTTTATGATTTTACTGATATTTCCAACATTAATTCAACTAATATTTATCAAATGCCTTCTAGGTTCAAGGTCCCACGCTATACTGGTTATCATGGTGAATAATACACAAATACAAGCCGTTGATCTGTGAGCAGGTCACACATAAACTAAAAAGTGGACCAAAGGCAAGTGTGTAATATGGTTCTGGAAGGAGAGTTTCCTGAGACAAAGAGTTTTTCCTAGCATGCCAGTAGACTATCGTATTGTTTTCATGTTGAAAATGAGGGTCTTCATTGAGGTTGTGTTCACATGCATGTCTGCCATATGAAATGTGTGGTCTAGAGAAATCATTAAAAGTAAAGCGTTTGTTAATTCTCCAAGCATTGCAAACACATGTTTGGGTGCCCTAGGTCCATCCTCATGTTTACAACATAAGCATTTCCACAAGGAGACATACCTGAAAATATATACATTGGATTTGTGAGGCTTTTCTTCTAACCTTAGCTTTGCTAAAAATGTTGACTGTGTTATTAGGCAAGTTGCAACTACTTTTTATAGCAAGTATCTCATCTACAAAATGATGATTAACACCTACCACAGATTCAGAAGAAAGTGATGACCTACGTTTTCGGTAGAATTCTCAGCTCTGTGGTAGGGCAAGGAAGACAAACACAAAGTGCCGTTGTCCACTCTGAATAATTATTACATAGGAGAGTCTAAGCAGTGATCTCAAGTTACTAAGGGGGAGCTACCTGAATGGGTCTAATTTGAAGGGTTACAGTTTTAAGCAGATATAGATTAGGAATAGCAGGCTGTGAAATAAAATTTTACTCTAGTAGTGCTTGTTTTCCTAAGGATGTTGAAATAATGGGATGAAACCATGGAGACTGCGTGATGCATTGGGTAAGCTGTTTACACACTGTGCCAGAGGTGAAAATGGAGGTGAAAAGTGAGGCTACTTGAGCTGTGAGCAGGTCATACATAAACTAAAAAATGGACTGAGAGATAAGTGCATAATATGGCTCTGGAAGGAGAGTTTCCTAAGCCAAAGAGTTATTCTTGGCATACCAGTAGAATATCTTATTGTTTCTATGTTAAAACGGGACTTTGCAGTTTCGTTGTGCTCACATGCTTGTGATTTTCTGAAGCTCATAATGAGCGTGCTAGGAATGGCTTCATTGTTGTCGTTTACATCAGAAAGTAATTAACATCATCATGGTGGTCAGTAGAGATCTTCCAAGATCCATAAAATATATCTTTTTTCACTTTATTTGCATCACTTTTTTTCTTTTCGCTATGCTTTCTTAGGGATAACTTGCAGATGATAAATCGTGCCCTAAAGTCATAGCTTCAATTCTTCATCTCTTTCCCACATCTCTTTCCATAAAACTATCCCCTGATGGAACAAGACTTTCCTCTTTTGAAATATCCACGTTAAAAACCAAATTTGAAAATGTCTGCAACTTTCAGAACTAAAATTGGTGGTAGTGGGGAATGTATTCATGCATCATATTGTAAACAGATGGCAGTTACTTTTTGTTTCTTGATAACTAAAAAATAATGACTTCATTAAAAAAAGAACAAACCGGGGCGCCTGGGTGGCGCAGTCGGTTAAGCGTCCGACTTCAGCCAGGTCACGATCTCGCGGTCCGTGAGTTCGAGCCCCGCGTCGGGCTCTGGGCTGATGGCTCAGAGCCTGGAGCCTGTTTCCGATTCTGTGTCTCCCTCTCTCTCTGCCCCTCCCCCGTTCATGCTCTGTCTCTCTCTGTCCCAAAAATAAATAAACGTTGAAAAAAAAAATTAAAAAAAAAATAAATAAATAAAAAAAGAACAAACCTTTTTGTTCTGGATATGGGCAAAGTAGTGGTGATGTATATTAAGGTGTGAGTCATGGGCAGGTGACATCACCATTGCCTATTAACTGGTTCAAAATACAAATTCGCAGGCCTTATTCTAGATCAACTAAATTAGAAATTCTATAGGTGGAGCCCAGAAATATATGCTTTAGCCAGCTCTTCAGGTGATTTTAATGCAAACTAAAGTTTGAGAAGGACTAGTTAATACCATTTCTACTCACATTCTTTCTTGGCCAGAACCAGCCATATGATCCGCCCCCTGGATGGAAAGTGGTGAGGGCAGTCAGTTCCTGGACTAGCCATCTCCAGCTAGCACTAATATTTTAGAAGAAAAGTTATATTACTAGAAAATAAGTTTAAAAAGATATTAGAATTATAGGCCTTGCCCAGCAATCAACTCCATTTCCTTCATGTTCATTGCTTTAAATCTAGAAACTTGTGACCATTTTATTTTATATTATGCAGACTGGGATTTTTTTAACCAAAAGCCTTGATAGAGAAAAAAAAAAAAAAAGGTTTCAATAAAGAAGATCCATTCTGAAAGTAGGAGACCTGAATTTTTATTTTATTACTGTCAATTCCTGAGTGGCTTAGGAAAAGCTTCAACTTCTTTTAAGAAATTCAAATGAAAATAAAGGCTTGAACACTGAGATTATTTTAAGGCTTGATAGTTTAATGCATTTAATGTTAATATTTTGGAATTAAATTAAATTTGATAATTAAATGAATATATATTCAGTTGTTTTTTTTATGCTTTGCAAAGGTAATTCCTAGGAATTAAAAAAAAGTTAGTCTAGTGGTAGGGAAATTAATCACATAAACAACTGAAAACAATACATATATGATATTACTGTCTTATTATAAATTTTGTATGTTTTAACTTAAAAAAGTTTAACCTGTCAAAACAAATAATTCACAATTTAGGACTATCTGTAGTAGTATTATGAGGTATATCATAAAGTATTTATTAATTACACTTTTTAAGTTTTCCTCATTACTGAGGACACAGTAACAAATAGGAAAAATGAAGTTATTCCAGGTGCTGAAGATATAGGAATACACAGTTACTGTTTATTACTCAGACAGTGTTCTGGAAGCAAAGTACCTGGAACTATACACAGCAGAGTTGCATAAAATGAATATTTGTTAAATGAATGAAACACAGTGTTAAAAATGTTCAGACCAGGGGACCCCTGGCTGGGTGGGGTGGGAGGCTGTAGGTTAAGTCTGAGACTCTTTTTTTTGTTTCTTAAACCTGAGACTCTCGATCTCAGCTCAGGTCTTGATCTCAATCAGGGTCCTGAGTCCACACCCTGTGTTGGGCTCCAAGCCAGCCATGGAGCCTACTTAAAAAAAAAAAAAAAAAAGAAAAAAAAACAACAACAAATTAAGGCCAGTAGGTTGGATTATGACTCAAAGAGTATCTCCTTAACAATTCCCTAAAGTGTTGTGGCCAACAAATTTTCACAACTTATATAACTATCAAAAATGTCATCTATGGCAACCACTAGGGTTACGAAAGTACAATAGTAAGAGCTTAGAGTGGTTAAAGTGAGTCAAGTAGGCAGTGATTGTGTGGGAAATTTTAAAACCTTCTCCACGTATTAAATGAAAAACTAAATAAGCCCAATTTGCAGAAGAAAAAATAACAAAAGCAGAAGAATCCTGTTTGTTTTTATGAAAAGGCAAGTTAAGTAAAATATATTTGACAGAAAAAATATAGCTTCAATTAAAGTACGTTTCAAAATGTAGCTTCAACTAAAGAATACAATGAAAATACGCGAGTGAGCAAATTTGAATGAGGAATTTGAATGGAAAATTTAATTTCTTACAAAAGCCAAATCAAATCATTTTTTTTTCTTGTTGATCACTATTCACTGAGAACATTATGTTTCTTTTCGTATCTTTTTCTTAACTTTAGGATTAAATACCCTTACAATTTGGTTTCCCCGTTTTCAGAGTAGATGTCATAGGGCCTTTAATTTCCTCTCTCTGCTTATATTTCATGTGTTCTTTATTCTTATACTCCTGCTGCTTCAAATACTCTTAAATAGCAGAAAATGAGCTATTGAGAACATTAAAATGAAATTCATCAGCATATTTTTCAGGATACTATATGTATTCTTAATAATTGTTTTATTTTTTTCCCAGAAAACTTTTACTCTAATATAATATAAACTTTTGGATTAACTTGAACTAAATTCTAAAGGTTATATATTCTACAGGTGCCTGGATGGCTCAGTCTGTTAAGGGTCCGACTTCAGCTCAGGTCATGATTTCACAGCTTATGGGTTTGAGTCCTGCATAGGGCTCTACGCTGACATCTTAGAGCCTGGAGCCTGCTTTGGATTCTTTGTCTCCTTCTCTGTCTGCCCTTCCCCTACTCGCACTCTGTCTCTCTCATTCTCTCTCAAAAATAAATATTCAAAAAAAAACTTTAAAGGTTATATATTCTTTCATGCTAATATTAACTCAGAAAATTTCCAGCAGGGGAAAAAAAAAAAAAAAACCATTTTCCTACTGCCTACTAAAAGCAAAAAATCTTACTTGAACATTGCCAAGCTCAGCATGACAATCTGGCCTGCTGTGCCACTTTGATTTGTCAAAAAAAAAAAAAAAAATCCTTCAACTTTTAAAAATTGTTTCTGATTGCTTGGTTTTAGGATGAAAAATTTCCGGTACTATATTAGACAAAAGAGACAAATTATGAAGCTACAACAGTAATTACTAATGACAAGAAAGCAAATGACATAGGGAAAAATATTTCTCCTGAAGTATCTTAAAAATCATCTATTAAAGATCACTTCAAGATTCAATTCAATTTAATTCAAGATTATTTCTCAAGGATTACACAAGAAAATCACACTATATTCATATCTTCATGTATGTATATATGTTTGGACAGTTTAAATTCTACCTTCTTTATATCTAATAAACTGTAATACCTGAAAAGATTTCTCATCTTCAACATATTCTAACTAATTAAACATATTCTGATATAATATAGTAGAATATATTTGGTTCACAGTATGCACGAAAGCTTTCCAGTTTTTTAGCTTTTTGAAGAAATTGAGAAATATCATAAATCTGTAAAGAGAGTCCCCTGTAAATAACCACATTAAGCCCTCTGTAATGATTAAAAACAATATTCTTAAAATACATGAAAGTGAATTTAAGAATTCATTTAAAAATTAAAAAGTAAAAATGAAATTTGAAAGTAAAATTTAAATTTTCTACAAAATTGCCTTAGATACAGAAATATATCATATAATGCCAGTTAAGTCCACTTCACCAAAGATAAATGGTTATAGAGGATAAAAACTGACAATTACCAGGCTACTATTTCTTTGTATTTCTCCTTTAAATGTTGGTATATGTTAAGATCTTAGTGTTCTCAAAAGGAAAAAACACATTTTTCATTATAAAGTACCTTGTAAAATTTGACAGTTTATTAATGTTATTGGAGATTATCAAAACCAAACCTCCAAATTTTAAAAGAACAATGTTTAAACCACAGGTTATGGTGACTAGGCAGGCTTTAATCACAGTGAGTGAATATTTTAAATTCTACTATCTGGTGACAGCTATGACCAATGGTTATAAATTCTAAATTTGTTACTTTTCTTGAAATGAATGATGCGATTTCCTATGCTTAGTTTTTACAAAGATTGCATGGCTTGTAATGGAGGAATGCTCACTGGCATTCGTTCTCTAAGAGCTTCGCAATGGTTATAGACCATCTCCACACTGTCATTTGTTCACATATCCATGGTAACAGCTTGGCTTGCAGCCGAACCATATTCAGCTAGAGCCACTGAGGTGCTGCGATATGAATGAATCTCAGCAGTGTTTTTGGGGGGTTGTCAAGATAGCTTACAGGTTTCAGGCGTTTTCTACTCTATGATGTTTCGTTTACAGATTTCCAGTGCGGCACAATTTAAGACTCCCATATTCACTGTTCTCCCACAAAATAGTCATTAGCCATCATCTTCCTTAAGAAAACTGGAACTTACCACCAAACAAAATGCCACGCCCTCATTTATACTCTCCATGTGCCCTGTAAAATCTTCTTTCAAAGCTTCTATTGTGATTGATTGACTCAATCTATCATGCTTATTGTTCATTTTTAGTGAGATATAATTAACATCTATCACTGTAGAAGTTTAAAATGCTATCTTGCTTATTAACTTGCCATATCTATTTTTCTCATGTAGACTCATGTGAACCATGACCAGACCTTTGTCTATTCAGCTCCTTGCCCCAAACGTAATACATCTGGTCATTTATTTAACAACTAGGTGTTAAATGCCTACTCAGAGGTAGATTGGAGTAGTGGTTAAGAACTCATTGCTTGTGTGATTATGGGCACTTGTTTTACCAATCTTTGCCTTCTCACCTGCATTTGTAAAATGAGTGTCATATAGCATTTATCTTGCAAGATTGTTATGAGGATTAAATTGCCAATGAATGTGAAGTACATAAAGCAAGTTGTGCACAAAATACATAAATGTAAGGTATTGTTGTTACTATTACTGGTCTGGAACTATTCTGGGCTCCGGTGATATATAGCAGTAAACAAAAAACAGCAAGAGTGGAGGGAGACGTATTGAAATAAGTAGCATATAATTCAGATACATTTTGATTGTAATTGAGGTTGCAAGCACAATAAAACAGGGCAATGTTATAGAGAATTTTAGGGGAGCAAAAATAGACTGGGTAATCAAGCAAGGCCATTCTGAGGAGGGGAAATCTGAGTTCATACCTGAATTATGAAAAGAAACCAGCTACAGAAAATCTGAACTGGAAACATGCTTTGCATACACAAAAAATAGAAAGAAGTTCAGCATGTGTGTGGCTTAATAAATGTTTATTTGAATGAATTATCGGGAGACTGAATACATTATCATATTTTAACATATTCAAATGCAAATCCAAAAGAGATTTCTGCATTTATCCAAATATTTGGTTTACATTTTCTACAATCGAATGCTGTTGTCCATTAAAATTTAAAAATATTATTTTTAAAAAGTAATAGCAATTTCCTAGATATTTTTAAATATTGTCTAACAAGCATTAAAGGTTTTACAAAAATGTTCTAAGGTCATACCAATAAAGTCAATTCTCAAAACAAACACCTGAGTATAACTATCCTATATCATGAGGCACAAAGAAGTTAAATAACTAAGGGCCTAAGTTCTAGGGCATGGGCCAAATTTACCAATCTGTTCTTAACAGCAGTAGAAACCTATCAGACAAAATCTACCCTCCATAATTTATAAATTAGATTGGTCACTTATTTAATTTGGTGTTATGTATCCTTACATGCATGGACACACGTGTTTTATAATTTCCCTTGAGACAAGGTCATTGGCATATATTTATAATCACATTGTGAAACACATGAAGATTGATGCCTGAAGTACCAAGGATTCTCTGATAACTTTCTGAATCCTCAACAAGGATGGAGGGATCTGTGTACAAGCTCTTGTGGTGAGGTGAATGAACTTGCCCTCTGGATCGTAGAGTGGAAGGGCTGAAGCCAATAAACTGAGCCACTGTTCTGTTTCTCTCCTATGTCGAGTTCAAAACTGATGAACCAAGAATGGGGCTCATCAATTTCCAAAGAAAAGGATTCTCTGCTTTTCTTTTCTTTTCTTTTCTTTTCTTTTCTTTTCTTTTCTTTTCTTTTCTTTTCTTTCTTTCTTTTTCTTTCTTTCTTTCGTGTCCAAGGATAAATATTTCTTGTGGCACCTCTGACATGGTTATAGCCCTTGTAGGTCAGCAGTAAATAGATGGGGCTGATGGATTAAAATGGCAAACTGACGGGCAGACATCCCCCAGAGCCCACAGAGGCATGCCCTGAGAGAACCAATGAATCTCGGTGTAATCTTTGGTTAACGGTCAATCTGAAGCTTTTTCTGCCAAAACAAATAAATATATGTCTAGAAAAACTGATATGGATTTTCATCTGGGAGACATATTAGGCAGGAGCAGCTGCATGAGATTTGAAAGAAATAAAGGAGAAGAATAGTGAAGATCAAGAGATGGTGTGAACCTTGTAGGGTAAGAGCAGGATACAGAGCCGGATGAGGATACATATATCCCCCGTATTTTGAGAGTTTGCACTATACCACTTCGCTTGTAAAAAGACCTACTATCAGTACCTGTTTTCACTAAGCCAAAAGAAACCTGAAGAGGATTTTCACTTTCACCAAAGAAAGGCGAAAAACGAAAATAGCATTCAGAGTTTGTTTGGATGCTGGCCTTTATAGAGGCACCAAATGTGGCTCCACCAAGCTCCTTCCCTGGGAACTACTACACTCAGCATCAAGCTCCATAGTTTTGAATTGTGTGTGTGACCGTCTGTGCTTTATCTGGATTTATTTTGCGCATCCATTATCAAGATGTGTCCTAGGTTATCAGAAAACCTAACAGGTTATTTTTGGGGGTCTGGGAGGGCTCAAAAATTGTTCCATATAAATTAATGGTAATTGTTTCTTAGGCTTATGCTATTTGGTTTATGAAAGGCCTCATAGGAATGCTTTTCTTCTGGGTAGTGGGGGAATCCTATACTAAGACAACTGCTTATGAGCTGGAGAGTTTGTTTTTGAGGGGAAAGGAGAGAACATGTGTGGTCCTCTTCTTAAGTTTTTTTTTTTCTTTCCAGAATATCAGTGACATTTTCTCCTAAACTGAGAATTTAATTTAGTGAAGTACATTATTTCTAAACTTAGGGCAATGATAGCAAAATAACAAAACAGCAGTAATGACAACAGGCAATAGTTATCTATTAGACTTTACCTGATAGCTAAAATAGATAACATTTCTAAAGATGTCCGACCGTAAGTAAATACTCATGGTTGATACTGTTAGTTGAATAAATACTGCTGTTGATATTGTTAGCTGAGGGTCTATTATGAATGAATGCCTACCCTACTGTTTGTTGAGTCTCATCGGGCATTTTTTTTTTTTACAATGTACTTTTCTTTTTTTTTTTTCAAACTTTTATTTAAATTCTAGATAGTTAACGTATATGGTAAAATTGGTTTCAAGTATAGAATTTAGTGATTCATCACTTACATACAATACTCAGTGCTCATCCCAATAAGTGCCCTTCTTAATGCCCATCACCCATTTAGCCCATCCGCCACCTACCTTCCCTCCAGCAACTCTCTTTGTTCTATATCCTTAAGTATCTCTTCTGGTTTGGTTCCTTCTGTCTCTTTTATTCCCTCCCCACAATGTACTTTCTATTTATTTTATCTAATACAGTCAGACTTGTAAACAAAGTAAATATCTTATCTTTTTGCAAATGGATTTAAGGTTTAGAAAAATTAAATTCTTTGAACTAAGTTACAGAGGCAGGAGGTCAGACTAAGATGATCTGTGTCCAGTTTTACCTTTAGGACATGAGTGATTTGAATTGTCCCCGTAAATTATAGGGAACATCAAACTTTAAAAATGATCTCTTATGTTATCTTTCACAATAAAAAATTATGGTGATATATTCAACAAATGAGAAACCACTGAAAAGGGAAACAGGCTTACAAGTTATTAGGACCTAACTCACAGGGTTTGAATCACAATAATTATCCTGTAAGAAAACTGAGACTTATAGACTCGGTTTCCGCAATATCCACTGTTTGCTATTTAAATTGGATATTCTTGAGTTCTGTTACAAACAAAACACTTCCAGCAATTGTCAAGATATAAAAAGGTTCACGGGTTCATGATATGTTTTTCATGGTATGGGTTTTCCAGAATTAATGAGGAAGTGTAAACTTCTTAGTTTGTTGTTCTGATACAGCTGAGGGAAAATGCTGCAGTACAATGAACGGGCCCTCAGCCAGCAGGCCATTTCCTAATAAAAACAGTTAGCATTGTGCCATAAACATATGAAAAATAGCTTATAAAACCCCATGTTAGAACTTACTGAACTAAAGGAAACAGAGGATATGATATTTTTTGTAACATCCCCACCTAAAATTAATACTGTCTGTTTTGGGCACCAAGATAATACCTAAAATAGTTTTGATAATCACAGTCCCTATTTAGGCCACCTTTCCCCTTAAGCATCAGATAGGATAGCCACATAACATAAGGCATTTAAAACATAATCTTAACAATAGTGTGTCGTCAGCCTTAAAATACTCCAGTTTATGGGCCTTTGGGAAATTATTATTTTTCAGCCGACGTAAGTACTTATTTAAATGGGAGTAAATAATAAGAAAAGAAAAACATCCTGGAGGGGCTCGACACAGAAAAGCACACAACATTTAAATGTAATTAGAAGTCAACATTCATTGAGTCTCTACTTGATGCAAAAATATTACAAACAAGTGTAACGTTATTTAAGAAGTATACCTTTCCTACTCAAAGAAGTCATATACTTCTTTAAAAAAATGATTTTATGAAAGGAATACACTTTTTGGAAATGACAATTAGCTGCAACTGCCAGTATCTTGTTACAAATTATTTTAAATCCTATGTACGGGTTTTCCCTGTGATATCTGAAAGTAGAATGTTCCTAAGAAACCTTTCTTAAGCCAAAATGGCATAAGGCGAAGGAGAAATTATCACCAATTTATTTGGAAAAACTTTTGATGATTATCAGACTTAAAAAATAAACTCTCAGAGGCTTTTCTGATACCGCAGGACACATCTTGCTGATGGATGTACAGAATAAATCAAGATAAAGCACAGATGCTCATAGATAGGGTTCAAAGCTATGGAGCTTGGTGCTGAGATGTGGAGTGTAGTTCCCAGGGAATAAGGGTGGCAGGGCCACACTTGCTGCTTGGGGTATGTGCGGCCTCTATAAAAGCTGGCAGCAAAACAAATGCTGAATGCTATTTTTGCTTTTCATCTTTTTTCTTGAAAGCTCAAATCCTCTTCGGATTTCTTTTAGTTAGCCAAAACAGGTACTAAGTGTAGATCTTTTGTAAAAGTGAAGTAGCATAGTGTGAACTTTTGAAAACAGGAGAAGGGGTACCTGTGGTAATTTTCTGTAGAAAGCCAAAGCAACTAATAGGGTATTACAAAAACAAAAACAAAAAAAACAAAAAAACAAAAAACAAAAAAACAAAAAACAAAAAAAACCCCAGAAACCCACCCATTAATTAACAAAATCTTTTTATTATCTCTGAATGACGCACACAACAGATACACCAGTCATTTTCGTTACCAACTTAGAAATGGTAATGGCTTTGGAAGCACATTAACTGATTCAGAAGTTTTGGAAGGCTTTTGCAAAGGAGGCAACATGTACGTGAGCCTTAGTGTGTACATATTAAGAAAGCAGGAGAAGAAAATGGACATTCCAGATAAAAGCCTTCTAAGAGCCAAGTCTTCAAAATGTGAGATGTGGTTATGCTTTGGGTGACTTTGGCATAGAATTGTGGATTGGGGAGGGATGGGTGAATTGAAAAAGTTAGTTGGGATTTATTTTTCTGTCATAAGTGAAAGCAAATTCAATCTCAAGTACCTTTAACTGAAAAGACAATTAGCTTACGTTACTGACAAATCTAGAGTTAGATATGTGTAAGCATTCAGTCTCCTCTCAATTCAGGGCCTTTCTCAATTAGCAAGATTTGGTTTCTTTCTCTGCATTGCTCAGCTCTGCTTCTTGTCTATTGGGTTGAGATTTTGCTAGACATTCTCCTTATAATGGTGTGGGCTTTCTGGCTTACGTTCCTTCCCAATTCAAATCTGGAAGGAAAGAGAGCAAACCTCTTTTTGATCACTCCCAAGCTTGATCTTTAATTCATTCTGATTGGATCCATTAGGTCAGATTCCCACTTCTGATTCAACACTGCAGTGTACCATTGGCCAAGTGTGTGGTGACATCCCAGTCCTGGAGATAAGGATAGAGACCTAAGTCAATAACAGAGGTCATGGGTCATGGCAGTTGAAAAACAACAAAGATCCCCTAGAGACTGCCCCTTTGGCCATTTCACATACAAACACAATCTTATGCTTAAATTCCTTGTTCCCAGTTATGGTATTCAGCTCCAGGTCTATGCCTCTGGTTAATTTCAATTCTTGTTCATTAGGTCTGGATGTAGTTCCTCATGGTTCAGCAAACTAACAGAAAATTTGCCTCTATACAATAACTTATCATTTGCAAAACACAATGACAGAGAAAATAAATATTTGCAATAAAACTTTCATTGGATGAGGCAAATGGGAAAGAAAACACAATGGCCAAGAGTCCATACGATATTTAATATCTGGCTCAAAAAAATTGCAAACGTTCTTTGCTCTTTCTCTGGTGCTAGAAGGAGTTGTTTTAAAACAGTTGGCCTGATGCTTCTTTTCTGGGTGGTTTTCTTTATTTTTTTGTTTATTTTTTTTGGTTTTTGGTTTTCCTTATTTTTTGTCTTCAGTAGTCAAATGGGAGATGTACCTGTGGGGTATGCCCCACACCCTTCATTTTGACGGGATAAGGAATTTGGGATATGTCTTAGGATTTTAATTGTAGCCTATAGCTTTCCAGTGACGATGGGACAACTCTCTTAATATGTTAGTGGGCTTTCAGGGTGCCTGGGTGGCTCAGTCGGCTAAGTGTCCAACTTTGGTTTATGTCATGATCTTGTGGTTCGTGAGTTCAAGCCCTGCATTGGGCTCTGTGCTGACAGCTTGGAACCTGGAGCCTGCTTCAGATTCTGTAATTCCCTCTCTCTCTCTCTGTTCCTTCCCTGCTCTCTCTCTCTCCCTCTCAAAAATAAAGATTTTAAAATAAAATAAAATAAAATTAAAGTAAAATAAAATAAAATAAAATAAAATAAAACAGAAATGTTAGTGGGCTTCCAATCTATGTGTTCCAGACAATTTCATGGGCTACAACCAAATGCCAGAAATGTCTTCAAGCCAGTTGTTGTATTAGAACCGGGCCCCATATTTTTTCTCTTACTAGTTTCTAGCCACATTACCCTGTCCATCCCCTTCATCTAATTATCTAAACCTTGCTTCTGCCTTAGGACAATTTACCACATTGACTGGGTTGGGAGATGGAACTGATCTGACTCTTGTTCCCAAGTACATGTTATGTGGCATCTTTGAGGTGGGGTAAGCATCCTCTTTCCTAAGTTTAAATTAAGAGTTTGTTTGGAGGAGCCTGATGAAAATGGCTTTTCACAGGTTTTAATATTATTTCCTCCTATTGTTCCTACTTCCCTGCTTTTGCTGGCAGTAACTTTAGTTTGGAAGAGGGAATTCAGCTTTCTAAGCTTTAAGTTTCTCAGTGACCTTGAATAGGTCTCAGGCAAGAAAGGTATTTCATAGTAAAGTCATTTTTGTTTTTCCTGTCTACACTCAAGTGAACCAATTTCAACATAAGCTTGTCTTTTTTTTATAGGACTTACGAAGAACTGTAGGAACAAGAACCACGTTCTGAAATTCTACATTTTTCATATCAAGACCAGGAGTGCTGTTGCTTCAGTAAGGATAAGTTTGAGCACCAAGCTAAAACGGTGTATTATTTCTATTTCTAGCCTCTGTAACCAAATTACAAATACTAGTATCTCCCCCCAACAGAGGTGTGAGAGTTCTCCCCTCTCCTTGATTCTGTCCATTATGAATTCGGTGTCCTTCACTTGCAAGGCTCCATTCTTAGTTCCAGCTTTTGTATCTTTTGATGGCAAGTGAGAGAAAATATAATCAAAAGTACTCTATCACAAAGAAAGTGTATTAACTCATAACTGAACAGTCCAGGGCTTGCTTGATCTTGGGGGATGTCAAGAGGACCAAGTTTTCTTTTGTTCGTGTTTTAGATTCACATTTTCTGTGTTGATTCCTTTTTTAGATAGCATGCTAGTTTTGTGCCATTTTTGTTAAACTGGAACCACAGTTCTTTTTTCTCTGTGATTCTGGATTAGGGTTTGTCACAAGTGAAATGCAGCAAGATTTGGAAAGTGGAAGTGAAGCTGTAGGCATTAAACTTTGACAGTCCGTGTAAGATGCCAAGTGATGTTGTTGACTGCACATGTGGAGTTTTTGTTTTAGCTTGTTGATATGGGACAGCCATGTGGCCTGTAACTCTTTTACCACCTGCCGCATTGGAGGAGGTGAGAGATAGGCTCAGGTTCCAGTGTGCCCTTGTGTTCCACTTATTTTTGTGGTTTCCAACAAGAGTTCATGGCTCCCAATTTTCTCTCATTCTCTCTCCCACATTTCATGCCAAGTTTTACTTCTTGGATGTCCATTTCAGGCCTATCACCAGACTTAGAGGCAGTGTCCTTCCCATAGGTTTCTTCAGCACCCCCTCTCAGTTGTGTAATGTCTTATCTTAGCAATAAATACCTTATTCTAGATTGCTTATAGTTGTTCCATTCCCTGGTCAAACCCTAATATTACAGATAGACTATCTTCTTGCACTCATGATATGACAAAAGAAACTTCAACTGATGTTTTCCCAGGTTCAAGTCCAGTGGAAAAGGCTTGTGTCTCTTTTATGTCTTATTGGGTCATCTTGGTCATCATTAATTTTCTATCAGTGTTTGCAACAAGATGCTTATTGGCTAAGCCTGGTCCATATTTCCACCCATAAGTTAATCACTGTGGTCTAGGGAATTCAGTGTGTTGATTGGCTAATTTTGAGTCACATGCACCTTTTCTAAAAAAGTGCATTCATTGAGTGACCAGAGGTTTATTTCCAAGAGTTCAAGATGTTGCTATCAGAAAGAGAGAGAGAGAGAGAGAGAGAGAGAGAGAGAGAGAAAGAGAAGGAGGGAGAGGAGACACAAAATGTTCATTACAGAGTGGACTATAATCTGTGGAGGTCTTGAAAGTCTGGACCTATTTTATAGTAATGGAGACTTGAAAGTCTGTACCTATTTTATAGTAATGGAGAGTCACTGAGAATTTCTAAAAAGTGGGAACTTATATAATCCAATAGACTTCTAATTCCTCAATGTCAAGAACAATATTTCATTTGGTTTTGTTTTCTCTACTCTAGCATTGTGCCTACAACATGTTGCTCAAAAAATCATTGGACTGTTGAATAATATGACATATGTTTTTTGAAAGGTGTTCAGATACTGTGTGGAGTCTAGACAAGTGGGAAGTAATTGAGCTAGCATTATGGACTTGCCTAGGTAATAGATACGGATGGAAAGAGAAGGACACGAGGCTGGAATTCTGGGACATACCAATGTTTCAGGGAAAAAGAAACAGTGGTGATAAAGGAGAATGAGAAATAGTAAAAATGTATAAAGAAAACTGGAGTAAGTCTTTTTTGCAACTTCATTAAACTAGTACATGGACTGACACTCAGGAAAATTGAATGTCTATATTCTTAAGCAATGTTTGAATGTTTGAATGCATTCATGGTAGTGCATGGCTCTGAATAAATAAATGAGAAATGGATTTTTTTATAAGAAGGAAATGTTTGAATTAATAACCAAACATAACAGGACAGTACTTTATTTAAAAATAAAAACATCTCAAAAAATTTAAAAAAAACAGCTCTAAAGACAGGAAATGAATAAAACATGTCCTTTCTTGGGGAAAAAATTATATGAAGATTTGATACTCTATCCAAGTTTATCCATTAGGATATATGTAGGAGTCTAATTTTCACTAAGTCCGTTAACATTCTGGGACACTCCAATTTTGCTATTTATCAGTAATACATTAAAATGTCTCCTAAAGGGGCGCCTGGGTGGTTCAGTTGGTGAAGCCTCCGACTTCGGCTCAGGTCATGATCTCACGATTCGTGAGTTCAAGCCCCGCGATGGGCTCTGAGCTGACAGCTCGGAGCCTGGAGCCTGCTTTGGATTCTGTGTCTCCCTCTCTCTCTGTCTGTCAAAATAAATAAACATTAAAAAAAATTTTTTAAAAGTAAATACAATAAAATGTCTCCTAACAAGAAACTCACATATCACAAATAAATCTGCTATTCTTTCATAGTTACTTCTGACTTTTAGAATTCATCTTTTTAAATTAGTTCCTAAGTATGCATTTAACCAGGGCCACCACCTAAACAGAGAACCTCAGGGAAATTTAGGGTTTGTGGTTTGTATTGCAGCTTCTCAGGAAGATAGAATGAAGATGTGTAATATCTTTGTGTTGTCTTATGGATTTATTACTTATGGATATAGTGATCTATTTTCTCATGGCTTGACTCTATAATTACAGACATTTAAAAACAAATCATGTCATGATTGGTCCAGGAATTTCAACCATAAAATTGTCAAGTATCAATTATACAATTCAAAGCATTATATAGATATTAGAGTATTGTTTTGTTCTCAGAACATCAGCAATTATGCACAACAATTATTGCCATGCCACATATTTTTTAAATCCCTTTAGTAAGATAATGCCTGCCTTTACTGATAATAGTATTTTATCTATCCTTTGTTCTTTCTGCCCAAGGTATTAAGTTACCAGTTCTCAGAGTGGTTTTTTTCCCCCTGTGATTAAGTTTTGTTAAAAAAAAAAAAAAAAGTTGACATGCAAAAAAACCCCAAAAAAACAGAAACAAAACAATAAAACCCACAATCGTCTGCCATGATAAAGCAGAATTCAAAAGAAAAAAACAAAAAAGGGGCTAGTGACAAACTATAAACTGCTAGTTAGAGACTATCCACGAAGTAGGATAATGTTAGTGACATGTTTCAGTGCCAAGAACATCAAAAGAATTACAGTGACTCTTAGGCTCTTCTTCACATATGATTTCTAGGTCAGTTCTTTAATACACATATTAAAAAAAACTCTGATACTACGTAAGACAAAATTCAAAAAGTATAATTTGTAAAGCAAAAGCAGCTAACAAAAAATCAAATTCTTACCAATCTGATATTTGAGATAAAAAAAAACCTTTAAAATGATCATTATGGATGATTATAAGCCATTGGAAAAATAACAAAGATGAGAACCCTATGTTCTAAAATTGATAGAGTTGCTTCAAAGGCAAACTGATATAATTGGTTCAAAGCCCTATGTGATTCCATGATTAAACAATAACACAAAAATGAACTAAGACTTTAACATAGAATTATATAGTTCTATATATAATTATATAGAAAAAATTATAAAGTCACATTTAAAAAATTATAAAGTCACATTTAAAAAAAACAGGAGGAAGAAAAGAAAAAAAGGAAAGAAGGAACTAAAATAAATGAATTTAAAAACAAGAAAATATAGTGGAACTGCAAAGGAAACATGAGTTAATTCTTTGGGAAAAATGGAATGTTAAATTTCTGGAAACTATAATCATGAAATACAGATTTTCATGAGAGAGAAGGAAATACAAAACATGTAAGTAGGATATTAAAATTATAAGATAATACTGTATACTCCCCAATGCTAATACATCTGAAAATTTCTATGGAATAAATGATCTGGTGGGCAATATAAACTTCTAAAATATGCCAAGAAATAGGAAATAAAATGAAAAAA
The DNA here is from genome assembly GCF_007474595.2 of Lynx canadensis. NCBI lineage: Eukaryota > Metazoa > Chordata > Mammalia > Carnivora > Felidae > Lynx > Lynx canadensis. Next base: position 69,913,003 of record NC_044306.2, read on the forward strand.
TACATGTTGAAAAATTATTTCCACATAAAACTCTAAATAAAAACAGATGATTTATTAAAAATTTACAAGGAACAGATTTAACATTTCTATGCCAAATCATGTGGTTGAGAGCATAGAAAAGGATAGAAAATTATCCAATTCAGCCTTTGAAGGTAATATGGTTCTGAAAGGATAATTATTTTTATGATTGCAAATGTGAAAATTCAAAATAAAATCCTAGAACATTGTGTAAAAAAGTAAACCCTATTTTCAAGTAATTGTATTTCACAAGAAGATGGTTAACAGTTAGAAACATAAGACAGATATATCTCTATATAGGTATATACATAGATCTCTCTCTATATAGATATTCAATAAGAAAAAAAGAGATCATTTCGACAGAGGCTAAAAATGTATTTGATAACATTCAATACCTACTACTTTTTAAATCTCCTAGAAAATGAGGAACAGAAAAATCCTGTTTCCAGTCTTTCCCCCTGACCACCCACTCTTGTGCTTCTACTCTGTTGTCTATTGTCACTAAGATCTCTATGTCAAACATCTAGCTCTAGCCTGACTTTTTAGCCTTCTGGTTCCATTTCTCTACCAATACCCAGGACAGCTATTTGCATTAATTCAGGTTTTCAATCCACGTATCCTACAACTACATCCTCTGGGCCTCCTCACTCCCCATCTTCACTTACCTTTAGCCTAGTTTAGATTGCAAGGTGAATGAATCATCATACTCCCTTGTAAACAGATTAATCTCCATTATTATCCTCTTATCCCTTGGAATAACTGTCATTTCGAGTTCACCACAATCCTGAGACACTCTCAACTCCTATGATAGTTCTACTCAGTTTCCCATAACCGGAGACGATCTTACCCCAAAATTCTCCCACCACCTCCAGCAAGACTCACAGTCAGAAGATTTAGTGTCTAACTCATGGACTGATTAGATGCAGACTATCGGAACTTCTTCTACTCACCTAAAAATATAAAAGCTTAGGGGCGCCTGGGTGGCTCAGTTGGTTAAGCTTCTGACGTCAGCTCAGGTCATGACCTTGTGGTTTGGTTCGTGAGTTCAAGCCCTGTGTGGGGCTCTGTGCTGATGGCTCAGAGCCTGGAGCCTGCTTCGGATTCTGTGTCTCCCTCTCTCTCTGCTGCTTCCCCGTTCACAAATTGTCTCTCTCTCTCTTTCTCTCTCACTCTCTCTCTCTCAAATATAAATAAACACTAAAATTTTAAAATATATATATATATAAAAGCTTACCTGTTTTTGTATACCTAATTCTTCATTCCACCTGTTAAAATGGGAGATGTGTCCTTTTTCCAACCAGGCCAACATCTCCACCAGAGTTTTGTCCCCTTTGAAACACAAATCTAACTTTCTTCATTCTACTTGTTAAAACGGAATCACCCCTGCTCTGACCACAGGCAGACTCCTCTGTTCAATTGAATTGAATCCTTTGGGACTTCTCAGGGGCTTGTCTCCTGCCTCGTGCAAAGCACCCTTTCTTTCCATCCAGTTGGCTCATTCTGATGGAAATACAATAGGCCCTTTAAAAACTAGGTGTTTTTTAAATTATTATTATTTTAATGTTTATTTTTGACAGAGAGAGACAGAGCATGAGCGGGAGAGGAGCAGAGACAGAGGGAGACACAGAATCCGAAGCAGGTTCCAGGCTCTGAGCTGTCAGCCCAGAGCCGGACGTGGGGCTCAAGCTCACAGACCATGAGATCATGACCTGAACCCAAGTCGGACGCTCAACAGACTGAGCCCCCCGGGCGCCCCCAAAACTATGTGTTTTTAAAAAGCAACCAAGATCACAGCAAAAATAAAAAGTTGACCCATGTAAATCTGTTTCTCTGTATCCTTCTCAACACTCGTTGCCATCAAATTGCTACTTCTTGGGGGGCCTGGGTAGCTCAGTCGGTTGAACATCTGGCTTCGGTTCAGGTCATGATCTCACAGTTTGTGGCGACGGGCTCTGTGCTGACAGCTTAGAGCCTGGAGCCTGCTTCTGATTCTGTGTCTCCCTCTCTCTCTCCTCCTCCCACGCTCATGCTCTGTCTCTCTGTCTCCTTCAAAAATAAAAACCTTTAAAAACAAAATCGCTACTTCTCATTAATTCTTTTGTCCTCCTTGAAAATGTTTTTACTATAATTTTTTTGAGAAAGCAACACATGACAATGGCACAAAATTCAAGTTGTACTCAATGTTAAACAGTACAAAGTAAGCAATTTTTCTATTATTATCTCCAATACTCAGGTTTCTCTTTCTTGAAGTGATTTTGATTTTGTTGTTTTGCACAAAGTGAAGCACCCTTTACTTTTCCACTTGATAATTTATCAAGGAGGGGCGTCAGGGTGGCTCAGTCAATTAAGTGACCAATTTCGGCTCAGGTCATGATCTCGTGGTTCATGGGTTTGTGCCCCGTGTCGTGCTCTGTGCTGACAGCTCAGAGCCTGGAGGCTGTTTCAGATTCTGTGTCTCCCTCTCTCTCTGCTCCTCCCCTGCTCGCTCTTTGTCTCTGTCTGTTCAAAAATAAATTAGCATTAAAAAAATTGTTTTTAAACATAAAAAAAATTATCAAGGAAGTCTTTCATGGAAGTACATAGGTAAGTCTCATTCCTTTTAAAAACTTCATGGTTTGCTATCCCATAAATGCCACTCTGAAAATCTTTGTATTTTTATGGTGTATGTTTATAGAACAAACTCTTAGAAGTGGATTATAAAATAAAGTATATGTTTATTTACAGTTTTGATAGATGTGAAATTGCCTTCCTGGGGGTTATACCAGTGCATGTTCATACGAATGCTGAGAGACTGTTGCCCCATGCCCTTCCTAATTCAGTGTATTAGGGAATTTTGCTTTTTGCCAAGAGTGTTAAATGAAAACTTGATAGTCAAATGTAAGTTTTTAAGACAATTTTATTCAGGTATAACTGATATACAAAGAACCGCTCATGTGTATAATTTGGTGAGTTTGGACACATGCAAACCCATGGGGTCCATCATCACAATCAATGTCCTAGACATAACCAACATATCCCAAAGTTTCGTTGTATCCATCCCCCTCTCTTCTGTGGTAATAACACTTAGCATCAGACCTTCCCTCTTAATAAATCTTGAAGTGCACAATCCTGTACTTTTAACTATAGGCACCACGTTGTAAAGCAGATGGGAGTTGATCAATGGACATAAAGTTTCAGTTATGCAGCCTCTAATTCATTTTTTTATGATTGAAGTTGATATCTTCAATGTTTTATTTCTTTTTTTTCTGTGAATTCATGTGTATGCATTTTTTAAAAATGGGTTGCTGATAATTTTCCAGCTGATTTGTATGGACAGTACACACATTTAAGAGAATTAACTTATTAGCATATGTGTTACTAAAAACTCTAAGTTACTAAGTTTGTGATATTTTTTTCTTGCTATGGAGAACTGTTTAATTTTGATGAACTCAAACTTATAAATATTTTCTTTTATAGATTCTGCACTACGCATAGAAAGGTTTTGCTCTATGCTTAGAAAGATATTTTAAAATCAAGAATAGGGGCGCCTGGGTGGCGCAGTCGGTTAAGCGTCCGACTTCAGCCAGGTCACGATCTCGCGGTCCGTGAGTTCGAGCCCCGCGTCAGGCTCTGGGCTGACGGCTCAGAGCCTGGAGCCTGTTTCCGATTCTGTGTCTCCCTCTCTCTCTGCCCCTCCCCCGTTCATGCTCTGTCTGTCTCTGTCCCAAAAATAAATAAACGTTGAAAAAAAAAAAAACAAAAAAAAAAAAATAAAATCAAGAATAAAAGAGAATTTTTCAGTGTTTTTCTTGTGTATTTTATGGTTTAAATTTTGTACTTGAATTTTTTAAATTTTATACTTCATTTTGAGAGGGAGAGAGAGAGATAAAGAGAGAGAAAGGATCTGAAGCAGGCTTCAGGCTCTGAGCTATCAGCATAGACTCTGACATGGGGCTTGAAATCACAAACCGTGAGATCATGACCTGAGTCGAAATCGGATGTTCAACCAACTGAGCCACCCAAGTGCCCCTAAATGTTTTACTTACTAAAAAATTGGTTTTCATGAAATTTATTTATTGTAAAGATTGGAAGAAGGAAGGTAGCTCATTTATTTTCTCCAGATTCTATCCAATTATTCAGTACCGTTTAATCAAGTCAGTATGGTTTCTCTGTTATATCAATTATTTGTGGGGAGTATCAATATTTCCTGTTGTTTTATAATGTGTTTAATATCTTATATGATCTTCATTCTTCTGTTATACCTCAGATTTTCCTGGATATTGTTGCAGTTTAAATTTTTCTATATAGACATTACAATCAACTTGAAAAACTTCTTGACAAATTGTGGAATAAATTATTAGGACCCAGTTACATGAACGCATTATCTTAGGGAAAATGATATATTTAGGATGAGTCATTTCATCAAAGAACAAACAGAGTAGAAATTTCAGCTTGTTTAATTTCTCTTTTATAATTTGGGTAGTTTTACTTAACATTTCATTAATATAGATTTTGTGGAGCTTTGGTTAGACTCATTCCTAAGTTGATGCTACCTGGAATTTTTAAGAGTTATACTTTCCAACTAATTATTATTCCCATCACTATTTCACTCAAGTAGTTTTTGTCCCTCCCAGTCACTGAGATGTGTCTTGTCAAGCTAACCCTGGCCTCTCTTTTGCACAACCCAGGAGTCATTTTCTCTGTCTTTATTTGATTTCCAGCAGCATTTGACCATATAACCAATCTCTCCTCCTTGAAAATCTTCCCTTTCATGGCCTCTTTGACCTCATATTCTGCAGAGTTTTAAAAAGCTAACTTACCAGGAACCTTTTCTTGGCCTACTTTGCTCTTCTTTTCTCTTTACCTGACTTTCAAATGTTGTAGTGCCCTTGGGTCCTTTTCTTTTGTCTAGCTACATTCTCCCCTGAGTGATTTCATTGGGCCTTCCACATGCTCTCTTATCTGTTGTATTCAGAATCATTGTTACAGACTTCTAGATATTGAAGACTATCATCCCTCTGATGGATTGTTTCCCTGAAAAAAAAATGCCCATAAACCTCTGAAAGAAGGTACATATATGCTTACAAAAAAAAAAAAAAAAAAAAAACAACTCCCAAAAGGGATAACTGACTCCTTCAGACACATTATGTGAGCTGCAATGTTCACATCTGAGATGAAAAAACTGGCAAAATGGTGTGCAATTTGATTTTGTAGCAAGAACCGAGTAATATAACTTCTGCTCTGAAAGCTCTCCAAATTAGTCTAAATTCATTAGCAAGCAACAATTTGTATCATCCTCACTTTTCTCTTAATTAACCAAGATTTATACTTCACGAAAAACTCTTCTGCATCTCTATACAAGAAAAACACATGAACCCATGACTAAGCTAAGAAAAAAATAAGTTACCTCACTTTTTAAAACAAACACAGGTGTCCCTATTCCCTGAGTTTTATAATCTAGAACCCTGACCTCAGGATTTCTGTCAAGGATTGATGATTATTTTGTATCTGATAATTGCTTATGCTGCAGGTGGCAGGTGTATTCTGACCTGAGTTTCAAATGCAACTATGGAGGAAATGTCACGTAAGAGTGTTCAACTCATCCTGCAAGGAAAAGAGCAGGTGGGGCGGCTGGGTGATTCAGTCAATTACGTGTCTGACTTTGTTTCAGGTCATGATCTCAAGGCTCAGTTCCTGAGTTTGAACCTCGATCTGGCTCTCTGCTGTCAGCGTAGAGCCTGCTTCGGAACCTGTCTCTCTGCCCTGCGCTGGTGTACATGCACGTGGTCTCTCTCTCTCTCTCTCTCTCTCTCAAAAAATAATAAACGTAAAAAGAAAATAGCAGGGGATTGAATCTAGTCCAAAATGACTACAGACTAAGTTTTCCAGGGAAAAAAGAACCCTGATCAGAAAAACCTCAGTTAGCCGAAAGGGAAAACTCAGAAAGAGAGAGCAACTCCTGACTTCTGGGACTGGTCTGGTACTATCAGTTAGGCTGGGCTGGTGCCCTGAGTTGGTTTGATCCTTGCAATGAGGCCTGTGTTTATCCTTTGATCATAAACAATTTCATAGAACATCTCCATCAGACAAAACCCCTCTGTGACCAGGATAAATCAAGACAAAAGCAAGATCACTAGTAATAATATCCGAGCATTGAAAAAACATAAACAAAAGAGCAAACCATTCCCTTGCCCTGGCTAAGACGAGTATCTGCTGCTGCTTCTCCACTTTATAGACTCAGGTTTAGTCTAGTGCTCCCTGCTTCCAGATAAGATGTGTAAGATAAACAATCATATCTCAAAAACAGAAAAAAAAAAGATAAATAATCATAGAATTACTCCTGCTTCCTGTTAGCATCTAATCCGTAGCAAAGACCACGTTTTCAAACCCTCCCCCAAATCATCTATCATGGGCTCAAATTCATTAATCGTGAGTTTTAGGAATAAAAATTTAAAATTAATAAGTTAGGGAACCATAAGGAGATAAGAATTCTTAATAAAAATTATGAAACTGTAAGGAGTTTATAACTATGTACCTACTTATTAAGAATAGTGAGTGCATCATCTCATGTTCAATAAAAGGGAAGGAAAATGAAAGCATTTTCAATTGAAAAAACCATAATCAAGTGCTAGGATCATTGTATTGAACGAATACACTAAGTATACGGTAAAGACCAAATTGGTGCATGGCATGGGTCTCAACTCAACATTTCAGTAATAATTTTCAATAGGAACAGAATTTCTATCACTTAATGTTCTACTGCTTTATGACATTTTATATTGGTGTTTGTAGTGTTATTTGATTTTTCACACGTTCATTTTTCCATACTAACTATATTTACGTTATTGAAGTCTAGTGCCTCATCACGTATTTTCCTTATCATGTTTTATACCTAGCACAAGGATTTTTTACATTGATTCATTTCAATATTATTTACTGATTCACTTTAGTATCTTTTAGAATTATGTTATTTTTTTTTTTTCAAAATTAGTGCTCTTTTGCAGGTGTATGGGTCAAATCGACACATGTGATACCAAATGATCAAACTGGAAGAAAGAACTAACCTTGTTCAGTTAAATATTTAAATGTATAAAATAACAGAAAGGAAATGTTCTTTGCGGCTGCACCAACTAAAGGCCATTCTGTTGTTAAGAATATTCTTTAGTGCAAAGTGAAAATCCACCAAGTCTGAAAATAAATATATTTAGAAGTCCCTAATCCACTAAAAGACAAGTACCTTTATCATTTTTAAGATCTAATGCAGATTGGCTTATCTGGCGTTGTCTCTTTCCTGGCTAACACTTTACTTGCTCCTCCACACTCATGCTGTTTTAATTAATCTTACCAGTTGCAATAGCTTGATTTTCTGGAAAAAGAAATGAGCTGTTTTGTTCTGTAAACACTTTCTGTGGGTGCTTGGACACATGAGGAGATGAATAAACAAGCGATAGATCTTTTCTAACTCATACTACTTGTTTACCAAGCGCAAACAGAAGATGAAAGTGGCTTTGTTTTAATTCCTATCTTTTCTTCAGAGGAAATGTCCAACCATGACTGTTCATTGTTTATAAAAGTCTCAAGGAATTAGTTTTTTTCAGAGCTGATGATTGTGTTTTGAAAAGGAAATGTGAGAAAAAAGGAATGTAGCTAAGAGACAGAAATACCATTTTGGGGCTGTATTGTTGTATTTAATTCCACAAATCTCCAATACAGTTCCCTTCTTTATATTGTTTCTGGTAAAAGCTTGGACAATATTTTTCTCATCAGTTTTTGTCATAACCACTGTCTACTCTTTCTTTTTTTAAATAAGTTTACCTGTGATGCTAAGAAATCTATTAAGTTGACATTATGTTTTTAATTTTCTGATTTTAAATTATTTGATATAATTTTTGTTATATTTTGTTATAATTCTGGTTTTGTATCATCACTGTCTAAGCATAGGAATACTGGGCATTGAGTTCATTTTGGTCAATAAATGGGAATACACTTTAAATGCAAAAATAATGAAAATCTTATGTGTTGTATTAAGTCATTTGGACTGCATTCTGCAGATGAATGAAGATTTATTACAGATATTTAGGTAGTGGAGTAAAATCATGGTGTCTGTGTTAGCATTCTGATAACAATACAGTGTTTTCAAGAGGACTGCTAGGAAGTCACTACAAGGTGACCATAGTTACCATAGGTGACATATTCAGGACTCTTTGAAGTGAGGAAAGATTCAAGAAATGTTTATGAAATAAAAGTAGCGGGGCTTAGTGATCAGTTATTTGGGAACATGAGGGGGGGGGGGGAAACAGTCTCTGTGTTCTAGTTTATATCTTTTTTAAGAAACCCTCAAACCAATATTACTTTTTTCTTCTCATGCAGATAAATGTAAAACCTGTAAGGATATCAGAGGTTTTTATTTTACATTTTTGTGTGTTTCTCAATTTCCAAATGGACCAGCCAGTTCTAAGCCTCAAACACATCTACTTACATGGTAAGTCCCCCTTGTTTCCCCTTTAATTTCTAAATTCCAAGGAAACAAGCTACCGCATGGCCAGGGGGATTCCATAGGCACTAAGCCGAGTCAGTATTGCACAGCCATAGTCAATATTAGAAGGGTGACATTATAAAGCAAACACTATTTTACTTATTTAATTGACCATTTTAGCATTTGGTTACTCTTTGTGTTTTATTTTCAAAGAAACACCTGGGAAACTTTATGTTTTCTGGGATCTTAAAACCCCCTAGAATAAATACTGATACAATACTAAAGAATCAGGACTGCCACTGCATTTGAACATGAATTTCAATGTGTAGAATAAGAGTAGGCATGTCACTCACAAGCAAAATTTGTTATCTTTTCAGAATCTTATTTTGATGTTAAAAGAGTTGGATATTCATTTAATGAATTTGTGAGTATGTATATACAGCAAATTGAAAATAAAAAAATGCAGGTTATTAGATTTTCCTATTAATATATTAAAAAGATAAAAATACTTTAAAATATTTTCTATTAGTAGCAGTAGACACTAAAATTTTAAGTTATTTTTTGCCTTTATAAACATTTGTGTTTCTTAATGACCTGGAAAATAACTACATATTTAAAGAGATATAAATCTATTTTGTTTTTACCGCCCTAGATGCGGAAACAAAAATTGTTGGGAAACATCTGGTATCTCTGAAGAAGCAGAAATCCCACAGAAATTCTCCATTGACCTATTGCATAATGACTTCTTTAAAAAATTGGAACTACCATATTTTTGGGGAAAATACCCATGAAAGTATAGAATTTCATTTCTTGAGAATGCCTGAGTAAGTTCATTGTCCACTGAAAGCCAAATCAGTCAACTTTCCAAAAGATAACAGGGTAGTGCGTCTTTTTATTCCAAGATGATGCAAAACCAAGGCTTTAAGATTCACAGAAACATTTTGGGGAAAGCTCTGGTCCTTTGCTATCTCTAGAACTTTCAGCCTTCTTTTATCCTGGATTAGAAATCAGCATTTGAATTCATGTCTTTTCTCTGATCTTTGCTGCCCTCTACTGACTCATATTGCACGCCTTTTTCTATTTAAATCCACTTAATCTATATCTAATTAACACAATTATTGTGCTGAATTAAGTATTTATGGAAAACCAATGTTTAAAGATTTCCAATATACAGAAAAAACATCTCCCTTGCCTTAAAGTTAACCCTACTGGTCTAAGGAATAAACTGGATGGATTACTCACCATAAATGACAAAATGGTTGAAAAGAGAAATAGTATTGCAATTTATTAAAATAGCAAAAGCATAATTTGACCTAGTATCTTAAGAGACGGGGCAATACAAAAATACTTAATGGAGTCATACAAATTTTTTACATCTTACACCAAATAATGCCATGTTGGATACAATTATTACCTAAGAAAATAATAAAAAATATAAAAAAGACCAAGTATTTTTACTAGGATGATAATGACTTTGATATAAAAAACACACAAAATTAAAAATTAAAGATGTATACTATGGATGAAATTGAGAAGTCCTTATAAGTGTGTATGTGTGTGTGTATATTTGCATAGATATTTATATGTATACATATACATATAAAATTGTGTGTCATGTTGCCATTAAAAATTAAAAATATACAGATTTTATATGGTAATAATCACATGGTATTTTCAGTTATATAAAATATAGAATTTAAGGTATAAAACAAAGTAGCATGTAAAAATGAATAAAATAAAATTCAGAAAGGAGTTACCACTTGTACATGAAACGTGAATTTATATTTTTGTGTAACTGATTTGTTTTTACTGTATGGATGAATAATTATGCATGAAAAATAAATTAAAGGAAGTGGCATGTGCCTGCATGATAGGGCTTGGTGAAATATTATCAAGTATTATTTCCATTTAACCTTGCTTGGGTCACAGCTGAGGCTTATGGATTTAGAGTGCTGGTCTGAATAGCCACCTGGCTATTATGAAAAATTCATAGTCTCAGGCAAGATTTCAATCACTGCTTCATCTCTAAAGGTGATAAATAAGAAGCCTACCTTTATTCACACAGATGCCCAAGATGACAACATCTATAATGTGATGCCTAAAATGATTTAATGGAAAAGAGAAACAAAACTTATCTTTGGTGAATTCGAAAGCTTTTATTTAATTTGGTCTACTATTAAAATTGTCCTACCAGTTTAAGTTCGGAGGTCATTATTCAATTCATAACACCACCAAGCTCTTCATATGATTTTAAAACCAAATGGGTGAATAGTTGAAATTATCCTTCTGTTCCATTTTTTTTGAAACTTATACCTCCACAATTCTAGTTTTTCCTCTTAGAAATATTCATCTATGATGCTTCCTTTTGTTGCTTCCTTTTCTTTCTCCCTTAAAGTGGCCATTTCTTAAAGTTTTCTCCTCCATCTTTCCATTTCTATCTCTATGTTCTTATTCTCCTCGAGCCTTAAGAATGATCTCCCTGACTGCTTTTCTCACCCCCATTCTGCATTTCTAGTGGTCTCCCACACGCAGATACTTGTTTCACTCTCACTTCCAACATGTGTAAAATTAAGTCCCCCTCAAATAAATTGGAAAGATGGTACCTATCACCGAATTCAACGCCCTCCTTTTCTGGATACAAAACTGAGGCTACAAAAGCAAATTTACTTGACCAAGCTCACACATCAATTGGGAGTGCAATGAGAAATAGAAATCATGGGGGCGCCTGGGTGGCGCAGTCGGCTAAGCGTCCGACTTCAGCCAGGTCACGATCTCGCGGTCCGTGAGTTCGAGCCCCGCGTCGGGCTCTGGGCTGATGGCTCAGAGCCTGGAGCCTGTTTGCGATTCTGTGTCTCCCTCTCTCTGCCCCTCCCCCGTTCATGCTCTGTCTCTCTCTGTCCCAAAAATAAATAAACGTTGAAAAAAAAAAAATTTAAAAAAATTAAAAAAAAAGAAATCATGTTGTCTAACTGCCAGTCAGTCTGGGATTCTTCCTTCCACACCAAACTCCTAATTCCCTGGCTAATTTCAGATTTCCTCTCCTACATGATTCTTTCTAAAATTACCTTCAGTCATCCAGGTATGAAATAGTGGTTTAAAACAAATTATCCTTCTTTGTTCCAAAATCTGGTCATTCTCCATTCCATTGATCCCTTCATTCTTTTTTTACAATAACATCTGTACCTCTCAAAAATTTTTCAGTCAAATCAATTAATATCAAGAATTCTACAGGGCCTAAAACAAAAAATGATGGGCCATATCTACATTTCTTTCCCATCCTTTATTTCTGTTCTAAAAGGGAGATGGTCTTGAATCTTCTACATATTTTTTCCCAGATTCACTTCCATGTATCTTAAAAAATGAGTATACGCTATTATTTTTCAATTTTCTATTTAGTTAGGTAATAACTCTTTTCTTCTTTCTCTGAAAGATAAAAATTTATTACTCTAAAATATTAAAAATCTTCCATTCTCATCCTTTTCTGAACATAGTAATGTAATTATTTCAGTTTTTGATTAAATTAACATTTAGCATTTTCATTATTGGATCTAAATAAATGTTATTCACATTTGAGTCACATAAGTGTTTTGTGATTATGTCTTTTTTTTCTGTGTAACTTTTGGTTTTCTCAGAAATATCTAATTGTTTTATTTTCATTTGTTAGATTTTCTCTGTACCAATTACTATGTTTCATCTACAAACACCTGGAGAGAAAAGTAACTCCTTCCTCCACACATGAAACCCATCAGATGAGTAATCATTTTTTTGTTTTGTTTTGTTTTATTCTTAGAACCTTCCTCCCTGGAATCCTTCTGTAACAACTTATGTAGACACATTGTTCTCTAGAATTGCTGAAGAGCTGTTCTCCTGGGCCTTCCCTTCACAGTGGCTGTGGGAGTTTCTCATACTTCTCTCCTCTTCTAAACCTGCTGCTAGAATTCCAAGTTTCCTGCTTTTTGGTTATTTCATTTAATGAAGTCAATCTTGCTGTAGTTTCCTGAGAAGTGTATGGGAGATAATTTTTTTTTAGCGCGCGCCCGTATGAAAAGCTCTTATTCCACCTTCTCATTTGATTGATCATTTGTCTGGATTCAAAATCTAGATAGAAAATCATTTTTCACGGAACATTGAAGGCATGATTCTGTTTTCTTTTTGACTTTAAAGTTGCTGTTGAGAAGTCTGAGACCATTCAGATTGCCTATTTTTTCTCTACATCTCACTTTCCTGAAATTCTGCAATACTGTGCTTTGCTGTGAAAATCTTTTCATTCATTGAGGTGGATGCTAATCAATTTACTTTGAGTTTTAAAGCCAGACAGTTCAGTCCTCGGTGTTTTCTTATTTCTTTCTATGTGATTTTTTTCTTTCAAAATTTCTTTTGTCTTTTTCTGGGACTCTATTATTTGACTGAACTTTAAGATTAAATCTCTAAAATTTTATCTGTCTTACCTATCTTCCATTTTGCCTTTTGGTTACACTTTCTGGAGATTTCCTCATTTTTATATTGCAACCTTTTTATTTAGTTTTGTTTCTGCTACTGTATTTTTAATTTTTAATAGTTTATGTTGTTTGAAATCTTTCCTTCTATTTTAAATAATCTCAATATTCTTATTTTATGGATTATATTATATACTTATATAGATTATATATATGTTTAAGGCTATTGATTATAGGGTTTCTTTGACTGCTGCCTCCTATTTCTTGTATTGCTTTTTCTCTTCTGCATTGTTTACTCTCTTCGTGCTCTTTATTTCTAGTAAGTGGCACGGCTTTTCTAATCCTTGGCTGATATTTGATGGTTAAGAGCAGACTCCTAAAAATAGGTTAGAAACTTTGCGTATAGTTCCAAGGCTTACTGACCAGTGATCTTTCCTTTAGGGTAATTACACAGGTATCCAGTTTTTGTTTTTTTGTTTTTTTGTTTTTTTTTTTAATCAAGGATGTTCCCTCTTCCCAACTGTCAATTGTTTTTCCTTGAGCCATTGAGATTCCAAAGAGATGAATCCTCTAGCCCTTCACCTGTGAGGGAGGCCTGGTACATAAAGTTGTGGAAAGTGAGGAAAGTATTATATGGGTTCCATTGTTCAGTATATGGGCCTTCATGGAATTCTCTTGATTTCACTATGGCCTCCTACCCTTAACTTTGGTGTCTCTAAGTTCCAAGTCTCTTTAGAGATTTATCCTGCTTTCTGGTGGGTGGGGACAATCTCAGGATCTTATTTATTCTTATATAGAGTTTGAGGGCATCAAAAGGTTTAAAGTCTTCTTATAGAGACTTTCAACCACTCTTCATGTTGTCTTCCTATTCCACACATCATCCGTCATAGGAACTTGATGCCTCTAACTTGTGGATCTTACCTGGATTCTAGAGCATGAATTCACTAGTATTTTGACTTCCCATTCTTGCACCTGGCAGACACAATCACTTTTCCACTCTTCTTCCTCTTGTCTTCATTACTGCTCTATATCTTTCAATTTTATTTATTTATTTATTTATTTATTTATTTATTTGTTTGTTTGTTTATTTATTTATTTTTTGCATCTCAACTTTGTTATCCCATTTCTGGTTTTTCTTTTGTGATTTTATGCATTAAAAAAATATCTCTGTACTGGATTTTTGAGGCATTGTAAGAAGTGATTCTACATGATTTACCAGAATTAAGTAACCCCCCCCCTTTTTTTTCCATTGCTATTGCTTTAGATCACAACTTACACTTGATACGGGGGTAATTAGATTGGTTCTTAACTAGAATGTCTAAAAAAGTAAATTTCCAACTCATCCATAAAATAGCTAAATTTCTTCTTACCTCCAGCCTGTTTCAATATGAATACTTTCCTCATATAAATAACTTTACTCATTGTCTTCAGAAAATGTGCATCCATCTTCCCATGTTTTAGGAAAAATCTGTCCTTCCTCTTCATTTAATGCTACTTATTCTTCTCATTTCTTCCAGGAAGTATTCTTTGATACTTCCAGCAGAAAAAAAAATATCTTTAAGCCAGTCTACATTCTATTCCTTTCATTATAGCATCTGTAGTGCTTAGTTTTGTTTTGTTTTTTTAATTTTCATCTGTCTCTACTACACTCTAAGTTGCACTGAAAGCATATTAATTTTGACATATTTATTGTTGTATATCCATTTTCAATATTTTTTGATGTTTATTTATTTATTTTGAGAGAGAGAGAGAGACAGAAAGGGGTACAGACAGAATCCCAAGGAGGCTCCACCCTGCCAGTGCAGAGCCCGACATGGGGCTCGACCTCACCAACTGCGAGATCATGACCTGAGCTGAAACCAAGAGTTGGACACTTAACCTAATGAGCCACCCAGGTACCCCTCTCTTCAGTAACTACATAATGCCTACTGTGTGCCAACTCCTGTGCTAAAAGTCCTTCAGGCTTTCCTTGGGTAAAGACAAAGGCAGGGAGCCAGTTTTCCAGAAATAGTGAAAGCTGAGAATGGGATTCCAGTGTTCAGCAGGAGTTCAAAAAGCAGGTTCCGGTTTCTGAGAGGATGGGAAAAAACAAGCCTCCTCTCTAGCCTTACAGGAAATGAAAATAAGGCAAGGACCCATTTCTATGGTTGGTATCCACAAATGGGTGAAGAATAAAGGCGTTGTCTCCTTGTTAGTCAAGGGACAAAAGGTCAGCCCAGAACTAAGAGCAAGACCACTTGGTATAGAATTCCACCAGTTACTTAATGGAGTCTTCACATCCCTTTATCTCAGACAGGGTTGGTCCCAAGGCTTAAAGAGTTATTGAGCCTGCATGCCAAGTGGTCCAGCATTCACACAAAGTGGCTATTGTAAGTTAATAAAACACTTGGAGCTGGTGAAGACAAGGTTTCTCTAAACTTCACAGGAAGTGTTTTGACTCCAAGATGTGAATGTCACTCTCATCCCAGGAAGAATTTTATACTCTTCTCTTCATGATTTTCGAGGACAGATTCCACATGCTGAGGAAGGTTATTTTGCTATTTGTTAGCTTTTAAGTTAAATTTATATGGTAAAGAAGTCCTTCTATATGTCTAATCACAATAGTCTTGGTTTATTTACTCTAATTATGAAGATTTTTAGATATTTATATTATTCAACCTCATATTGACTATGATTTTGCAAAATCATACATCTATGAATAACAAACTCCACCCATCTATAAATCGAGAGTGTAGGGACCATGGTTACTCATCTTTGAAACCCCATCATATTAATGTATTGGAAATGCTAAGCTGAAGTATATATGGTGGGAAGGACGGTACTTTTAGCATCAGAATATACGTTTGTCTATCAACAATTCTATGTATAATTGTGTGACTTTAGTCATTTCCCTAAACTCTTGGGGTCACACTTTTCCCATTTGTTAATGCAAGATAGTTTCCACCTCCCCATATTAGATGATCATGAGGATTAAACAAGAAGTATGTAAAAATGCTTTGTGATCACTAATGCACTTTAATCACAGAGCTTTCAGGTGATAACTGAAATGAACAAATGAATGAATGCCTTCTGATTGACTCCTATGAGTTATATTTTCTCCTGCAGCTATATAGAAGATACTTTCTTGCTTTGATAATGTCATATGAAGTCATCATTATAGGAGGGTTGAAAGATAATCCTTCTCCCCCAAATTTTCCAATCATCTCCCTGACAATATGCCTAAAATACTCTTATTTTCGATTTTTTGTACTAGGTATTTGAGTCTTCAGGAGACACCTGTTACCATTAAAAAAAATAGCAGCATAGGAGGTGACTTAACAATGCATGACATTTACATATTTGTAAGATGAAACATCAGCAGAGAGTAGCACTTAAAGAAAAAATTCCTAAGAAAGATCTGAGTAAAAAGACCTACATTATTACTATGGAGTAAAAATGTACTATGACTCTGGGGATAAGCAGAAAATGATATTGTGAACACATGGATTGCTCTTTCTCATTATTTTGCCTCATTTCCTTCCCACCTTCAATTTTAAGGGGTAACTAGGCAATCTCTCTCCCTCTCTCTCTCTCTCTATCTCTGTCTGTCTGTTTCTCTCCATATTTTTGTTAAACTGACTACTGGAGATCTGTACAACAGTTAAGGTTCCTTTGAAAATATAGTAAGAAAGTTATTTACTGCCTACAAATCTTTGGCCAGCCCTCAGAAGAAAACATTTGCAGGGGGCCCCTGGGTGGCTCAGTAAGTTAAGTCTGACTATTTTGGCTCAGGTCACAACCTCACATTTCAGAAGTTCGATCCCATGTGGGGCTCCGCAGTCAGTGAGGGATTCTCTCTCTCCCTCTCTCTCTCTGCCCCTCTCCAACTCATGTGCTCTCTCTCTCAAAGTCAATAAATAAACTTAAAAAAGGAAGAAGAACATATTTACTGTAGGTATTTTCCTAGTTTTGCCACATAATGATGTGCAATAATTACTAAACTGCCTCATAAAGAATTAAACAGGGGCGCCTGGGTGGCGCAGTCGGTTAAGCGTCCGACTTCAGCCAGGTCACGATCTCGCGGTCCGTGAGTTCGAGCCCCGCGTCAGGCTCTGGGCTGACGGCTCAGAGCCTGGAGCCTGTTTCCGATTCTGTGTCTCCCTCTCTCTCTGCCCCTCCCCCGTTCATGCTCTGTCTGTCTCTGTCCCAAAAATAAATAAACGTTGAAAAAAAAAAAAAGAATTAAACAGAAAAGTTTACCAAAATAGACAAAATCTAGATAGATGTGAATACAATTCATAATTCTATGTAGTTTATTATTTATGCTAGATGTTTTATTATTTTTGAAAGATATATAAAATTCCCACAACTTTCAATACTTTCTGAGAAGTAGAGATCTAAGGAATAAAATTGTAGTCATTCTTGGATTCTGATCTGCTCCCCTGCTTACACTGTCAGCGTGAACTCAGTTAGGGAAGTACATAATATATATCCCCCAGTATGTTGTTACTTTTAGTATACAAGTCAACTATCATTCATGATGCATCTATTAAATGCAAAATACTCTTCTAGAATCATTTGTGTAACTGTATGTATCTGCACGGGAGGCAGGTAGGAGTAAGGAAATGAATAGATCTCTTTTTCAAATATTTTTTTGAGTGTACCCATGTGCTTGACCTTCTACTGGGTACCCGGGCCACCATTTATTTATTTTTATTTTTTTAATATTAATACCTTTATTTCTGATACAATTTATTTATTGCAAGTTTAAAAAAAATTAGTTAAGTTTATTTATTTATTTTTTAAATTTACATCCAAGTTAGTTAGCATGTAGTGCAACAACGATTTCAGGAGTAGATTCCTTAATGCCCCTTACCCATTTAGCCTATCCCCTCTCCCAAAACCCCTCCAGCAACCCTCTGTTTGTTCTTCAGATTTAAGAGTCTCTTATGTTTTGTCCCCCTCCCTGTTTTTATATTATTTTTGCTTCCCTTCCCCTATGTTCATCTGTTTTTTATCTTACAAGTCTTCATATGAGTGAACTCATATGATATTTGTCTTTCTCTGACTGGCTAATTTCGCTTAGCATAACACCCTCTTGTTCCATCCACCTAGTTGCAAATGCCCAGGCCACCATTAATATAATCTCTGCTCTGATGCAGCTCACGTTATAGTGGAGAGACCAACAATACAAGAACAGTAAGTACAGCAAGCTAGATGGTGGAGTGCTATGAACACAAATAAAGCAGAAAAGGAGATAGGCAGTCCAGTCAATTCCAAATAAACAAGAAAGGTTTCTTTGAGAAGGTGACATAGGATTGAAAACCTAGGAGGTAAACGAGTTAGCTATGAAAATATCTGAAGGAAGATCATTTCAGGCAGAATAGATAGCAAGTTCAAAGGTCCTGAAGCTAGAGAATGTCCAGATTCAGGGTCCAGAAAAGTGGCCAAGGCAACTGAAGCAGAGTTAGAGAGAAGGAGAGTAACAGGATGATATCAAAGAGAAAAGGGGAAAGTAGATCGTATAAACCACCAAAAGAACTTACACTTCTATTCTGGATGATATGGAAAATCATTGAAAATTTTAAGCAGTGGAGTGATGTAATATGGCTCATTTCTTTTTTTTTTTTATGGCTAATTTCTAATAAGAAAAATGAAGTAGGAGTTTGTGGATGTTTTCTTCTAATTGACTCACCTAAAATTTTTAAAAAAGACAAAGAAGAAGAAAATTTAGAAGCAGGAGGTGATTATGCAGCTGTCCATAGTTCAGTCAAGAGTTCATATTGATTTTTGGTAGGGGTGAAGATGGTAAGGTATGATCAGAATTTGTAATAGATGAGGATACATCTTATAAAATTTTCTGCTGAAATAGTGTGGCCTGTCAAAGAGGGAATTTAAAAATAAGTATAGGCTTTAGAGCCAGAGCAACTATAAGAATGATGTTGCCATTAACATTAATGAAGACGGAATGAGTATATCACGCTTTAGGAAAGATTAGAAAGTTGATTTTGAACATGTTGAGATGATGAGGCTTCCAAATGGAATATAGCATAGGCAGTCGGATATATGAACCTAGAACTGAGGAGAGAGGTCTGACCTAGAATTATGCTGGAAATACAATATTTGGGAATTGCCTATTTATATAATAGTTAAGACTGCATGATATCACCAAAGGAAGGAGTGTTCTTAGAAGAGAAAAAGCTCAAGGGTTTGGGGAAGTAGAGAAAATAGCAAAGGAGATTGAGATGGAGAAGTCAGTGTGGGAGGAGGAAAACCAGCGTGACATCCTGGAGGAGTTTCTATGATGGGGAGTCATCAACTCTGCCAAATGCTTCTGACGGATTGTGTAAGATGCAGACTGAGTATCGACCTCTGCATTTCATAATGGGAAGATCTTTGGTAACATTTTCAAGAACGATTTTGACGGAAAGGATAAGAGTCTCATTGGCATGGTTTCAAGAGAGAATTAGAAAGGAGGCATTTAGGAGGAAGCAAACGCATGTTTTTATGCTGATAAAAATGATCCAGCAGAAGGAGAAAATATGCTAAAGCAGGGGAGAGGAGAATTGCTGACGTCACATCCTTCAATCGGTGAGAGGTGGCAGCATCTTGAGCTCAACGCAGGATTTAGTATGCACAAGGGGCATATACAATTCTTCCTCAAAATAGGTGACACGGACGGTTAGACATGCCTCGTCGAAAATCCAGGAAAAGATCGGGCGGTGGGAGCTTGTGGAAACTCTTTTCTGCCTGCTTCTATTTTCTCAGTAAAATAAGAAGCATGGTAGCAGGCTTATGCTCTTAAGGAGTTTAAAATATAGGGAAAAAGACAGAAGAACATACTAAATCAAGGCTGAATATGATCAGGGCTAAAAAAGATGTATCTGTTGTGTTGAACAGACAGGAGTCATGGCATGTTATCATAAAACTATTTTTGTCTTCCTTTACATTTATTCCAGGGGGCCTAACTTTCCACTGGATGAAAAGGAAGTCAGGTCACCATTTTCCCCCAGTAGTTTACACGAAAAAGAATCTCTCAATAAGTAATTAATATTCCCATTATTATCAATTAGTAACCATATCTTTAAACTTTGTTTAACGATAGAATGACACCGCTTTACCGGTTCAGGCCTATTATAGGTTGGCTTCCTGTAGTGAGAAAGAGGCCATATTGGGCTCCTTTTCTTTTCTATTTTCAATCCTTCCCCCACAGCCCCCCAGACCCGCAGTGCCATTTCTAACCCTTCTGATATTTGATATTGGGTAGGGATAGTATGGAGACAGAAGAAAGAGCAGAAAAGTTCTTACTTAGTTACCACTATCATGAGCTGGCATTGTGTAGTATGGGTCTGTGAGATGTTTGAAGCCCACTTTGCTTCTCTTAGGGGAACTTAGCTCACTGTTGTGTGTGATGCCTTCTGTCTGGCTGACTACTGGCATCTTATAGGGAAAGTGGAAGTCAATTGTCTTTTCTTCAGCTGAAGCTGAGACTAAATTAATTCCATTACAGTATTCTATTGCATAAATGGCAAATAAAATGTTATTGTGTTTAAAGGAGAAAGAGAGGAAGGTGATTTTTACTTAGGAACATAAGGGCAAAAGGAAGAGTCTTTGAGTTGGGTGATAGGATTTGCCTGTACTGATATTCATAGCAATTGGCACTCAATGTCTTCTATCTCTGAGTAAATAGCAGCTAATGGTTTCCTGTGGGTTACCATGTGCTCTATCATCTAACTTTACTACCTTGGGTACACATGACTGAACCAGAGATTGGTCTTGAAATAAAGGCCACTACTGATGAGGTTGATGTTTGCAAGTCCTCTGTCCAAAACAGGTTCTTTATATGGGATTCTATCACCAATCAAAGAATTAAAATAAGGACTTTCAGAATGAGTCAACAAACAGTATGGGGCAAAGAAGAAATGAGACAAAAAGGTTCTGAGGAGAAGCCATGGAACAAAATAAACCCTGAGCAAACAGGTATCAAAAAACAGATCAGAGAGATGATGAAGTAAGCGCATTGAAAGGAATGTAACAACAGAAGATGCAGAGTTGCTGAATCATCAAAATCATGAAACAGAAGACTCTAGAACTCTATTTCCAAGGCAAGCATGGGTCTATAGCTGCATAGACACCTTATTGGTGGCTAATAGAAGCTCACGTTAACACGCTGCAGCTCAAGATAACCACATCACCTCATTCCCATCCTACACTGGACTCCTCCATCATTCTACCCACCCCAGGTAAAGGCACTACACACCACCAGTTCCCTAAACCTAAACTTAGGGACTCACTCTTTGTTCCTCTTTCTCCTATCCCATCCAATCCACCAGAGCTCACTCCACACAGATCTCAAATAAAGCTACTTCTCTTCTTCTCCACTATTACCATGTTTTAAACCACACCTGTACTATTACAGTAGAACCTCTGCTTCTACTCTCTCCACCCCTTACCTCTCAATTCAGTTTCCGTTCAGCAGCCAGGGGATCCTTATGCATATGTAAATTAGATTATTCTGTTTGTTTTACAAAACCTTCTCAGGTCTTCCCATCATACTTAAATAAAATTCATGCTTCTTGCCCACACCACAAAGCCTTGGCCCATTGTACTGTATGACCTTAATGGCAACCACACTGGCCTACTTCTTGTCTCTTTAATTTGCCAAAAATATTTCTGCCACCAGGTCTTTGTGTGCCCATTCCCTTTATCTGGGTTGTTTTCTCTTTTAGTTTTAGCATGGCTGGATCTTTCTTGACATTTAGTTTTCCACTTAAATGTTACCTCTCAAAGATTCCTTCACTCACATCCAATCTTAAGTCACTATCCATTCACTCTCCGGCACATTTTCTACCACACACTAGGGGTCCGTTTACAATTATTCAGAGAGTGAAGAGTTCTAGATCTATTTATGCCAGGTGGGTAACATTGAAGTATATTGTGGAAGGCAGAGTGGGTAACCAATCTCTAAGAAAGCAACAGTGTGCTGAAATAGGTGGAGATTTGAAATCACTGAAAGAATGTGTTACGGTATTATATGCCAGTCCCCCAACTTCCACCCAATTCACAAATAATACAAACAAAACAAAAAATCAAAATGGTGCCTCTTATCTAATAGACAAAATGGATTCTTGGTCATTGATCACTGATAAAACTATTAATCTAAACCAAATTAATTCCAATGCTACTATTTTTAGTTTTGTTTTTTTTTTTTTTGCACCTAAAATTAATAGGATTTGTGTTTTATATTACTGGTTATTTACATAGTATATAAAGTGGCTCAGAACTCCTAGGCAACATGGTTTATACCTTATCTTCTCTCACTCTCCTGGCCCTTGAAGGCTTTGAGGGGCTTCTGTGGCCAAACACATGAAGGACTCCTTTCTTTTTCCAACATTGACCTTTAGATCTGAGAACTAAATTACTTTTGCATTTTCTTCTAGAGCTAGAAGAGACCCTGCCCACCTCTTGCTCCTTTTGCTCTATTTTGTCCTTTCCCTGTGGAAGATGTGAGGGCTGGTCAGCCCAAAGCCTGGGTCTCTACTGACATACTTCTCTGATGTCAAACCACTCTGGCTCCTCTAGGCTTTGGATCGCAGCCTATACCTGGATGGATTTCCAGTTCTTATGCTAATATCAGCTAGTTGGGAAATTCTATTTCATCTTGCTTAATTACCCTGAGTCTGGGTATTATTCAGGAACGGACTTGGCTGCAAGTCCCTGGAAAGTCTCCTCACAGTGGATTAAATAGAAATCATTTTAATTTTTTCCCCAAATAACATAAATCCTGGAGATAGGCAGGGCCTGATTCTGCTTCAAGACTCAGTGTGTCAGAGCCAGTATTTCTGGGCCTTTCCATCAGAGTTGCAAAATGGTTGCCTCAGTTCTACAGGTATCAAAAGCAAGAAGAACGATTTTGGTGTTTGCAATAATTATTGCTTTACTTGGTTGCCACCTGTTGTCTGTATTACTTTATAGTTTGAAAGGCTAATTATATACAAAACGTTTAAATACAAGTGGACAGTTGTACATTAAATCAAAGTTTATTAGATAGCTGCTTGCATATAAATGTATTATTTCTTTAACATAATGCTATAAAATGTGTTCTCATTTACAGGTTAGACAGCTGTTGTTTTCATTTAGTCTCTGAGCCTGTATTTTTCAGACCAGCAGAAAGTTGATCTTAAAACCTCTTTGCAAGGGGTAAGAGTATAATTAGCCTAGGAACAGTTTGTTCTGATGACAAACTGACATCAGATGAGATATAAAACTTAAGAGGCACCTTAAATTTATGTCCCTTTTGGTTAAAAAAAATCTGTTCTGACACATACTCAATATTGGCACACTCACTGTTCTTTCCATTAATTAATTTATTGTATTTATAAAGAGCTTTCTCCTCTACAAACTCAATTTAATTTCATTCAGCTTTGTGGCTGTCATAGTTCATGTTTGTCTATTGAAAGGCACCAAAGTTGCTCAGGTTTGGTTTGCTTAAGAACATAATTCCCTATTTTCCCCACTCATACAAATATCAGTAACTAAAAGGTAGTGAAGAGTTAATGTACCTCCAAGCCATTCTGAACTCCTATTCAAACACTTTTACATTACATGATTAATTGTTCCGAACAGCAAGGTCTCTGAGCGGATTTAGATTGTAAACTTATGGCATTTGGGCTTCCAATTTGCATTTTCTTCTTTTTATTTTCTATTAAATCTGCTTAAAGTAGCAAATGTCATTGCTCCACATACATGCTGACAAAAATCTGCAAGGCAAAATGCTAGATTTACTAATTGGTGGTTTACTTTCTCTTCATAGTTAAAAAAAAATGTATGCTTTATATTCTCTGAAGGGAGAGGATGCTATTTGATTTTGTGGCCTAAGTAGATGAGCCTGAGGCAGCCCATGCCTAGTTCTTCACAGCTTAAGTGAATGGAGCAGGGACTCCAGAAGTTTCCAGTTAATAATAGAAGAATGGAAGGTACTGAGAGAGTGAAGAGGCCTGAGTGGGAATGAGGCATGGTAATGTATGCGGACTTTATGATTAGAAGCAAATAGCTGGAACCATGGGCTCTAATAGTAGGTGCCACCTGGTCACTCTCAAGACTCCAGAAAGGACCCACACCTTCTGGTTTAGATCACATAGGCCACTCTGCAGCAGAGACAAGATAGGATTCTGTTGAAAATCATGGGTTTCCAGTGAAGATGGCTTCTCAGTAAACACTTCAGAATTTATAGAAAATGTGGCCTTCTCCTCAGTGGAGTAACCATAGTGGTGGTTGAGAACGTCACAAGTGATAAGAAACAAAAGATTTAGTTTCTGTTTTTCAAATGTTGCTCTGAACTCTTAGTTATTGGGGGACACTCAATTTCTGGGAACAAGTGACACAGTACTGAGAGCTGGCTCTGCTCACTCAGGTAAATGTAAATTCAGGTCAACTGAATTTAGAAAGATCAGTGCAAGGGTGTCTGGGTGGCTCAGTTGGTTAAGACTCTGAGTTTTGATTTTGGCTCAGGTCATAATCTATGGTTGGTGAGTTCAAGCCCCACATCAGGCTCTGTGTTGACAGTGTGGAGACTACTTGGGGTTTTCTCTCTCTCTCTTTCTCTCTGCCCTTCCCCCACTTGCTCTCTCTCTCTCTCTCTCAAAAATAAATAAATAAACTTAAAAAATCTTATTAGAAAGGTCAGTGCAATTACAGAAACATGAACAGCATACAAAGTCATTGTGTTTGCCCCTGTCTATTTCTATAACACTCACCTTTTCAGACATGCCTGCTACAAATAAGGACATGGAGATGAACATCTGTATTGCTTATAATAGAACACTGATTTATACAGACAAAAGTTTATATTGCTTATAATAGGTTAATGATTTATGTGACATATTGTTAAAGTGTCAATGCCAGGGTCCTTTATCCTAGTGTAGAGAAATGTTTTGGAAACCAACACTTAAATCTAGAATAATGAAACATAAATTAAATGACCATGGTTGGTGACAGTTTGCTAATTTGTTTTTCTATTTGTCTTAGTATTTCTGCTCATCATTAGTGCCCAGAGGGTAAAAAAAGGGAAAGAGCTATGTTTGCCCTTAGGGAATTTAAGCAGTAAGTTTTGAGATTTGATAATTAGGGTGATCATATAATTTTTTATACAAATCGATTCACTTTAAAAACAAAAGAAAGTGTTATTAAAAATCTCACCATACAAGAGGTTTAAATTAGTTTCTCTTTGGTAAATGAGGTATAATTTTACTCTTTGGTCTTGTGGTTACTTTTATGGAAATAATCGAAACACAAATAAGAGTTTCTTATAGAGGGGTGACTCACGGTCTTTAAAATTTTACTCAGGGCACTGCATTCTCAGACTTTGTCCAACCTAATGTTTAGATTTAATATGCCGATTGCAATTTTTGTGAGAAAGAATTTTAAATTACTACAATCAATTTTATAACTAATTATGATTTTAATTACCCACAGTTCACAAGTCTTCCTTCTCTAAATAAAATTATGTTGACAGAGAGGGGTGGGGAGAGAGAAAAGAAGGAAGAAAAATGGAAAGTAGTTAAGAATAAGGCATGTAATGAAAGAATAGAAATACTTTTAAATGATTCAGACAAAAAGCACACAAAATTTGGCTAAATACAGAAATCATGTTTTCTTGTGGTGAGACAAAATCACTGTGATAACTCAACAGGAATATTCCTTGTCTCTCAGTGAAGCATAAAATGGTGTCTTGCTTTCCAGATGGTGGGAGCCTCTAAATATTTGCTTCTGAACCACTAGAGGGCAGTGGAGTACTGGGTAGAAAACAGTTCTTAACAAAGAACATTCTCTCATCCACTCCTCCCACCCAAATAAGTCACACACCATTAAAATAAGGAAGGAAAGAGGAAGGCATAGAGGGAATCAGATAGAAGAAAATGTGTTGTAATGCAAAGACATTTTATTTAAGTATTGAAGGAAGGGAAAAAAGGAAAGATTATTTCAACATATTCTGAAAAGAATTGAAACCGGCATTCTCACATTGTTATGGAATGAATTACAGGGACTGTAACAATTTATTTAAGTTGAGAATTAGAAGGGTCTCTTGTCATTGTTTGAGCAAAGCTCAACTATACAAAGTAGATTTTTGAAAGTCTAAGAAAATGCTGGAAAAATATAGTGAAATGGGTTACAATAGTGCATTTGCAACCACATAGCTCCTGTATTTTGAACTCTTTCCTCTGGTGCTTTTTGTTAATAATAAAAGTCCAGGTACAGATCTTACATAGATGAAACATTAATTTTTTTTTTTTTTTTTGCTTTTTAGCCTAATGAATAGTTCAAGGACCTAATTATTTTACTCTAGATTGAACCAACAGTAACTGAGTGTCTACTGTTTTAAGGGATTTGAATTTACCACATAAAATGAGACTATATATCTTAACGAAAATGGTTAATTTCCCTTTTTTTTTTGTTTTCAAGATACAAGTCATTTTTGTGACGGATATGTTCGACTGTATCATCCTTAAGATTCAGAAATATCTCAGTTTCTAAATGTATTTTTAGTATCCAGGCATCTGTTTTTTTGGTACGGCATATGTTTGAGAGAATTATAAAGATGGCATTTCGTTAGGGTTTAGAAAGGAATCTGGTGAAAAGACTTGCACTGTTAGGGAGAAATAGCAGTTCCCATATTTAGGATTTAAACTGTTTACATGTTTGCACTTTTTATTCAGCCATTACTTAAAAATTAAGATGCTGCTGGGCACTCTTAAAAAAAAAGGTGTCAATAGATTTTTCAGAGTCAGTTTTACATTCAGGAAGACAAGAATAGAAAGGAATTTAACTATATGTATTCTTTGTTTTAAGGAGTAGCTATCTCCTTCAGACTATGGCTGTCCATTAATTTTTTAAATGGAATCATATATTTTATTGACTCATATAAAGATTTCAGAGATGCCTTATTTTTATTTTTTTGCCAGTGATTTGTTTTAAACTTCTAAAAGAGCAACTTTTCCTGAAAAAAAGAAGGACGGATTTCAGGTGTCTTAGACAAAACAGGAGTGTTTGATGTCTAATTTGCTGAGGTTGTCTTTCCAAAGAATTTGGAATGTGTAAACACCTGATATGACAAATTAATTGGAATATACAAAAGAAATTTAAGAGTTAAGTCACATATATTTAGATAAAATTGTTTCAAATTTACAGCTTCAAGAATTTTCAAATGTCAATTTAATATTTTGTTTTTTGAAAAATGAAACTGCAATTTTATGAATTTAAAATTCCAGCATTGTAGCTCATGTATACGATATTCAGAACAAAGCTGTCAGGCATTGAATGAAGTCATTGTAGTATTGAAGCTGAACCAATCATAATTCAGAAGCCTTCTCACTCCCTTTGCAGAGGTGGCCTCAAGGATGGTATGGATATATGTATATGCGTGTGTGTGTGTGTGTGTGTGTGTGTATTGGAGGTGGGATTCCCTACAAAATTAACTCAAAGAAAAGTAAGGAGTAATGTATTTATCCATGTGGTCAATCATTAGTTAGGTATTTTACCACTATGCTAATGTTATTTCTGCAAGTAAAAATCACACCAGCACATAAGCTACAATCTTGTATTTATACAATTCAAGGAGTTTTAATTATGCTTCTTTGTGCTGAGGGGGTACAGACATTTAAAAATGTACGTATGCAGTGTTTCAGTTTTGTTGGGAACAAGCAATACAGACAAGCTAAGAGAAAAGGCAAGTCAATAGAAATAATCGTTACATCTATTGAACTTTATGTGTTAACTTCTTTAACAGCTTTATTAGGTACTGATATTATCCTCAATGTAGGAATAAGAGAACTGAGGAACAGAGAGATTGACTGAATTATCCAA
Organism: Lynx canadensis; assembly: GCF_007474595.2. Lineage (NCBI taxonomy): Eukaryota > Metazoa > Chordata > Mammalia > Carnivora > Felidae > Lynx > Lynx canadensis. The sequence goes on from NC_044306.2 coordinate 69,940,753, forward strand.
GATAACACAGCTAATTGAGTCAGAGGTCAAAACTAGATCTTATGGCCCCAAGAGCTTATGCTCTTTATTGAAATACCATACTGCCTCTTCTTGTATTATGCAAGACCAGAAAGTGTGATACTGACATGCCAGTAAGTCCATGGGCTTGGTTCAAAGTAGTAGTAGCAACAATATTCATCACCAGAATGGTTAACGACTCCGTTAGTATTTGGTGAAGAATTCATATTGCCTTCCTTTTATAATAACCCCCGCCCATATTTTAATTGGTATTAAATTAAATTAATTGTTCAGTGTTTACGTTCTTTTTTCATTGAATCTAATTAAAAATTCTGAAGTTTCTCACATCTATCTATTTTGAGAAGGACCCGATACTGTCTGGCATTTTAATTAGCTAGATTACAAACATAATTTTTATTATAGTTATAAAAATGAAAGAAAGCTTTTTAGCTTTTACTGACTGGAAAATCTTGAAGAAAAATGTCTTTATTTCTGTGCAAGCATTAATCAAAAAGAAAGGTAAGGCTAGGCCTCTTTTGATTATTTAAGTCACTGACTGTCTTATGATAACATGATAGTGAGCTTTTTTATTGGTTAATTGAATTTTTATGGATCTTGGGGGTCAACATGAGGAGATCATTCATTCAAAAACTTCTATGAATGATACAAAGTATTGTTTATAGAGTTATTTGGTATAGTTATATAAAAGGAAAATTTGGCATAGTTGTTTGTTAGCATACATTGTTTTTATATAAGTCAAATCTGTGCAGTAATTGTCAGTTTACTTTGGTTTTATGTTGATAAATTGGATGAAAAATAGGAATAATAGAAGCAGTTGTAGGTTAATAAATAAAGCTGTGGATAAATTTACTTTTTTTTTCATTCCATGCCATGAATATTTTACATAAAATTAAGAATTTGAAAGGAGTTTTTCTCTTATAAATTATTTTTATTTTTTGAAAGTCTAGGTTGTTTCTTTGTTTCTTTGTTTTGCTGTTAGGAAGTTTAGAGACATATGTGCATTGCAACCATAGGAGCCATAGGGCATTGCAAATTACTTTCACTCCTGCTCTCTGTCCTGACCTTCTGTATCTTATTTAACATGTCTGTTGATCGTTTTTCATTCCTTTTTTTTTTTTTTTTTCCTGACAGGTATATCTTCCATGCTTCACAAGATGGACATATAGTCAGAGTACCAACAGTGATAAGTACAATACTTACCTTCCTCACTGATTTTTTGAATGCTCTGACTTAAAGCTCTAATTTAAGCTCTCTTATTGGGGCTTAACGATTAGGGAAGACATGACCTTGAGGTGACACAAAAACACAGTTTGTGTATTTTCTTTATCCCTTAGTGCCTCTTGATTTCTTAGGCCATAACAAAGTCACAGTTAAGAAATCTGATTCCTTCCTATTTTCATCATCAAGTCAGTTATGAAATCTGGTTATTTCCTAAGATATTTTAATATTTGCAGTGGAAAGAGTAGGAACAAATGAGTCTCACAGTGTCTATTTGGAAATTTAAAATCTTAACTCCCATGTTGTGACTCACCTTCCCCTACTAACCTTGGAGACTCTAGGTGTGATTTTATGAAGGTTTTTCATTGTCACTCACTCACTTCCATTGAATCTGAGTCCCAGGCAACATGTGACGCCTCAGTGGTGATGTGTGGTGTTTGCTGTTCGGGAGCTCTGCAATGACATCTCTAGAAGCACGTACAACACCATTATGTCCTGTTTAACTGACTTTTATCCAGGTGCTGAGACCAACGTTTTGAAAAAGCTTGATTCAGTGGAATCCCCACCAATGGGATGGGCTGCCATGGGCCATCATCATGGCACTGACATTTACTTAAGTAGTAGTCTTCTCTTCTCCCATTTCCCCATAATTTAATAATTTAGTAACCTATTTATTAAGCTTCTATTATTATTATATGCCAGCCACTCTGCCATATTTCATGAATTATCATGTTCCATTAGAATTTTTAACGGTAGGCACACACACACACACACACACATACACAGAATCCACGTCCTTATGGAGCTTATGTTGAAGGCAGAAAATAGAAAATTAAACAAACAAGTAATAATTTTAGTTTTAAAAAGTTATAGGAAAAAAACTTATAAGTTTAAATCTTACAGAGAATAACTGGAGGATTGAGACTGGATAAGTAACCTGGGGAGATCTCTATGAGGTGTTGTGAGTATACCCAACCTGAAGACCTGTCCAATGTATATATTTCTCTCTTATTATTATTGGTTGCATAGTAGCATTCCAAGGAATTAAATGCTTTTATGAAAGTAGCAGGACGTAAATAATAAGGAGCAGAAATTGCTAGTTACAAAACTAGTAATATAGATGTAAAAGGGTATAAAGTTTGAGACTATAAAAAGAAACATAATTTGTAAATTTGTTTCTACGTCAGTGTAGATAATCCCAATTATACCACCAGCAGGTGCCTGGTATTAAAATCCAACAAATCCTATATCTAGAGTATTTACTCACAGTAAATCTTCCAGGGTTTCACTGATCTATATAAAGAAAAAGCAATTGAAGTAAACTATGAAATGGAGCAAAGGGGATTTGTGCAAGTTCAATCCAAATACCAATAAATATGCCTGGAACAATGTTAAGATTTCAGGTGAAGAACGTATATTGAATGTGCTTTAGGATCATTAGGCAGAAAAAAACAGTGGATCACTGTTGCTATAGTACAGTGACTTACCAGCCTTCTTCATGCTCAATTAGAAATTTCTAGAGCACAGAAGTTATCAAATCTCCCACAGAGGCTGAAAAGGAGAGCAAAGAACACAGAGTCAAACTTCTACCATGTTTGGCTAAGTCATTAATTTTAACTGCATTGCAATCTGAGGTCTGTTATAAAAAGACTGAAGAAGTCAGAGAGAAGCAGTAAAATAGTATGAACTAGTTAGAAAGTAGGATTTGTGTGATACACAGTGGGCAAACTGTAGTGAATATAGCATAATAAATCTTGGCTGTTTCTGGGAAAAAAAACAGAAACATATTTTGGCAGTGTATTATATATGATGAATAATATTGGATAATAAAATAACTAGCCTTCTAAGGATATAACTAGATGCATACTTGAATTATGTTGCAGTGAAAAAAGAAATAACTTCAAATCATGGAATTAGGACTCAAAGCCTTTATTAATCATCAAGAAAATATTATTTATGTAGGACAGTATCTTCATTCAAAAAAAAACTTTCTGATTTGCTTTATAAAAAACCTGTAAAAGTAGAGGGAAAAAAGCAGACCATCAATCCATTTCATATTCATTTACATTTTGTCCTTAAGTTCTCTGATGGCTAAGTAATAGCTTTTATCTCCTTTTCACCCAGGTGTTCAAAGGTCCTACTATCCGGAAATTAACTTATGTACAAACATGATTTTTTAAATGGCAATCCACTAAAATACAATCTCACAAATGGCTAAAAAAAGAAGCAATAATCTTACTATTAGTTACATAAAAATGGGTAAAATAATAACTTATAATAAATACCCATCTGATTGAGAGGAAAAAAAACAAAGACAAAGGTAAGTTATTCATTTGGTAGCCAGCTGAGCACATTGTCTAATGCATTAACGTAACCCCAAAGTGAGATTGGTTCTGGGTAAAATTATAAAATAAACTACATGAGTGTTTCTCTGTATTAGTTATCTATTGCAGCATACCAAATTACCAGAAACGTACTGGTTAAAAGCAACACATCTTTATTATCTCACAGTTTCTGTGGGCTAGGAATCTAGGCATGGGTTAACTGGGTCTTCTGCTTCAGGGTGTCTCAGGATCAAGGTGTTGCCCAGTATTGAGATTTCGTCTGAAGAACTGACTAAGGAACGGCTGGTGAGTTTATTTTTATGGTTGTTAATAGGTTTTAGTTTCTGAACGATAGTGAAGCTGAGGGCCTGAATTCCTGATGACTGTTAGCTAGAGACAGTTCCTTGCTAAGTGGGTCTCTCCAACATGGCAATTTATAAGTAACCAATAAGAGACAGAGTCTGCTAGCAAGGCAGAAGTCATTATCTTATGTAACTTAATCAGAGACATGATATCTTGCCATCTTTGTCACATTCTATTGGTATTAGGTCCCACTAACACTCAAATGGAAGATATCACACAAGGTCATAAATGGCAGGAAGTGAAGGGCATCATTGGAGGCCATCTTGGACGCTATATTCTCCAAGTGCCTTTCCTGTATTCACAACTTTTCTGCTTCCCGATTTCTTTCCATGCTGGATCCTTATGAGAAAAAAAAAAAAAACCCAAAACCCCAAAACCAAAACCAAAACAAATAAAAAAAAACCCTGCATACAACTGGCCACATAATTTCTATTAAGAAATGAATAATTCTATTTTGTCTCCTTTTTAAAAATGTATAATACCTCATTCCACAGAAAATAGGAGGCAACTGATAGTACATGCAGTGAAAAACACTACAGAAAACATAGTAGAATAGATTGTCAAGATGACATGGAAGAAAAATGAAATGCATTTTTATTCAATACATAAAGTTTCATGCAGGTGTTATTGCTGTCCTGAGAATTTGGCTTTGATTATCTAGGAAGTTTTAAAGCAGTAAGAAAAAAATGACTGTTTACATAGTTCTCCATGTCCTTGAATAAAATGTGTATCATTTTTCAAGGGAAACAAAATCTTTCCTAGTACTTATTCTAAAATAATGTGTTTTCATTTGGTTTAGTTTTTAATGGAATTATGTGAAGTAAACCTAAAGAAGTCATCTAAATGTTTTCAACAAATGAAGATACTGGTCTGATAGGGTATTTTTGGTATTTTTTCCCTATAAATCTAGAACCTACTTTAAACACATACCTTACTGGGGAGTAATTCCATAGAGGCCAATATAAAAGGGTCCAGTTAAGCAAGTCTCTCATGGCTCTTTTTTGATACAGGAAAATATTTGTTGTCTATGTAGATTCTAATTCTTCTAAAAAACTCCAATACATATTATTTTTGTTAGTTGGCTTTTGATAACATTTCAGCAGTGGACAATCAGATGTTTTACTCTTTAACTTAGGCTTGGTGTGCAGGTCTCTAGTGTGACAGTTAAGGGTGAATTCATTTATTTTAGGCATCACACGAAGTGGCAAAGTTGACCTTTTTTTGAGAAAATAGAAGAAATGACAGTATGCCCTAATTTGTTTTCCCTAATAAGGGTTGCCTGGAAAAGGCAATGGATAAGCTAAATCAATTAATCCACAGTGGTAACATTTTAGGTATGATAACACTTGACTGGGATCTGTTATTTTGCAACTGTATATGGAGGAAATGAGTAATCAGGTGCCTTTCAAGCCGTGAAGCCTTGTCTGCTCACAATTTTTTTTTTTTTTTTTTTTGCTTGAGGACGATTTGACAGAATCAACTACTTTCTAATCTATTCTATTTGTGGCTTTAGGGGAAACAGAGGGAGAAGAAAAAAAATAAAGCAGTATTTGTGTCTTAGACATTAAAAACATTGATAGTATCAGTTTAGGAGAAAGATTATATAGTAGCTCATATTTGAGTCTGCATTCCAAAAGTGAAATAAATTTCAATATAATTAATATGTACTTTTGTCTTTGATTTAGATTCTTTTGGTTAGTATTTACTCGAGGCAGAAAGGTCAAAATAATGTGGTCTTTTAAAAGACCTGTAGATAGAGTGACATTATGTGTCTTCTTTTACTATTAATTAAAGGGAAAATAAAATTAGTAACTGGATTTTCAAGGAGGCTGAAATGTGCAAGTGGTATTTTTTATTTCAATTTAAATTTAAGTTAGAAAATGCATGGACTATACTAGCTTATTTATTCGTGGAATTAGTATAATTCTTTTTGTTTTTGAACATATTATCTGCATCAAGAATTTTACCAACGAATGTTTGCTGAGTATCTCCTATGTGAAGATAACTAATATAAATCTCAGAATCTATTATTAGTTCAACAAACAGAATCTAGCTAGGAAATCAGGCTATTCATATACATTATATATTTATTAGATATTATATTTAATATACAAGCATGATATACATTAGTAAGTAATAAATGTCAAATGAGTTATGATATGGTAAGTGCTGCCGAATGCAATGATGAGAATTGAACAGAAGTAAATTCACTGTAGACTGAAGTGGCCAGGGTCTCATTAGTTCTCTTGAAAGCTATCTAGACACCATGCGTATCATAAATAGGCCATTAAAATACACAGATTCTGTAAGTCCTGTTTTCCTACCTGTTCTTTAGAGCCAAAAGTTATGGAATATCATTGGAGTGAGAGCTTCAGTTATCTGAATGGCATAATAAGATGTGGTTTAAAAATGGTCTTCTCATGGGGTGCGTGGGTGGCTCAGTCCGTTTAGCCTCTGACTCTTGGTTTCAACCGAGGTCATGATCTCACTGTTCATGAGATTAAGCCCTGCATTGGGTTCAGTGCTAACAGCACCAAGCCTGCTTGGCATTCTCTCTCTCTCTCTCTCTCTCTCTCTCTCTCTCCATCTGCCCCTCCCCTGCTTGTATCCTATCTCTCTCTCTTCAAAAAAAATAAACATTAAAAAAAGAAAATTATATATATAAAAAAGGTCTTCTTATTACGAGCTACTTATAATATGAAAAGTGTCTTTTTGTAAGGAGAACCATGGCACTGCTGTAGAAACATCATGCATTCTCTTTTGCTATGAACCAAGACTGCACAAATTAAAACCCTTAGTGTATCAGGACTGAAGAAGGGGAACATTATTTATAGCTTAGTTATATTTTTGCTACATTGTTTAGATTTTGGAATAAAGATATATATATTAAAGAAATCCGTTGTGCAGCAGCTTTTAATGGCAGAATGTGAATTGATTCCCTGCCTACTCTTCAGTCAAATGATATAGGGATCAATATTTCTCCATTTTGAGAAATTTTTACATGGCCTGGGAACCCAAATACAAAACAGAGGAAACAATATAAACACACTTACAGGGAGAGTCAAGTGGGAATATTTCTAGCTGGTTTTAACAAATATCACTAGGGCATGGTTGATTTTTTAAAAACAAGGAACAGGAAGACTTTCAGGAAAGCATCCAAACTGGGCCCTTGGCTTCCAAATCATTTAAAAATCTATCAAATGCTTACTGTGTTCATTGTGTTGGCAAAAAAAGCTTCTATTATCATATTCCTAAGAGAATTAATTTAGTATTTGCATAGTACTTTAACATTTTATCTTACTTGATTCTCACAAGAATCCTCTGAGCAGGTGTGCTTTCCTGGATCATCATTATCAATTTAAAAATGAAATAAATAAGTAATGAAAGCAAAAGTTGAATGAGATATTTGCAAATGTTTTTCTTCTTTTAGAAAAGTTATATGTTCTGCTTCATCCTTATTTCTGGAAGGAAATCAGCTTACTTTTGTTATTTCAGGGTGGTTGTGCTGGTGAGAAATTATTGTTTGCTTATTGTTCCCCAAGGTATACTTCTTTCACCCACCCAACTCTTGGCTCATCAGGGCATGTCAGGTTGATTCTACTTGACTGAAAGGTGTTGATGAGCAAAACTTCATCATCTCATTTAGTTTCCAGTGAAATTGGTTTGCTTGGGAGGTAAGTAGCCACTGTCAGCCCCCTGTCAGAATAAGAGAGAGTAAAGCATTAGAGCTGTTTACCTACTAACATTCTGGACCCAACAGGAAGAATAAAAATAAGTGTTCTCATTTTAAATTGCCTCAGGAAAAAGCCCAGAGTGTTATTAACTTGGTATTATATTTTCATGCAGCCATTACTATTAAAACCTTAGGTCCCTGCAAAACATGATTCAGTATCTCATGTTAGTTTCTCATTGAAATAGTGTCAAAGTATAAAACTTCAGGATGGTCTCAATATTCTTTAATAAATTGAACACTGCTATTGATATTATAAAGAGATGAAAGTGACTAATCCATGAGAAAGTAGCAAAAAAAAAAAATCCATAATGTAAAACCTGCTTAAGCAACAAATAAAAGCAAAATATGTTATTCAACTTTTATAGGCTTTTGCGTCACTTTACTTTGGAGATAAAGAGAAATGATATATATTTGCAATTATTGTAAAGAGAGATTCGTAATGGCAATGGGAAGAAAATAAAGAAATGGAAGACTGAGGCATGTCAGGTTCATGCTGGAATATTTTGAATGCTCACTAAATAATTCAATAGATTCATAAAATTATGGGTAGCATGTATGACTTTAAGGAGAATAAAAATTTGATGTGGGGTGAAGTACAATATCCACAGCAGTAAGTGCTACGTCTCTCTAACAAATCTCACCCTTCTTGATCCCAATTGTTTTATTAGTGCAGGTGAAACTGTATACTTGATTTCAGGAATTCTGAGTACCTTTTCTATAGTGTTCTTTCTGTTTTATGGGAGGATTTTCCTCTCCCCTCTCAATTTATGTTTTGTTTTTCGAGTAGGTAAAACTCCTCCATGTTACCAATTAACTTTTGAGATTGTCATGGATACAGTTTTCAATCATTCAAGAAAATACTTTAGTTGCTTATTAAGTAATAAAATGGTTAGAACCCATTTTGCTTTCTAAATCGGATCGCATGTTGTTCATCTGCGCTTACTGGATCCATGGTGTTTCCTTTTGCTTTTGGCTTTCTTATATACTTCGGAGGTGGAATTTAATAATTTTAAATTCAAATGGCAGATTCTGATGTTTAGCTCATGTTATGATGGGAAAATAATGAGGGGAAAACAGCCACTCTGGCTCTAGTTCCCATAGCAGAAGGTAAAGGGGAGAGGAAAGTACCTGTACATGCACGGTTCTACGTTATTTCTGCCTAGATGTTATTAAATATTCATGCTATTTGTTGCTGAATATGGACACCGTATAGAAGTCACTAGCAAGATTTAATTAAATGACACTGTATACCGATCGGGGTGCCTAGTTGGCTCAGTGGGTTAAGTGTCTGACTCTTTATTTTGGCTCAAATCATGATCTCATGGGTTCATGAGTTCCAGCCCACACAGTCCCACTGTCAGTGCGGAGCCTGCTTGGGTTTCTCTCTCCCTCCCTCTGTCTCTGCCCCTCTTCCGCTCATGCATGTGTTCACTCTCTTTAAAAATAAATAAATAAACTTAAAAAAAAAAAGAATATACATGAAAAAAAATAACACTATACCGATCAAAAGGATTAATCCAGACTTAGGGGTGAATAGTTAGAAATTACATGTAATATGAACGAGTGTTTTCCCCAGAACTTTAAAAATTGCATTGAAAGTCAGTGGTAAAGTTATGGTACATGTCAGGAAAAGAGAGAACCTGGACAATTATTTTTGATAATTGTCCCAAAGGTGATAGACTTTGGCCTATGGAGCTCAGTTTTAAAGTAATTGATTTAGTAACTGCTCTGCTGCAGTTGTGTGCTCATTAGGCCTTAACTTTGACGATGCATCTATGAGTGACTTCCAAGGTTCTAACCCTCAAGACATCTACACTTAAAATCCCCCTTTCCATGCTCCCCGCAATGCTGTTCTCTGGAAGGGTAGTGTTTGCCAGTGGAAGACATCTGGCAGATGGAATAATGGAGTGTGGTTTCAAAACTTGTAAGCTGCCAAATCTGTGCCCTGAATGAAGGCCAAGTTTTCCATAGATGAAAGGAAAGTCAGTTTGGCTCCCAGCCTACTTCCCCTCAGGCAAGAATTGCCAATGGAGTTGTTTTGGTTTCAAAGGGATGTCAAACTAATTTTATCTTTTTTCTTCTTCTCCTCCTCCTCCTTCCCCTCTTCCTCCTCCTCCTCCTTCTTCTTTTTTTAGTTGTGCTACTTCTTTGTCCAGCTCAGCAATCTCATGTTCCTATTTCTGCATAAGACTGCAGTTTCAAGTGACAAAATGATGGTCTTATCAAAAGGGCAAACATTCACTTGGAAATATGGGAAAAGTCCCTCCAATCTAGTTGTCCTCCAGTAGCTCTTGTTCACTTCCATAGAAATAAAAATTTCAGCAGAGCATTTGGCTTTCAAGAATAAAGACTATATCTTCCATCCTGTCTTGCCCCTTAGGTGAGGACTGGGTTCTAGTCAAGGGGGTTATAATGGAAATGATCTGCGGCAGCTTCGAGGAGCAGCCCCCTTTTTTTGCCCCTTGTCTCTTTTCTATCCTGTGATTTGGAAAGTGGGGTTTCTGGGCAAAGTACCCCCCAAAATGCCACTTTGGCATGTGGATTATTTTAAGCTGAAGACAAGTGGGGCCCAGTAGAGTAAGGGAGAACTTTTTATCTCCCCTTTAACTGCCTAAAATAATTTAGACAGGGGGCCTATACCCTGGAAGAGGTCTAATAACAAAGATAACTTTTTATATCAAAAAGACTGATCTGCATGGCCTGTCAAACATTTATTTAGCAGACATTTCCTCTTCTCATCTTCCTGTGAATTGTCTTCCTCCTCTTTGAAGTCACAGAGCCCCTACCCCAATTTTCCTTAACTCAGAATGACATATAAGCCTCAATTGCCTAAGTGTCTGGGAGTCTCATGTCTTCGTGGGGCTCCTGTACATACATAACGATTTTTTCCTCTTGTAAATATGTATTATGTCTATTTAATTATTAGGTCAGCCAAAGAAACTAGAAGGGAAGAAAGGAAAATATTTTCTGCCCAACAGGAACATGGATATGATGTCTGGACCTCTATCTTGGACTATGACTATGAAGGCCACACCTAGAAATGAGGGAAGAGAAAGGTTTAAGGAGTCTGAACGTCTGAGGTCTTTGTGGAACTTCTCTGTTGGCTTTGCATGACTACAATGGACTTTGTAGATAACCTTGCCTGTCCTGAAATTGTGAAAATCCAGACTTACACACGAAGGGAAATTAAATTTCTGGCTTGTTAAAGCTATTGTGTTTTGAACTTTCTGTTATTCACGATCGAAAGGAATCTTAATACTTAAACATGGTTTTGTTTTGTTTAGAAAATTGTTTTGCTTAAAAGGTTTTGTTTTAAAGTAATTAATAATTTAGAAAATTAAAAGTTTGTTTTTAATTGTGTATTCTAATTTGTCAGGCATGATTAAATTAAGCGTGTCATAGACACACATAGACTTTTTAAAGTTACTGTTTGAAAGCCTAATGTAAAGACATTATGGAACTTTAAAGAGTGTTCTTGAAATGCATGTATTTCCAAAGGCAGAAATAGAAGTGTTCAAATATGACACAAATCTAGTTTATGTGTAGTAGCTTAAGGCCATTATATATGCCTGACAATGGTCTCTCCAAAATCGTTAGCAGTAAGAATGTAAGTAATACTAGTTAATTCAATTAAACATTTTACTGAAGGTAAAGATGTTTCTTTGGAAGCCTAACGTATCTCTGCTGTGGATATCAACATTTGTGCTAGTAGTGGCCAAATAAAAGTTGTAAAAGGCCTGCATGAAATGTAAACAGGAAAAAAATTTATTTTAGTATGCTGGTTTCACTAATTTAATTTTAATCAATAAGCACCACTCTCAGCGAACATAGGTGGGTGTATGAACTGAATATTTGTGTCCCTCTGGAATTCTAATCCCCAGTATGATGGTATTTTGAGACGGGTCCTTTGGGAGGCATTTAGAGTTAGAGTAAGTGTGAGGATGAGGTCTGCGTGATGTGATTAGAGGCCTCATAAGAAGAGGAAGACAGATCTCCCTGTTTTCATATGCATGCACACAAGGAAAGGCCATGTGAAGACATAGCAAGAAGGGGGACATCTGCCCACCAGAGGAGAGTTCTCACCAGAAGTTGACCATCCTGGCACCCTGATCTCAGACTCCCATCTTCCTACTGATGCCTAAGGCATCAGTTTATGGTATATTGTTTGGGAGCCTGAGCTGATTGAGATAGTGGGTTATTTGATAGTAACCCACGTAGCCATTACATGTTAATGTAAATGATGAATCATCTCACTGGGATGCTTGTGTTTGATCTGCCATTCCTTGTTGGCACACTGCAGTCTACACTACTTTCTGAATCATTCTCTTTCCACAGTCAGGGGTTTTGCAGGCAATAATTGGGCCATGTGCAGTAAAGTACCCTTGTTTACAAGACCTTCTCAGATCTTGACTTTTCTATGATACCTGAATTGCTGTGTCCTGTAACTCATTTCTCTAAAAATTCTTCTAAGTTCTTTTCCCCATAACTTTAGGTGTGTCTGCCTTAGCCACCCGAGATGACTGTAATTCTTCAGTCAGTCTCTCCAGCCTCCCCATGGTATGTGTGTTATTGTCTTCTTTCTCCCTCCAGCTCTTCCCTTAACTTTGGAGTACCTTCTAGGATTCAATAAAAAAATGTAGTTCCCACCTCCTTCAAAATATTCTTCACTTAAAACTCTGTAAAAATGCATGAGAATGCTTTGAGTTTTTAATAAGCTTTTATGGCTGTGCTCTAAAAATTCTGATGAAATGTCAACTAGGAAAAAAAGGTGAAGATATCATAAGGGATCATGTTCCTAATATTGCTTAATTATGATGTTTTATTCATTGGATTTTACCTGGAATATACTTATACCTTAATATGTAGTTAATATTTAAAAATAAGCTGATTATACGAATCTTAGTTTTTGGAATTAAAGACCATTGTTACAATTTGGTGACATTGACATTTTGCAGACTTGTTTTCCAAATGGTAACAAACCACCAGAGGGTGATGGTATATGAGTGGATTATGACAAAGAGAATTCAGTCAGTGTCTCATGAGTATTCTTATTTTTAGCCACAATATCAAGATGTTGTTAATGAGATGTACTATTCAAACTTGCACATGCTTCACTGACTATATTGCTTTAGGCATGAATTCAATTTTTAAAAGATAGCATAATACAGGAGTCATGTTACCCTACTGTGATTTTTGACAACTCTTAAGTCAGCTGAACAAACCAACCAAAAATGATTGTGTTGCATTTTACATGAATTTCAGAGTATATTTAGAGCAGGCAAGTTAAAATGTCAGTTCCCTTGTCTACTTTCCTTTTGATAAAATGTTTTTTGACAAACTATCACATACCCTCCTAAGTAGGACTTTTACAATTTTCAGCAGCTCTTGGACCTGGCTCTCTAAATGTGAAAATGGCCTGATATGTGTATTTATGAGTCTTGAAAGCCAATGTAACTAGATTAACACTTTCTGAATATCTTAAAAGGAAACTTGCAGATTCAAGTTAATCATCTTTTTACATTAAAATATTCTCATGTTATGGGGTTCCTGGGTGGCTCAGTCGGTTAAGCGTCTGACTTCGGCTCAGGTCATGATCTCACAATTTGTGAGTTTGAGCCCCGTGTCGGGCTCTGTGCTGACAGCTCGGAGCCTGGAGCCTGCTTCAGATTCTGTGTCTCCCTCTCTCTCTGCCCCTCCCCCACTTGTGCTCTGTCTCTATCAAAAATACATAAATGTAAAATTTTTTTTTAATATTTTCATGTTGAATGAATTAAGTTTCTATGAATGTCTGCATTTCGTATTATTTCTAAAAATTCTGGTTATTTGATTTCACATGGACATACTTTCTAATAATTTTTAAATATACAGCTTTTGTATTATGGGGGAGGTTTTACATTGTTTGTGATTAGCTAATCTTACAGTTTGTTAAAAAAGATAAATAAAAGGAAACAGAAAAATTGGGAGTTTTTTCTGAAGATGATTTTCTGCTCTTGAAACAAAACCAAGTTTATATGTACAGTCAAGGTCCAGATAATTAGTCTGTTTTTACTTTTAGTCATGACATACCATGAGTCGAATGATAACTTTGCACTGGTCAACATGACACAGCCAGGTCATTAAGCTCGTTTTCTGCAGTAGAAGTAAAGTTGAATAAAAGTAATTATATATAACCCCTTGCTGTACCACCACACACACTCATATCCCACACATACCTCCCCTGCTTGGTTCTAAGGTGACTGTAAGTGAAGAAAAGATAAGCTTGCAGCCTAGAAAGTACTACCATAGAGGAAGAGGGACCAGGAAGGGAGACGTTGGCTTTACTCTGAACAGGAGATCCATTTTAATTAAAGATCTGAGCCCTAAAGTCAGATTGGGGTGGGTCTTCTTGGCATGTTATACACATCCTGTTAGGATATGCCTGAAGCCCCAACACTGTTCTTCTGTTCATCTTACAATAGGACAGATGACTTGGGTAGCAGCGTGATATCTGGGAGGAACTGAAACACTGTCTTTTTAGTCACATCTGTCTTAATGGGAAGAATGCTTAGACACGAAAATTTTGTATCCTGGCTGACTCAGTGTTTTTTTCAGTTTTATGTTTTCCTTTTTATCTATACATCAAGCGAGTGAGTCACTCCATTTTTTAGACCCATATGCTAAGTACTGCATGATCCTATTGAACCCCACAAATGACTGAAGTTTGATCCAGACTCAATGAACGTCAAAATCCACATCAAAATCTATCCAAAGCCCCTTTGTGGTTATTTCTGTTAGCAGAGTAGGAAGCATTTTTGTAAAATATCCTTGATGATCTTCCTTCTCAGGTGAACAAGTTTGATACGAAAAGGGGCAGTGTGTTGAGACAGCCTGGATTATTTTTCCTATCGCTCCACCATTTTGCGTGAACTGTGACATCCTCATTTAGTTTGAATCTTTGCAAAGGTGACCATACTTTTTGCAGCTCGTTATACACCTTTATGGTAGTACATAGTTGAAACTATGTTTCTAATCCTTAAAAATCCTATTAACAATCTCTTTTAATAGGTCAGTTCTATTCATATCAATATAAAATCTTCTCATTTTCTGAGAAAATATTATGAATTAGACTACTCTGTTGTCATAAAGTACAATTTACTATAATCTAATAAACTAGATTCAGAGAAAGGTAAAAAGGGGCATTAGCCAGTGTTTATTTTTATACTTTGGAAAAAAAGTCAAACAAATTGCCCATAAATATTTCAGATTATACTTACTTTACATTTCTCAGGCTCAAATCTATGTGTAAATAACTGAAAGAAACATTGGTTTTTGTTGTGGTTGATTGCGGGTTATTTAAATGGCCAATGTGAGATAGTAAATAGTTTGTTCAATATGCTGTAACATCATCCATGACACAAGTTTCTAAATACATTTTGCCATAGTTAAGTTAGTTGGACCCACTGACAATAATGTTAATTGAAAATCTGGCAGATAACCAGGAAAATATCATGGTTAACTAGACTGAAAAGAAAAATGCACATGAAATATTGCAAAGTATGATCCTTTCTTCATACATAAACATATTTTTCTAAATGTAGGAACAAATATGTTTCTAAGCATAGGTATATTTAAACCCCACATCATAAAAAATATTATTGAATCATATTTTTACCAAAAAACACTGAAGTGCCATAGTCTTTATTTAACTCAGGGATCAACAAACTCTTCTTGGTGAGGACCAGACAGCGAATAATTTTGACCTCGTGGACTACATAGTCTCTGTCACAGCTATGCAACAATGTCTTTACAGCTTAGAAGCAGCCATAGACAATACAGAAATGAATTAGTGTTGCTATGTTCCAATAAAACTTAATTTTTTAAAATTTTTTTTAACGTTTATTTATTTTTGAGACAGGGAGAGACAGCATGAATGGGGGAGGGTCAGAGAGAGAGGGAGACACAGAATCTGAAGCAGGCTCCAGGCTCCGAGCTGTCAGCACAGAGCCCGACACGGGGCTTGAACCCACGGACCGTGCGATCATGACCTGAGCCGAAGTCGGATGCTTAACCGACTGAGCCACCCAGGCGCCCCTAAAACTTAATTTTGAATACTGGAACTTGTTTTGTGTAATTTTCACATGTCACAAAATAGCATTATTTTGATTTTTTTCAACTACTTAAAAATGCAAAACCCATTTTTAGCTCATGAGCCATATAAAAACAGGGATTTGACCCACGAGCCATAGTTTACTGACTGCTATGTAAACTATATTCTAGTTTTTATCATTTTTTTCTTACAGTAGTAATCTCTGTAGAAATTTGTTATTTTTCTTTTAACTTTTTCCAAAGCCACGTGATTGATTTCATATCATATTCGAAAACAGACTTACATCATATACTACAAAAGCCATTTAATATAAAAGTTTTACAAAGTATCTTATCAGATTTCCCAATATAAAAGGATTATACACATTTCTAATGGTATTCTTTTTTCATAGCACTATTTTTGAAATTAGGTGAGGTCCTGGCTGATTTGGCACCATTTTGATGTATGGAAGTTTTACTTTTGAAGAGACTAATTAGACACACGAATCAGGGAGTAGACATTAAAAGGTCAGCATTACACAACAATTTAAGAAAAAAAGAATGTTGGGGCACCTGGGTGGCTCAGTAGGTTAAATGTCTGACTTCAGCTCAGGTCATGATCTTGCGGTTTGTTGAGTTGAAGCCCTGCGTCAGGCTCTGTGCTGATGCCTTGGAGCCTGGAGCCTGCTTCGGATTCTGTGTCTCCCCGTCTTTCTGACCCTCCCCTGTTCATGCTCTGTCTCTCTCTGTCTCTAAAAAATAAATAAATGTTTAAAAAATTTAAAAAAAAAGAAAAAAAGAATGTTGGTTTACCCTCATAATGAAACCAACAAATTACAATTGAATTATTTGAAAGTTAATTTTCTATGTTTTGAAACGTTTAAAATAAGAAGTGATACCCAGAGTTTCTAATGATGAAATTTGTATCTCAACACGTGGTTAAAATGAAAGAGGAAGTAAATCTATCTACTGGAAATAAAAATTAAAACTGTCAAGTGCTACTGCACAAAATTGTTCACCAGTATTGTTGGGAAATTGGACGTTCCAAACAGAAGTTACTGAGGGTAAAATACTAGTATTTACTTAGCTTACAGTAGTTTTTTTCTTATTCATGGAGGATATGTTTCAAGACCCCCAGTGGATGCCTGACACCATAAATAATATTGAACTTTACACTCTGCACTCTGTCTTTTCCTATAAATATCTCCAATAAAGTTTAATTTTTAAATTAAGCACCATAAGAAATTAGCAACAACTAATAATAGAACAATTTTCACAATACACTGTAATAGATTATATGAGAATATGGTTTTCATTCTATTTTCAAAATATCCTGTTGTACTATCCTCACCTTTCTTCTTGTGATGATGTGAGATGATAACATACCACCGAGATGAGATGAGGCGAGGTGAATGACATAGGCACTGTGACATATGGGTAGGCTCCTACTGACATTCTGAGGATACATCAGAAGGAGGGTCATAAGCTTCTAGACCATGGGGACCGCAGGTAACTGAAACTGCAGAGAGGAAAAGCTAGATGAGGCAGGCTACTACTATATTTCTTCTTTTTTGTCCACCCACATAACTCAGGGTGGGAGGAGAGCCCTCCGGGCAAGATGAATATAATTCAGATAGAATGTAATCTTGAAAAGGTTACAAACCTGGGGCCTCTAGCAGTTTCTATAGATTTTCACCCAGTGAAAAATCTATTCAGGCATTTATTCTTGCACAAAGCCGTAAATTGTAAACAACTTATGCTGCGCATTACTTTAGATTATTTTAGTATAATTTTAGAAATTAGAATCTCATAATTCTTAGTACTAAATGACTCAAACAGATAAAATATTTGTGTCGCTGGCTGAAAGTAGGCAGCAATATATTCTTTAATTTAGTGAACAGATTGTTGACCCAGATTATCGTCTATCATTAAGGACTCTTTAGGCATAAGCACACACTCCCACACATGAGAGCTTATGTCCAGAGAACAAATGAATGAAACCACACCAGGTTCAGCTCGATCATCCGTTACGGACTGCATTGTTCCTTTTTCAAATTTATGTGTAGAAACTTTAATTCCCAGTGTTACGGTATTTGGAGATGTGGCCTTTGAGAGGTAATTAGATTTTAAGTTTATTTATTTTGAGAGAGAGACAGCACTAGCAGGGTAGGGGCAGAGAGAGGCAGGAGAGAGAGAAACCCAAGCAGTCTCCACATTGTCAGTGCAGAACCTGATGCGATGCGGGGCTCGAACTCAGGAACTATGAGGTCATGACCTGAGCTGAAATCAAGAGTTGGATGCTTAATGGACTGAGCAACCCAGGCGCCCCTGGGAGGTACTTAGATTTTAGATGATGTCACGAGGGGGAGACCCTCATGGCGGAATTAGTGTCCTATAAAGAGAGACACCAGAGAGATTGTTGTCTCTCTCTCTCTCTCTCTCTGCCATGTGAGGACACAGCAAGAAGGTGGTCATCTGCAGGCCGGCTCTCACTAGCGACAGACTCTACTGGTAGCTCTGGTCTTGGCCTCCCCAGCCTTTAGAACTGTAAAGAAAATACATTTCTGTGCTTAAGCCACCCAGTCTGTGATATCTTGTTATGGTAGCCTGAGCAGACTAACACATCATCTCTTTCAGATTTTACAGGTAAGAAACAGCTTTAATTCCAAATTTCAATATCACTCAGGAAAAGGAATTGCAGGACTCTGAGAGTTCTTGTTTATTCCCATCTCAGGTCTGTCTGTAGTTTAGGCTGATAAGATTGACTAACTCAAAACAAGTCCTTCTATACAGTTCAATTAACTCACCTAGATACAGGGTATACATAAGGCCACCAAACAATTCTACATTCAAAACTTCTTTCACTGTGTCATAGTTTTACCAACAGTCAAAACGTTAAATATACTTTGTTCCTGTTAAAAAAATATAGCATTTATTTCTAACTATGCCAATGCTAAAAAGCAAGAGGACTTAAACAGATATGAGTTTCCTTTTATTCCAAGAGAATGTATGATGCTTTTCAGGTCTTTTGAACACCTTACATAGTAAAAAATGATTTTAGCCACCCTACCCTTTTATACTTCTAGGTTTAGGTCATCATTACTTTTGACAAGTATCTACTGTTTAGTGTCACAATACAAGTATGATTACCTGGAAAACTGGTTTTCCTCATTCCACTTAGACAATGGTAAGGGAGAAAACTATGTAATCGTGAATTAAACTCTTTGTCAACAACAGAAAAGTTTTTTTTTCCTTAATTGATAATAAAGCACAGAAGGTTTTATCCTTCCAACATCAAACATCGGTAAAAATGAAAAGATTGGGTCTGCAACACTAGAAGGTAAAATTCAAATGAAGGTAGTCTGTTTACATGGACATGTGAATATTGATTTCAAGATGTAATTGGGGAAATGTATGCCAGAGTGGGAACATAAGAATATTGGGTAGCTCTGAAGAAAGTTTCCTAATTTGGGGTTCTCTTCTGTCTAGCAAAAACACCAACCATTTGGTGAACCTTGGAAACAGAGGCTTAAGATCAGACCATTTCACTTTTCCGCTGAAGTTTCCACTCTTTTCATCTCCACCTCCTCTCTCTTTATTTCCCCTCCATCCTGCCTTTTCCAGGGTCTATAGGTGGTAACTAATCCCTTCCCATAATCCTTCTCTTTTGCAAAACTGCTCAAATATAACAAAGGATAGCCATATAGGTAAAGGCTGCTTCTTGCCTGCAGAGACTGTCATGTTGAAAAATAATACATGGGTTGTCTAGTGTCTTGCTAAGACATTTCAAGGATCCTGGTGGTCTGAAAGGCATGTGCTAATTTAGGGGAAAGAAATGAAACTGTCTTGTGAGATAACTTTAAACTTTTAAGCCTAACCCTTATTTTTATTTTATTTTATTTTATTTTATTTTATTTATTTATTTATTTTGAGAGAGAATGAGAGAGAGAGAGAGAGAGAGAGAGAGAGAGAACAGGTGGGGAGGGGCTGAGAGAGGGAGAGAGAGAAAGAGGGAGAGAGAGAGAGAATCCCAAGCAGATTCCACTTTGCCAGCATGGAGCCGATGTGGGGCTCGAACTCACATACCGTGTGATCATCACCTGAGCTGAAACCAAGAGTCAGATGCTTAACCAACTGAGCCATCTAGGAGACCCTAAATCTAAACCTTCTGAATGTGATGATCCATTTTATAAGATGTCAACATACAACTAAATTGAAGCCGGACCCTCCCAAATATCAATGTGAATCTGAGTAAAACAAAGAAAAAATTAATTTTTGTTTGTTTTTTTAGAAAATTTGGTTTGGAAGGAAAGAAATGATCAAAAATCTGTCCTGGTCTTCTCCGAGTGAAAATATTGGAAAGTTAAGTTATTTATTTTAATGGATTATTTTAGATAATCCAAGCCAAAGTTAACTGATGATATAGTGTTTCAAAACTTAATGCTAATATCATGAGAAAATTACATTGTTAAATGAACATGGTGCAAAAGGATATGCAGTTATTTTTATATTCAGGTTTTCTAGACTGAATATATATTACTGTCGTGTCCAGCAATCATATCAATAAAAATTACTATATATGGATAATCCAGGAAATCCTCAAGTCATAGACAAGACGTGTGGGAGCTGGAGTACAATTTCCCATTGAAATAATATTCATGATGTCCTCTTTTGAGGACTACCATAAAATCCCGCATAACCTGTAATTTATATATTATTCATTTTCTAGACCAGTGCTGTTGAAAATAGCTTTCTGCAATGATGGAAATGTCCTTACATCTGTGTTGTCCAATGAATTCTGGCTATTGCAACTGAGGAATTAACTTTTTAATTTTAATTAATTGAAATCAAAATTTAAATATAAGAACTTCAGTAGTACAAAATGGTTTTCCATTAAGCAAAATTTTGTTTTGGTGGGACTGCATTTCACCCTTACATTTGCATTGTCTGAGATATAATTTCATTGTAGTGTACATCTGTTAGGGGTATGCATTATTTCTACTATTACACATAAACACATCTCCAATCTGGTTGTAGTCAACAGAGCAAATTTGTTCAAATGACTTTTTCTGTTATTAATGTAATCAATCATGATTTTGATTATGATGTGATTAAATTATACTGCTAGATAAAATGAATAAGCATGGGTAAAATTTTAAATTAAGAATGCAGGGGGCACCTGGGTGGCTCAGTCGGTTAAGCATCCGACTTTGGCACAGGTAGTGATCTCACAGTCTGTGAGTTCGAGCCCCGCGTCGGGCTCTGTGCTGACAGCTCGGAGCCTGGAGCCTGCTTCAGATTGTGTCTCCCTCTCTCTGCCCCTTCCCTGCTCATGCTCTGTCTCTCTCTGTCTCAAAAATAAATAAATATTTTAAAAAATTGATAAAAAAATGCGGGTACCTTATTGGTGTAGAATTGAGTAGAAATACAGAAGCTAGTACTACTGCCAGATAGTATAGAAAAAAAGAAACTAAATAAGTTATGTTGCAGATTTTACAGTGAATAGCATTTGCAATTTGTGGGGGCAGAGCAAAGATGTTTGTTGTGTAAAGAAATTAATAGAATAAAGTGTACAATATATTTCAGTAAATACATAATGAGTTTGGTATCAATCAAGAAGAATCAACAAAGTTAGCCACTTGAAATCAGAATTAAATGTCTAACAAAACATTTAAAAATTGTTATTATTATCGAAAAGAGCCAAGCTATATATTTTAAGCTATCAAATGGTTTGCTCGCATTTAAAAAAGAAACCCACTTTTAAATAAAAAGATGATAAAGAAATTATTTTTTTCAGTTATAGACAGACATTCTGGTATAACATTAAGAAGAAATGCCTACAAAGAATTTTACAAAAAATTAAACATCTTTAAGCCACCAAGCATTTGCCTTTAGAATACAAAATTTTTCTATTAATATAAAATATCAATTTTTTCAGTACTTAGCAAATTTTTAAGTACTTTTCTTCACTTTTAGATAATTTGTGTGACATGAGACGTTGGCTGATTAATACTTTGGACTCGTTTTGTTTCAAAAGACTTCCAAATTTAGAAAGAAATGCTATCAATGTGTGGCCTAAAACATTAAACTGTGGCACAGGTATTTAAGAATCCTATATATTTGTCAAAGAAAAATTTTCTGCTAGAATGAAAAGCTTAATTTCATTCATGGTAGATGGGACTGTAGCCATGTTAGGTAAAAAAATCAAATTTTAGGGGCGCCTGGGTGGCGCAGTCGGTTAAGCGTCCGACTTCAGCCAGGTCACGATCTCGCGGTCCGTGAGTTCGAGCCCCGCGTCAGGCTCTGGGCTGATGGCTCAGAGCCTGGAGCCTGTTTCCGATTCTGTGTCTCCCTCTCTCTCTGCCCCCTCCCCCGTTCATGCTCTGTCTCTCTCTGTCCCAAAAATAAATAAACGTTGAAAAAACAAAATCAAATTTTAAACAATTGATTTTCCTTGTATTGTTTGGTTCATGGTATGATACAAATTGAAATTTTTTGTGAAAAAATTGTTCTGGTCTCCTGAGGTGGATTCTATAAACAATGTCATGGGTATGATTGTTAGAATCATTCATTACATACAAAATGTTGAAAGAAAAAGAAGACAATGGATATAATGATCTTTGTGTTCTTGCGAATGTTTGTTGGTTTGATTATGAAAGATTTTTCCAAAGATGTACTATATCGTCACTCCAGTTCAGGATTTTCCTAAGCAGAAGGAATGTTTGCCAAATGTTTAGTAATCAAGGACAAATTGAGAGTGTGATTTTCATTTTTTCATCAATATACACTGCATTTGAATGAGATCAGTTTGAAACCCTAAAGGGAGAGAAAAGCTTATTTGGGATTTTGCTTGACAGGTATGAAACTTCAGTTGAAATCAAAACTTTCCCTAATACAAATCAGTACTAATTATATTACACATTTTTTCTAACATGAGTGCAAAAATTTTTCACTGTAATTAATAGTATTATATAAATTTCTGAACTCTGCAAGAAACATTTGAATAAATTTAATTGATATTAACAAATTTAGAGTTGCTTTTCAATTTATATAATTCCCATTTGGGTTTTATGTTAATAATACTGGCTTGATGCAAGAATTATTTAATACACTTGGACAGACTGATTTGAGAGCTAAAGTGCTTTCACTTCAGTTAAATCAATTCTAAAAAAAGGCAAACCAATTTTGTCCATATGGAGGACAATAGTAAATGAAAATGAGTTGTATTCAATTCAGTGTTAGAAACACATTAAAACTATGAAAAATATCACAACTATTAGAAAAATTGTGAAAATACTATGTTACTTTTACATATGTTTGGAATATTGGGTATCTGCATCTATTTTCCAATAGTGAATGTTAGAAAATCTAAATGCACGTCAGATAGTATCAGTAAAAATTTAGCACCTGAATTGAGATGTGCTGTAAATGTAAAATGCGTGCCAGACTTTGAAGTCTTAGTATGAATTGTAGGATGTAAAACATCTCGTTAATAATGTTTATATTGATTAAATATTGAAATGATAATATTCTAGATATATTGGGTTAAATGAAATGTGTTATTAAAAGTCATTTCTCCTTTTTACACCTTTCTAAAATGTGGCTATCAGAAAATGTATAATTACTTCTGTGGCTTACATAGGTTTCTATTGGACACGACTATGTTCTAGACCCCTAACTCCTAAAATGTGCTATGGGAAAATTTATCTAGGATTTCAGATTCCTGTGGTAAGAACTTTTCTTTTCCTTTCTGTGTTCAGTTGAAAACTCTTCAAAGGCAAGATCTATGTGTTCATTTCTGCACTTTCAGTTTCTAGTAAAGTATCTAATATATGATATATAAGCAATAAATTTTTTTAAGTGAATGAATAAATGCATGAATGAACAGTCAGGCAAAAAAGTGTTTTTTGTAGTTGCAGTCTAAATGACTAAATCTTTCTGTCTGGTGCTGTAGATTGGGAACTTGTTCTCCTTCAACTCTTCCTTTTCCACCTGTCAGTGTAAGTTCCCAAGGACAAGTGTTCTGACTAGGTTGACCATATGTCCCAGTCTGCTTAGGAGATTTCTACTATACGTATGTTTTTCTCTTTTCATTATAAAATAGCTCCTATTGAACTATTGGTGAGAGGATTATTCTTACCTTGTGCCCATGGGGAGGGCCAAATACATGACACCTGACATTGAACACACAAGATTGACAGCAATTTGTTGGTCACATATGCTCACAGACCAGGATGAGGGAGTATTACATGCAGCACAAGGCCATATAGGATTGAACTTGGAAGCAGAGTAAACAACCAGGGACTGTGGGAAGCAGTCTTTGCAGTATCTAGAGTGGTTCCAGTGGAAGGATGTGATTGAATAATTCTGTAGATTTGCAGGAAGCTGACTCCTGCTATTCAGACATAGGCAGACTGCACCTTTTCCCCCAAGAAGGAGAGTTGTTTGGCTAGGGAACCTCATCCACAGGAGCAGAGTGGGAAAAAAAAAGAGGCAACTCAAGGCCCTCCGATTTTACCAAATGTCAAGGCAGCATGTAATTTGGAGCCTTAATGTTAGAGCTTATACCACATCCCCCCATCTCCCATCAAAAATGTCCTGCTTTGGATTAAAAATTGTATGGTTATCCTAGTTATTTATGACTGAAATTCATAAATTTCATTGATCTCTTGGCCCAAGATGGGACAAAATGAAATCCCCGTATGTCTAAACTTCTCTAATTTCTAAAGCAAGTACATAAGAATATGTAGGCTTTGGAATATTTACTCTTTTACAATTAATAAAAATAAATAATTAATCAAACGTTTCCGTCCTCCATTCTTGCCTTTTGATGTTTTTCCTTTTTCTTCCTAATACATACCATTTCTTTTCCTCTTAAGCATTAGCAAAAAGGCAAAGATGCACTAATTTGATAGTAATATTCTTTATAGACAGAAGTATCTATAATAAGACTAATTTGTACTTTAATAGCAAACTTTGGGGGCGCCTGGGTGGCTCAGTTGGTTGAGAGACCGACTTCAGCTCAGGTCATGATCTCATGGTTTGTGAGTTTGAGTCCCACGT
This sequence comes from Lynx canadensis, assembly GCF_007474595.2. Classification (NCBI taxonomy): domain Eukaryota; kingdom Metazoa; phylum Chordata; class Mammalia; order Carnivora; family Felidae; genus Lynx; species Lynx canadensis. The sequence continues at coordinate 69,965,536 of NC_044306.2, forward strand.
CGGGCTCTGTGCTGACTGCTCAGAGCCCAGAGCCTGCTTCTGATTCTGTGTCTCTTTCTCTCTCTCTGCCTCTCCCCCACTCACACTTGGTCTCTCTCTCGCTCTCAAAAATAAATAAATAAAAAAGAAAAAAAGAAAAAAACAATTTTGTTTCTGTGTTACTAAAAAAGTAATACTATGTGTAGTCTTAGAATATTTGCATACAAAGTTATACAGAACTTGATATTAAAATATCTTTTTGTAGGCTTTTGTGTTTTACTGGTTTCTATAAAATTATACCTGAATTTTAGTGTATTTGGGGAAAAAAACCTAGTCATAGCCGTCTGCTAAATATTTTTAGTAGCATCTTAACCATAGAGAGCAACTAAGACTTCCTCTACCACTGACAAACTCACTTGACAAATTCCCGTTTGAAGTCCAAGTCTTTTTTTTTAAATTTTTAAAATTTTTATTTACTTTTGAGAGAGACAGAGCATGAGCAGAGAGAAAGAGAGAGGGAGAGAGAGACAGAGAGAGAGAGAAAGAGAGAGAGAGAGAATCTGAAGCAGGCTCCAGGCTCTGAGCTGACAGCTCAGAATCGTGAATCGAACTTGTGAATCGTGAAACCATGACCTAATCTGAAGTCTGACACTCAACCAACTGAGCCACCCAGGCGCCCCTGGAAAGCCCAGTTCTTTAGTAAGGCCATGCTTGTGCTTGCCAGCCACATACATATGGTAGATGGTATTTTATGTGAAAACCACAAGATATAACACCTTATTATGGTTGCAACGAAGTAAGAAGAGTTAAAATGTGTCTTTTCTTTTTTTTTTTATTTTTTTAACGTTTTATTTATTTTTGAGACAGAGAGAGACAAAGCATGAACGAGGGAGGGTCAGAGAGAGGGAGACACAGAATCTGAAACAGGCTCCAGGCTCTGAGCTGTCAGCACAGAGCCCGACGCGGGGCTCGAACTCACGGACCGCAAGATCATGACCTGAGCTGAAGTCGGCCGCTTAACCGACTGAGCCACCCAGGTGCCCCAAAATGTGTCTTTTCAATTTAGGAATAACTTGAATGTTTCCAGCTCAGGTGGTTTGAAAGATAAAAGATATCTTTGAAAAATGAAGGGAGAAGGAGCTGAAATAAGTGTGAAAAAGAAAATTAAGATTGATTTCAAACCATTTATTTAATTCATGCTAGATATCAAATACCATGATACACACTATATTTGTTAACTCATTTAATCCTCACAAAAATCCTATAGAATAAGTACCATTGTTATCCTTCTTTACAGTTGATGAACTGCAGTGAAGATTAGGTTGGAGAACAGAGTTCCAATAGGGTGGGTGTTCGTGTGATTAGAGAGAATGGCTGGCTCAATATAGGCTCTAGAAAATTAATTTTGTTTTAGATTTCAACTATAAGCATATTTAAAAATTACTTTTAATTCAGATAATAGACTGTTTCCTGTTACTTAGTGTTCTTTTGAAATGTATGGACCAATTTTTATTATGAAATATTAACTAATGTGCAGAAAATGTTAACAATGTTACAGAGATACTAATGCAAAGTGCTGTTTTCCACTTGCCTTGAGACATCTACTGCAGTTTTTTTCATCCAAATCATGAATTTTTCCAGGAGCAATTTAAAAACATCAAGCCAATGTTAATTTAGTATAGCAAGCTGAAAGGAGAGTTAACAAATAACATTTTCAAATTTATGTGAGTAGAGAACATTTTCTAGACTTAAGTGAATACCTAGCATTAAAGAGTTTGACTTGAAACATTTTAATAAAGTTACTTACTTATTTTGTTTTTGGTCTACTCAGCTCATAAAGAAAACTGAGGATATCTTAGTACATTAAATTATCTCATTTTCTGATTTTGTGAACTCCTCTCATAGCCCTTTTTAGAAGGTGCATTGGACTATACATTTCTCAATTAAGAAAGGACATGCTATTAATATGGCATATATGACTTTCGCTGCATAATTTTATTAGCATTCATGCAAATCTATAGAAACATTTGGAACAAAATATTATGTATTATGTAGGCCGACCATGTACCCTAGTGTTTGTTGTTTGAATTGCCATTTATATCAATTATATTTAAAGGAAATTAATTGACTAGTTTATTGCACAGCTTGATATGGAGACAGCTTTACCGGCAAAGCTAAGGATTTATAGCACCCATGGCAACCAGATTAGATGGAGGGAGGAAGGAAAGAGAAAGCTGCTTAGGAAGTAAGAAAAGAGGAGCAAACACCTGGCAGGAAAACACGAGAGCCCGGGCTGCCTCAGTGCTAGCTGGGGAGGGAATACGTTTCACTAAAATCGCATGCAGGGGAGGCATTTACAGTAATTCAATCTGGCCCCAAACAGTTTATCTTCAGGAAGAGTGTGGAGGAACATGAGATGATGTGATAAAGAAAAGGTTGAGTCAGGATTTCTTTTTCCCCCAACATATTTAAAATCTGTGGAAATTCCCTCCAAATCCAATTGTGTGTCATCAAGACCAGAAATTAAAGCAGGTTTGATTTATTATCTAATCTCCAAATACACCGTACCTTCCAGATGAAAAGAAAGATCTATTAATCAGTTTCAGAAGGCGAGCTCATCTTTTTTTGATAATAGGACTTAGTGTGAAATTTTTGTGTTATTAGGTCTGTGCAATTACATGAATGGTTTAGAGACACTATGTAATTTTCTTCTGAATTGTCCAATATTAACAAAGTGAAATCTCTTAAGATTGTTTGCAAAATTCTTTACCCTCTGCAAATGCCAATCAATTCGTATTTGTGCGGGTATGGCAATAAATCAACTTGATTCAGGTAACATGAATGAAAGTAAATTCAGTTGGTATGCTTTGATATTCTCGAAATAATTTATCATTCTTTGCTATTTTTGATATAGAGAATGTATAGAGCATGAAATAGAAATTAGATATTTTTTTTAAATCTCATATTCAAACCTATACATATTTAAAATATATAGTACAATTTTCACACTTCCACATTAGCAATTCATTATAAGTATGTTCCTCTCTTATTTTTTATATTTTAAAATTTTTGTGTTTTTAGTTTTTTTATTTAAATTTTTTTTTAAATGTTGATTTATTTTTCTTTATGCTTTATTTAGATGGAAGTTGGAGATACATGCAAGTGTAGATGTATAGAAGTGTATACAATACACTAAAAGTGGAGGTGTATGTTAGGTGATACAAATATTATGTTTTGCTTTATTTGAGATACTCTATGGTTATTGTTAGGCATATGGTGGTTAATATTAAAATGAATTTTTCTCATTCCAATTATTAATTTACCACATCAGTTTTTAAATTTGATGTACATTTTCAGGGTTATTATATGTATATGTTTTATTTTTAATTTTATTCTTTATTTTTAAAAATTTACACCCAAATTAGTTAGTATATAGTGAAACAATGATTTCAGGTGTACATTCCTTAATGCTCCTTACCCATTTAGCCCATCCCCCCTCCCACAACCCCTCCAGTAATCCTCAGTTTGTTCTCCATATTGATGAGTCTCTTCTGTTTTGTCCCCCTTCCTGTTTTTATATTATTTGTTTCCCTTCCCTTATGTTCATCTGTTTTGTCTCTTAAAGTCCTCATATGAGTGAAGTCATATGATTTTTGTCTTTCTCTGACTGACTAATTTTGCTTAGCATAATAGCCTCTAGTTCCATCCACGTAGTTGCAAATGGCAAGTTTTCATTCTTTTTGGTTGTCGAGTAATACTCTATTGTATATATATACACCATATCTTCTTTATCCATTCATCCATCGATGGACATTTGGGCTCTTTCCATACTTTGGCTATTGTTGATAGTGCTGCTATAAACATGGGGGTGCATGTGTCCCTTCGAAACAGCACACCTGTATCCCATGGATAAATGCGTAGTTGTGCAATTGCTGGGTCGTAAGGTAGTTCTATTTTTAGTTTTTTGAGGAACCTCCATACTGTTTTGCAGAGTGGCTGCACGAGCTTGAATTCCAATATATTTTAAAAATTTTAAAGAATTATTTACTTATTCATTTTTTTAAGCCTGACGCAGGGCTTGAACTCATGAACTGTGAGATCATGACCTAAGCTGAAGTTGGACACTTAACTGACTGAGCCACCCAGGCATTCATGTTCTTCTTTTATTGATTGATTACTAAGTCATTCCTCTAACATTCTCCCAGCCAAACTTACATGGAGAGAGGACACATTTTAGATTTCCTTGTAACTAACTCATTTGTATTCAAAACAAAACAAAAAATCCCTGACTACCTTAATTTAGTTCATTTCATCATCAGATTGCATCATATTTTCTTGATAATATATATAGTGCACCAATTTTTCTCTTCCAATCTTGGCCAATGCCTGTAGGGATTAGTACAGCTATTTCCTGATCAATATAACCTCACCTGGGAAAATTCTGACTGATGTTAAGATCTAAGGGTTGGGTCCTGGAAAAAGCAAGCTTCGTCTCTTATAGGCTTTCTTGAATACTTCATTTTTTTAGTTCATTCAATTCATCCTTTTTTCATTCTCTCAGAACTACAGTGTAATTTGAGGGTATTTAAAATAGAAATTTGGATAAGATAAGCTTCAAACCCAAAAGAGATATAAATAACATTTATCAACTATCATTTATTTAACTTGGATTGTTTTCCATGCAGTAAATAAATTATAATGATTTAGAACATGTAGTATAAGCAAAAAAAAAAAAATTCTATCCTTGGTGACTTAGTTGTCCTCATGTCTGTAGATCTTGGACTCGTCCCACACTGTGATGATAGTGATTGGCATAATTTTCCTCCCTTTCAAAGACTTCTTTAATTAAAGACATTGTACATGGCAACTACTATTCTGACTGCTACCTAGACTTGAGCTTGGTGCTCAGGGAGACCCACATCTCCTATATTCTCTCTTCATCCGGATGGTCACCTCGACGCACTGCCTTTTTTCTTTCCCATTGTTTGCTTTGTTTCATTTCACCCCAGCATATAAACCTATCTCTTGAACCCACAACTGCATAGCTATCCATGCTGTAATCACTCAGTCACATAGGGTTTTCTCAGCTAGGCTGTGTATCTGACCTGAGTAATTTTTTTTCCCAAACCAATCACATGATCTTTCCATCTTCATGTAGATAAGAAAATAAAAACTTCAATTTATACTTCTAACATATGTGTTTTGGTTGTACAGGTGTTTATTTAGTTCTTGTTTTACATTAGAATGCTTTGTTAGAGTAAATGGAAAAAAAACTTCCAAATTGTAAATTTAAAATGAAATCTCAACAATGAGAAGAATGAAAATCTCATTACCTTAGAAATAGTGAATACAACGTGCAATAGCCAATTTAATTAAAATCCAAGCAAAAGAAAGAAACACTCAAAGGACACATACAGTGGTTGCCTAGTAGGTTGTAGGGAAGATAACCAGTAAGAAAGGGAAAAAGATGGAAGAGGGTTTTTTTTTTTCCATGCACCCGATTATGTTTTCTGGATTTGAAACCATATAAATGTACTAGCCATTCAAAACATTTTAAAGAAATACAGCAAAGCCACACTATCTGACAAGACATGACCTTTTCTTTTGTCACGCCACTGTTACTTCTATTGGCAAGGTCATTATTGTGAAGACACTGGGTTCTTGGTTTCTTCGTGTTGATCAATGGTGAAATGGGACCATTCAAAGTCATAGAATGAGCTATATGAGAAATGTGTCAATATTCCCTACAACAGGAAGAGATGTGGGCTGTTCAGAGGCAGCAGCCTCAGGTCAGGGCAGTAAAAATAAAAAGTCAAGAGAGTGACAAAACAGTCTCTGATGACTTTGAGTTCTAGAAAGAGAAGACGGAACCAAAACAATTTTGCCTAATGATGTATACAGAAACTTCTAGAACTTGGATCTCAAATGTTGGATCCACTCCTGCAACCAGCCCCAACTAGGCACTTATTCTCCCACACTTACTTCTAGTGCTTTAAAATGAGTCTGTGGTTAATGAGCCTAATCTGGCTTGCTACCTGTTATTTATTTATTTATTTATTTATTTTTATTTATTTTGAGAGAGACAGAGACAGCAGGAGTGGGGGAGGGACAGAGAGAGAAGAGAGAGAGAGAGAGAGAGAGAGAGAGAATCCCAAACAGGCCCCTTGCTGCCAGCTCAGAGCCCCATGTGGGGCTCAAACCCACAAACAACGTAAGATCATGACCTGAGTCAAAACCAAGAGTTAGACGTTCAACTGACTGAGCCACCCAGGTACCTCTGGCCTGCTACCTGTTTTTATAGACAGATCTTTATTGTAACACAACCAGGCTTATTTGTTTGCATATCATCTATGGCTACTTTTGCACTAAAATGGCAGAATTGAACGATTGAAATAGAGACCATGTAGTACACAAAACTTAAAATACCACTACCTGGGCTTTTACCGAAAAAAGTTTGCCCAGTTCTGCTCTGCAAGAATGAAATTTTTCTCCACAGAATGACATCATCGAGTGATTGATGTCATTAGTTGCCAGACACAGACTAAACCTTTCCCAATAGGCTTCCACTCCTCAGTGTCTAGAGATCCTGTCCCACACACAAAAGGAAGAAAGAAAGGAAAGAAGCGAGCGAGGGAGAAATGGAGGGATGGAGGAAAAGAGAACAGAAGGGCATTGTATTGGTCCAGGTTACCCAAGAAACAGACTGTGATGATTTGGTTGCCGGGAGTTCACTGAGGAGTGCTGCCAGCACAGTGGTGAGGGAATGAGGGGGGCAAGAGTGAGTTCACCTTCTACCTCCATTGGTTGAACTCAGTGCACAGCCTCCATTCCTGTCACCATGATATACCCCTTGTGCCCACACCCGAGCTGCCGTCATATAAGCAGGGTGATGTTAACTGGCTTAGTCATTCTATTTACTTGGCAGTTTACACCTCTTCAGTCGTGGATGCTCTCTGGTCGGTGATACAAGATCTTTACATTCTGTGTCCATATACATAGGTCCATCCTCATGCATCTTCCACAACTTCCACGCCTCAATATTCTAATCTTCTACCAGGCCTCTTTCCCACTAGCCAGGCCCTTAAGAACTACTTTGAATCAAAATATGTTTCTCCTTCAGGCTACTTTTCTTTCTACAAAGGCGGTGACCAGGTGAAATGTTAAAAGCCCCTCCTATTGGGAGGATTTCTTTTTCACTGTTGCCTTTCAGGGTCACCCTGGAGGAAGGGGGCCATAGGGCAGCCACAGTCCATTTTTGATTTGTACTCACATGCCAAACCAACTCATTCCTTAATCCAGCTGAGGCTGGTAGGTTCTCATTGTTTGTTTTTTAAGGATATCCCATATGGTCATAAGTGTGACCTGAGGGGGTGACACTGCCTTTTCGCTGGTGCAATGAACGGTGGTTAGAAAGGATTTGGGCTACTCGCTCATGCCGCTTTCTTGTGCTTTATGTCTTGTGCCTGATTCCATGTATACAACCCCTATCTCGTGATGAACTGCTGCTGGTTCTGCCTGACCTTACGACCTTATAGGTTTGGCAGAATCTGGTTTCCAGGGTCAGTTCCGGCTACACGGCTTCTTAATGCATCAGCATCAGGAGTCTCATTTCTACCAAGATCCAGAAGCAGTTCAAGAGTTGATTCTTCGAATGCCGTAATTCTCTACTGTAAACTACCTGGTCTTTCTAGAAAATCTGAGGCATCTACCTTGTGATTCTTCTATAGGGGCTTGCTGTAACCTCCATATGACATTGTTTTCCATCACAGATGCCTTACAACATATTTTCTGCTGGCTCCTCTGGCGAAGCAGCGGGGCAGCTTGGACCACAGCCTGGTCCCGCCTCCAAAGGGCCCTTTCCTCTCTGAGCTCACTAAATGATAACCGTCTTCCCTATGAGAGTAAATGGGCCAGAAGCTAAGGAAAATCATCAGGCATTGTGCTTTCTTTCTCGAGGTAGAAGGGAGATATGCAATAATCTGTTTTGTTTGGTTTTGCTTTTTAATTTGTAGTGAATGTCTGAGTATGTCCCAGACCACTGGGGCCCCTAAAACTACACTGAGGTGGTGAGTTCTTACATTACCATACATTTTATCTCCCAGCGTCTGGAGCACATACATCTCTTTTCAAGGCACATTATTAATGCTTGGCTACTTCTGGCTCATACAATCTGATTAACCTGATGTCATTAATACAGTGGGCCAGTCTAATGTTCTGAAGAATGCCCAGATATATGGCAGAATGTGTTTCCATTGTGCTTTTTTCACCCAAGTAATATATATTTCTTAATTTGTAAAGTAGGTAAACAATTATAAAAAAATGACAGTTGTCTTAATGTTAAATTTTCTGTAGTTTAGTTGAATCTCATTCATATATATATATATATATGTATTTTTTTTTTTTTTTTTGCATAGAGCCTGTTGGATCCAATAGGAACTGTAGTTAAACACTACCAACCTTAGACTCTGTAAAATGGCCCCTTCCCTGAGCCCCACATTTTGGAGGTTCACTGATTACAAACTACTCGAAGCTGAGGAGTCTGTGTGATCGTGGGGAATACCCACAGATATCACCTTTCCCTGTCTTCTGGAATCCACTCCAGGTTCTACGATCTTGGAATTTCCTACCCAAACAATCCGGAGCCCATTCTCCCGACACTTTGTGGGTCCCTGCCCTGGGTCTGTCTACCTAGTTCTCAATCTTCTTTGTCCTTTGAGAAGATTAAAGATCAGGTATTTTGATCAAAATAGAATTGTTCAAAAACGAAACAACAAAACACTCAGTTGAAGGGAGAGAAAATCTGTGTATATGAAACTGTAGTGGAAGAGCCGATTTCAATTTTTCAGTTTCAGAAGACCAATCGCCTCCCCTTGCTTAGAAATAGAATGACTTTCAGGGCTTGACTGCACATCTGGGTTCCAGATGTCCTTGCATACTCAACTGTTTCCCAGAGAAAGGAAACACCTATCCTGACCCTGCTCTTATGAAATAGAGACAGAAACATATCAGGGCCAATGTGTGTTGATTGATATTATCGTCATATAAATAATATATAACATGCATTATGTAAATATGCTAAATAATTTATATAAATTGTGGTCATTCTCATTGTTTAAAAATTTAATATTAAGGTTTTTTAATGTTTATTTATTTTTGAGACAGAGAGAGAGACAGAGTGTGAGCAGAGGAGGGGCAGAGAGAAAAGGAGACACAGAATCTGAAGCAGGCTCCAGACTCTGAGCTGACATGGGGCTCGAACTCACAAATGGTGAGATCATGACCTGAGTGGAAGTCAGACACTCAACCAACTGAGCCACCCAGGCGCCTCCAAAACTGTTTTATAATTATATAATAATTTTTAAATACTGAGAGATCTTATTTGGGTTGCTTTAAATAGTTTCTCTCACAGAAGCATGCACAAGAACGTTAATAAATAAACTTCAATGTTGATAATGATAACGCTGATTGAGGAAGATATGCCTCAGTATTTTTTGCAACACTCGTCTGGAAGGTGTAATTATAGCAGACAAAGAGCTCTATTTGAAAGAATGTGATGTGTTCCTTGTAACTTGCAACAAAACTCTGTAATTATTCTCACAGTTATTTAAATTTAAGGATTTGTTCCTTTGAAGCCTGAAAACCCATCTGTGTCTGAGTCTCATTTCCCTGATGTTAAATGCCATAGCACTCAATATTGGCATCTTTTAAACTGCAGAAGCCATATTCAAATTATAGCAGTTTGCATTAGCTGCAAACTTAAAGCCATCATTTATATTCCTGGAGTTTTTCTTAGCTTGTTTCCCGAATCTCACATGTACATCCAGCACACTCACTTTGTCTCTTTTGTGAAACTGTCTCTCTGATTCCCTGATTAGTTTCATTCCCTGAGATCTAGCTCCTAAAAATAACTGGAGACCAATTGGTGTGAGTTGTAAGCAGAAGGTAAACAACATCAAGACATGATGTGACAGCCATACTTTATTCATTTTCTTCATGTCAGAACAATTTGTAAAATTGCGGCCCAAACCAAAACAAACCAAACAAAAACTCCAAAGCCAAAAAAGACTAGCCTCATGATAAGGCACTTCAGAACAGATGTTTTTCATAAAAGAAAATCAAGCCCTACATTCCTCCTTTATTCTAAAGTTTCTTTATCAGTAAGTTAGAGTTAAAGCTACTGATAACAATATATGGCTAGATGGGGATCCAAGTGAGGTAACAGGGGAAAAATTAGAATGACCATCCACGTGTGCTGTTTTTAATTTCCTTCCTTTTCCTTCTCTATATCCAAAATATTTGTTTCTACTGTTACTTGGAAAGAGAATAGCAGCTACTCCATTAGAATATTTGTATTTTCTCAAGATGTCCCATTCTTCCTTACTTGTTCCCAATTCTATACGATCAGATTTTTAGAATATGTTCACTTCTTATATCTCCTACCCTCCCTGCTCTTTCTCCCAAGGAGAACTTTACAAAGTTACTATATCCGCCCCCATAAACCCCAGGCCTTTATTCCCTTAAATGGTTCCATACTGTCAGTTTTAGAATTTATAATTTTTACTCTATTATATTTCGCCTGTTGTAAGGATTTTATTTAAATTTGTGTTGTCCATTCCAAAATAGTCGTTTTCTTTTTCAGATTTAATTATTTGTAGTTATTACTTATAAGTAAAAATTGTGAAAGACTTTGAAATGTAGAAAGTATCCTGATAAGCATTTTCCACCTGGATAATCTCTGTCTTTGTCTTTGAGTAGGCTGTTTTGTAACTCTACAGAGATACATGTTAATTTATAGAAAACTGGAAGTAATGCAAAAAAAAATTCTATCCACAGAAATGCAAATTGTGTCTGATGGAATGCAATTAATTATCACCCTGAGAATATTGACTAGTTTGCCAGTTTCTCATTTCTTTGTTAAATTCATTTCGGTATTCCTTATGACTATAAATATGTGCTACTTTGAGTTCTATTTTTAACCACATGACATTTTTCTGTTTTTCTTATTAACTAAAAAGTAATAATGATTGATTAAATATAACTTTTAACACAGGCTTATTTTAAATGGATATGAGATTCACGATTTTGCCTTTTTTGGAGAATTACTTTTTATATTTTTCTGAGCCTTCAGACTGGTTCTGTAGAATTTTACCCGTCCCATCAGGAAAAACTACTCCAGCCCACTCTAATGCAATCCACCAGAGGCCATGCCTTTTCTTGCACTCAGCTGCTCCTACATCCCCTTTGCAGCTAGCTGTAACCAGGAGTAAGTGACAGCTTGCAGTTGGGGGTCAGGAGAAGGAAGCTATCTTCAACGTGCCTGTATCTCAGAACCCTCGCTTCTTTGACTAGTTTTCGTAAGTGTTCCTGGGTCCTCAATTACTTGTGTTTCAAAGGCAGATGATTAATAATCTCACAAGGAAAATATATCTCTAATAACTTTAATAGTTGTTGACTCATCCTTATATTAAATGAAAATGGAATCAATTGTGGACTGGGGAAATTGCACATAGAACGTGGAGCTAAAGACATCTTGAGAGATTATAGAGTCAGGTTTCATGCCTAGATATATTTACGTGTCTTGAGAAAAAATCAGTAAATCATCAGTTGGTGGACATTTGGGCTCTTTCCATAATTTTGCTATTGTTGAAAGCACTGCTATAAACATTGGGGTACATATGCCCCTATGAATCAGCACTCTTGTGTCCTTTGGATAAATTCTTAGTAGTGCTATTGCTGCATTGTAGGGTAGTTCTTTTTTTTTTATTTTTTGAGGAACCTCCAAACTGTTTTCCAGAGCAGCTGCACCAGTTTGCATTCCCTCCAATAGTGCAAGAGGATTCCCTTTTCTCCACATTCTCACCAGTATCTGCTGTTTCTTGAGTTGTTAATTTTAGCCACTCTGACTGGTGTGAACTGATGAATGGATCAAGAAGATGTGATTTATATATACAATGGGATACTACTTGGCAATGAGAAAGAATGAAATCCCACCATTTGCAACAACCTGGATAGAGCTGGAAGGTATTATGTTGAGTTTAATTAGTCAGTCAGAGAGAGACATATATCATATGTTTTCACTCGTATGTTGAACCTGAGAAACTTAACAGAAGACCATGGAGGAAGGGAAGGGGAAAGATAGTTTAAAACAGACAGGTAGGCAAACCATAAAAGATTCTTAAATACAGAGAACAAACTGAGGGTTGATGGGGGAGGAGGCGGGGGAGAGGGGGAAATGGGTGATGGGCATTGAGGAGGGCACTTGTTGAGATGAGCACTGGGTGCCTTATGTAAGCGATGAATCATGGGAATCTATCGCCAAAACCAAGAGCACACTGTATACATTGTATGTTAGCCAACTTGACAGTAAATTATATTTAAAAAAAGAATATAAAAATCAGTTAAGTCATTATTTAAACATGTCTTGTTCAGTTTCAGTTTTTAACTTTCATTGGCAGACCTTTTTTTCTTCTTTATGTTTTCTTTTTTAGATCTATATTTTTCCTTATACTTCTTAAATGGTTGGTCATGCAGATTTGATGACTGAGGAAAATCACAAACTTACTTATTTTCAGAAACAATCTGCCTTTAGAAACATTTTCAGGGGTGCCTGGGTGACTCAGTTGGTTAAAGCATCTGACTCTTGATTTTGGTCAGTTTGTGGGAGGTGAGTTGCCCCGGGAAGGGAGCCTGCTTGTGAATCTCAGTCTCTTTCTCTCTCTCTCTCTCTCTCTCTCTCTCTCTCTCTCTCTCTCTCATCCCCTGCCCTCCCCACCTCTCTCTCTGAAAAAAAATCCACGTATTTTCAGAAATAGTATTTATTATTTCCATGTAAGTTATCTAAAAAAGGCCCTATATCGGCTGTTTACTTATCTTACTTTATTTTTTATTCACTTATATTTCAAAAAAAAATTAAAAAGCTATTTAATATTTCCATCAAATCACACTCTCTCTCAGATTCCTTTTCATAACCTTGAAATAAAAAAGTAGTCAAGGACTCAAGATTTCTGAAACTAAACTTGTAAGTGCTTTCAAAGCAAATTTTACATAGAATTAGGTTTTCTGCCATGTATCACTTTCTTTGGCCTCACTATGTCTTATCACCTCTCCCAGGCTGCAAATTTAGTGGAGGCAGATTCTATCATATTTTGTAATTTTTTAGAATCATACAGAGGAACAGGGTTTTATATCTGCCTTTATGGCATAAGAACTATATCTCCTGCCCTGTGAACAAGGGCAAGGAACACAACCTTTTGAAGTATACGGCATGGATAAGAAATAGTGAATTGTATAACTGTTGTGACAATTTAAAAAAAAGTACAATGTTTGGCATTAATGTTGGCTATTAGTACTATAGCGAATCACATGGTAAGTGTTAAGTCAAAGATGGAATGATTAAATACTGGACTGGCATCTCAAATGCTGAGAATTAATATTTGAGACTACTTTGTTCCTTGTCTTCAATTCTCATTAGAGTAACTCAGAGGCACATCAGTTGAAATCATTTCAAGTACACAGTACTTGTGACTACCCATCTGAGCCAATATAAATGAGACACTGTTGCTTATGAGTAGTTTAGACTTTTATGACATTACACTGATTGGGCTCCACAATTTCAAAGCCATATTTATGATTAAATAATCCACAACATTGTATCTCAATGTCATTACAAAACTGAGAAAATGTACAATTTCTAGGTTATTGGTTGGAATAATCTTTCCTATGCAATTTTAAATATACTGTTCGAACTTTCTCTTGAAAACAATAAGACTTCATTTAGTTTGTATCTTCTGCATGACTAGTTCTATACTCAATAGCCTTTGCCGCTACTTTTTTATAGAAACCAGACTTTATTCAGTGTAGTAATACACAGAGTTTAAAAAGGTAAGAACACCACTTCCACTGAGTATCACTAATCTGTTGCTAAAACAAAATGTGCTGCATAAAGTTGACATTTTAAATTTTTTTTTTTCAACGTTTATTTATTTTTGGGACAGAGAGAGACAGAGTATGAACGGGGGAGGGGCAGAGAGAGAGGGAGACACAGAATCGGAAACAGGCTCCAGGCTCTGAGCCATCAGCCCAGAGCCCAACGCGGGGCTCGAACTCACGGACCGCGAGATCGTGACCTGGCTGAAGTCGGACGCTTAACCGACTGCGCCACCCAGGTGCCCCTAAAGTTGACATTTTAAAACCCAACCAGTATCTTAACTGTAATCGAGACACCATAAAATGTGTATACACACATACACATGTATAAGCACATGAAAAAACTACCATTTTAGGATGTAAAATGTTTGGAACATCACGTCTTATTTGAAAAAGTGCTGTTAAGAAACAGCTTTAAGAAAATGCATTAACATGGGATCTTTGGGTCAATAATATATGAGATACATCTTTTGAATTATGGATTTCACTTATTAATTTTCATTGTGCTCGTTAAAATGTCTACAGATGATTTCTATAGTTCCCAAGTTGTGTTTGGATTCTAACTCAAAATTATCCCCACATTTACACACTACCACATATAATTTTTGGTATATACATTTAAAAATATATATACTGTAGCTTAAAAAATATAATGGGAGCCGCATATATCCAATAGAGTTTACATATTAAAGTCCTTCTTTTTAAGAGCTTTGTAATGGAAGTGATACATGTGAAAATGTTAACAAAGCTCATATTCTTTAGGATGTCTCTGTAGTTGCTTTGTTAGTCTCTTTTGAAGCTAAGAGTAGTCACGTGACTCAGTCGTAGCTAATGTGATATAAACAGAAGTTTACCAGGTAAGTTTCCAGAAAAGTTATTATTGTCATCATAATAATAAAAACATAAAATCAGTTGGGGACATGCCTTTTGGCTCTCATCATTTTTCTTCCTTTTTCTTTGGAATGCCCTGATATCTGTCTGTGGGGCAATCATGTGGCAATCACAAGACAAAGCTGGAAAGCAAGTGGAGAGAAAGTTCTCTGGCCTTTGATGACTTCCTTGAGAAGCTATGCTATTTTGACACACCTCTGAATGTCCTTATACATAAGATCATAATAACTGTTTATGGCATGATTTTGAGGCTATTGCATATAAGTCAATGAAATGCCGGGTAACAGGACTACCTTCTCTCATTCCATACCATTATTTCATGTGATTTGTAGCCTTGGAAGCTCTAACAGAGGATCTTAATTCTTCCTATATTTCTCACCAATGAAATGTTTTCCCTTATGAGGAAACATCTTCAACACCCGGGTAGCAGGTGACTTATCTCTATTTAGTGATTTATAGAGATGCTTCTTTCATCTTATAGTTTCACTTTTCCATACATCCTTGATGTCATTTGCCTCCAGAGCCGAAAGAAAGAAAGAAAAAAAGAAAGAAAGAAAGAGGAAAGGAAAGGGAAGGAAAAAGAAAAAGAAAACAAAGAGAACATGAAGAAAGAATATTTGTTTCTTTCCAATTTGGGAAATCACCCCCAATCACATTATATTGGCAACAATAAGTCATATGTGAGAGAAAGCACATAGAAGTAAGGGTGCTAGGAAGTATAGTTCCTAGTTTGAGGGCTAATATTCAAGCAAAACTTCTGTACCACTAAAGGGAAGTATAAGTGGTGGTAGTAGACAGCTAGAAGACTATAATACACTAAAAATTAACTATGGTCAGCAATATTAGACCAAAATTTCCTTTACACTGGCCCTTTAAATTATGGTTATCCAATTTTCAGGTAAAAATAATGCCAACAATAAGAATGGCTTCCATGTATATAACTTTCCACTGTAAGTTCATAATAAATTACTCATCTATGGACTAATCGTTGTCATTTGTCAGTTCATGATTTTTTCCTCCTAACTTTCATGTAGCAAAAACACACTTTCTTTCAGTCATGTATTTACCTGGTTGACTGTGAACGAAAGTTGACCCATTTCCTAATTAAGTTTAAGCAATTAAGCAATTAAGTTATAAGCAACTTTGGTTTTATTTTATGGGTAGCTGAGTATATGGAACTAAAAAAAGACTCAAATTTCAAATTCATTCCATAAAAATAAGCTTTTTTTTTTAATTTTTTTTTTTAACGTTTATTCATTTTTGAGACAGAGAGAGACCGAGCATGAACGGGGGAGGGTCAGAGAGAGGGAGTCACAGAATCCGAAACAGGCCAGGCTCTGAGCTGTCAGCACAGAGCCCGACGCGGGGCTCGAACTCACGGACCGCGAGATCATGACCCGAGCCGAAGTCGGCCGCTTAACCGACTGAGCCACCCAGGCGCCCCAAAAATAAGCTTTTTAAACAGATTTCAAGGAGATCCTAAAGGTGTCAGTATTCAATGTTTGTCAGTTTCTACTGATGGTGATTTTCACGGGCAAATAATGTACTATGATTCTCACAGTTTCAACAAATTTCACAATATTGCATAAGGAGTACCATGAGTTAATTTTTGGCAATTTTTGTGTGAATAAAGTTTTGATTTTCTTCTTTAAGGAATAGCTCTTTCCAGGCCCACAGAGGGCATGTCTTCTTAACATGTCAACACTTCTGGCCTCGATGGAATTTTTTTTTTTTTTTTTAATTTTTTTTTCAACATTTATTTTTGGGACAGAGAGAGAGACAGAGCATGAATGGGGGAGGGGCAGAGAGAGAGGGAGACACAGAATCGGAAACAGGCTCCAGGCTCCGAGCCATCAGCCCAGAGCCCGACGCGGGGCTCGAACCCACGGACCGCGAGATCGTGACCTGGCTGAAGTCGGACGCTTAACCGACTGCGCCACCCAGGCGCCCCTCGATGGAATTTTAAAATGCTGAGAAAATTGAAAAATTGTATTTGGAACAAGTGCATCCATTTTAAAATTCTAAAACACAGATAAGAACACACTTCTTTTTTCTCCCTTAATGCCCCCTATGATCCTTAAATCCATTATTTAATTTTAATTCTATTTTGTGTTCTTATAAAATTTGTGATAATATGCTGTCTTTCGATACTCAGCTTCTTATCTTGCTATTGTGTCACTCAATTGATTGCAAAAACCTAAAAGGGAGGGGCTCCTGGGTGGCTCAGTCTGTTAAAGCGACGACTGCAGCTCAGGTCATGATCTCACAGTTCGTGGGTTTGAGCCCCACGTCTCAGAGCCTGGAGCCTGCTTCAGATTCTGTGTCTCCCTCTCTCTCTGCCCCTCCCCCGCTTGTGCTCTATCAAAAATTAGTAAATGTTAAAAAAAAATTAAAAAAAATCTAAAAGGGAAATGCATTATTTGTTTATGAGAAATGAAAAGGAATTTTGATTCTTTAACAGAGTTTTAAATCTCTCTTATTGATATGCTAATCTTCCTGTCCATCTCTAATAATAGAATAATTTTTGTCCAACAGAGATATTGTGTTGTTCTAGTAAAGGACATGCATATTGTGATTATTGAACTTGTGTCAAACGGTAAACTGAAAAATATATGCAACTGAGGGGCGCCTGGGTGGCGCAGTCGGTTAAGCGTCCGACTTCAGCCAGGTCACGATCTCGCGGTCCGGGAGTTCGAGCCCCGCGTCGGGCTCTGGGCTGATGGCTCAGAGCCTGGAGCCTGTTTCTGATTCTGTGTCTCCCTCTCTCTCTCTGCCCCTCCCCCGTTCATGCTCTGTCTCTCTCTGTCCCAAAAATAAATAAACGTTGAAAAAAAAATTAAAAAAAAAAATATATGCAACTGAGATTTTAAAACAGTTGGGAATTTGTAGCACGCTACCCTTTGAACATTACTGAATTTGAGGACCTTAAATTTATTTATACATAAAGAGAGATGACAACAGAATAATCCTCAAAATATTTTGTACTCAGTGAAATCTGTATGTGAGGACGTAAAAAACAGTAACATGAAGGTTACGTGAATGCTTGATGCCCTTGACATTTTGCCAAATACCAAGAGGATCAAGAACATTAGAAAAAATGTTGTTCTTGTTTTTGGAGTTTAACAATATAATTGAAGCAGTACTGTGACTCTGAAGTTGGGACTAAAGACAAATTTTTTTTTTTTCCAAGTAAACTCTTCATTAACAAGATCTACCGGATAAGCCCATTATTTTTGTGAGAGGTTCCCTTCCACCTGAAGTCACCAAACACTACCTTAGGCCTCTTAAAACCTACAAAATAGTATATGCCTTTAAATTAAAGTACTGTTTTTTTTTTTTTTCTAGTCAAATACAGGAAACGAAATATATTGAGAAAGTGTATGAAACATCAGTTTCACTGTGTGCTCTGTGAAAATATAACAGGGTTTTGTAAAATTGCAAATCATTTGAAATATGCATAGAATATCAACCCAGATTTTTCTTCATGTGAGGGTAGTTGACCTTTTAGAACCCTGTGTGGAATCGGTTTAAAAAAGTGATGAAGGTATAGGTACACTTTTTTGTTTTTACATTTATTCTCTAAATGAGAAAGCCTACATTAGCTTCTGTTTTTCAAATGAGAGAATTAAGGCATAGAAGGTTTCGGTAAGTTGTGAAAAGACACTGAGTTAGTAGTAGGTGATAGATCTTTAGATATGAGACTACACGAACCCCAGGTCCTATCTGTGTCTTTGAGGTGAAGCTATATGCTTTAGTGCCTGGAAGATTAATTCAGGGTGCATAGGAACTGATCAGCACTTTCTTTTCCACCTATGGTGCCAATTAAAAATTTCTTTTAATTTTATGTTTTTAATTTTAATTTTTTTAATATTTATTTATTTTGAGAGAGATAGAGAGCACAAGTAGGGGAATGGCAGAGTGAGAGGGAAGGAAAGAGAATCCCAAGCAGGCAGAACTCACCACCTGTGAGATCATGACCTGAGCTGAAATCAAGAGTCAGATGCTCAACTGACTGAGTCACCCAGGAGCCCCTGAATTTTAAAAATGCAAATCATCTACTCAGTTTATATTGGTGCTTCAATTGGATATTGGTGCTTCAAGTGTGAATGACTTGAATCTATAGTTGTAAAATGTTAGAGATTAATCCTCATCTGGTACCTTTTATTTAGTATAACAGCACCCTCTATAGCTTCCTTGATTATTGTGTTGTGTTTTTTTTCTGGAAACTTCCAGAATGTTGACCGTTTCTAGGAGTCTTTTCTGGTCTCATTTTAGAAAGTAATTTCTTTACCTGGAGCCAATTCTGCCTTCTCATAAAATTTCCCTGTTCTTTTTAGGTAAATCAATTAAATGAGTGATTTCAAGAACAAAACTTGTGGGTCAGATGGCCATGGACTCCCCTCCTAACTCGCAAACTACTTGCAGAAAATCAAAATTAATATTTGTGGAGACACACTGTCCAAATGGTCCTCCTTCAGGGAATCCAAACTGAGGAGAATTATTAATCGTCTTTCCCACATGGCACATCCAGAGCCACTCTGAGGGTCTCCATTCTTCCTGTCAGCCAGAAGTTGAAAAAATCATGGTCATAAAAGAGCATGTATGGGATATTTTTACTGACCATGCCCAGAAGTAGGGTGTGAAACTTTCAGTAAAAGTTCATTGGCTAGAACTTTGTCATATGGCTACGTCTAATAACAGAAGAAGCTGGGAAATAGAATCTAAATGTTTGAACAGAAAAGAAAGTAAGAATACAGAGTTTGGTAGTCCGCTGGCAGTAGCTACCATAAATAAATTTTATTTATTTATTTTTAGTTATACATTTAACAAAAAATGTAGTCTCCTCATGAATAATCAAAGCATTACAGTTAAATGTTGAAGTTCTCTTTGATCATTACCACAATTTCTCTAGTCCTCCCCCAGGCGTAGCTGCAGTATGAGGTTTATTATCAATTCTTGCAGATTCAATTCTCTTTAATATGAGAGACACAATCATTCTGGGAATCTAGGTCAAAGGATACATGGAGTAGATTGTGTAATAAAAGCAATTACATAGTGCTTATTACATGCATCCACTCTTCTAAGAGCTGGGCACATATTGACTCATTTAATCATAGCAATGAATCTATGAAGTAGGCACCATTATTACCATCCTTATTTTACGGGTGAGCAAATTGAGGCACAGAAAGCCTAATAAATTATTTAAGCTCACATAATTCATACCTTGTAGATCTGATATTGGACTGTGTGCCACTTTCTTCCAGAGCCCATGTGCTTTACAAGTATGCCCCACTGCCTCTGAGGTGAAACGATTCAGGATGAGCTCCAGTCATGAGGGAGTAATAAAGGCTGGAATGGTCCTCACATTGTCAACAAATAGAAAACTGCAGAAATGTGGAATAATAGTTTTCAGACATGGGGCAATAGGCAGTGCATCCTGGCAACCCCAGGAGAAGGGAAACAATTGAATTATTAAGTCTTATAACTTCCTTAGCTTAATGGTTGGAGGAAAGCTTTGTACTGTGACACACCGAAAGGAACCCAGATAAAGCCCACATTTGGCATGAATTGTATGAGACATCGATCAGAATTCAAGAAAACTGAAACAGAATTTGTGAGGACAGAATACTGAGAAGGGAAGTCTTTCGACAGAAAGAGTTCCAAAAATCTGCATAGAAATTTCTGTTGAGTCTTTGAATGCCATTCTACACGTATATAGAGTGCAGCTTGAAAAAATAGTCCTAGAGGCACCTGGGTGGCCCAGTTGGTTAAGCATTCAACTTCTGATTTTGGCTCAGGTCATGATCTCATGGTTGGTGGGATTGAGCCCCATGTAGGGCTCTGCACTGACAGTGCTGAGACTGCTTGGGATTCCCTCTCTCCTCTCTCTCTCTCTCTCTCAGCCCCTCCCCCCACTTGCGCTCTTGTACACTCTCTCTCAAAATAAAATAAGCATTAGAAAAAATAGTTCCAGGATGGGAAAAAAAACAATTCCAAGGACCACTAAAGAGAAAATTATTCAGAGCTCTCACCAGAACAAGAACCATTCCTGTTTTCACCATCCAGAGTGAGAAGCACTGTTGACAACAAAGGGCTTTCAGCACAGAACTCCAAAAGCTCCTGCCCTCATGGGGCTTACCTAGCAAAACAAATACTGAAGGTGTGCCTTTTAAAAACCCTAAAAGAATTGGTTCAAAGGGAAAGCAAAGAGTAACATATTGAATATATGCCCAATGATAGCAGATCTTACATTAAATTTGAATAAATACTCCAATAAAAAGAAAAAAAAACAAATGATGAAAAAGCAAACCTCTAAAAGATAAAAAACAAATCTGCAAGCCACTCTATTGCCTGTCAGAGCAAAATCCAAAACTCTTTAAAAGAATAAACAAGATCTAACACTCAGCAGCAGAAAATTTACAAGGTCAAGCACGCAATCTAAAAATTACTAGACATGTAAAGAAGAAATATGTGACCCATAATTGTAAGAAAATATTCAATTGTAGAAACACACAGAAATGACAGAGATGATGTATTTGTAAGTAAGAACATTAAAACAGATGTTTTAGATATACTTAATGTGCTCAAAGAAAAAACAAACACTAAGAATAAGAACGAAAATTTAACAAGAAACAAATAGGATTTTTGATTTAAAAATCAGTATCTGAAATAAAAATTTGGATGAAATTAACAGCTATTTGAATCCTACAGAAGAGATGATTCTGAACTTGAAATCATAGCAATAGAAATCATCCAAAATGAGGAGATCATAGAAAAATAAAGACTGATAGTAAATTAATAGAGTCTTAGTACTTTCTGAGAAAGAATTAAAAATGTAACATAAATATAAAGTGAATTCCAGAAGGAAAGGGTAGGAAAAATTACTTAAAGAAATAGTAAACAAATGATTCCCAAATGTTATGAAAATTATAAACTTACAGATACAAAAGCTTAGTGAATAATGAACAGGGTAAATACAAATAAAACAATACCAAAGAATATCAAAATCAGTTTTCTAAATACAAGTGATAAAGACAAATCTTCAAGTAGCCAAAGGAAAAAAAATGTTATATTACTATAGAAGAGTAATATAAACATAACAGAATTCTTACCAGGAACTGTGCAACCCAGAAAACAAGGAAGATGGGATTTTAAAGTACTCAAACCCCCCACCTGTCAATTTAGATATATACAGCAAAAATATCTTTCAAAAATTCAAGAGGAATTAAGATGTTTTCAAAGAAGTTTTTCACAGAAATAAAAGCTAAAAGTATTCTTTATTAGCACATCCTCATTACAAGAAATGCCAAGGCAAGTTATTCTGTCATAAAGAATATGATACCAGATAGAAATTTGGATCTACACAAAGAAATGTAGAACTCCAAAAATAGTTAAAATACAGGTGAATATAAAATGCATTTTTTATTATTTTATATGGTTATAAAGATAGTTGAATGTCAAAAGCAAAAATAGTAACCATGAATTTTGAGGTTATAGTATACATAAAAGTAAAATTTATAACTGAAATAACATAAAATGTAAGTTAAAACCATGTTGTTATATAATTTCATACTCACTGGAATAGCTAAATTCAAAAATACTGACTTGAGAATACATCAGAGATGTGGGATGTATAGGATTACCTCAACAGGATCATGTGACTATTTTATATAAGTCTGTAGAGCCAAAGACCAGTTGAAGGCATGCCTGGACTCCTGACTTGCAGACAAAAAGAAAGTAAATGTGTGCTGTTTTAAGGTGCTAGATTTGTAGTCATATTGTTCCACAGCAATAGATAATTAATACAAACCTGGGACCAAGAAGCAAGTGACAGATAATGCCCCACTCAACTAGAGCCATCATAAAATTTTCGTGAGGATATAAAATGATACAACTTGGAAAAAATTCTACTCTTAGTCATTTTCTCAAGCATAATGAAAGAAAAATATCCACACAAAGTCTTAATTTTTTTTAATGTTTTTCATTTTTTTAATTTTCGAGAGACAGAGAGAGGCAGAGCATGAGGGGCAGAGAGAGATAGGGAGACAAAGAATCCAAAGAAGGCTTGAGGTTCTGAGCTGTCAGCACAGAGCCTGAAGCAGGGCTTGAACCCACAAACCTTGAGACCATGACCTGAGTCAAAGTCAGACACTTAACTGAGCCACCCAGAAGCCCCTCCACACAAAGTTTTGTATATACATCCAAATGCCCATTAACAGTTACATGATGGGTAAACAAACTATGGCATATCCTGTGAAATACTGCTCAGCAATAAAATGGAATAATCTACCAATACATGTATAAAAGCATTATAATGAATGAAAGAAGCCAGTCACAAAAGAGCACATAGTGAATGATTCCACTGACATAAAGCTCTAGAAGAAATTAATCTTTTATACCAGAAAATAGTTCAGTGGCTGCCTAAAGCCTGAAGGGGAGAGTGTAGTCTAGAAAGGAACAACAAAAATCTGAGGTAATAAAATATTCTATAATCTTGATGGCCCTGGTGGCTAAACCATATAACCATTTATCAAAATTTATCAAACTACACTCTAAAAATAGCTTTATTTCATATGTGTGAATAACAGTCATTGCCCCTTCTTTGTGGTTTTGCTTCATGTGGTTTCACGTTACCCAAGGTCAACCACGAGTTCATCTGAAAGAAGATAACCCTCCTTGTGATGAATGGTCAGAAGGCCAATGTAGCCTAAATCTATATCACCATGCTTACTTCATTCATCTCGCTTTATCTCATCACATAGGCATTTTCTCATCTCACATCATCGCAAGACAAAGAGTGACTATTGTACAGTAAGATATTTTGAGAGAGAGCGGCCACATTTACCCAACTTTTATTAGAGTGTATTGTTATAATTGTTCTACTTTATTATTAAATATTGTTAATCTTTTATGGTGCCTAGTATATAAATTAAACTCCATCATATGTATGTATAGGGAAAAGTACAGTATATATAGGGTTTTGTACTATCTGCGGTTTTAGGCATCCCCTGGGGTCCTGGAACATATTCCCTGGCATAAGGGAGGACGACTGTATACATAAAGTTTATATTAAAAAGAAAGAAAAAAACAGGTTCTTGGTTGATTCAGTTGGTTGAACATGCGACTCTTGATTTTGGCTCAGGTCATGATCTTAGGGTCATGGGATCGAGCCCTGTGTCAGACTCAGCGCTGAGCGTGGAGCCTGCTTGAGATTCTTTCTCCCTCTGCCCCTGTCTACCACTCACATTCTCTCTAAAAAATAAAATAAAATAAAATAAAATAAAATAAAATAAAATAAGATAAGATAAGATAAAATAAAATAAAATAAAATAAAATAAAAATTAACAAATAAAAAGAAAGAAAAACTAGATGAGGATTTAGAAGGCTTCTGTGATAGTTTTTGTGATGCCATTTACACTAAGGATAACCTTAGGAAATTTCTTTAAATTTATTTATTTATTTATTTATTTATTTATTTATTTATTTAGAGTGGAGGAGGGGCAGAGAGTTGGAGAGAGAGAATCCCAAGCAGGCTCCACGCTTAGGACAGAGCCCGAAACAGGGCTTGATTTCACAACTGTGAGATCATGACTTGAGCTGAAATCAAGAATCAAATGCTTAATGGACTGAGCCACCCAGGTGCCCCTTACCTGGGGAAATTTCTTGAGCACTAAACCTCAGGTTCCTTGTCAATAGAATAAAGGTAATAAGAACCTTCTTGACCAGCACATAAAATTAATTAATATGCATTATCTGAGTAATTTAAATTATAAATCTCGTGAAAATATTGTTTTTTTTAATCATTTGTCTACCATTTTCCTGGACCCAAACCTATTCTTATAACTCCTGAACTAAATAAAGAATGCATGCTATTAGAGAAAAAACAAATTTGGTTTCTCTGTATTTATTGGTGACCTCCCAAAACAATTTTGCTATACAGACAAATTCAAGAAATTTGAGATTTATAAAAATCAGATTTATGTTTTGAGAATCAGAAACAGGAACTTTAAGGTCAGTTGAGTTATTCAACTTTTGAACTCTAACATTTATATGCTGCAGTGATTTACAATGAATTTAGCAAAAAGAGAATGTTTAACATTATACCTGAGTATTTCTTTTCTCTTTTATTACATAATGCAAGTTAAAAATTGCTAATCACTTTTTTCAAAAAGATATAAATATGTTCAGAGGTGCTAAAGTAAAAAAAAAAAAAGTGAAGATTAAGCTATAGCTAACAAAATAGAAAATACAATCAGAGGCAAATGTGAAACCATTTCTACTGTTTTGTTTTGTTTTAAACTTGTTCAAGTGGTATGCAATGTGCTTTTCATTATCCGAAGCTCCAGGGAGGAAGCAACAGCCAGATATTGTACATCTCTACAGAAATAAGCTAGGTTCCTTTGCAACAATCCGAATATTTTATTGCCAAAGATCAGCCTCATATATCATTTAGAAAGGGTCATCACAGCCTTTTTATAGTTAAAAAAGGTAACATTTGGTTAAAGACCTCTGGAACTTCTATTAAGTTTCCAGATGTCTTGGCAATAGCTTTCAAATAACCACAATGTTTGCTAACCCTGACCTAATTTTATTAGTCTAGACGTTGAGATAAAATAGTCTTCATAGACTTTTCTAAACTGGTTCCTCTGTTCTATCAGGTGTGAATACACTATCTCTTCTTTGCCAGTTTTTGCCTGTGATGGTTTCCAGGAACTACTTACTCCCTAAGAGTGAGATCATGCCTGAAACAGCAACTGCCAGAGGAAGGTGAGAGACATATGGTGGCCTGACAGTTATTCTTTCCAATTATACATTAGGAAATTACATAGAAAATGTCTCCTTTTCTAAATATATGTCTAGTAAAATGAAGTTCGTGAACCTCTTTTATTCTTTCAAATGACCCATAATTAGAGTTTTGTCAGGGTATCAATAAATCTAAAAATAAACATAGACCTCTTAACTAATTGCTTTTATTCAATGTTACAAGAAAATTATTATAGCAAGAAACTGTGGATTTAGAGACAAGAGAAGTAGAATTTATATAATGGGATTCAAAATAATAGATATTTCACAGCATTTCCTGTGACCAACAGACTGAACTTAAAGAGTTCATGCAGTCTAGGGGGCTGAACATCTTTAATCTCTGTTCTTGCACTTTATCCACTTCTTCTCTTAATGTTGCACACATTAAGTCTTCTCAATGAAAAAAGTCATGAGAGGACAATTATAAATTCTATTATACAGGAAGCAAATGAGAAAAATGTGTGAAATGAATTACCTTGAAAGTTAGAGGAAGCAAAAAAACCCTACGGTAGAGGGGAAAACATCTGGTTTCTAATTTTAAGTGTATACCAACTAGCTCACTGACATTTGGTTTGTGTTGACTTCTACCCCCAAAAGATAAGAATGATACAGCTTTGAAGCCTGTGACATAAAGGTTTGTAAATGACAAATCCCACCTCTTTAAATCTAGAGATATAGGAGGTACATATAATTGATATCAGAGAAATCTCAAGCATTTCTAAAAGTAAATATTTTTCAAACCGTTGTCAAATCAATGCCTATGCCTTGATTGCCTCTTTTGGTGAATGACTCTACCATCACATCCATCTAGTAATCTAAGCCAAAAATACTAGAATCCTACTCAATTCCTTACCC